>NW_027331942.1:1726364-2395142 GCF_048418815.1 Hemitrygon akajei | reverse complement strand
ATAAAAGATTGTTCACTGAGATCATTATATCTACCTTCAACATTTAAATTTCAGTGAGTTTTGCTCTTAGTAACATTAAGCAGAAATGTTTGGTTCTCCTTTCTATTGTCAATGTGCTTCATTATCTTTCATGTTAAAGTTAGACCTGCGGTGAGAGATTTATTGGAAGAAAAACCCAACTGGAAGCAAACCACAACTGAAGACAGTGGAACATCAACAAGTGAACCAGCCCGAGGATTGAGAGCGTCAACTGGAGAGAACCCATCTGACTCATAGAATCCAGTGATTCAGTCAGGAGAAAGTTTGGTGAGTCTCATTTACTGAAACACTGGTCCTTTAGACATTACATACCTGTAAAAGGAAGGTAGGAAATTGTTGGAGTGAGACTGAATGTGCCCAGAGGAGCCAGTTATGCCTCTGTCAGATCCAGTTGCAATCACTCCAGGTCTGGTAATGTGCTTCCAGCAGCCCAGTCCTTTAAAACCACTCCCATTCTGTGGAAGTCGAATCCAGATAAAGTCACTCAGAGACCGTATAAATACAAACTCTTTACTCCAAGCACCTGGGCTTACTCAGTTAGTCGTTCAAACAGGAACAGTCATAGACTGTTTATGTCGTTAGTGTCGTTAGTATCCAATCCACTAACTGACTAACAATTCCCCTTACACCACAGATATATCTGTCCAGATATCCACCACACAAGGCAGGCTGGAGCCAAAGTTATTTACTATATTACAGCCCCTTAATTTAAATTACAAAATAGTCATAATGGCTTAAACACACAGAACGGACTGAAGCTGTCCTATCTCTACGCATGAGTGCACAATTCAGATAAACATCCAGAAACCCTAGCTAGCTGCCCTCAAGAAGAAATATGGCTCAGCATGGCTTAGTACATTGGCTAATCATCAGCAATTTCTTTCAGAAGAACAGGCGGCTATTGTTTAAGGAAGTGTTAACCCTTTTACATACTTTACCACTCCCTCCTTTTGATCATTACATGATCAACAAAGCCGTAATTTTTTTTACAGAGAGAGCAACCGTGTACAGCATTGACTTATCAATGAATAAAAACAGTACACAACAGTAATTATAACAATGATATGCACAACTATTAAGCCATAATGCAATATCATGCCTCACATTTTACCAAACAGGAATTCAAATACTACCATTTCGACCCTTCGGTGAACCTGTGTAAATCCTGCCCTACTTTCTTGATGCTGTCAATCTCCCTGGCAGTGTGCTTGGAGAGGGATGTAATGTTAGTAGACTCATCAGGGATATAGGTGCAGCATTCTGTGTCAATAATAACACAGGTTCCCCCTTTCTCAGCTTGGATAAAATCTAAAGCCATACGATTCTGTACGACTGTTTGCCGGATTGCAATCATTTCAGTTGATATTTCTGTTACTTGGGCCTTTGTTTCTGTCAGGGCCCCTGCAGTATTGTGTCCGGCTCCTCAAGTGCCTTAGCCAAATTGATTATCTTTGGTGGATTCCTGGCTACTCCATAGGAGAGAAAAGTGATCATCCAAAATCACTCAGTCTCAGTTATTCCTCTCCGCTGCTGGGCACCTGCAAGTATGGCCAGGATGCATGTTTCCCAGTCTAGGAAGTTGCGTTTGGTGGCCCTAGTTCTACCTGTTTGGCATCGGTGTGACAGAGACACAGAAATGTGTTAACATGGGGACCCCGGATTGTGGGGTGATCCCTCTCAAAGACATAAACACGAACACCACTGTTACATACCTGTAACAATTTAAATGAACCAGCAGCAATAGACCACACATGGAGTCTGGTTTTGATGTTAACACCACTATCTTTATTTGTATCTACTTATAATATAACAACTTAAGCAAAACAATCAAAAGGGACCTTGGGGTTCAAATCCATACATCCCTCAAGGTTGCTGCACAGGTTGATAGGGTGGTTAAGAAGGCCTATGGTATGCTAGGCTTCATTAACAGGGGGATTGAGTTCAAGAGTAGAGAGGTCATGTTGCAACTCTACAAATCTCTGGTGAGACTGCACTTAATGTTCAATTCTGGTCAACTCATTATAGGAAGGATGTGGACACTATGGAGAGGGTGCAGAGGAGATCTACCAGGATGTTGCCTGGTTTGGAGAACAAGCCATATGAATCAAGGGTAGCAGAGCTGGGACTTTTCTCTTTGGAGAGTAGAAGAATGAGAGGGGACGATAGAGGTCTACAAGATTATGAGAAGCATAGACAGGGTGGATCTGTTTCCCAGGGCAGCAATAGCAAATACCAGAGGGCATATGTAAAAAATTAAGGGAGGGAAGTCTAGGGGAGACATCAGTGGTAAGTTATTTTACACAGAGGGTTGTGGGTGCCTGGAATGACTTGCCAGGGATGGTGGTGGAGGCTATAACATTCGGGATATTTAAGTGCCTCTTGGACAGGCACATGGATGAAAGAAAAATAGAGGGTTATGTGGTAGTGTGGATTTAGTACATTTTTTAAAGGATTATATGGGTCGGCACAACATGGAGGGCTGAAGGGCCTGTACTGTGCTGTAGTGTTCTATGGTTAACAGTGTTATGTGTATACATATGTGTAAATATAACTCCCAAACCATTGAGCTCAGGGAATACCAAGCTTAGAGTCTTAAGATGGTAAAGTATGAAAGTTCAGCTCATCCACGGAATAAATGATGTGAGAGAGATATTTGTAATCGAAGGTGAATGTCGAGAGTAGGCAATTGCTTCCAATTCCACAAGTTCCACGGTGGTAAAACAGGATAACAGTCGCCGAAGATCTTATCCGTCTTCGTTCCAAATCCACATATGAATTATCACCAAAACTAGCTGATAACAGGGGTACCGTCTTCAAAGGGAACTACCACCCAGGCAAGGGTTAACACACAGGTAGATTCCACAAGGTTCTCCCAATCCAGATCCAACACACAAAGTATAACTGACAGTGATTTCCACAGAATACCTTTCTCACAAGTGGTTACCACATAACACACCTGAATCCAGTTAAGGGTTAACAAAAGTGGTAGCCACGGGATACTCCATCAAAATCCCCATATGGATTATAGGAATTATCACCAACAGTGATTTGTCACGGGTTACCCTGTACAAGTGAATTACCACCCCAGGCAAGGGTTAGCACAAGTGGTCTTCACAGGTTACTGCCAAATGTAAAGATCCACTCGAGTGGATCAAACAAAGTGACAATCACACATTCAATAGACAATAGGTGCAGAAGTAGACCATTCGGCCCTTCAAGCCTGCACCGCCATTTTGAGATCATGGCTGATCATCTACTATCAATATCCAGTTCCTGCCTTGTCCCCATATCCCTTGATTCCCCTATCCATAAGATACCTATCTAGCTCCTTCTTGAAAGCATCTGGAGAATTGACCTCTACTACCTTCTGAGGCAATGCATTCCAGACCCCCCCAACTCTCTGGGAGAAGAAGGTTTTCCTTAACTGTGTCCTAAATGACCTACCCCTTATTCTCAAACCATGCCCTCTGGTACTGGACTCTCCCAGCATCTGGAACATATTTCCTGCCTCTATCTTGTCCAATCCCTTAATAATCTTATATGTTTCAATCAGATCCCCTCTCAATCTCCTTAATTCCAGCGTGTACAAGCCCAGTCTCTCTAACCTCTCTGCGTAAGACAGTCCAGACATCCCAGGAATTAACCTCGTGAATCTACGCTGCACTTCCTCTACAGCCAGGATGTCCTTCCTTAACCCTGGAGACCAAAACTACACAAACTACACAATACTCCAGGTGTGGTCTCACCAGGGCTCTGTAAAAATGCAAGAGGATTTCCTTGCTCTTGTACTCAATTCCCTTTGTAATAAAGGCCAACATTCCATTAGCCTTCTTCACTGCCTGCTGCACTTGCTCATTCACCTTCAGTGACTGATGAACAAGGACTCCGAGATCTCTTTGTATTACTCCCTTACCCAACTCTATACCGTTCAGATAATAATCTGCCTTCCTGTTCTTACTCCCAAAGTGGATAACCTCACACTTATTCACATTAAACGCCATCTGCCAAGTATCTGCCCACTCATCCAGCCTATCCAAGTCACCCTGAATTCTCCTAACATCCTCATCACATGTCACACTGCCACCCAGCTTAGTATCATCAGCAAATTTGCTGATGCTATTCTCTATACCTTCATCCAAATCGTTAACGTAAATGGTAAACAGCTGTGGTCCCAATACCGAGCCCTGTGGCACCCCACTAGTCACCACCTGCCATTCTGAGAAACACCCATTCACCGCTACCCTTTGCTTTCTATCTGCCAACCAGTTTTCTATCCATGTCAATGCCTTCCCCCTGATGCCCTGAGCTTTGATTTCACCCACCAATCTTCTATGTGGGACCTTATCAAATGCCTTCTGAAAATCGAGGTACACTACATCCACTGGATCTCCCCCATCTAACTTCCTGGTTACATCCTCGAAAAACTCCAACAGATTAGTCAAGCATGATTTACCCTTGGTAAATCCATGCTGGCTCGGCCCAATCCTATCACTGCTATCTAGATATGCCACTATTTCATCCTTAATAATGGACTCTAGCATCTCTCCCACCACCGATGTCAGGCTGACAGGTCGATAGTTCTCTGTTTTCTCCCTCCCTCCTTTCTTAAAAAGTGGGATAACATTAGCCATTCTCCAATCCTCAGGAACTGATCCTGAATCTAAGGAACATTGGAAAATGATTACCAATACATCCGCAATTTCCAGAGCCACCTTCTTAGTACCCTAGGGTGCAGACCATCTGGACCTGGGGATTTGTCAGCCTTCAGTCCCATCAGTCTTCTCATCACCGTTTCCTTCCGAATGTCAATATGTTGCATTTCCTCTGTTACCCTATGTCCTTGGCCCATCCAGACATCTGGAAGATTGCTTGTGTCTTCCTTAGTGAAAACAGATCTAAAGTACTCATTAAATTCTTCTGCCATTTCTCTGTTTCCCATAACAATTTCACCCAATTCATTCTTTAAGGGTCCAACATTGTTCTTAACTATCTTCTTTCTCTTCACATACCTGAAAAAAAAAGCTTTTGCTATCTTCCTTTATATTCCTGGCTAGCTTGCGTTCGTACCTCATTTTTTCTCCCCGTATTGTCTTTTTAGTTAAGTTCTGTTGTTCCTTAAAAACTTCCCAATCATCTGTCCACCCACTCACCTTAGCTCTGTCATATTTCCTTTTTTTTAATGCTAGGCAGTCTCTGACTTCCTTTGTCAACCACTGAGGCCCCTTTCCCCCCTTTGAATCCTTCCTTTTCTGGGGGATGAACTGATTTTGCACCTTGTGCATTATTCCCAAGAATACCTGCCATTGCATTTCCACTGTCTTTTCTGCTAGGCTATCCGTCCAGTCAACTTTGGCCAGCTCCTCCCTCATGGCTCCATAGTTTCCCCTGTTCATCTGCAACACTGACACCTCCGAGCTGCCCTTATCCTTCTCAAATTGCAGATAAAAGCTTATCATATTGTGATCACTACCTCCTAAAGGCTCCTTTACTGCGAGATCGCTTATCAAATCCTGTTCATTACATAACACTAAATCCAGAATAGTCTTGTCCCTGGTCGGCTCTGGTACAAGCTGTTCCAAGAATGCATCCCGTAGGCACTCTACAAACTCCCTATCCTGTGGTCCAGCACCAACCTGATTCTCCCAGTTCACCTGCATGTTGAAATCCCCCATAACTACTGCGACATTACCTTTGCCACATGCACGTATACCTTTGTACATTCATTTCCCAGGTCTGATCTCCCTGCAGCCATGTCTCCGTTATCCCAACAACATCATAGTTACCCATTCGCACCTGGGCTTCAAGCTCATCCGCCTTATTCCTGACACCGTGCATTCAGATATAGAATTTTTAACCCATTTCTCCTCTCTCTGTTTGAATTGCTGCCTATTGTGCTTAACCCAGCTCCCCGATCTCCCATCGGGCTATACGCCCCTAGAATTTTGTTGTCCTTCCTACATTTACTTATTCTTGCAACACATTTAACTCCATGTTCAGTCAGACCATCCCTCTCTACACGAGTCCCCCTTATCGCTTGTTCCGCCCCACCTTCCTCTACGACACACTTAATATTCCGGAACCGTGTAGTCCCCACCTGTCCTTTATTCATCCTCTTGCTATCCTCTCTCACATTCTGGATCCCCACCCCCTGCAAATTTAGTTTAAACCCTCCCAAGAAGCTCTAGCAAACTTCCCTGCAAGAATGTTAGTACCGCTCCAGTTCAGGTGTAAACCGTCCCTTCGGAACAGATCCCACCTTCCCTGGAATAAGGCCCAATTATCCACAAACCTGAAGCCCTCCCTCCTGCACCATCCTCTCAGCCACGTATTAATTTTTATAATCCTCCTGTTCCTTGTCTCACTCGCACGTGGCACAGGTAGCAATCCTGAGATTGTTACCCTGGAGGTCCTGCTCTTCAGCTTCGCACCTAACTCCCTGAACTCCCTACGCAGGACCCCCTCACTCATCCTACCCATGTCATTGGTCCCTACATGGACCACAACATGTAGATCCTTGCCCTCCCTCTCGAGAATAAACTGCACCCGATCTGAGATGTCTCGGACCCCGGCACCAGGGAAGCAACATACCATCCGAGACTCCCGATCTTCCCCACAAAATCTCCTGTCCGCCCCCCTGACTATAGAATCCCCTATCACTACTGCTCTCTTCTCTTCCCTCCTCCCCTTCCTAGTCGCGGGTCCAACCTCAGTGCCAGAGACAGGACCACTGCAGCTTGTTCCTGGTAGGTCATCCCCACCAACATTATCCAAAACGGTATACTTATTTTTGATGGGAACGGCCACTGGGGTGCTCTTCTCTCTCTGTCTGCTCCCCCTGCCTCTCTTGACTGTCACCCATTTGCCTACCTCCTTTCTTTTCGGTGTGACTGCCTCCCGATAACTCTTATCTATCTCTGCCTCTGCCTCCCGAATGATCCGTAGTTCATCCAGCTCCTGCTCCAATTCCCTAACTCGGTCTGATAGGAGCTGCAGCTGGATGTACCTATTGCAGGTGTGGTCATCAGGGACAACTGTGTTGACCCTGACCTCCCACATACTGCATACGGAGCACACCACTGCTCTAAGCGTCTCCCCCATTACCTGATCCCAGATTAGTCAGAATAAATGAAAAGCAGCCAAAGTCTTCTTGCCAAAGTCCTCTTGCGCCGAAGCCCGCTGAGCCAAAGCCCAGCACTCTGCTCCTGCGCACTCCGCTGCCCGCACCGACACTGCCCGCTCCTAAAAGTGGGTCGCTTTTTAAAGCCCGCGCTCGCCACTGACGTCACCCGCGCTCGCGCAGCTTTACCTTCCTCCTCAGGTATTTTCCAGGTAGGTCCGAGGGTCTTGGCCTACCTACAACGACTGATCCTCCGATCTCCAGTCGTATGTCGATCACAAGCACTCCTTACTCCCGCTCCTAAAAGTGGGTCGCTTTTTAAAGCCCGCGCTCGCCACTGACGTCACCCGCGCTCACGCAGCTTTACCTTCCTCCTCAGGTATTTTCCAGGTATTTGCTGGATCGATAATCAACCCACCCTTGTGGGCACAGGAGAGTTCAAACACCGAACTTCGGCCACTAGATCCTTTGTTTCGAACCTTCCATCTTCTTTCTTTCTCTCCATCTGACTGTCTGTCTCTGACTGTCTTTGCTTAAATAAAGCAAACTGCGAGCTATGTAAACGCAAGCTGTGAGCAAGTGTAAACACGCTGTAGAGTCAAATAGTTCCACCCCTCCCTCTCTCTCAGTAAGAATCAAACAGGAGCCGAGAAAGCCGGCGGCTGACGTCACTCAGGCAATCTCTCTTAAAATGACAAGAAACCTAGAGGTTCACCACACCACGATCAACCAATACCTTTTCCTTTAGTCTGAGAGAGTCCTTCTACTCAGTTCCTTCAGTAACACGATTGTAGTCTGTTTGATGTATCCACCGAGATTGCCCCTTCAGTCTCAGAGCCGTGGAGTGGTCAGTAACACCTAATATGGTCCTCTCCACCGAGGTCTGAGTTTCCCTCAATCCCAGTTCTTGGTCAGGACAAAATTCCCAGGTTCTAGGGTGGGATAGTCACTCCTCTCTGCAGGGTGGTTCTCTTCCTTGTAAGCCTGTTGTACCTGTGAATGTAATGCTTGGAAAATTTTGTTCAGTTGGCATATGTATTTCCCCATCTCTTCCCCGAGGGTATGCATATCCAATTTACCTGGTAGACTTTCTGGGAACAATGGTGCACAAGGTCTTGGTCCACAGGGTGTCCTCATGGGCCGTCCATAAATGATTTCAGCTGGTGACAACACTGTTTTCCCCTGTGGGGTGACCCTCATGTAGAATAGGTCTAACAGTGGGACCTTCAACCAAGTGAGTCCAGTCTCCGCTGTTAGTTTGGCCAATTTACTCTTCAGAGTGCCATTGACTCTTTCCACTAAGCCAACGGCCCGTGGGTGGTGTACACAGTGGAAATGTTGCTTGATAGCTAGTTTGTTACACACCCCTTCGCTTGCTTTCGCCACAAAGTGTGGGCCATTGTCAGAGCTCAGCATCTCTGGCAGGCCGTACCTGGGAATTATATCCCGTAATAATACCTTCACAACAGTCATAACAGTATTATTGGTAGTTGGAATAGCTTCAATCCACCTGTTAAATGCATCTATAATAACTAAGCAGCATCTATAGCAATGTACTCTAGGCAATTCAGTAACATCAACTTGTAGACACGAAAATGGTCAAGGAAGTCGTACCCGGTGTGCAGGGTGCAGGTTAACAACCATTCCCTCCTTTTCCAGGTGTGTGCAGAATTGATCAATATAGGTAAAAACTGTGTAGGAACACAAACCTGTTCCGCTGGGGTGATCCAGAAACCTCGGTCGGGGTCTTTCTGGCACCCCACCTGGAACCACAGCTTGCACTCCTCCTCAGAGGCGTCCCCCTGAAAAGTACGTACCTCCCACATGTCTGGCAAACTCGTTCTGCTTGAGTCATGGAGGATTGCTTGATGGGAACCCGAGGAGACTACAACTATCAAGGATTGTGCAGCACTTTTCACTGTCTAATCTGCTGAAGCATTGAGTTTAGTGACCTGGTTGGACATGCGGGTGTGGGCCGCACATTTAATAATAGCCAAAACTCGAGGTAGCTGTTGAGCGGTGAGTAAGTTGTTTACAAAGGAGGCATTACTAATGGGGTGGCCAGAGCAAATCAGGAATCCCCATGTTCCCAGAGAGCCCGGTAGTCATGTACAACTCCAAATGCATAACGGGAGTCCGTGTAATTGTTCGCACTTTTATCTGTTGCTAGGATACAGGCACAAGTCAGAGCAAACGGCTCAGCCTTCTGGACGAGACAGCTGCTTCAAAAGAGGCCTGCTCAATTACTTCACTGTCAGTTACTATCGCATCATCAGAATATTGTTTCCCTGCTGGATCCACAAAAGGGCTTCCATTCTCATAAAACATTGCCTCGGGCTTGAGGGGATATTGCAGAGTGGATGGGAGAGTCTGTCCTTCTTTCATGGTGATCCAGACGGGGGGCAGTTTTAGAAATTAACAAGCAAGGCCAATTTCATGGCCTGAGATTGCCCAGAGATGGGGTACAGCCTCTTGGGTTCGGTCAATATTAAAAGAGTGTCTTACCAGATGTCCTGTCTTCACCTGAGTCCTTCCAGTATCAGAGTTGGCATGCGGCCAAGTCTGGCCAGCCTCCCTTGGTGCTGGAGGCTTGTTTCATCAGGGTGTAGGCAAGGAACCCTAGGCTCTTTGGCTTGAACCCAAGGCAAACCCTCACGGTGGTATGGGGAACCACCTGTCCTGTCTGTCGCCAAAGGAAATCCAGATCTTCAGCCAGTAATGCACTGTTCTCTCTTCCTTTAACCTCTCTAATGTGACTGGGAACTTTGTCCCTAGAGGGGTGCATAATACTGGCTTTTCTCAATCCCCCTGGAATTCCACCTGTAGTGGCTGTGTATGTGAATACGTGCGTTCCGTGCCTTCGAACCCAGACAGAGTGATATTAGTGTTTGATAGCTGGAATCCATTTTCCGATATAATTTCCTGATTGAGAGTGGTTGTGGTTGCCGGCATATCAATCATAAATGGAATTGGAATTCCAGCAACTTGCAATGTTCCGTTGGGATCTTCCTGAGGGGTGGTACTCACGGCAGTAAGCATCCTTGCTTGTTAATTTGAAAACGGGTTGTTGTCCCCACCTGTCCCTTGGTAGGTTTTTGTTCCCATTTCTGATCCCCAGATATCGCCCTCTCGCATCCTTCTTCCCACTGAACATCTTCACCTTTAATATTAGTTCCCTTCAGGGTTGATTGGGATTTGAAAGTCAGGTCCCAACAATATGTCAAAGCTTGTCACATTCGATTTTGGTCACTGTCAGGCCAATCCATATTATTTGTTTTAATCATGTTGGCTAATTTAGTTGGTAAGTATTGGAGCAGTAGGGAGTTAAACTGGGGGGACAGATTCCCATCTTTACAGGCTTGGTCAGAAGTTGTTCAGACCTCAGATAGAGTCAGCAATCAAATGGCTGAGCATGGTGCGATGAATGTGCTGAGCTGTGTATATCACAATGCAAGAAGCATCGTAGGAAAGCCAGATGAGCTCAGGACAGGGAATTACGATATTGTAGCCATGATTGGGACTTTGTTGCACCCAACAGTCTGAGGGATTTAGAGGAACAAATTTTTAGAGAAATCACAGACCATGCCAAGAAACAAAACTTGATGCAGTAAGTGATTTGAACTTTCCATATATTGACTAGGACTCCCAGAATGTAAAAGGACTAAATGGGGTAAAGTTTGTCAAATGTGCCCTTAATCAGTGCGTAGGAATCCCGACGTAGAAGTGTGCAATAAGCTGTTAGGAAATGATCCAGGGCTGATGACTGAAATTAGTGATCATAATGCCATGCGATTCAAAAGTAAATATGGAAAAAGAGAGGTCTGGGCCATGGATTGATATTCTAAATTGGAGAAAGGTCAATTTTGATGGTATCAGAAAGGATCTGATAAGTATGGTTTGCGACAGGCTGTTTTCTGGCCAAGGAGTACTTGGTAAGTGTGAGGCCTTCAGAAGTGAAATTTTGAGGGTGTTGCGTTTGTATGTGCCTGTAAAAATAAAAGTTGAAAGGTAAATGGTGCAGGGAACCTTGGTTTTCAAGAGATATTGAGGCCCCGGATATTTTATTCTTCTGAATGCCTCAGACAGTTGGGTGCTACCAAGACTCATTAATGACTACAAATCATAAATCCATGCGAGCTCATCTGACTTTTTTTTTGTCATCTTCTGTTGGTTTCTAAAAGCTTCCCAATAGTTTTTGCTCTTTTGTTTGCTCTCTCTTTGGTCTTTATGTTGGTTTTGGCTTCTCATTTCAGCCATGGTTGTGTCATTCTGCCTTTCCAATGCTTCCGCTTCTTTGGGATGTATCGATCACTCAGCTCCCGAATTGCTCCCAGAAACTCCAGCCATTGCTGCTCCGTTGTCACTCCTACCTTTCCCCTTACAAGTTTGGCCAGCTTCTCTGTCACAGAAACATGGAGAAGTTCAGTACAGAAACAGGCTGTTTAGCCCACCTAGTCAATGCTGAGAACACATTTAAGCTGTCTAATGCAACTACTTGCACTTGGTCAATCACCCTTCATGGCCCTACCATCCAAGTACCTATCAAACTTCTCTTATTGTTGAAACTGGGCTTATATTCACCACTTTTGCAGGCATCTCATTCCACACTCTCACGACCATTTCATTAAAGAGATTCCCAAATGTTCCCGTTAAATTTTCACCTTCCCCACTTACCCATGACCTCTGGTTGTCATCCCACCCAACCTCAGTGGAAAAAGCTGTTTGCATTTACCCTCTCTATACCCTCATAATTCTAACAGATCCTCAAAGCAATGTATAATTTACTTTCTGATCTTTAGACCCTTTTTTAGGGCTATAAAGTGATGAGGGGCATTGATCGTGTGGATAGCCAGAGGTTTTACCCCCAGGGTTGAAATGACTAACACGAGGGGGCATAGTTTTAAGGTGCTTGGAAATAGTTACCGAGGGGATGGCAAGGGTAAGTTTTTTACTTAGAAAATAGTGTGTGTGTGCAATCCACTGCCAGCAGTGGTGGTTGAGGCAGATACAATAGGGGTTTTTAACAGCCTCTTAGATAGGCACATGGAGCTTAGAGAAATAGAGGGCTCTGTGCTAGGGAAATTCTAGGCACTTTCTGGAGTAAGTTACGTGGTTGGCACAACATTATAGGCTGAATGGCCTGGAATATGATGTAGATTTCTATGCTCAATGATCTATATTGAACAGTGAAATAACATCTCTTCTTTAATCTGTACAGGGTCCATGATTTTAATGTGGCATTTTCACACTCCAATACACAATTTCACACTTTCTCTCCCATCTGCTTTGGTTCCATATGTGCATTGCCATTCTGGTCTTACAGAGAACCAACTTTGTGCCTTAAAATCCTTTTGCTCTTAATCTATCTCTGGAATCCCTGATGATTAATCTTTTCTGCAATGGCAACCTCATGCCTGCTTTTAGCCATCCTGACTTATCTCTTATGTGTTCTCTTGTATATTTTATACTTCATAAGAACCTGCCTGCCTATCCCTGTTAAGAAACTCCATTTTAGTGCTTCACCAGGGTCTCAATATCTCTTGAAATCCAAGGTTCCCTGCAGTTTCTATCTTTACCTTTTATTCTGACAAGCACATACCCGCTTTGTACTTTCAAAATTTCACTTTGAAGGACTCCCACTTACCAAGCACACCTTTGCCATAAAGCAGCCTGTCCCAGTCCACAGTTGCCAGATCCTAGTATCTTAATTCCAGGTGTTGATCCATTCCCTGAACACATCCACCTTTCCTATCATGTTCCTTGCATTGAGATATACAGGGTTCAGCATATTCACTGCACCATGCTCAACGTTTTTCATTCCTGACCTTGTCTGAGGTCTGAACAACATCTGTCTCCACAACACCAACACTATCTGTTCTGTTATTCAGGCATCCATTCCCCCTGAGATGTTAGTTTAACCCCCCCTTACCCCCACCCCCCACCATGCAGCTCTATCACCCCTTTGGTTTTCATCTCCCAGATCAATAAAAAGGAGGTGCATACAGGCAGATAGGAACAAATGGGCTACTTGTGAGATACAGGAAATTCAAGTGAACACTGATGAAAGAAGGCATGAGGCTGCCCCAGCAGACAAGGTGAAGGAGAATCCTCATGGATTCTGCAGATATGTTAAGAGCAAAAAGATTGCAAGGGAAAAAATTAATCCTTTACAAAATCAGAATGGTAATCCGTATGAGAAGACAAAATAGATGGGGGAGATTTTTTCTGCATTCGTATTTACTCAGGAGGTGGACACAGAGTCTATAGAAGTGAGGCAAAGCAGCATCAAATTCATGGACCCTGTACAGATTACAGAGGTGGAGGTGTTTGCCGTCTGAAAGCAAATTGCCATGGATAAATCCCCAGGGCCTGACAAATTGTTCCCTGGGACCCTTTGGAAGACAAGTGCAGAAGTTGTCGGGGCCCAAGCACAGATATTTAAATCATCCTTAGTGACAGGTGAGGTACTGGAGGATTGGAGGACAACCAATGTTGTTCCGCTGTTCAAGAAAGGCTCTAAAAATAAACCAAGAAATTGTACATTGGTGTGCTTGACATCAGTAGGGGGAAAGTTATTGGAACTTCTGTGCAGGAACTGGATATATAAGTATTTGGATAGATGTGAATTGATTAAGGATAGACAACATGACTTTGAGCTTGGTAGTTCATGGCTCACCAATCTTATAGAGTTTCTCGAGGAAGTTATCAGGAAATTGGATGAAGGCAAGGCAGTGGATGTTGTCTACATGGACTTCAGCAAGGCACTTGACAAAGTCTCATTTGGGAGGAGGGTCAAGAAGGTTCAGTCACTCAGCATTCAAGATGAGATAGTAAATTGGACGAGACACTGTCTTTGGGAGAAGCCAGAGTGTGGTAGAAGATGGTTGCCTCTCTGACTGGAGGCCTGTGACTAGTTGTGTGTCATAGGGATCAGTGCTTGACCTGTTGTTGTTAGTCATCTATATCAGTAGTCTGGATGATAGTGTGGTTAACTGGATCAGTAAATTTGTGGATGACACCAAGATTGGGGTGTAGTGGACAGCGAGGAAGACTATCATGGCTTACAGTGCGATCCGGACCAGCTGGAAAAATGGTTTGCGAAATGGAAAATGGAATTTAATGCAGACAAGTGTGCGGTGTTGCACTTTGGTAGGACCTACCAGTGTAGGTCTTACACAGTGACTGGTTGGGCACTGAGGAGTGTTGTAGAGGAAAGGGACCTGGGAATACAAGTCTGTAATTCACTGAAAGTGGTATCACAGTTAGGTAGAGATGGAAAGAAAGATTTCAGCCCATTGGCCATCATGAACCAAAGCACTGACAACAGTAGATAGATGAAAGTTGTAAAAGAGGTTCCGAGAGTTCAGAGAAAATTCACAAGGATTTTGTCAGGTCTGGAGGACTTGGGTTACGAGGAAAGATTGAACAGGTTAGGACTTTATTCCTTGGAATGTAGAAGATTGAGGGGAGATTTGATTGTGATAGAAGGGCATAGATAAAATGCAAGCTGGCTTTAACCACGGAGATGGTGTGGAACTACAACCAGAGGCCATGGGTTAAGGGTGAAAGGTGAAATGTTAAGGGGAACATGAGGGGAAACTTCTTCACACAGATGGTCATCTGGGTGTGGAATGAGCAGCCAACACAAATGGTGAATGCGAGCTGGATTTCAACATTTAAGGAGTTTTGTGTAGGTACCTGAATGGTAGGGGTGTGGGAGTGGGGAGTTTAAATAGTTTAGCACAAGCTAGATAGCCCAAAGGGCCTGTTTCTTTGTTGGTACTTTTCTGCAAGAGCCTTTAACAGCTGTGCGGACCAACCATTGATCTCAGCAAGAAATTTTTATAAGGCATTAAAACTGTGGCACTTTAAGTTAATAATACATATAAGAAAATCCCAGCGGCACGTCAAGAAAGACTATTTGTGTGAGAATTTTTCAGTTACTGTGTGGCCAGGCACCCATGCAGCTCAGCAGGAACAGGGAATAATACCAATGGAGGGAGACAAACTGAGCCAAGGCACAAATTGGAGACTGCAGAAATGCCCCATTCCTATAGAAACAAGAAGAGCATCAGGGAATTGATGGTTATCCCAGATACCAGCACTGTGCCCAGTTAGAAGATGATTTCTCTGTGCAACTTGGGTGGAACCTCACTGTAACAGTGTGATGCTGGATCAGACCTTGGCAACTCAAGTAATCTCATCCGAAGTGTTGTCCTACACCCAGTGATGGATTTTGTAAATCTTTTTACAGGTTAAAAACGAGAAGGAATTTGTCTCCCGGAAGCTCAGACATGGCACACCAGTTTTGCTGTCTCTGTCTAGATAATTAAGAAGTGAAGCAAGGGATTCAATCGACCATCCTACCTGATCAGACTACGGGGCAGGATTCACTCAGTCATTTGACCAACTGGCACGCCCGTCATTTTACACAGGGGAGAGCCCATTCTTCTGCTCAGACATTGGGAATGGATTCAGTCAGTCATCTCAACTGAAGGTACATCAGCAAGTTCACACTGGGCAAGGTCATTCACCTGTTCTGTGTGTAAGAAAGCACTTAGTCTGTCAACCCACCTGTGGACACACCAGTCAGAAGCTGGTCATCTGCTGAATTTCTGGGAAAGGATTCACTCGGTCATCTGACCTGATGGCACACCAGCGAGTACAGACCGGGGTGCGGCCATTCACTTGCTCGGACTGTGGGATGAGATTCACTTGGTCATCCACCCTACAGAGTCACCAGCAAGTTCACACTGGGGAGAAGCCATTCACCTGCTCAGACTGTGGGAAGGGATTCACTTTGTCATCTCACCTACTGACACACCAGCGAGTTCACACTGGGGAGAAGCCGTTCACCTGCTCGGTCTGTGGGAAGGGATTCACACAGTCATCCCACCTACAGATACATCTGCGAGTTCACACTGGGGAGAAGCCTTTCACCTGCTCAGAATGTGGGAAGGGATTCATTGATTCATCCACCCTACAGAGACACCAGCAAGTTCACACTGGAGAGAGGCCGTTCACCTGCTCAGTCTGTGGGATCGGATTCACTCAGTCATCCAACCTGAAGAGTCATCAGCATGTTCACACTGGGGAGAAGCTGTTCATCTGCTCAGACTGTGGGAAGGGATTCACTCGGTCATTTGACCTAATGGCTCACCAGCGAGTTCACACCGGGGAGCGGCCGTTTACCTGCTCAGACTGTGGGAAGGGATTCACTTTGGCATCGAAACTAGTGAGACACCAGCGAGTTCACACTGGGGAGAAGCCATTCAACTGCTCAGTCTGTGAGAAGAGATTCATCAACTCTTCCAGCCTACTGACACACCAGCGAGTTCACACTGGGGAGAAGCCATTCACCTGCTCAGTCTGTGGGAAGGGATTTACTCAGTCATCCCACCTACAGAGACACCAGCGTGTTCACACTGGAGAGAAGCCATTCACCTGCTCAGAATGTGGGAAGAGATTCACTGATTCATCCACCCTACAGAGTCACCAGAAAGTTCACACTGGGGACAAGCCATTCACCTGCTCAGAATGTGGGAAGAGATTCACTGATTCATCCACCCTACAGAGTCACCAGAAAGTTCACACTGGGGAGAAGCCATTCACCTGCTCAGTCTGTGGGAAGGGATTCACTCGGTCATTTCACCTACTGACACACCAGCGAGTTCACACTGGGGAGAAGCCATTCACCTGCTCAGTCTGTGGGAAGAGATTCACTGATTCATCCAACCTGCAGAGACATCAGTCAGTTCACACCGGGGAGAAACCGTTCACCTGCTCAGTCTGTGGGAAGGGATTCACTTTCTCATCTAAACTGAAGGTACATCAGGTGGTTCACACTGGGGAGTGGCCATTCACCTGCTCAGTCTGTGGGAAGGGATTCACTCGGTCATTTCACCTACTGACACACCAGCGAGTTCACACTGGGGAGAAGCCATTCACCTGCTCAGAATGTGGGAAGAGATTCACTGATTCATCCAACCTGCAGAGACATCAGTCAGTTCACACCGGGGAGAAACCGTTCACCTGCTCAGTCTGTGGGAAGGGATTCACTCAATCATCTAAACTGAAGGTACATCAGCGAGTTCACACTGGGGAGAAACCGTTCACCTGCTCAGTCTGTGGGAAGGGATTCACTCAGTCCTCCACCCTACAGAAACACCAGTCAGTTCACACATTCTGAACTATTCACCTGCACAGAATGTTGGAAAGGATTCATTCAGTCATCCCAACTACTGGCACACCAGTCAGTTCACATTCTTATTAATTCCTTGCTTTTGCTTGCTGAGGACATTCATTTTAAGAGAGAGAGTGATTAAGAAGGCAAATCAGTCGGGCTTGCAGCTTGTTTACATCGCTCACAGCTTGTTTAGTTTTAACCGAGGACTCAGACACTCAGAGTCAGGCGGAGATGAAGGAGGAAAAATGGAAGGATCGAAACCAGGGAACTAGTGGCCAAGGGTCACTGTTTAGAGCTTTCCTATGCCCACAAGGGTGGGTTAAGTGTTGATTCACCATACATCGAATGTGTGGTTATCACCTCATTTGATCCATAGGTGTGGATCGGATTTGGGGTATCCTGTGAAGACTACTTATGTGTTAACGCTTGGCTGGGTGTGGTGTGATAATTCACTTGAAGGCGATACCCCTTGTGACGAGTCACTTTCGGTGATAATTCGTATGTGGATTTGAAACGATGAAGCATAAAATCTACAGCAACTGTTCTCTCGTTTCACCACAATGGAACCTTTGGAAATCGCCGTAATTGCCTTCTCTCGACATTTACCCTGGATTACAAATATCTCTCTCTCATCACCTATTCCGTGGATGAACTGAACTTCCATACTTTACCATCTCAAGACTCTAAGCCTTGTTTCCCGCGAGCTCAATAGTTTGGGAGTTATATTTTGTTACGCCTGTGCCCCAACTCTGAGGGGCTGAAGGGTACAAAGTAGCCCCCACCTTTTTGAGAATCGCAAGATCGCTATTAATTCAGGTCAGGAGACGCAAGAAATGAGAGAAAGACACGCAGAATCCACATGGGGTTTGGAATGTCCTGGCCCCTCAGCGATACAAAGCCACGGGAAACGGCCATTGTCTCTTGGAGACAGAATTGTGTATTGAGTACTGTAGTATTTATTTGAAGTCCTCAGGGAATGAGCCGAGGGGGCTGGCTGAGGGATTGCATCATCCCAACCTGATTGACATCTGAGACCCCGTGAGTAAGGATAAAAGAGGGTCTGGGGAACAACCCCTTTAGACGCACCAGGAGAAACGATAGAAATCCCATGACAGCGTTTAATAGCGACTGCCGGTGGTGACTTGTGTGTGTGTCCATCCTTGCTCGGATGACGAGTTTTCCACAGAACGGCTTAGCTAAAGGACCGACTACAAAAACGGAACTCTCGAAGGATCGACATAAAAAGGAAAGCAGGCAAGTTTAAAATATCTGTCTCTCTTGACTCCAACAAAAGGCTGGAGCCTGCATGAACTTGAGTGACTTTTATATTTCCATCAGACAATACATCGGACAATCCCCTGGACAACGATAGAGTTATTTCTTATTGATTATTATTATACCCGCTCTTTTAGATTTAGTATTGACGACGTATATTATCTGTATGTTTGCATTGATATTATTTTTGTGTATTTTTATCAATAAATACTGTTAAAAATAGTACCATCAGACTTCAACGGACCTCTCTATCTTTGTTGGTAAGTGACCCAGTTTTGGGGTACGTAACAATTTACACACACATATATACACATAACACTGTTAACTTTTGTTTATCTTGCTTAATTTACTTTATTATAAGTAGATACTAGTAAAGATAGTGGTTTTAACATCAAAACTAGACTCCAGGAGTAGTCTAGTTGCTGGTTAATTTCTAAAGCTTTAGTTTCTAAATATTTGTTCATAACAAAATTGGGGCCTGCATCTGGGATATGAACAAATTTGAGGGCGTGTTGATTAATTAATTATTGATTTCATTGGGGAAATCCCTTTCGATTTATTTGTCTGCAAAATCAGCAGCAATGGATGTTGATAAATGTCTGGAAGCACCAACCTCTGAGGCATTAGAGGACGCCAGAAGGATCGTGGTGTTGTGTATTGTGAAAAGGTTTAAACTTGCTACGGTGAAATTGACAATGAGGAAGGCACAGATGCAGAGGATTATAGCTGAACATCATGTATCTGAGGTGTGTTTAAAGTGGAGGATTTGGAGGTGTTTCCTGAAAGTAATCCTAGTGAGCTTGAGCTCCATTACAAGTTAGAAAAGTTAAAGATGGAGGCTGCGGAAAGGCAGAGGCAGTTTGAGGCTAGAGAGGCAGAAAAACAGAGGGAGGAAGCAGAAAGACAGAGGGTGTTCGAGCTGGAAAAGATAGAGAGATTGCAGCAAAGGGGTCTAGCGTTAGACACTGGTGATAAGTTTGAGGACAGTCAGGAAGTTAAATTGGTACCTCCACTTGACGAGGCAGAGGTTGATAAATACTTTCAGCATTTTGAGAAGTTGCTCAGAGTTTAAAGTGGCCAAAAAGGGTTGGCCTATTCTCTTACAATGTGTAATTGAGGGGAAGGCTCAGCAAGCCTATTCTGCTTTGACAGTTGATGAAGCAGCTGATTATGACATAGTGAAACAGGCTGTGCTCAAACTTACAAGTTGGTCTCAGAATCATACAGGCAAAAGTTTAGAAATTCAAGGAAATGTGTGAACCAGACTTATATGGAATTTTCTTGTGAGAAGTTTGTGTTTTGGCTGGTGCAGATATTAAAATATAAATGATGATTTTAACAGCTTGAAAGAGTTGGTTGTAATTGAAGAATTCAAAAGGTGCGTCCCTGATGACATAAAGACGTATTTAGATGAAAAGGATGCTGCTACATTGCAGGAGTCTGCTAGATTAGCAGATGAGTTCGCTTTAACTCATAATGTTAAATTTACCCAGAATAAGAGTTTCCAAAAAGAGTAGAAGCGATCACCAGGGTAAACCAGAAATTAAAGCTGGGACTAGTGACACGAGTAAGGATGTAGGGAAGCGGTTGAAGGAGAAATATTCTGGTCTTACTTGTTACTATTGTAAGAAGCTGCCATATGATGGCTAACTGTTCTATCCTGAAGAAGAAAAAGAAAAAGGAGGCAGTCCCAAATGCCTGTGTTCAGTATGTTGAAGCACCTATAACCCCACAGGGTTCTGAACATTCTGTTGAGACTCAGTTAAGTACTGAGAGGTCTGACCGAGTTAAGAAGGGATTTGATTATTTTAGGTCCGATGGGTTTGTATTAGTAAAGGAAGGGTCTACGAAGGTACCAGTGAAAATTCTTCAAGATGCTGAGGCTTCTCAGTCACTTATATGAGACAGCGTTCTAAAGTTTGGTGATAAGACTGACACTGGTGAGGTAAATCTTATTAAAGGTATTGGGGGCGGCGTGGTTTTTGTGCCATTGCCCAAGGTACCTTTACAGTCAGGGTTGGTTTCCAGACCTGTTAAGATCAGATTGTGCTCCAGTTTACTGGTGGAAGATGTTACTTTGCTGTTAGGGAATGACCTGGCAGATGGTAAAGTTGTTCCTGTAGTGCTGTTGACAACTAAGCCAACCACTGACGACCCTCAGATGGATTTTATCATTTATCCTTCCTGCGCAGTAACTCACAGTATGGCTAAAAAGTCTGCCGACACAGACAGTTCTGTGCAGCATGATTCTGATACCAGTGATAGCCAAAATCGGGATTCAGATTATGCTGACTTGTCAGGGACTTTTCTACCTTCATTGTTTCAACAGGATTCATGTAGACAGTCTGATGAGAAAGACTTATCCCTGTCTAGGAAGGAGTTTATAGCAGAACAGAACCGAGACCCTGAGATTGAAGCTTTAAAAGAAACAGCTCTCTCAGATGATGAGATTAAGAAAATGCAAGTAGGGTATTATCTCAAGGATGGTGTGTTAATGAGGAAGTGGATGCCACCTGCTACACCTGTGAGTGAGGAATGGGCAATTGTTCACCAAGTTGTGGTTCCTAAAGTTTACAGGACTGAAAATTTAACTTTGGCCCACAGTATGTCCTTAGGTGGCCATTTTGGAGTGAATTAAACTGTAAAAAGGATTATGAAGGAATTTTATGACCTAATTTGAGGAAAGATGTTGTGACCTTTTGCAGAACCTGTCACCCTTGTCAAGTTGTGGATAAACCTAATCAGGTCACCCCAGTGGCCCCACTCCGGCCTATACCTGTATTCGGTGAAACCTTTTCCAAAGTTATAGTGGATTGTGTTGGCCCATTGCCAAAGACTAAAGCTGGCCATCGGTATTTGCTAACTATTATGAGTACCTCATCCAGATTTCCAGAGGCAATACCTCTCAGGAATATTAAAGCTCAAACTGTGACGAAGGCTCTTACTAAGATTTTTACTCTATTTGGTTTGCCTAAAGCAGTCCAGTCTGATCAAGGAAGTAATTCTACATCTGGTTTATTCCAGCAGGTGGTTTATGAACTGGGAGCTAAATGAATTACATCATCTGCATACCATCCGGAATCACAAGGGGCTTTAGATAGATTTCATTCCACCCTGAAAACAATGAATAAGACATACTGTGTTGAAAATGGAAAATACTGGGATGAAGGAATATATTTTTTTTGTTCACAGTAAGAGAGTCAGTACAGGATTCACTGGGCTTTAGTCCATTTGAATTTGTATTTGGTCACTGCATGAGGGGACCTTTGACCTTGTTAAAGGAACAGTGGATTGATGGGATGTACATGTTAACTTCTTAGACTATGTTTTGAAGTTCAAAAACAAACTACACCAGTCCTGTAGCCTAGCAAGACAGAACTTATAGATTTCTCAAAGCAAAGTGAAGCTTTGGTTTGATAAGCAGGCTTGTGAAAGAAAATACCAGGTGGGGGGTAAGGTGCTTGCCTTATTTCCAATGTGGATGAATCCAGTTATGGAGAAATTCAGTGGACCATATGAAATAGTCTCTCGTTAATGATGTGAATTATGTTATTAAGACACCTGACCGACGCAAACCAACACAGGTGCTACACATAAATATGATACAGACTTATTTCGACAAGCAGGCACCATCTGTGGGTGTTGTTATCAAAACATATGAATCTGGCAACCCTGAGAATGAAACAATTAACTCATCTGAGACTTTTCACAAGCCAAACACGGTCCCAGTTAGGCTAATGAACTCGGTTGTTCAAGAAAACATTGATAATAAGTTGGCTCATCTGCAGCCAAAGCAACAACAACAGCTGAAGAAATTAATTCTGAAGTTTAAAGGTTTATTTCCCAATGTTCCCAAACAAACCACGGTCGCAGTACACGACGTAGATTTCGGACCAGCCAAACTGATTAAACAACACCCATATTGCATGAAGGTAGAAAAGTGTAAATTGGTTGAGCAAGAAATTGAATATATGCTGAACAATGGTATTATTAGGCCTGTGATTATGGACTGTGCCTCCAAGAACCATGTCTGTAAAAGAGAGAGAGAGAGAAGAGCACAAGCAGCTTGTTACAGAGACAGATAGAGCGGAGGGCCTGCATGATGGACAGCTGGTGTTCAGCACAATGGTATTTCAAGGAGTGTTGCTGTTTGTTTTTTGGGACAGGCAGACACACAAAGGCTAGTGGGAAGAGTTGTCACTGAAGTTTTAAATGCCCATGGGGTGGGGGGGGGTGGCGGTGAGGATCAGTTAAGAGGAATCAGTCTGTGCCTATTAGTGCATGTAAGAGCGACCCTGTGAAATCTGCTAGAAACCCTTGCCTGGGTTGGTAGACTGTCACTTGAAGATGCTGCTCTTAAGTTGGTCATGTTTGGCTAACTTGGAAGATATGGAGGACATCGGAAGAGGGTCGATGACACCTGTTTGGATGCCAAATCTCTCACTCACTTCAATCCCGTGAACTCAACTAAATATCCTTACCACACCAGCGTAAGACTGCATCATTTACCAGCTAAGTTTGGGAAATATATATTTACACCTATATATGCATAACACTGCTAGATTTTGCACTGATTATGGAAAGGTAAATGCAGTAACAAAAACAGATGCATATCCTATCCCTAGGTTGGATGATTACATCGATAAGGCTGGAAAAGCTAAATTTCTTACAAAGATTGATCTGTTGAAAGGGTATAGGTGTGTTCCATTGACGGACAGAGGTAGAGAAATTTCTGTGTTTGTGACACCTGGGTTGTACGAATACAATGTTTTGCCATTTGGAATGAAAAATGCTCTAGAAACATTCCAGAGAATGATTGATTCTGTTATTCGAGGGTTGGAACACACAGATACCTATACTAATGACATAGTCACAGGGAGTGACACTTGGGAAGAGCATATCTCTGCGGTAGAAAAGCTGTTTGACAGGCTTTCCCAGGCCAGACTTACAGTTAACTTACCTAAGAGTGAATTTGGCCATGTCACTGTGACCTATCTTGGCAATGTTGTAGGTCAAGGCAAATTGGTTCCTGTTCAGGCAAAAGTCCAGGCAATTTTCTGAAGTTTCTATTCCGACTGGTAACAAGGCTCTTGGAAGGTTTCTGGGAACAGTTGGATATTATCGTAAGTTCTGTAAGAACTTTGCTTGTATCGCTTTTCCGCTGAGTAATCTCCTGAAGAAGGGCGAAAAGTTTGTTTGGACCGAGCCTTGTCAGAAGATTGATTGAAAATTATTATTTGAGATTAGGCCAATCAGTGTAGTGTCGTCAACAAATATAATTCACAGATTGGAGCTGTGAGTGGCGACACAAGTCGTGGGTGCACAGAGAGTAAAGGAGGGGGCCAGGGAGCAACCCTGAGGGTTATGTGTGCTGAGGGTCAGAGAGACAGAAGTGAGGGAGTCCACACTTAGCACCTGCTGGCGATCTGACAGGAAGACCGGGATCCAGCTGCACAAGGCAGGGTGAAGGCCAAGGTCTATGAGCTTCTTGTCGACACTTCACGCCTTGGTATGGCTACTGCTCTGCCTATGATTGCAAGGAACTGCAGAGAGCTTTGGAGAGCAGAGAACACCAGAGAAACAAGCATCTCCTCCATTGACTCTTCCTATACTTCCCCTACCTCAGAAAAGCAGGATATGAACTCAAAGATCCTCACAACCTGGACATTCTTGCTGCAAACCTGCTCTCCCTTCAAGGAAGCGATAGAAACACCTTAAAGTGCGTATCACCAGGCTCAAGGTCGGCTTCCTGTCTGTGGTTATAAGCCAAATGAATGATAAAATGGACTCGACCTCACAATGTAACTCGACGTGACCCTGCACCATATGTCTATCTGCACTGCACTTTCTCTGCAGCCATAATGCTTTGTTACAGTTATTGTCTTGTCGTATATCAGCTCAATGTACTGTCGTAATGTACTGATCTGTGTGGATGGTACGTCAGGCAAGATTTTCACTGTAGCTCAGTATGTGATGATAATAAACAATATCCCCATTTTAATTGTGTGGAAATATTAGACAGACTGAGCTTCTGCTCTGGAACCTCAGAAGGAAACTTAACTGTTGACTTTTCTGAGGAATACCAGTAAATAGAATAGGCTTCAATCTCACATTACGGTAACTGGGATCGTGACCGGTGGTGGGTCTCCCATATCAATATCAGAATCAGGTTTAATAGCACCGCCATATGCCAAGAAATTTGTTGTCTCTGCGGCAGCAGTAGAACCTAACTCATAACAATAGATTTTAACAGCTATGAATTACAAAAATATACATATTCTATAGTTAAATTAAATCAGTAGTACAAAATTTAAAAATAATACAAATGTAATAAACTATTTTAATTGTGTGGAACTATTTGACTGGGTTGTTGCTTTGGAAATTCTGGAGTGAACCGTACATATTTATGAGAAGCTCTGATAAATCAAAAGGCTAAATTCTCACATAAATGGGTCACACATCCAGAAACATCGGCTGCACTTCAGCCAGTAAAGAGTGGAATGAAACATGCTGAAAATATTGCAGAAAAAGAACATTGTCCACACGCAACGAGAGGAAGTGACAGATCCGGATCTCACGTCCTTGTCTGAACGAGGAAAGATGAAGCTACACGTACACATAAAGCAGTGACCCGCAGATGCTGCAGATCTGCAGAGAAACGTGACCAGGAAACGGGATCAGCTGACGGGTGGAGGGTCTCCCACCTGAACCGCTGACTCCGCTCCTCACCCTCACACGCATCCCGACTCATCCGTCACATTTCTCACATTATTCCATACTTACACCAGATACGTGTTTAGTTTTTCCCTCCATATCTTCCCTGTCCCTTTCCCTCCAGCCCCAGGTCACAGAGTCATGGGCTCAATTTCCATCCCAGTACAACACACAATTCAGACCCAAACAGGAAATGTTCAGTGTTCATTTAAATCAGTCTATGTTTATAAACACTAATTTCTATTCATATTCCTCCAGCCTCCCTGGACAGGAACACTGAAACATCAAATGAGAAACAGCAAGAGGGGGCCATTCAGCCCCTCTAACCATCAACAAGATGGCAGCTGCTCTCCCATCACACATGTTTCTGCACGATGCTCATTTCCTTGATCCCTTTGGTCTCCACATATCTGCAGGCCTCTGTTTTATGTGAGGACGATCACCGAGTATTCACTATCCTCTGTGGTGGGATTTACAGACATTCCCCACCCTCAGAGTGGAGACATTTCCCCTCATCTCAGTCCGGGGCAGTCCATCCCCTTTTTCAGAGACTGGGATTCCTGGTTCAACTGGTAATGATGTTGTGTATTTCAATGTGTTCACCTCTCAGTCCTCGATTCTCAAATGAAAGGGTTATCACATTTGATCTTTCTTATATGATGACCCACCACTCCAGGGACCAGTCTGGTGAATCTTCATTGCACTCTCTATAACAAATACTCTCTAACCTCTTTGTTAATCCTTTATGGAATTTATTTCCATCGTCTGCAGCCCCGTGTTGCCCCAAACACTCACCTCCCACCCCGTCACTATTTCCACCTTCCCACCTCCCCCCTCACCTGGATCCACCTCTCACTCCCCAGCTCTTGCCCCATCCCCACCCCTCACCTCTTTTCTGACTATTTCCCGTCCACTCTCAGTCCAGAGGGAGGGTCTCGGCCCGAAATGTTGATGGTCCATTTCCCTCCTCAGATGCTGCCCGACCCACTGAGTTCCTCCGGCAGTTTGTTCTTTGGTCTGTTTAACCCGTGTTAGTATGGGGAGTGGGATTTTACACCATATTCCAGGTACAGTCTCAACAAATCCCAAATAATTGTCACTTTGCCCGGACCACTGGCCCCGCTTGCAGGGCAACAGTCTGCCGGTGTTTGCCCCCCAATGTGGTGAATCCCTCTGCTCGCCACCACCGTGGGCTCAGACATTTCCACAGATGAGCCCCTCCTGTCCCCACCGGGACAAACATCCTGTCCGACCCGTCTCTCACCATCTTCATCCTTTCAATAAAATCCCCCTCTCCCTCCCTCACCCCGGGGAGCCGGCATCAAACCGACGGGCCGAGCGGTCTCCTCCTACCTCTCAGCGATACATCAGACTCCGGCCGCAGGAGACGCTGCACAAACTCCCCAACTTCCCTCGGAGGGAAATAGAAGTCAGAAAGCGGACATTTACATTGAGATTTGTTCCGCTCTGTCCAGACTCCGGCACCGCAGCGAGAGACGAACTCAGCGGGGTAACGCCCTCTCGGCTTGTCCGCTTTCGCTATTGGGTGTACCCAGTGATTGACATTCCTGCGCACCAATGGAAAAAGCGAAGCTCTTGAAGCTTTGTTTTTCAGCGGTGGGGGAGGGGATGGTCACGTGATTGGTAACTCAGCCGTTAAACCGATAAAGCTCGAGCTCTCCAGCGCGCGGGTGACGTAAGACACCGCGCACGTGAGGCAGATCCCGGTGTGGGGAGCCTATATGTGACGTCAGTCGCGTGGGAGGGCGGAGCTGTGTGACGTCATCCGTGGGAGGGCGCTCCCATTTGAAAACACCTGAATGGACGTTTCTGATGATTTCAGTGGGACAACAACATTAATCACGGGTTTCTTCACTGAATCCAGTGTTGTGAGATGTAAAGTCCCCGGTTATGTGTCCGGCTGTGCCGTGTTGATGGTGGAGTGGGCACCGTGGTGTTTGTCTCGATTCGGGTCACAACACCAGAATTGCCAGCGGGGTCCACACACAGTGTATTAGTCAACAGAAAATCTCTCGTCCCTGCAGTCTTTGTCCCCTGGTAAACTCAACACCCTGACAATGTGGACCATAGACACCCCTTCCTCTTTAAAGTCAGTTATACATTCAGACAGTTGATCGCTGAGGGGAATTATATTTATTGGTCATTAAAGTTCGCCCAGATTCGTTTGGACAGATTTGATGTTGAGTTCGGGGTGTCACCGTGAAAGGGCCGGACGGCCGAACTCTCTCCGTTGTCCAAACATCCTTCCAGGTGAGGCGACACTTCACCTGTGAATCTTCCCGGGTCGCCTATTGTGTCCGCTGCTCCCGATGCGGCCGCCTCTACACTGGTGACACCAGCTCCTCCGCAGTTGTGCGGGGTAGGGTTGTTTTTTTGGGGGGCGGATCGATGTTATTGTTCCCTTTTGTGCGGGAGGGGTGGGTTTTGGGGGTCGATGATCTGGATGTCATTCTTTTTGATGCGGGGGTGGGGTGGGAGTTTGATTTTTCTCTCTGAACGACTTTCATGCTCTTTCTTTGTTTTGTGGTTCTCTGGAGAAAAAAAACGCAAGAGTTGTGTATGGATACCTGCTTTGATAATAAACTGACCTTTGAACTATCCGCTCCCAGCGGGACTTTGCGCTGTCCAAACATTTTCATTCCGATTCCCATTCCCGATCCGACGTGTCAACCCATCCCCTCCTCTTGTGCCAAGTTAAGGCCACCCTCAAGGTCCAGGATCTGCACCTTATATTCCGTCTGGGTAGCCCCTCCCCCCAACCTGATGGCATGAATATTGATTTCTCTTTCCGGTGAACAAATCTCCCTCCCTCCCACTCCCTCTCTTTCTCTCTGACTTCTCACGACTGTCGACTCTTTTCGATAGATGCTGCCGGATCTGCTGAGTTCCGCCAGCATTTTGTTTGTGTTGCTGTGGATTTCCTGCATTTGCAGACTTTAAAGAGCAACCAGGAGAAAATCTGCAGATGCTGGAAATTAAAACAACACACACAAAATGCTGGTGGGACACAGCAGGCCAGGCAGCATCTATAAGAAGAAGCACTGTCGACGTTTCTGCCCGAAACGTCGTCCTGACGAAGGGTCTTGGCCCGAAACGTCGACATCGCTTCTCCCTATAGATGCTGCCTAGCCTGCTGTGTCCTACCAGCATTTTGTGTGTGTTGTTGTTTGAATTTCCAGCATCAGCAGATTTCCTCGTTTGTGATTTGCTTCTCCGTTGTCCCTCCCGCCTCCAATCACAGGAGGCGCTGCAGGGACCTCTGGCCACTAGTGGCGATGTGCAGACCTTCGGCCCCTGGTGTCGCTGTACGGTCCTCCGGCCACCGGTGGTGCTGCGGAAATCCTCCTGTTAAACGCATGCGCAGTGCCGACTACAGCTGCTGTTGGAGGTTCTCAGACTAGAGCGGGGGTGAGTGGGGTCTGATCCCGGCGGATTTCTGTAAATTGGGGGCCGGTTGCATTGGGAAAGGGCCGGGCCCGAGCTCTGCCGGACAGCTGGAGCAGGGGTGCAATGCCAATCTTTTCGCCGCCGGAGCTGTACGAGCGGTGATTGATAAGTTCGTGGCCTGTGTTAGAAGGCCTAAAGTCGTACAGCTCAAAGTTACATGCACTTGCAGTTCAACTCTTTGAGTGATTATGCAGAAAGTTTGAAATTAATAACTCTTGCGGTATTTCTGTTTCAGATAATGGAAAATTGCTAGTTTTTCTGAAATCTGCTCCTTCCACCTTAGGCCACGAATTTATCAATTACCCCTCGTATGTCACACCTAATTTGTGTACCTGCTCATTTCATGTACTGGGCAACTTCCTTGCCCCATTCGTGTGATGAGCAGGTACACAAATTGGGTGTATATACATATATATATATACATGAATAGGGCTTTTTATAATGTCGAACACTAAACAAATATGAAAGAAATATATATGAATTCCAGAGCTCCACAGAAATACAGTAATAGTTAAGACATTAACAAGATTTTTGCCAATCACTGCATTTCAGTATATAACTGGTACAATATAACATATAACACTTAATTTAATAATATGACAAAGTAATGCACGGTTGCATTCACTAATTATCATAAAATATAATTGTCAAGCAAGTGGAGTAATGTTGTTTGCTTAGAAGCCATAGGATTGTTAGTGAGAAAAATTTACTTTTGTATTAGCGAGTACTCCACGGATCAGCACAGTCACAGCTCCAGGATTTCACCAAAAACAATCAAATATCTTATTTTAATGTTATTAGTGGCATTTTCCCCCATCCACCAACCCCTATCCCCAGCCCCCACTTCTGTAAAATTCCCTCAATTTAATATGCAGCCACTGTTAAATTCCCCGCTTGTTTATTTTGATTTTTTTACAGAGGTGCTGGAGTGGCGCTCCGGTGAGCTCCGGCAGCACTGCACCCCTGTTTAGATCCAAGTAACATGGACCCGGGGATCAAGCTGACCGGGTTTACGAGGCGTTGAGCGAGTATTTCTGGTCTGGGATCAAGTGGGTTTTTTTCTGGAGTTCCTTTGGAAGCAATGCTGCTAATCTGAGGAGAGAATGAGTTTGTATTCCATCCTGTTCTGTGTTTGAACCAGTAGAAATAGACCTGGGGTGGGGGGTGGGGGGTTCAGTGTTTGAACTGTGTTTGGAAATTCCTCCTTGCTGTCACCTGTCTGTCAGACTGTGGAAAACAAACAGAAACTCAGTTTGCTGGAGATCTGCACTAAAAATGATAAATTCTGAATCCATTCTGACAAATGATTGTGAACCTGAATCGTTAACTTTGTTGTTCTCCCCACAGCAGTTCCTTACCTTTTGAGCGATTCTGGTGAATCCAGTTTCTTTTTATTCCATTCAGTCTGGAGTGGTTTAAATTTCCTGATTGTCTGTTATACTTGGGAATGTGTTCAGTGCAGTTGTTGCTAATGAGATTCACGTGAATAATCTCAGGAATGATCGGCTTTATGTATGAGGAGCATTTGATGGTTCTGGACCTGTGTTCAATAGAGTTCAGAGGGACGGTGGGGGTGGTGGAGGGATGTATGGTTAAGTAAATCTACCGAATGCTGAAAAGCCTGGATACAGTGGACATGGAGAGGATGTTTCCATTAGACGGATGCTTCCCTTCAAAACTGTGATGCGAAAAATTTCTTCAGCCAAAAGATGACTGATCTGTGGAATTTGTTGCCACAGAGGTTGGTTGAGGTTGCTATTTGGGTATATTTATGACAGAGATTAATATACTCATGATTGCTAAGTTGCTTCAGGGTTACAGGAGGAAGGCAGGAATATGGTGCTGGAATAAATCTCAGCCATAGTTGAGTGGTGGAGCAGACTCCATGGATCGAATCACCTAATTCTGTCCCTACATCTTATATCTTACCATGACTGAACGATGACTCCTTCCTATCCCATATCAGGTTTTGTGACGTGTCAGGGACAATTACAGATTTGTTCACTGAGATCGTTATATTTGTCTTCAATGTTTAGATTTCAGTGAGCAGAAATATTTTGTTCTCCTTTGTATTGTTATCATGCTTCATTATCTTTCGTGTTAAAGTTAGACCTGTGGTGAGAGATTTATTGGAAGAAAAGCCCACAACTGGAAGCAAACCACGACTGAAGATGAGGGAACAGCAGCAAGTGAACCAGCCCGAGGACTGAGAGCACCGACTGGAGAGAAACCCTTCTGACTCAGGGTTTCCAGTGATTCAGTCAGGAGCAAGTTTGGTGAGTCTCATTTACTCAAACACTGATCCTTTAGACATTACATGCCGTATTTTCTGGAGTATAAGCCAACCCCCATTTTCAAGGTTAAAAAAAGTGACTTAAGCTGACCCCTTTTATAAAGGTTTTTGATTTAACCAGAAACGATCACAAGATCTCACGTGCCGGTACTCAGCTTTGCCGGATCCGGAACCTGAAAATTTTGTGAACCGGTACCTGCTAAGAAAACAGGCTTACACATTGAAGAGCATTATAAGCGAATTCATAATAAATAAACCAGGGAGGGAGATTTTGGATTATGTCTCCAATGGTAAAGAAGCCTCTGAAATGCACCCCCACGAAACCATTTATCACCCATCGTAATTTTTTTAAAACATAACACGGGGTGGTGGGATCAGTATGTGTACTCTGTATTGAGTTTGTGACCACCATGTACAAAAGATTAAAATGAATGCGATATGATGCTGGCTTCAAGCTGAAGGTTGTTGATTCTGCTAAAGGAATGAATAATTCTGCAGCTTCTAAGAGGTTTAGTGTAAACGAGAGAGAGTGAGAGAGTGGAGAAAGGCAGAGGACACGCTGAGGAAAATGCCAAAGACGAAATGTGCAAACTGCGGGAAAACATGCCAGTGGCCAGAACCGGAAGAAAAAGTTTTAGAATGAGTGAATCACCAGCAATCATCCGGATACATTGTTACCAGAGAAATGATTTGAGTTCAAGCGTTGAAATGGGACGAAAAACACCATGAGGTCAGTGAAAATTTCAAAGCTATGCGAAGTTGGTACACCCGATTTATGAATAGACGTGATCTTGGGTTGAGACAAAAAACAAAGATTGCTGAGAAAATTCCCGTGGGGAGTTGTTGTTTACGTTCAAGAATGGTGCTGGATGGACGAAGCCGGTTGCTTGAAGTGGGTTAAAGAGGTGTGGCGTCGAAGGTGTCAGGAAGGAAAAGTGGCTACTTGTCTGGGACGTGTTCAAAGCGCACTTGTCAGGTGAGACAAAAGCAGCATTGAAAGCTGAAAATACGGACATTGCAGTCATCCCCGGTGGTTTGATCTCCGTGCTCCAGCCACTAGATGTCAGTTTAAACAAACCAAAGAATTCATGCGTTGAGAGTGGAACAAATTTGACTCAAAAGCAACCAATAAATCCGACCTGTCTTCCCTGTATTCGTTTCTCCAAATTTGGCACCCTTTGTATAAGCTGACCCCTTAACCAAAATTTAGGGCCAAATTCTTGGCTTATATACTGGAATTTACAGTATCTGTACAAAATAAAGTAGGGAATAGTTGAGGTGAGAATGAATGTATCAGTTAAGTCTGTCAGACCCAGTTGCAATCACTCCAGGTCTGGTAATGTACTGTCAGTGTCCCAGCTCTTTAACGTCACTCACATTCCCTCAGTGTTTGCTCATTTGAAGAACTTGCAGTTTCTGAAGTAGCTTTTGGTTGGTTCTGAGTGTGGAGAGGGAAAGAGGGGTGTTTATATTTACTATCTTACAAAAAGAAGTAATTGTTAGCAATTACTTGCTGCAGGCTGATTACCCATTCCCTGTACATTCTCCAGCAGATTATTGACATAGATGACAAGTAGCAATGGGTGTCACCCTGGGGAGCTCCAGGAGACACGGGCCTTGATTCCAATAAACAGCCTCCCATCATCACCATCTGCTTCCTGCCATTGAGCTGTTCCCAGACTCTAGGCTCTGTGACAAACACAATGGTAGCAGCAAGATTAGACAGTGATTAATATAGAGATTTGTTGCTTCCTGACAGCTGTCTGATGCAATGGACCAGATCCTCCTTTGCTTACAAGTAAATCTTCCCTAGGACCCATTCTCCCGGGTCACACTGTGTCCGATAACCCACATCCCCAACCTCCCTCCACCCCACCAGTAGCCCCACAACTTTCCCACCATTTACCCCACACCCGTACACGTAAACAGATCCTCGTTACCCCCATCCACTCTCACAGCTTGGGGAACCAGAACTAACTGATCCTACATTCCCGGCCCAGACTGTCCAGCCGTCTGGCTCGGACCCGGCCCTTTCCCACTGCAACCGCCCTTCGATTTACACAAACCCGAGATCAGATCCTTCCTCATCGCCACCCAACCAGGCTCAGAGCTCGTTAATGAGTGGCACCTTGTCAAAGGTCTGAAAATGCAAGTACACAACATCAACCAATTCTCCTTTATCTACCCTGCTTATTATTTCTCAAAGCATTCCAACAAATTTATCAGGCAAGATTTTCCCTTGAGGAAACAATGCTGACTCCAGCCTATTTTATCTTGTGCCTCCAAGTGTCCCGAACTCGCATCCTTAACAATCGACTCCAACATCTTTCAAACCACTGTTAGACTAAGTGGCCTATAGTTTCCTTTCTTCTGTCTCTCTCCCTTCCTGAAGAGTGGAGTGACTTTTGCAATTTTCCAGTCTTCCAGAGCCATTTCTTCAGTTTCCAAAGAACCTTCTCTCTTGCTGTGGTCCCTTCTGTGCAGGTCCCACCTTCCCTGGAAGAGAGGCATGGAACCAAAAATCCTATCCACTCTCCCCTACACATGCCTGACGTCACATCTGTGGTTCCTTCCGTCTGCGGGTTTGTTTCTCGTGGTTGTGCAGTTTAATTTTTCTTTTGTTCGGACAAGCGAGTAAGATCCAGGTCTGTCACGTACCCTCATTGTGGGTGGGCATTCTTTTTTCATCGTCTCCATTCCACTGTTACAAATTCTCGAAGTGCAGCCAATGTTTCAAGATATATACCCCGATTAATGCAAGAGGGAAGCCTTTTCTGTTTTTCCGGGCTTCTCAAACATTTGAACACTTCAGTGAAATCTCCCTCCAGGAGTTCCAGAGGTTATGCTCTGTCTGTCTAATATTCCCACACAGCTAAAGTGGGGAATCGTTTATTATTGTCATGTACCGCACTTAATTTTAACCCGTTATTCACAAGAGTCTAAGAATCATTTCTTACATCCCCCAATACCCTTAAAACTCCTTTTTATTATTGCACGATAACCTTTCAGAACAGATTGTCACTTCTACAACATGATACAAAACATGGCCAAAGGCACCGTAGGATACAGACAATAATCAAAACTAATACAATCAGACTTCCAAAATCCAAAAACAACCCCCAGAATTCCCCGAATATATTGAAGGGCCAGGGCCACCCCCCTGCCTTACTGGTCCCAAAATTGTGCAGCTTACTGCCAACATCTTGAATTTTCTGAATCTCTTGGGTTATGTGTTTAGACAAGTCAGTAATATTGGACGATTCGTCAGGGATATAAGGACAGCATTCCTTAGCTAAGATAGCACAGGTCCCTCCTTTTTCTGCTAATATAAAGACTTGGGCCATCCGATTCTGTCGCACTGTTTGGCGAATTGCAATCATCTCAGTTACCTGTGCTTGAGTGTCAGTCACTGCTCCGGCTGTATTATTGGCCAGTTCTTCTAGAGCGGCTGGTAAATTAATTATTTCCCTGGAATTTCTGGTTACCCCGTAGGAGGGAGAGGCAATCATCCGAAATCTCTCAGATTCGGTTATACCCCTTCATTGCCTGTTCCAATGGGGTTGATCCTGAGACTGAGGCAGGATCCTCAAGTGTGGCACAAGGTCGGCCAAGTAGCAACAACCACTCCAACCCTCGTCCCCCCTCGAGAACCCGTCTGGTGGGGTGTGGTTCCATGCCGCTGCCCTGTTCTTTCTCCCGGCAGCCAGGGATAGGACCTATTTCCACAAACACAATAAGCTCCATTTAGTGGTCCAGGGGTATCATAAGTTTGACTCTTGGTACAGTTACTACTTCCCACTTGATAGGGTGCACTCTCATTCTGGGTACACCAACAAGTAGCACTAACCACTGCTGGAGATGTAACTCTTATCCTCGGCCATAGCTTGGAGAAGTCTTGTGGAGGAGATCTATGACTCCAACCCTCAAAGCAACACCATCCCCCGTCTCACCTTCCAGACCTGGATATGGTGCAATTGACAATGTTACCATTACGGCTATCAGAAAACACCAGAACTGAATTGACTCCACTAGTATTCAGAGGCACCACTGACATAGTCTTACCCTGTTGGAGAATCCGGGCACATACCCAATGTGCTCCCCGCTCAACTTGCTCAGCGTAGGTGTGGCAGAGGGACAGGAAAGTGTTAAACTGGGGGCCTCCCGAGACAGGGGCAGGTTCCCTTAGGGTCATTAAAATCAGCATTGACCAGTACATTATTCAGTCCTTATCAGTTCTGCCAGTAACGTGTTTACAGTCCGTTCGATATATCCATCGGAGCTGCCCTTCCACCATCACTGCAGGAGGTGTTGTCAGTAGCACTTGTTACAGTCCTCTCCACCTTGGTTCCAACTTCTTACCATCCCAGTTCCTGAGCAGGACAAAATCTCCAGTCTTGATGGTGGAGTGGTCACCTTTAGTTTGGGTTTTGTCCTCTCGATAGGCCTGTCGTACCAGTGAATGCAAGCTTGATGTTGTTAATTTGCATAAGTATTTTCCCATCTCCTCCCCCAAGGTATGCATATCCAATGTTGCAGGTAAGCTCTCAGGGAGGAGCGGCAAACAAGGTCGGGGTCCCCATGGGGTTCTCATGGGCTTCCCGTAGATAATTTCTGCAGGTGATTTCTTACTTGATGGCGTGATTCTCATATGGAATAGGACTAAGGGTAAAACCTTCAACCAGAGCATTTCAGTTTCTTGTGTAAGTTTTGCCAACTTATCTTTCAACTGGCTCCTTCCACTATGTCGCTGCATTCAGATGATAGGTGCAGTGGAACTGCTGTTTTATAGCAAGTTCTTTACAGATTTCCTCATTTATTTTGGCCCATTGTCCTGGCTGATCATTTCCGGAAGTCCATAGCGAGGAGTTATTTCTTTTAGCAATATGTTCACAACAATCATAGTGGTAGGAACAGCTTCAATCCATCTGCTAAATACATCTACTATCACTGAACAATACCTATAACAGTGTACTCCAGGTAATTCTATAAAATCAAGTTGCAAACAAGAAAAAGGTCCACCAGGCAAGGGGGTAGTTCCGGAACCACAAGGCATCCCCTTTCCAGCATTTGTTTTTTTTTACAGTTTAAGCATGCTTTGGCTCGCTTTTCAGCTGCTTTCTGGAAATCAAGATTGTAGTAATGTATTAACCATCCCCTCCTTGCCCAAGTGTGTACAATTATGTACATGATCTATCAAAATAGGTAAGAACACGGAGGGAACACAGATCTGTCCCGCAGGGGACACCCATAAATCTGTCTGAGGTTCGAGGTGGCAACCCATGTGGGACCATAGTTTGCTCTCTCCTTCAGGGGCGTCCCCCTGTTAGTTACGTATTTCCCACAAGTCCGGCATACTTGTCCTTAGATTTTGTCTAATAGGAGCTTGCTGGGTTCCCCAGGGGACTAAAAGTGTGGTATTCAAGGCTGTCTGTTTGGCAGCTGCATCAACCCTAGCATTACCCTTAAACATCTCATCACATTCCCCGGTATGGGCTGCACTTTTAATAACAGTCAAAACTCGAGGTAGCTGTAGAGCGGTGAGTAAGTTGTCTACAAAGGTAGCATTACTAATGCGGTGGCCAGAGGAAGTCAGGAATCCCCAAAGCCTCGTAGTCAGTTCATGACGGGAGTCCGTGTAAAAGTCCGCACTTTAGTCTGTTGCTAGGATACAGGCAGGAGTCAGAGCAAACAGCTCAGCCTTCTGGGCGGAGTCAGCCGATTCAAAAGAGGCCTGCTCAATTACACTGGCATGCAAAAGTTTGGGTACCCCTGGTCAAAGTTTCTGTTACTGTTAAACGAGTAAAGGTTGAACTGATTTCCAAAAGACATAAGTTAAAGATGACACATTTCAGTAATATTTTAAGCAAGGAAACTTTTTTTTTAATTTCCATCTTTTACAGTTCCAAAATAACAAAAAAGGCAAAGGGCCTGAAGCAAAAGTTTGGGCACCCTGCATGGTCAGTACTTAGTAACACCCTCTTTGCCAAGTATCACAGCTTGTAAATGCATTTTGTAGCCAGCTAAGAGTCTTTCAATTCTTGTTTGCGGGGTTTTCGCCCATTCTTCCTTGCAAAAGGCTTCTAGTTCTGTGAGATTCTTGAGCCATCTTGCATGCACTGCTATTTTGAGTTCAATCCACAGATTCTCGATGATGTTTAGGTTGGGGGACTGTGAGTGCAACTCATTATCTTGTTGCAGAAGCCATCCTCTTTTCATCTTCGGCTTTTTTACAGACGGTGTGATGTTTACATCCAGAATTTGCTGGTATTTAATTGAATTCATTCTTCCCTCTACCAGTAAATGTCCCCGTGCCACTGGCTGCAACACAAGCCCAAAGCATGATCGATCCATCCCCGTGCTTAACAGTTGGAGAGGGGTTCTTCTCATGAAATTCTGCACCCTTTTTTCTCCAAACATACCTTTTCTCATTGCCATCAAAGAGTTCTATTTTAACTTCATCAGTCCACAGGACTTGTTTCCAAAATGCATCAGGCTTGTTTAGATGTTCCTTTGAACCTTCTGAATTGAACTCTGGGCTCTTTGGCTTTAACCCAGGGCAAACCCAGACAGTGATATAGGGAAGCACCAGTCCTGTCTGTCGCCAAAGGAAATCCGGAACTTCAGGCAGTAATGCGCTGACCTCTTTTCCTTTAATCTCCCCAATCACCGTGACTGGGAACTTCTGTCCCTCGAGGGGTGCATAATACTGGCTTTCCTCAGTTGAGCACCCCGGAGGGTCATAGCACAGAGTCACATGAGGGTCGGCCGCTGGCAGAAGGGGTTCAAACGCAGTGGAATCCAGATTAAGTGCCCACCACTGGGGGGTGTCAGTAACTGGGGAAGCTGTCGGTTGTTCACTAGTCCCAGGGTGACATCCTTGTCCACGCAGAGAATCTCGACTTCCAACGGACAGAGCAAGTCTCTCCCTGCTAGATTACACCCCGACTGGTGGTGACTGTAAATGAAACTTCACACTGGGTCCCCTGGAATTCCACTTGCAGTGGCTGGGTATGTGAATATGTACGTGCCCTGCCTTTGAACCCAGACAGACCGATTGTCTGATAGCTGTTTTCCATTTTCTGATACCATTTCCTGATCGAGAGTGGATGTGGGTACCCCCATATCAATAATAAATGGAGTTCCAGCAACCTGCAATATTATGTTGGGCTCTTCCTGAGGGGTGATACTCATGGTTGGAAGCATCCTTTGTCAATTTCTAAATGGGCTGTTGTCCCCACCTGTCCCTTGGTATGTTTTTGTTCCCATTTCTGATCCCAGATATAGCCCGCTCGCGTCCTTCTTCCCACTGAGCATATTTACCTTTAATATTAGTTCCCTTCGGGGTCGATCGGGATTCGAAAGTCGGGTCAAAGCTCGTCACATTCCATTTTGGTCTTTGTCAGGCCAATCCATATTATTTGTTTTAATCATGTTGGCTAACTTAGTTGGTAAGGATTGGAGCAGTTAGGCATTAAACTGGGGGGATGGATTCCTATCATTAAAGACTCGGTCGCCTGTGAAAGTGCTCTAGCAGGCCATAAATCGCTCCCAATAGACTGGTCCCGATTCTCCAGGCTTAGGTTTGCTTTGACATACTTTACTGATGTTTGCAGGTTGCTGGAGAGCCCTTTCCAAGGCTTCAATGATCCGGTCTATCTGTTCATTCTCATTATGGATTCCCACCTGTAACTCCAGGTAGGTTTGGTATCTCAGTTCTGCCTTCCGTTTCCGCCCCTCATCAGCTGAGTGAATCATGCAGCAGAGCGAATAAATCTTGTGGAGTCGCATTATGCACTCAGCATCACAGTCACTGTCCTCAAACAGGGTCGGTATGCCGGACGTGGGTTCAGGATCCATTGTTTCCCTATCAGTTAGAACTTCAGACTGACTTTCCAGCCCTGCTGTCCTATCTAGACCGGCTTTGGTTTGCTTACGTTGTTTTCCCTGCTCTCGTTTTCGGCGCCCATCCACCCATTCATGCTCCGCTTTTAGCCTCTCCCAACCTTTGGCGTTCCTTCTGCAGTGCATACCTCTATCCCTTTGTCACATGCATTATTCCACCAACTTGCTAATACTGTACTGTTCCACTTTGCATCTGCCTTATCCTTCCATTCCCTTTTCAGTAATTTCCACTTCTTTCCACAGTTCCTTTTCCTTAGCAAATTTACTGCTTGTTCTCATGAGGTAATATCCCAGGTTCCCCCCCAGTGGCCAGATTTTGTTCCCCAATTTCTTATTCAGTGCTGCACTCAACATTTGCAAATCTTTTTCCTTGTCTGGAAAACTCTCACACATATTGTGTTTGTCTGCTCTTGTCCCACTCATATCACTCGACTGCAATTGACCTCTGTTCTTTACCCGGCACAAAGCCTTCTGCTCAATTAACAATCAGATAAATTTACACGGCTGACACCTCCTGTTAAATTGATAAATTTACCTGGGACCACCTCCTGCCCACTTACTAAAATTTACCCGGCCCATCTGCCTCCTCAGTAAAATTTTGCCCACCTTATACGAGTCTCCCAACAGATTCTTTCCCGATCCCGTCAAGGTATGCGATCAGCTTGGGCGAGGGACTGTACCTCGAAAGGAATTAACGGAGAATGACAAAATACCTATTGGGTGTCTGGTCGGTCTCCGCAGTCCCCAGAGTGGTCCAGCTGCTTACTCAGCCCGTTTGCTTGGCACTCCCTATATTGGGATCCTGTTCATGACGCCAAATGTTAAAGTTGAATCTGAATAAAACACGGGAGACCAGCTATCGTCGCCACAGTTTATTGCGCATTCTCCTGTAGGAGTTTGAGACCCAGTTGTCAAAGGGAAGGCACGTAAGCACTGCCACCATCTGACAAGTGGACTGACTCAGTCAGGTTACAGTCATGTATTTATACATAGTAAGCCCCATACATTACTATTTGCAAGATGTTATTTGAACTGGTTTGCTCACCAAGTCTGTTGGTGCAAAACTTAATTACTTAGATAAGAGAGTTCACTAAATGAAGGTTTTAATTGCAGATGCACGTACTGTTCTGTCCTTATCAGTTATTCCCTTTGCAAGGCCCTGACTTAGTTACAGACAGATGTTCATTCCTGTCCTTTTCAGCGAGTCCTCCTCCCTTTACTCAAATAAGGGTACAATGTATAATGTTATCAACTAATAAGGGTACAATGTATAATGTTATCAGCTCTCAGTGTGTCTCTCTGCAAGCCACAGAGAACTGGGAATGAGCCTGTCTTAGTTAACCGCTGAAGACAGAGTTTACTTAAGTTCAGAAATTCCTATTCAGTCCCAATTATTCTTTTAGCCAGAGGTTACAGAGGTTCAAAATGATTTTGTTATATATCCTCAATTCCTCAGGAGTGCTCAGGGGAAATACTCATGTTACCTGTGTGTATTGTGGCGATGCAGAAGTTGCCGGAGAATTTAGAAGTGTGAAGAAGTGGAGTGATATTTGGAAATCTGACATTTTAAAGTGTAATTTAGCAAGCAAACCGCATATGGACAAAGTGCAAAAGCTCTGGTGAGAAAATCCTTCATTACCCGTTACAGGCCTGTTACACAGGTTGTGTGAGAGTGCAGGTGAACTTGATCTAACTCAGAGATCAAAGTTCTTATGGACAATGCTTTGCTAGCTGTGAAAATGAATACCTCTCTATATAAAGTACACTGTGCACATGTTGTCACTGGGTAAAAATGCACATTACGAGATTTATGTGCCCACTGGTCATTACAAGTCAGAGGGGACATTGGTGGGAAGGTGGGGAGACCTCCATTGTCCTTGATGCCCTCACCTACCAGATGTGCATCCAGCTGCAGCTTGTAACCCTGCACTTCAAAGAGTTGGAACTTGAAATGGATGAATTCTGGATCATCCAGGAGTTGGAGGGGGTGATAGATATGACATGAAGTGAGGTGAGTTACACCCAAGGTACAGGACACAGGAAAGGAAAGGGATGAGGTTAAACATCCCTCACAAAATACTCTTGTGACCATCCCACACAACAACAGGTGGACCACTTTAGAAACTGTTGGGGATTATTAGCAGAGGAAAGTCAAAGGGCTGATAGGGGATTCGTTAGTTATGGGAACAGAACAAGAGGGATCTAATATCCTAGTGGTAAGGCTTGCTAGAACTAGTGTGTGGGGGGGGGGGGTGAGATGGGGTTAAAGTAAGTTGTAGGGGGAACGGGAGCCAGAATGACAGAACAGATAGTGGAGAGGGTGAACTGAATTTATTACATACATTCTGCATCTACATGAGTAGTAGAAATCTTCACGTTACGTCTCTGTCTAAATGTGTAATTTATAGTAATTTATAACAAATAGTATGTAGATAGGGCAGTCAATATGACATAGAAGTCAATTAATCCGTCTGATGGCCTGGTGGAAGATGTTGTCCCGGAGCCCGTTGGTCCTTTTGCTGTGGGACCGTTTCCTGGATGGTAGCAGCAGGATCAGTTTGTGGTTGTGGTGAATTGGGTCCTCAATATCCTCCGGGCCCTTTTATCACACCTGCCTCTGCAAATGTCCTGAATAGTGGGAAGTTCACATCTAGAGATGTGCTGGGCTGTGTGCACCCCTCTTTGTAGGTTCCTGCAATTAAGGAACGTGCAGTTTACCAGGCAGTGATTCAGCCAGTCAGGATGCTCTCATTTGTGTTCCTGTAGAAAGTCCTTAGGATATGGGTCCCCATCCCAAACTTCAACCGTCTGAGGTGAAAGAGGTGCTGTTGTGTTTTTATCACAACACAGCTAGTATATACAGACCATGTCAGATCCTTGGTGACCCTCTCAACCCCAGATTCATTGATGCCAATACGGTTTAGCCTGTCTCCATTCCTTTTGTCATCCACAATTAGCTCCTTTGGTTTTGTGACAATGATTGAGAGGTTGTTTTCTTGACACCAGTCAGATGTTGTTCAGACCTCAGATAGAGTCAGCAATCAAATGGTTGAGCATGGTGCGATGAAAGTGCTGATCTGTGTATATCACAATGCAAGAAGCATCGTAGGAAAGCAAGATGAGCACAGGACAGGGAATTATGATATTGTAGCCATCACTGGGACTTGGTTGCACCCAACAGTCTGAGAGATTTAGAGGAACAAATTTGTAGAGAGATCACAGACCATGCCAAGAAACAAAGGTTAATTCAGTTGGTGATTTTAACTTCCCAGATATTGACTGGGATTCCCACACTGTGAAAGGACAAAATGGGGTAGAGTTTGTCAAATGTCCCCAAAATCAGGACGTTGAATTCCTGACGTAAAGTGTTCAATAAGCTGTTAGGAAATGATCCAGGGCTGATGACTGAAATTAGTGATCATAATGCCATGAGATTCAAAAGTAAATATGGAAAAAGAGAGGTCTGGACCACGGGTTGATATTCTCAATTGGAGAAAGGTCAATTTTGATGGTATCAGAAAGGATCTGACAAGTGTGGTTTGGGACAGGCTGTTTTCTGGCAAAGGAGTGCTTGGTAAGTGGGAGGCCTTCAGAAGTGAAATTTTGAGGGTGTGGAGTTTGTATGTGCCAGTCAAAATAAAAGTTGAAAGGTAACTGGTGCAGGGAACCTTGGTTCTCAAGAGATATTGAGGCCCCGGATATTTTGTTCCTCTAAATGCATCAGACTGTTGGGTGCTGCCAAGACTCATTAACGACTGACTCATTAATCATCATTCCAATTCCTGAGCTCATCTGACTTTTTTTTTTAGTTGTCTTCTGTTGGTTCCTAAAAGCTTCCCACTAGTTTTTGCTCTTTTGTTTGCCCTCTCTTTGGCTTCTCATTTCAGCCATGGTTGTGTCCTCCTGCCTTTCCAATGCTTCCACTTTTTTCGTAAGTATCGATCGCTCAACTCCTGAGTTGATAGATAGATAGATAGATACTTTATTCATCCCCATGGGGAAATTCAACATTTTTTTTCCAATGTCCCATACACTTATTGTAGCAAAACTAATTACATACAATATTTAACTCAGTAAAAATATGATATGCATCTAAAATCACCCTCTCAAAAAGCATTAATAATAGCTTTTAAAAAATTCTTAAGTAGTTTACTTAAATACATTGAGTCCTAACCCCGGAACCTTAACATATCTTACTCCTGGCGGTTGAATTGTAAAGCCGAATGGCATTGGGGAGTATTGATCTCTTCATCCTGTCTGAGGAGCATTGCATCGATAGCAACCTGTCGCTGAAACTGCTTCTCTGTCTCTGGATGGTGCTATGTAGAGGATGTTCAGGGTTTTCCATAATTGACCGTAGCCTACTCAGCGCCCTTCGCTCTGCTACCGATGTTATACTCTCCAGTACTTTGCCCACGACAGAGCCCGCCTTCCTTACCAGCTTATTAAGACGTGAGGCGTCCCTCTTCTTAATGCTGCCTCCCCAACACGCCACCACAAAGAAGAGGGCGCTCTCCACAACTGACCTATAGAACATCTTCAGCATCTCACTACAAATATTGACTGATGCCAACCTTCTAAGGAAGTACAGTCGACTCTGTGCCTTCCTGCACAAGGCATCTGTGTTGGCAGTCCAGTCTAGCTTCTCGTCGAACTGTACTCCCAGATACTTGTAGGTCTTAACCTGCTCCACACATTCTCCATTAATGATCACTGGCTCCATATGAGGCCTAGATCTCCTAAAGTCCACCACCATCTCCTTTGTCTTGGTGATATTGAGACGCAGGTAGTTTGCTGTTCCATTGTCACTCCTACTTGTTTTCCCTTCGAAGCAAGTTAGACCAGCTTCTCCATCATAGAAACATGGAGAAGTTCAGCACAAAAACAGGCTATTTGGTGCATATAGTCAATGCCAAAAAAACATTTAAGCTGTCTAATGCATCTACCTGCACTGGGACCATCGTCCTCCATACTCCTACCATCCAGGCTCCCATCCAAACTTCTTTTAAATGGTGAAACCGAGCTCACATTCATCACTTGTGCTGGCATCTCATTCCACACTCTCGCGACCATTTCAGTGAATGGCTTTTCCACATGCTCTCGTTAAATTTTCACCTCCCCCACTTACCCACGACCTCTGGTTGTCATCCCACCCAACCTCAGTGGAAAGAGCTGCTTGCATTTAACCTATCGTTTCCCTCATAGTTTTGTAGACTTCTAATAAATCCTCAAAGCAATGTATAATTTCCTTGTTTATGTTTAGAGCCTTTTTTTTAGGTGGATAAGTTGATGAGGGGCATTGATTGTGTGGATAGTCAGAGGTTTCTTTCCCAGGGCTGAAATGGCTAACACAAGGGGGCATAGTTTTAAGGTGCTTTGAAATAGATTCCGAGGGGATGTCAGGGGTAAGTTTTTTTTACACAGAGAGTGTTTCAGTTCCTGTGGGACCAGGCACCCATGCAGCTCATTGGGAACAGGGAATAATACCAATGGAGAGAGAGGCAACTAAGCCAGATCACAGGTTGGAGATGGCAGAACTGCCCCTATGTTATAGAGACAGGAAGAGCATCAGAGTGTTTGATTGGCATTCCAGATACCAGCACTGTGCCCAGTTAGAAGATGATTTCTCTCTCCAACTTGGGTTGAACTTCACTGTAACAGTGTGATGTCAGCTCACACCTTGCCAACTCAAGTGATCTCATCTGAAATGTTGTCCCACACCCATTGATCGATTTTGTAAATCTTTTTACAGGTTAAATATGACAAGGAATTTGTCAATGGGAATCTCTAACACAACACACCAGTTTTGCTGTCTCTGTCCAGATATTTAAGAAGAGGAGCAAGGGATTCACTCGGTCATCAGACCAACTGGCATTTTACACGGGGGGAACGCATTCACCTGCTCAGACAGTGGGAACGGATTCACTCGGTCATTTCAACTGAAGGTACATCAGCAAGTTCACACCGGACAAGGCCATTCACCTGTTGTAAGTGTGAGAAGGGATTCAGTCAGTTATCCCACTTGTGGACACACCAGTCAGTTCACACTGGGCAGAGGCTGGTCATTTGCTGAATTTGTGGGGAATGATTCACTCGATCATCTGACCAAATGGCACACCATCAAGTTCACACTGGAGAGAGGCCGTTCACCTGCTCAGTCTGTGGGAAAGGATTCACTGTATCATCTCACCTACTGAGACACCAGTCAGTTCACACTGGTGAGCGGCCGTTCACCTGCTCAGACTGTGGGAAGGGATTCACTTGCTCATCTAAACTGAAGATACATCAGCGAGTTCACACTGGAGAGAGGCCATTCACCTGCTCAGTCTGTGGGAAGGCATTCACTCAATCATCCCACCTACAGTTTCACAGGCCTGTTCACACTGGGGAGAGGCCGTTCACCTGCTCAGACTGTGGGAAGGGATTCACTTCTTCATCCCAACTGAAGGTACATCAGAGAGTTCACACTGGGGAGAGGCCGTTCACCTGCTTGGACTGTGGGAAGGGATTCACTTACTCATCCCAACTGAAGGTACATCAGCGAGTTCACACTGGAGAGAGGCCGTTCACCTGCTCAGTCTGTGGGAAGGGATTCACTAAATCATCTCACCTACTGAGCCACCAGTCAGTTCACACTGGCGAGCGGCCGTTCACCTGCTCAGACTGTGGGAAGGGATTCACTCAGTCATCTAAACTGAAGGTACATCAGCGAGTTCACACTAGGGAGTGGCCGTTCAGCTGCTCAGTCTGTGGGAAGGGATTCATTTCTTTGTCCCAACTGAAGTTACATCAGCGAGTTCACACTGGGGAGAGGCCGTTCACCTGCTCAGACTGTGGGAAGGGATTCACTTACTCATCCCAACTGAAGGTGCATCAGCTAGTTCACACTGGAGAGAGGCCGTTCACCTGCTCAGTCTGTGGGAAGGGATTCACTTCTTCGTCCAAACTGAAGGTACATCAGCGAGTTCACACTGGGGAGAGGCCATACACCTGCTTGGACTGTGGGAAGGGATTCACTTGCTCATCCCAACTGAAGGTACATCAGCGTGTTCACACTGGAGAGAGGCCGTTCACCTGTTCAGAGTGTGGGAAGGGATTCACTCAGTCATCTGAACTGAAGGTACATCAGCGAGTTCACACTGGAGAGAGGCCATTCACCTGCTCAGTGTGTGGGAAGGGATTCAGTAAATCATCTCACCTACTGAGCCACCAGTCAGTTCACACTGGCGAGCGGCCGTTCACCTGCTCAGACTGTGGGAAGGGATTCACTTGCTCATCCCAACTGAAGGTACATCAGCGAGTTCACACTGGGGAGAGGCCATTCACCTGCTCAGACTGTGGAAGGGATTCACTTCTTCGTCCCAATTGAAGGTACATCAGCGAGTTCACACTGGAGAGAGGCCATTCACCTGCTCAGTGTGTGGGAAGGGATTCACTAAATCATCTCACCTACTGAGCCACCAGTCAGTTCACACTGGCGACCGGCCGTTCACCTGCCCAGTGTGTGGGAAGGGATTCATTCAGTCATCTGAACTGAAGGTACATCAGCGAGTTCACACTGGCGAGAGGCCATTCACTTGCTCAGACTGTGGGAAAGGATTCACTTCTTCGTCTCAACTGAAGGTACATCAGCGAGTTCACACTGGATAGATGCCATTCACCTGCTCAGTGTGTGGGAAGGGATTTGCTCTGTCATCTGAACTGAAGGTACATCAGCGAGTTCACACTGGAGAGAGACTGTTCACCTGCTCAGTCTGTGGGAAGGGATTCACTTGCTCATCCCAACTGATGGTACATCAGCGAGTTCACACTGGTGAGCGGTCGTTCACCTGCTCAGACTGTGGGAAGGGATTTGCTCTGTCATCTCACCTACTAACACATCAAAGAGTGCACACTCGGGAGGAGCCTTTCACCTGCTCAGACTGTTGGAAGGGATTCACTCAGTCATCCATCCTAATGGCACACCAGCAAGTTCACACTGGGAAGCAGTGTTTCACCTGCTCAAACTGTGGGAAGGGATTCACTCGGTCATCTCAGCTACAGAGACATCAGTCAGTTCACACTGGGGAGAGGCCGTTCACCTGCTCAGACTGTGGGAAAGGATTCACTCGATCATCCACCCTAATGGCACACCAGCAAGTTCCCATTGGGAGAGGCCGTTCACCTGCTCAGACTGTGGGTAGGGATTCACTTGTTCATCTCAACTGAAGGTACATCAGCGAGTTCACACTGGAGAGAGGCCGTTTACCTGCTTAGTGTGTGGGAAGGGATTGACTCAGTCATCTCATCTACAGACACACAATCAAGTTCACACAGCAGAGAGGCCGATCAGCCTCTGAGACTTTGGGAAGTAATTCTGTCAGCAAAATCAACCAAATGTGCATCATTGAGTTCACAGTGGGGAGAGGCCGTTCACCTGCTGTGAATGTGGGGAGCGATTCACTCAGGTCATTTAACCTTATGTAACTCTTGCTTCAGCTAGCAACTTAATATAGGGGGTGATAGCGCCTGAGCTTGGCCAAATATAAGCAATCTCGTTTGTGTGAATGCTGCATGATGTGTCCCCTGTTACAAATCAGTACCCCAAAAATAACAAATGGTACACAATATGCGATTAAACAATTGAGCTATTTAATTCTTATTTTGACTATAGGATTAGTAAAGGAAACAAAGAAAAGTAAAAGGGCCCTTTCTTTCCATTCGTGTCTTCTCATCTCTCCCTGGCAAAAGACCATAAAAATCTACCTTCCAGACTCACAGGAAAGAACAATATCTCTCTCATTGGATAGCTAGGCACAGCAAAATCCTGTTATTTCTAGTCATAAGCTAAACATTGCTGCTGCAGAGAAACCATTAGCTCAGCAGTGAAACATAACAGAGAGACCATTACATTAGCAGTGAAATCTCACAGCTTGTTACACTTGTGACACACTACCGGGTTCACACAGGGAAGAAAGTTTCAATAAGTTGCATGCTGGATATTTCTCCATCACTGTTGCTAAAGCTATTTTGAGAGTGACTATCGGTGCTGAACTCTACAATTATTGCTGCTGCTCACCACATCCAGTTCTGGGCACGGGAGGAGTTTCTTCTACTGCATATTCACCTTTAATGGGACTGGAGTTTAATATTGACTGGGGTGGAGTGTGGCCAGTGAAGAAGTGGAGCTTTGAGGCTTTGGCTCAAGTAGTTTTGGCGTATGGATTGTGCAATCAAGATTTGAATAGCTCCTGGAGGCTGCGCCTGTCTGTGAATGGAGTAACAGCAGTTTCTGAGCTGCTCCTAGTTTTGTCCCTTTCCCCCTAGTTGAAACCGAATTTAATATCTTCAGTTGCTGATTCTTGAAGGGGAACCATATGTCTTTGAGGAGTGGGAAATACTTGTCTGAACCTAGTGATAAAGGCAACGGGAAAGGAAAGATGCAAAAGGAAGGATCTGATGAAATGCCATTGTGGGCTGAAGATATGGCTTGGACACAGTTCATTTAAAGACGAACTTGAAAAGAATAGTAATGAAATGATGTCATTTCTGGGAAAACTTAAGGATCTGGAAGCTCAAGTCACTACACACAAAGAGGAATTGAAGATAATTAAGCAAAAATTGCTTGAAAGTAAAATAAAGTAAAACTCGTTTGGAATGATATCGAAATAAGATTATAGACCTGGAAACTAGGTCTCGCCGAAGGAATATACAAATTGTTGGGCTGCAGGAAGGAGTTGAAAATGGAGATTTAACTGCTTACATTGGTAAGCTTTTTCATACCTTATTTCCTTCTATATTAGCAAAGCCGCCTACTGTAGAAAGAGCAGACAGAACTTTTACTTCGAGATCTCAAGATCCAAATAAACCAAGGGCTATTCTGGTTTGTTCTCATTATTTTAAGATTAAAGGTCAAATAATGCAACAGGCAAGACAACAGAGTTTTTAGATTTGAGACATCTGAGCTCGGTTTTTATGAAGATTGTTCTAAGGAGGTAATGGAACAAAGATTAAAATTTGCTCTGGTAATGAAACATGCATATAATAAGAAATTATTTCCTTCCTTGCGTCACCCAACAAGGATTAAAGTTTTTCCTCCTGATTCTCCTTCTTGTACATTTTGTGATCCTAAAGTTGCCCTGCCGTTTGTTTAAACTATACCTGCTTTGACTGCCGATTGAACTGTCTGGCATATTATCTGCATAATAGCATTTCGGAAAGAAGATTTATGAAGGCTACTTGGACATTTCATTGAGAGACTATTAAAAGAAGATTAGGGGACTTGTTTATTATTGCATACCATTGTTGTTTTTGGTAAGAAGATTTATGGTTCAAGTATGACTGTTTAAATGGTTATTTGGACATTCGATGGAGAAAAAGAACATCAAAGGACTTACTCCTTTAGCCTAATATCTGGTTTGATATTTTTTGTGTTTTTTTTTCTTAATTAACTAACTGGTAGTTTTTCCTACTAATGGGGCTATTTCCTTCTCTTATATATACTTAGCGGAGGTTTCAATTATTTGTATACTATTAGTTTTAAAGATTGTGTTGATCTGTTATTAAACACTATGCTTGGTTTCTCTAGGTAATATGTTTTAGATTTTAATAACTGCTTATTTTTTAAATTCTTTTCAATATATTAGTACGTTTTTTTATATAATGAATATTATTGCATCTTATAACTGAATTTAAAGCTTTTTTTGGGGATTTAATGTTAAGTTTAAGATGGAGCTGTTTTTTACTTTTTAAGAGATAACAATTTTTTGGTGTCCTCTTTGTTTAAAAAAAGATTAAATATAAACATGGGATAGTTTGTAGATGCTGGAATGTAAACATTTTCCTTTGTTGAGACTTTGTCGTTCCTCTTACAAGGTCAGTGGGTTTCATTTTTTAACTGGGGGAGGGATAGAGAAGCTTTTTTAATCTTTTTTTTCAGACAGACAGAGCAGTCTTGGCTGTGTTTTCTGTCATAGGGTGCCTGCTTTTTCTGGGCTGTGGGGGGAGTGGGATGGAGTTAGAATGAGGGTTTTTTTCCCCATTGGGTGGTTCTGGAGCATGTGTGTTTTCTGTGTGGTTGTATTCTCCATCGCCACCATTTTTGATCATCCCGTATTGGTATGTGCCAATTGGTATGTGTAAAGTAGAATAAAATTATAGTATGGAATCTAAACAGATTAATGTAATAAGTTAGAATGTACATGGTTGGAATCATCCAATCAAATGAAAAAAGACTTTTAAAATCATTAATCGATTTCAACCTGATACAATTTTTGCCCAGTAGACGCATATCAAGGCGGGAGATCAAAATAGGTTTTTTGGATCGTGCAAGACTTTGCAATTTCACTTCACTTCTCAAAGTAAAACTAAAGAAGTGTCTGTTTTTATTAAATCCAGTATTTTGTTCATTCAAGAGGATATTAAGTCAGATTCTTTAGTGGATTTTTAATTGATAAAGGAATAATTTGTAACAGAAAAGCTGTTTTGGTCAATTTGTACGGTCCTAACTTAGATGGTCTTTTTTTAAAAAATGTATTTGCTGTACCGCCTCATTTAAATGAATGTATGTTGATAATGGGCGGGGATTTTAACTGTTGTTTAAATCCTTTGATTGACAAGAGCTCAACCTACCAGCAACTTCCAAATCACTCCGCATTACTTATTAATTCCTTTTTGACTGATTTTTGGATTGATTGGATTATGCAGATATTTACACCCTGATGATAGAGAATATTCTTTTTTGTCACATGTTTATAGAAAATATTCAAGGAATGATTATATTATAGTTGACCTTTGCTTCTTGCCCAGTGTTAAGAATTGTGAATATGACACTATCGCTGTATCTGCTCATGCAGCTTTCAGTTTGTCTTTCGAATTCGATGATGCCATCCTTGCCCACCCACCTTGGCGCCTGTCTCAGACATCATTGCAGAATTCAGACTTTGTTAGCTTCATTGAAAACCAGGTAAAATATTTTTTTCTTTTTAATGTTATAGGGGGTACATCTAAATTAATCATATGGGATACATTTAAAGCATTTTAAGGTGGTCAGATCATTTCTTCTTCTGCTAACCTGAAAAAACAGACTGAAGTAGAATTAGATAAGATTACAAAACAAGTTACTTAGATAATATTTATGCAATTTCCCCTGATATTGACTTATTTAAACAATGGATGGAACTTCAATCACAATATAATTTATTATTAACTCATCCTATTGAAGGCTATTTGCTTAAGCTAAAAAGTCAATTTTATATGTTTTGAGATAAAAATAACAAACTGCTTGCATCTCAATTAAAAATGGCCAGAGCCAAAAGGCAAATTTTGAAAATCTGTAGGAAAGATGGTACCCTGACTTGGGAATATGAAGACATTAATAAGATTTTTCAAGATTTTTATGCTGAACTTTATAAATCTAAATTTCCAGTAGATTCTTCTAAAATGATTTTTTTTTTTACAAAAGATTGTTTTTCCTCGAATTTCTGTTAAGGATCAAAAAACTCTTGATGCCCAAATTACTGAAGCCAAAATTCATAAAGCTATTTTTTCAATGCCATCTGGTAAGGCCCCTGGACTTGATGGGTACCCTGTAGAATTTTATTAAAAAATTGGAAAATTGCTCTCGCCGTATATGTAGGAAATGTTTAAGGACTCTTTTGTGAAAGGCGATTTACACTTTACTTTTTAAGACGCTTCTATTGCTTTAATTCTTAAAAAGGATAAAGGTCCTTCTGATTGTGCCTCATATAGACCTATTTCATTATTGAATGTTGATGCTCAGATCCTGTCAAAGATAACGGCCAATTGGTTGGAAAATTTTTGGGTAAAGTTATTTTTAAAGATCAAACAGGCTTTATAAACGGCCGTTATTCCTTTTCAAATGTTTGGAGATTATTTAACATCATATACCCATCTTCTTTTAAAATTCCACAATGTGTCATCTCTTTCGATGCTGAAAAAGCGTTCGATCGAGTTGCATGGAAATATTTATTTAATGTTTTAGAGAAATTTGGTTTTGGTGTTAATTTAAATAATTGGATTAGAATGATATATAAAACTCCTATTGCCTCTGTTATTACTAATAATTGTAGATCTCTTTTCAGTTTTCATGGAGGACAAGACAAAGTTGTCTATTAAGTCCTTTGTTATTTAACTTAAAATTAGAATCCCTTGGTATCACTCTTCGTGAAGCTAAAGATATTCATGGGATTCTTGTGAATGAGATTTCTCTTTACGCTGATGATTTTCTGGTTTATGTATCTAATCCCGAGGAATCTCCCTGCCTTGCTAAAATTATTTAATGAATTTGGAGATTTTTCTGGATATAAAATAAATTTTAATAAAAATGAACTGTTTCCTTTAAATGAATCTGTTTCTATATATGGTAATACTCCTTTCAACATTATGGATTCTTTTAGATATTTATGCGTTATAATTTCTAAAAAAAATAAGGATCTTTACAAAGCTAATTTTGTTCCCTGAGTAGATTCTATGAAGTATTTATTTAGTGGTTGGAACCCACTTACATTTTCACTTGTTGGTCACATCCATGTAGTCAAAATGCTAATTTTACCAAAAATGTTATATTTATTTCAGAATATCCCTGTTTTTTTGACGAAGATGTTTTTTTGATTGGATTGATTCTATTATCTCATCTTTTATATGGAATGATAAGAGACCAAGAATAAGTAAATGTCACTTACAAAAATTGAAAAAGGATGGAGGTCTTACTTCACCTAATTTAAGAATGTATTACTGGGCTGTTAATTGCCATATATGTCCTTTTGGTTACACTGGGTTGATAAGAAGGAACGGCCAATTTGGGTAGATTTGGAATTGAAAGCTGTGAAACAGTTTTATTTAACCTCGTTATTTGGAGCTGCTTTACAATTGGCTATACAATTAGCTAAAGTTGCTAATTTAAATTTATATCCTGTGATTAAGTATTCTTTACAAATTTGGCTCCAGTTCTGTAATTTTTTAATCTTAAAAAATGTAAACTTTGTAGTTTAATTTATTATAATTTTTTAAAGCATTCTTTGAGTGATCCAATTTTTTTACTTTGGAAAATAAAGGTATTAATTCTTTTTTGGATCTATTTAAAGAAGATAGACAATTAGTTGATAAATATTCTCTTTCGTACTCACACTTTTTACAATACCTTCAAGTTAGACATTTCTTACAAAAACATTTAACTAATTTTCCTTACATATTGAATGCCGGTTTGTTAGGTACTATTACGAGTATGAACCCTTTGATGAAGGGTTCCATTGGAAGAATTTATAAATTACTATCACAATGGGATAAGTGTCCTTTATTTAAGATTAAACAAGATTGGAAATTAATTTGACTTTTTTGACGGAGGACTGGACATGGATTCTGAAGTTGGTTAACTCTTCTTCGATTTTTGCTGTCATGCACTGATTCAATTTAAAATTGTACATCATTACTATATGACGAAGGAGAGATTGTCTAAAAAGTTTCCTGATGTCGATAGTTATTGTGATAGATGTAAATCTGAGACAGCTGCACTGACACACATGTTTTGGTCTTGTTCTACACTGGAACAGTTCTGGAAGTCAGTTTTTTTCTACAATTTCTAAAGCACTTAAAATTAATTTACAGCCTAACAAATTAACTGTACTTTTTGGAATAATTCCTGAAAATATCCAAGCTATTTCTTTGTCTGACCAACATGTTATTGCATTTGTTACATTAATAGCTAGGAGGGCAATTCTGTTGAAGTGGAAAGATACGTCGGCTCCCACTCTGTTACAGTGGTTCTTCCAAGTGATGCTATGTCTCAGTTTGGAGAAAATTAGAAGTTGAACCTTTGAAACTGTGTTTGATTTTGAGAAAAGAAGGGGTTCATTTTCTCGTTATTAACATTTGAGTTAATTGATAATTTTCTCCACGACCTAATTGTATTTTTTTTTCTCTTTGCTGGCGGTTTGATGGTTATCTTTAGAAGCTTTTTGTATGATGCATGGCTCCGGGGTTGAGTTCTTAATATTTTTTTTCCTCACTTTGCTTTAGTGTTTTTTTCCCTTTTTTTGTGTCACCATATTTTTCAATCTTTAAAACAATGTTTTTTTTTCTTGACACATTGTAAGTGTTATTTACTTCGATGTACTCTTGTTATTTTGGACAATAATAATGAAAAGATTTGAATAGATCAGACTCAGCAGAAAGCAGCTGATTGGGCAATCGAGGTCAGGTGACCAAGCAGTCTGATTGGGCAATCGTAAATTGAATAGCTCAACAAACAAATAAAAAGAGGGGTAGCTCAAGCGGAGCGGCCAGTGAGTGAGTGGGGCCAGAGCAGCAGTGGAGCTTTGAGGCTTTGACTCGAGAGGTTTTGGCGAGCAGAGGCGGAGGACGAACTTGCTCCCAGTGGGTAAGGCCGGTTAAGGTCCTTTAATTAATCTAATTAACTTAGGAGTTGGTGATGGAGGCAGTAGATAGGACAGTCCAGTGCTCCGATTGTAGGATGTAGGAGTCAGGGACAGCACAGTTGTCTCTGATGACTACACCAGCAAGAGAAGCATCCTGCTTCAGCTCTTGTCAAACTGAGTTAGGGAACTGGAGCTGGATGAACTTCGGATCATTCGGGAGGCAGAGGTAGTAATAGATCAAAGTTTCAGGGAGACAGTCTCCCCTAAAAGTCAGGAGACAGGTAACTAACTGGGTGACTGTCCGGAGAGGGAGGGGGAATAGATAGAGAGAGCAGAGCACCGCTGTGGCCGTTCCCATCAACAATAAGTTTACTGTTTTGGATATTGTTCGTGGGGATGACCTACCAGGGACAAGTTGTAGTGGTCGTGTCTCTGGCACAGTGACTGGCCCCTTTGCTGAATAAGGAAGAAGGGAAAAGAGGAGAGCAGTATTGATTGGGGATTCGATAGTTAGGGGGACAGATAAGAGGTTCTGTGGGAAAGATCGAGAATCCTGGATGGTGTGTTGCCTCCCTGGTGCCAGGGTCCGTGATATCTTGGATCGAGTTCTCGGTATTCTCAGGAAAGAGGGTGAGCAGTCAGCTGTGGTCTGAGTGGGGACCAATGACATAGATAGGAGTAGGGATGAGGTCCTGAAGAAGGAATATGGAGAGTTAATACAAAAGTTAAAAAGCAAGGGTGGTAATCTCAGGATTGCTGCCTGTGCCACGAGGCAGAGAGGGGAGGAACTGGAAGTCATGGCAGTTGAATGGGTGGCTGAAGAGTTGGTGCAGGGGACAGGGGTTCAGACTTCTGGAACATTGGGATCTCTTCTGGGAAAGGTCTGACCTGCACAAAGTGGACCGGCTGCACATGAACTGGAAAGGGACCAATATCCTGGCGGCCAGGTTTGTTAGAGCTGTTGGAGAGGGTTTAAATTAATTTGGCAGGGGGTGGGAATCAGAATGTGAGTGCAGAGATTAGGGTACAAGGACAAGGGCATGATGCTATGTGTTCTGAGTTAGTGAGGAAGGACAGGCAGGCGATAAAACATAAATGTAGCCACAAAGAGGCTGAAATGTGTCTATTTCAATGCTAAGAGTATTAGGGATAAAGTGGATGAACTTAGAGCATGGATCAGTATGTGGAGTTATGACACTGGCCGTTACTGAAACCTGGCTGGAGGAAGGACAGCATTGGCTGATGGAGGTACCGAGGTTGAGGTGTTTTAAAAGGAATAGGATGGGAGGTAGAAAGGGGGGGGGGGCGGGGGGAAGTAGCAGTACTGGTCAGGGATAGTTTCACGTCTATAGAAAGGGAGGACGCTGCAGAGGGTGTGTTCATTGAGTCGGTCAGGGTGGAAGTCAGAAATAGGAAAGGAACCATCACGTGTGCTGGGAGAAGTCTATATGCCCCCAAATAGCCCTCGGGACACCGAGGAGCAGATAAGCAGACAGATTTTAGAATGGTGCAGGAAATACAGGGTTGTTGTTATGGGTGATTTCAACTTCCCTCATATTGACTGACACCACCTGACTGCAAGGGGGATGGATGGGGCTGAATTTGTCAGGTGTGTTCAGGAAGGATTCCCGATACAGTATGAGAGGAGAAGCCATACTGGGTCTAGTTCCAGGTAATGAACCTGATCAGGTGGCAGAGCATTTTGGTGAGAGTGACCTCAACTCCCTTAGCTTCAGCATTGCTATGGAAAAGGATAAAAACAGGCAATGGGAAAGTGCTTAACTGGGGAATGGCTAACTGAAGGGATAAGGCGGGAACTAGCGGGAGTAAATTGGAAACAGATGTTCAAAGGTGAAAGCACAGAAGTCATGTGGAGGAAGTTTAGGGAACACTTGTGCTGGGTTCAGGATAGGTTTGTCCCACTGAGGCAAGGAAAAAGTGGTAGGAAAAGGGAACCGTGGCTGCCAAAACATGTGAGGCAACTCGTCAAGAGAAAGAAGAAAACATATGTTAGATATAAGAAGCAGGAAGCAGGAGAGGCTCATGAGAAATATAGGATAGCCAGGAAGGAGCTTAAGAAAGGATTTAGGAGAGCTTGAAGGGGGCATAAAAAGGCCTTGGCATCTAGGATTAAGGAAAACCCCAAGGTGTTCTATGCGTATGTGAAGAGCAACGATGACAAGAATGAAGATGGGGCCGCAAAAGGATAAAGAGGTCAACATGTGCCTGGAGGCACAGGAGGTTGGAGAGTTACTAAATGGATACTTTGCTTCAGTATTCATAAGTGAAAAGGATCTTGATCAGGGTGAGGCCGAAATAGAACAGGTCTGTGTGCTGGAGAATGTGGAGATTAAGGAAGAAGAAGTGTTGGATCTTCTTAAAAACCACAAATCCCCAGGTCTGGACGAGATATAACCCAGGTTGCTGTGGCAAGTGAGAGAAGAGATCGCTGGAGCAGTAGCGATGATCTTTGAATCCTCTTTGGCTGCAGGGGAGGTGCCGGAGGATTGGAAAACGGCTAATGTAGTTTCCTTTTTGAAAAAGGTAACAGAGAAACCTGGTGAGACCTGGTTTAGACCGGAGAGTCTTGCGTCGGTGGTCTACAAACCATTGGAAAGGATTCTTAAGGATAGGATCTACAAGCATTTGGAGAAGTACAGTCTACTCAAGGATAGTCAACATGGCTTTATGAAGGGAAGATCGTGCCTCACGGGCCCAATTGAGTTTTTTGAAGAGGTAACAAAATAAATTGATGAGGGTAGGGCGGTAGATGTCGTCTACATCGATTTTAACAAGGCATTTGACAAGGTACCCCGCGAAAGACTCATCCAGAAAGTCATGAGGCATGGGATCAGTGGATCCTTGCTGTTTGGATAAAAAAATGGTTACTGGAGGAAAGCAGGGGTTAGTTGTGGAAGAAAAGTATTCCGCCTGGAGGTCGCTGACTAGTGGAGTGCTGCAAGGATCAATCCTGGGACCCCTGCTCTTTGTGATGTTTATAAATGACCTGGATGAAGATGCAGGAGGATGGGTGAGTAAGTTTGGGAATAACACGAAGATTGGAGGAGTTGTGGATGGAGCTGTATGTTGTCGAAGGTTACAAGAGGGTATGTACAGGATGCAGAGTTGGCCAGAATAGTGGCAGATGGAGTTCAATCCGATTAAGTGTGCGGTGATGCATTTTAGAAGGACAAACCAGATGGCTGAGTACAGGGTTAATGGTCGGTTACTTAAGAGTGTGTATGAACAGAGGGACATTGGGGTTCAAATGTATTCATCCCTCACGGTCGCTGCACAGATTAATAGAATAGTTAAGATGGTCTATGGGATGCTAGGCTTCTTTAATAGGGGGACTGAGTTCAAGAGTAGAGAGGTCATGTTGCAACTCTACTAAACTTTGGTGAGACTACACATATGGTATTGTTTTCCATTCTGGTCACCTCATTATAGGAGGATGTGGAAGCTATGGAGAGGGTGCAGCGGAGATTTACAGGGACATTGCCTGGATTGGAAAACAAGTGTTATGAGGCATGGTTAGCAGAGCTGGAACATTTTTCTTTGGAGCATAGAAGGATGAGAGGAGTCTTTATAGAGGTCTACATGATTATGAGAGGTATAGATAAGGTGCTAGCCAATACCTGTTTCCCAGGGCACGAATAGCAAACACCAGAGGGCATACATACACAGTTAAGTTAAGGGAGAGAAGTTTATGGGAGACATCAGGGGTAATTTTTTTTACACAGAGGGTTGTGAGTGCCTGGAATGACTTGCCAGGGATTGTGGTGGAGGCTAAAACATTAGGGGCATTTAAGAGCCTCTTGCACAGGCAAATGGATGTAAGAAATATATGGTTTGGCTCAAAATCGAGCGCGAAGGGTCTGTATTGTGCTGTCATATCTTACTGTCTTCTAGTGTCATTTACAATCGGTGTCCACGTACTTGCCATTGGTGCCTGTTAGTGTCCTTGGAATTCTGGGGCTTAGTGCTCATAAATACCCATACAGTGGCTACTTTTCATTGAAGATGGCATTTATGGAAGCAGATGTTGGAGTAACTGAGACTATTGAAACGGATGGAACTTTTTTATTCTTGTGAGAAGGTTCCAAGGAGCATGAAAAGAGAGAAGTAGAGAGAACTTTTTGAACACCTTGTCCATTCACCATGTGTTCAGAGCTGCTTTTAAGAAGGTGCAAGTTCCTGCTAAGTAGGATGATGAACGGAAAGGAGGAACTGTGAGGTGCATCCCGTCTAAACCTGTCATGTTACATTCTGGGAGCAACTAGAGCGACCGGAAACCCTACATTTGCTGAAATGTTCGAGGAATGGAAATGGAGATTAACTGATAACGTGTTGGAACACGAAGACGCATTTTCAACTGGCAGTTCTCAGTTTGATTTCTCCAAGAGTACTTGCCACAGTATTAGAGCAACCGAGGGCATCTCTTTCCGAGAGAGGTCTCGCCGATTGGTTCCAGCGGGGGTTCCTGACTTTCATCCGCAGCTGATGAAACAGAGGGAAGCTAAGTTTAGTCATGGAGCAGGAGCGCCTAAGCAGCCGGGAGACCCGAGTGATAGACACGGGGAGAGACGGTCCAGTAGTCAGCTGGGTGACACGAGTGATAGAGACTGTCCAAGGGGTGATTTGATGCGCGAACCACTCTCTCTCCTGAATTCCCCTGAGTAGAGACCCAGAACCAGTACATGCTTCTGGCACGACAAAGCTTTCAACCCGGGAATAATTTTCTAAACCACCTCTGAACCGTCTCCAGTGACAGCACACCCTGTCTCAGACAAGGGGCTCCAAACTGCTCACAATACTCAAGGTAAGGCCTCATCAGTGCATTTTAAACCTGAAAATTCCATCGCTGCATCCATACCCCATTCCTCTGGAAATGATCGCGAATGTCGCATTGGCCTTCCTCACCACTTTCGCAACATGCATATTCACCTTCAGGGAATGCTGGACGAACAACGATGAGTCTTTTTGTACCTCAGATTTTCCAATTTTCTCTACGATTAGAAAATAGTCTTCCATTTTATTTCTTCTGCTCAAGTGCAGCACCATACATTTCGTGCCTGAGTTTTATGTCTGCCACTTCTTTGCCCATTCTCCTCATCTTCCTCTGTCTTTTTGTTGACTTTCTACTTCCCCCAGCTTTCCTGCACCTCCACCTATCTTCATCTGGACCGCAAACCTGTCCGTATGATCGTCAATTCCAGCATCCAAGTCATTAACATATAAAATAAGAGTATTCATCCATCAGTTGTACTGTATCCTGCAGTTCTCTTATATATTATGATACCTCAATTGCAACTCTCTTTTCGTTTAATCCAATACGCTTATTTTGTCCAGATTGTATTTTTATAACTTTTGAAATCATATTTACTATCTGTATTAAGTTTTTCAGCTTCACGTGAATAATTTCAAATCGTGCATATTCGATCCTCTGTCAATGTGTAATTCATCTGGTTGTCTCTGAGAGAGGTTAAATCTAAACAAACTCCAGTGAGCCTCATAGTTGCCCTGGATTATTGTGTAAAATAACAATTAATATTGCTATTATCATTATTCTTTCACTTGACTTTGCACAGATTGCTGTATTGTACACATTGAGTGTTTTGACCGTCCTGTTAGTGCGGCCCTTCATGGATTTTATTGTGTTTCTTGGATGCCCGCAGGAATGTCAATCCCATTGCTGCGAATGGTGATATATGTATATAGATATGCTGTGATGCAAAATTTACTTTCTGCTCTGAACTTTGAACCAATTGGGCCGAAGGCTATTTTCCATGCTGTACGACTTAAAATATCTGCATTGCAAAACAAGAAAGAGTGGCCTGTTAAACAACGGAAAGTGAATATAATCTAGTCCGGAATGATCAATCCGATATTCCCAAATCCAGAAAGGTATTAAACACACGTTATGGAGCTCCACGGCAGATGTACGCTTAAGAACGACAATGTAAAATGCCGTTTCGATATAGAGACCAACAACGTGTTTGAATGGCCCCTTGTCATTCTGTCCAAACAACAGCCACGGTTAAGAAGGTGACACAGACTCTCTTCAACGAGGCTTCTTTCTCATCAAACTCTGCAGCCTGAATCCCATGTAACCCGTTGTTCTGCTCTCTGTTGTGACTAAAACAAATTTTTTATCTTAATTGTATCTTTCTCATACTCCCAAACAGACCACGCTTTGATCGCTGCAGTAAAATTACAGTGATTGTATTATAAATAACAGCACGTGAAAAACAGAGTATTTGTCAGGAGTGGGATTCGAACCCACGCCTCCAGGTGGAGACCAGAACACTCGCGTTTACTAGGAAGCGACTTACTCGCCTTAAGTCTGGCGCCTTAGACCACTCGGCCACCCTGACAGCCCCTGCAGTACTCTCTCCACATGACAGATAAACAGCTGTATTTCGGAATAGTCTGACTGACTGTTTTGTTGAGCGGGTATACATATAAACACACTCTATATCCTGGGATTTTAAATGAATATTGACGGGATGCATTTTCTCAGGTTGCCGAGCATGTGCGGAATCAGAGCGTACAGCATCACAGCACTGGAATCGTGCTGCACTCCGTTGAGGCCATCCTCCAGAGAAAGGATGAAGTGGATTCGGAGAGTGTGCAGAAGAGCATCACCAAGATGCTACCTGAATTAGACGGTTTGTGCAATAACCAAATGAACAAATATGCCAACACCCTATCACTCTATGTCGGCAAGACCAAGGACTGATTGTTGTCCTCAGCAGAGGGAAAACCAGAGTCCCTTTAGCCAGTTCTCTTTGGAGGATCAGAGGCGGGGCGCGTCAGTAACTTTAAATTGTTGGTATGACTCTTTCCTCTGCTCTCTTCGGAGACTGCGGAGATTCAGCATGACATCAAAAACCTTGATGAGCTTCTATAGATGTGTCGTAGAGAGTATATTGTCTGTCTGCAACAAGACGTGGTACGGAAATACCGTACCTTTGAAGGAAAATCTTTAAAAAGTTTATTGAATTCTGCCCAGTCCATCACGGGAAAAGCACTGACAAACATTAAGCAGATCCACATGAAACGCTGTCATAGGAAAACAGCATCCACTGTCAGAGGTCGTCTCCATCCTGCCATGCTCTTTTTGCGCTGCTGCCATCGGGTAGATGGTACAAGAGCCTCAGTTACTACCCATCCGACACCGGACTTTTGATCAAAAGGTGATAGTGTACACTACGTGCCAATCCATTGAATATTCCGACAACCAGTCATTTCACTTTAGAAACTATATTGATCAGCTGAGTATGCCAGGAGGAGCTCAGCAGACCAGGCAGCATCTATGGACAGGCGTAAACACTCGGCGTTTCGGGACGAGATCCTTCACCGTGAAATTGTTTCTGAATAAATCACTTACCCACAATTCGGTGTACGGTGATCTGTTGTAATGCGATGAACAGTGTCAAAAACATAGTCTTATATTCCAACCGATTTTCTAATCCACCTCAACAACCCAGGGTTTGTTTGCAGAAATTATGTCAGGAGTGGGATTCGAACCCACGACCCCAGATGGAGACCAGAACACTCCCGTTTGTCGGAAGGACTTTCATTGCTTGAGTCTGGCGCCTTAGACCACTCGGCCACCCTGACCACTTTTGAGTTGAGTTTGAGAACGGAATGAATGCCTGATTTGTAAGCAGTTATATACACACAATCACGCATATCATCCTGCCAATCGGAAATGAAAGCGAGAATGTTACAATTTTCTCAGGTTAGGCAAGTTCTGTGGAGAGTGAAGCTGTAAAACAAATACAAATCGAAGACTCGTGAGACGCGTCTCGGCAAGAATTTGTGAAGGACGTTTGCTGAGATGGATGAGAACGCTTGGAAGTCTCATCGCTTTCACATTTAGGGAAGCAGAGAAATAAACGTTTATAGACAGGACTGAATCTGAAAACTGGGTGGGAGTTGATCGCAACAATGTTAACAGAAACTGAACACAGGTTGTTCAGTTATACCGGGCAACGCTGCTTTACAGATGGATGTTGATAAGTAGACTACAAGGCCCAATAATCTGATGATTGTGGAAGAAAGCGAAGATGTGACAAGGTTCAGAAGAACATAAGACATCGCGCGGAAAGGCCGTTCGGTCTCCTGGGTTTGCTTCATCATTCCATCATGGATGAGATATGACAGTCAGAATGTTGTGCAGGCTTGTCGATCAATGGTTAATCTGAGAGAGGAGACGGAAACAAGGTGTTTTGGACGATAGAGCAGTGGCCTTTCTGAGAGATTAGACGCTTAAGAGAACGTAATTCGCTCAGGTTCTCTGATCCAGTGTTAAAACCACAGAACACATTAAAATAAGGCAGGGACAGGCTCTGGAGGCCATCGGCTAAGTAAAAGGCTCCTCGCGGGATGTGGAAGACGGGGAGGCCTCCAGAGTTCATGATGACGACACCTGCGGGAAGTGCAAACGGCTGCAGCGTGGAACAATCGCCCTAAGGTGCTGGAGTTGAATCTGGATGAACTCCGGTTCATTCAGGGCCACAGACGTGATGGACCAGAACATATAGAGTGGTAGGACAGCCAGGGTGCAAGACACAGAAAACTGGGTGACAGTCTGGAGGAAAAAGGTTTTAAAGACCCAGTGCAGACTATCTCTATGGCCATCACCGTCAGCAACACCTGGATTCCGTTTCTGGTTGGATGACCCAGCAGGGGAAAGACATAGAGGTCGGATCTCTGGCACTGAGTATGGTCTGTGACTCAGAATGGTAAGGGAAGAACAGATTCCTGGATGGTATGTTGCCTCCCGTGTGTCAGGGTCCGGGACAACTTGGATTAAGGCTTGAACATTCTTCAGTAGGAGCGTGAGCCGGCAGGGGTTGGCTCCATTTCGGTGCCAATGACATCGGTAGGAACAGTGACGAATTTCTGCAATGGAAATTCAGAGAATTAGGTGCTTGAGGTGTAGGGCAGGATCTTCGGGGTTCTGACAGCGACTCGTGCCGCGTCCTAATCAGGCCTGTAAAGGAAATATGATGCAGATTAACACGTGGCTAAAGGTCTGGTGCAGGAGGGAGGCCATACGATTTTTCGATCATTGATCTCTCTTCCAGGGAACCTGAGACCCATTGATAAAGACGATTTGCACGTGAACTAGAAATGCTAATATCCTGCAGAAGGTTAGCTAGCGCTGCATGATTAAGTTTAAACAACATTTGCAGGGAGGTGGGAAGGAGCGTGCCAGAACTGTTAGTGGAGAGATTGTACCGATATTTTGATAAGATCTCACACAACTGCAGGAAGGTACGACTAGTGCCCTGCACTGCGTATACTTCAGTTGCAGAAGTATCGGAGAATAAGTCGATGAACTCTGGGCTTGGAACCTGGAATCATGGTAACTGAGCCGTTAATGAGACTTGGTTGCAGAAGAGTCTGGTCTGGCATTTCAGTAACCCTGAGTTCCTTGTTTCAGAGTGATAGAGCGGGATGGACTACAGCAGGAAAAGTAGCGTTAATAGTCAGCGAAAATGTCACGGCTGACTTCAGTCAGAACAGATGCAGAATTAAACTATTGTGGTTTTATGAGTGAAACTGAAAAAGAGGAAAGGTATGATCACGTTAATGGGGATAGTTTACTGACCACCCAATAGTCAATCGTATTTAGACGGCCAATGTTGAGGAGATATCGCAGTTTGTTGCAAATCATTACGGTTGTTAGAGTAGGTGTTTTTAACATTCTGCACGTTGATTGTTAATTCCACACTTTTAAAGGACTATATGGGTAGGAGATCGTCCAATGTGTTCAGGATATTTTTTAAATTTGTGTGTTTATGAGCTGCCGAGAGCGTGTGCGATGCTTGATGTACTATTATGAAATTAATGAGTCGGGGCAAGAGATAGAAGCTTGATTTAACGAACTCGTTGTAACTCGTGATCACAATGCCATTGGTTTCAATGTAAATATGTAAACGAGCTTTTTGCTCGTTGTCGTACGTGCGTTGAGAATTTTCATTGGAGAAAGGTCAGTTTTGACGGTATCAATAACACTTAACAAGTGTCGGTTGGGGACGAACGTTTTCTGGTAAGTGGGACGCGTTCAGAAATGAGCCAAATGTCTGTACATGTACTCAGTGAATGATCACTCTCCTTCGGCTTGCACTGTTTCAAATCGACATTCTTTTACAAACACTAATACACAAAATTCATGCAAACATACAATAGTTTTATTTGAGAAGCAGCCCAACAGTGTATATTATGGAGCTTGGTCCACACACCGTAACCGGGAAAAAATGGAGTTCTATACAATTGATAAATGATTAGAAATATTGAATAAAACATGAATGTTCAAATGAACACCAGGCTGGAGGCGTTACTGTGTTTGCTAATTATGTTAACAGTTATTCCTTACCGCCTTCCTAAACACGGGTCTCAGTGTCGACTTATAATCCCATCCTTTGCCAAGACGCTCGCTGATGGGTTGAAGATCAGAGTGAGGATTCACCATCGGGATCACCAGAAGTAGAGGGGAGTACGAAACTTCGGGAAAGCCCAAACAGAAGATTTCTGGCACAGTGATTGATGTGACCAGTGGAATTGTTTCTCACTTTGAGTTCCTATTGACATTAATGGATCTGGTGTTGAGAGGGTGAACTGCTTCAAATTCCTCGGCATAAACATCACCGAGGATCTCGAGTGGTCTGTACACGCCAGCTCTGTGGTGAAAAAGGCACAACAGCGCCTCCTTCACCTGAGACGTTTGAAAAAGTTTGGTATGGGTTTCCAAGTTCTAAGATCTTTCCATGGTGGCACGATTGAGAGCATCCTGACTGGCTGCATCACTGCCTGGTATGCACACTGTACTTCGCTCCATCGCAGGACTCTAACATCCTGGCGCATCTGTACATATGGAATTCCCACTATTCAGGACGTAAACAAAGACAGGTGTGTAAATAGGGTCCGAAGGATCATAAGAGACCCCGGTCACGCTATCACAAACTGTTCCGGCTGCTACCATCCGTGAAACTGTACCACATTTTAAATGCCGCGAATAAAAGCTCCGGGATATCTTCCACCAGGCCATCAAGTGGTTTACTTAATGCTGACCCAACTGTATTTCTATGTTATAATGATTATCCTGGCATACATATGTCTGCTTAGAAATTACAGCAATTGCAAGTTGCTCATTTCTACGAAGACGTTTCGAAAAAAAATTTACCCTCATGTTTCTGAATGATGTCACTAATCAAGTCAATTTAATTCAAATAAACAATACAAAATAAAGAGGGAGTTAAAATAAAAGTGGACTTGTAATATTAATCATGGACTCTAGCATCTGATGGGATTTACCTGAGGATAGAGAGGCAGAGATGAGATTGCTGGGTCTTAACCAATGTATCAATACCCCGGATTGCCAAGGACACTGTGGGACAGGGGAATAGCTATGTTGCTCCATCTTGCAGAACGGAAATCAGGATAAAGCGAGTAACTACAGAGTGTGCGTTAATCGGCAGAGCTACGGAAGTCATAGGATTTTTCAATTGTTCCAACAAAACCACCATTTCCATCGCTAAATCAATGACATATAACTCAAAAAAGAATAGATCCCAACACAGTCCTCTGTGAAACACTACGGGACAACGCCTACCAGTCAGAAAACGCTCTATTCCCCCCCCCTCCCCAGTCATCAGCCACTGCTTGGTCCATGCTAGAACCTTCACTGTATTACCATGTAGCCTGTCAAGCAGTCTCATGTGTGGCACCTTCTCAAAAGCATTCGGAAAATCTCATTTGTCCGGCTTGTTCCCCCTTGAAAGAATTCCATTAGATTTCTCAGGCAAGATTTTCCCTGGATGAAGCCATGCTGACTCCAGCCTAGTTTATCATGTGTCTCCAAGTACACTGAGACATCATCAGTAATAATTAACTCGGACATCTTCCAAACCCCTGTGCTCAAACAAAATGGCTTAGATTTTCCTTTCTTCTGTCTCTCCCTGCTTGAAGAGTGAAGTGAGATTTACAATTTTCCAGTCTTCCGGAAACATTGCAGACCGAGTGGTTGTTGCAAGATCATTTATAATACTTCAACCATGTCTTCAGCCAACTCTTCCACAACTACGGCGTGTACACCGTATGGTCCATCTGATCTACCTTCAGATATTTGAGTTACTAACTAACCTTCTCTCCCGTCATGGTAACTTCACACACTTCATACCCATGACACCTTAAATTTCCAACACACTGCTAGTGTCTTCCACAGCGAAGGCTGACGCAAAATATTTATTTAGTTCTTCCGGTATTTGATGGTCCCACATTGCTACATCTCCAGCATCATTATTCAGCGATCTGATGTCCAGTCTTGCTATTTTTCTTACTTTTTATATATGAAGAAGAGTTTGATGTCCTTACTAATATTATTCGCTATCTTACTTTCGTACTGGATCTTTCCCTTCATAATCACTTTCCAGTGCTCCAACTTCCCAGTAATCTTGCTCAATTCTTCACCCTCTCTTTTGCTTTTTATTTTCGTTTTGAAATCCCGTATTAAGACCAGAAAACCATAAGATATAAGTGAAAGTATTCCATTCGGCCAGTTGAGTCTGCTACACCAGTCAATCATGGATAGATCCAAATCTTCCAGTCATCCTCATTTTCCTGTCTCTTCACCACATACTCTTTGATGACCTAGTTAATCAAGAACCTATCTATTCCTGAATTAAATACATCCAATGTCCTGGCCTCCACAGACGCTCGTGGCAACAAGTTCCACTGATTTACCACCCTCTGACTAAGCTAATTTGTCCTCATCTCAATTCTAAATGGACATTCTTCAATCCTGAAGTTGTGCCCTCTTGTCCAACCTATGCTTCCCTGGCTTCACCAACTTCCTTGTAATTCCATATAACCCTATAACCATATAACAATCACAGCACGGAAACAGGCCATTCCGGCCCTCCTAGTCCGTGCCGAACTCTTAATCTCACCTAGTCCCACCTACCCTCACTCAGCCCATAACCCTCCACTCCTTTCCTGTCCATATACCTATCCAGTTTTACCTTAAATGACACAACTGAACTGGCCTCTACTACTTCTACAGGAAGCTCATTCCACACAGCTATCACTCTCTGAGTAAAGAAATACCCCCTCGTGTTTCCCTTAAACTTTTTGCCCCCTAACTCTCAAATCATGTCCTCTCGTTTGAATCTCCCCTACTCTCAATGGAAACAGCCTATTCACGTCAACTCTATCTATCCCTCTCAACATTTTAAATACCTCGATCAAATCCCCCCTCAACCTTCTACGCTCCAATGAACAGAGACCTAACTTGTTCAACCTTTCTCTGTAACTTAAGTGCTGAAACCCAGGTAACATCTGTTAGCCCATTTCCATGGGCTCTTATCTTGTTAAGCAGCCTCAAGTGTAGCACCTTGTCAAAGGCTTTCTGAAAATCCAAGTACACCACTTCTAATGCATCTCCTTTGACTACCCTGCTTGAAATTTCCTAATAAAATCGCAACAGGTTTGTCAGGCAGGATTTTCCTTGCTGTGTGCCTCTAGATACTCGGTAATCTCATCCCTTTCAATCGATTCCAACAACTTTCCAAACACCGATATCAGGCTAACTGCTTTATAGTTTCCGTTCTGCTGCCTCCCACCATTCTTAAATCGGGGAGTAACATTTGCAATTTGAAATTTTCCAGTCATCCGGTACAATGCCAGAATTTATCGATTCTTGAAAGATCATCGTTAATGCTTCCGCAATCTCTCCAGCTACTCCCTTCAGAACCCGATGGTGCTTTCCATCAGTTCAGAAGATTTATCCACCCACAGAAGAGGAAGCTTCCTGAGCACCTTCTCAGTCGTAGTTTTCCCTGCACAAATTTCACTTCCATGACACTCTTGAATGTCCAGTTCACTGCAGACGTCTTCCACTGTGAAGACTGATGCAAAATGCGCATTCAGATCCTCTGCCGTGGTATTAGCCATGGTTGCGTCATCATTTCTTTAAAATATTTTTTTTCTCTTTGAGATGAATATATCTTGTGCGTTCCAGATTGTTTCTGCGAATTCCAGACATTGCAGTTCAGCTGTCATCCCTGCCAGTGTTTCTTTTCTTTCTCAATCAGTTCTGGCCAACTCCTCACTCAGCCTCTGTAATTCCGATTACTCCACTGATATACTGATACATCTGGCTCCAGCTTCTTCTCAAATTTCAGGGGGAATTCGATCATGTTATGATCACTTTCTCCTAAGGGTCCTGCTAGCTGGAGCTCTCTTATCAATTTTGGTTCATTGCTCATCCCCTAGTCCAGAAGAGCTGATCCATTGAGCTCAAACACGAGGGGCTCTGATAAGCCATCTAGTAGATATTCTAGAAATTATGGGTCCCGTAATGAATCCCCCACCTGATATCCACCAATCTACATGCCTATTGAAGTCCTCCAGGACAGTTGTAACATGGCCCTTCCGGAATGCATCTTCCCCCTCCCGTTGTAATTTGTAGGCCACATCATTACTACTGTTTCGGGGTCTGTACACAACTCCCAGCAGTGTTTTGTTTTTAAACTTGCGGTTCTTTCGCCCTATCACAAATAATTCAACACAATGGGACCCTATGTCCCTCTTTCTAATGATACCATGTTGAACCAATGGAGTGACGCCGCACGATCTGCCCTCCTGCCTGTCCTTTCCAGACAATGTGTACCCTTGGACATTGAGCTCCGAGCTATAATCTTCTTTCAGTCACGATTCAGTGATGCCTACAACATCAAGCTGTAACTGTGCTGCAAGTTCGTCTACCTTATTCCGCTTTCTGCACCGAATCCAACTACAACACTTAGGGTCCTGCATTCGCCATGTTCGCTTTTGTCGCACCATCCTCAACACTTTAATTCCTGACATCGTCTGAGGTCTTCCCAACATCTGTCTGAACAACCTCTCCTCTACGTAACTGCTCTGGCACTCTGATTCCAATCTCCCTGCAACTCTAGTTTAAAACCCTCAAACAAACCTTCCTTCTAGGATATTAGACCCCTTCCGTTCAGGTGAACACCATCCATTTCACATAAGATCCTTTCTTCCACCTTCCCTGGAGGAGAGCCCTCTGGAATAAGAGCAATCTTATTCACTCGGCCCTACACCATCTCAACAGCCAAGTATTAAACTGTATAAACTTCCTTGTTCTTGCCCCACTAGTACGTGGCAAGCTTGGTATCACAATCCAGAATGTCCTGCCTTCTAATTTAGCACCCAATTCCCTGAAATCTCTCTGCAGTACCTCGTCAATCGCCATACCTATGTCATTGACCTTATAGAAAACGACATCTGGCTGTTCAGCCGCCCATTTTAGAATGCAGAAGACCCTGATCCTGAGAGACTGTAGGGAACACTCTATCCGGGAAACTTGTTCTTGTTCACAATCCTACTTCCTGTTTCCATAACTAATGAATCCCCTGTCACGATAGTGTACCTTTATTTCCCCTTCTCCTCTGAGTCACAGAGGCAGACTCAGCGCCAGAGACGAGACCACTGTAACATTTCTCTGTTAAATCATACTCATCGACAGTATTCAAAGTGATATTCCCTGTTGTTGAGGGGGAGGAGGGTGACCGCCGGGTAGTCTGCATTGGCTCCTTAATACCTTAGCCTGTCTTGACGCTCATGTGCTTTGTGTTATGCACCTGGGGTGTAACTTCCTCTCTATATTTCCTATCTACCACCCATTCAGCCTCCTGTATAATCCGGATTTCATCCAGTACCATCCCCATCTCCTTAATACGGTTTGGTAGAACCTGCAGCTGGATACACATCTCGAAGTTGTAGTGGTACCGAATCTAGAGGTGTTACTGTCTTCCTACATCCCACAAGGGGAGCATTGCACAATCCTGACTGTCATCTCTACATAGCTGAGCAGATATACAGAAGAGAAGTGACAATAAAACCTCGAGCATTTCTTTCTTTTGCTTTCTTTGAGTTAAAATTCTCTTCATTGAAGGCTCGGTTAAACCCTTAAGACCACCACTCCGACTATCGCCAAGCAGACGATATCCGCTGCGCTTGCCCCTGACCTCTTTTAATTTGCTCTTATTAATTAATCCCAACCGCCTATTGGTCACTCGTCAAAAATATATTACCCTCGTAGAGCCGCTCCTGCGTTTTTATCCCCTTGCGGTGAATCTGATTGAGGCCCTCTATACTCCAGATCGGGCTTTGATCAAAGCTTCATTACGCTGCCGCGACCCCTCTTGCATTTGCTTCTCGGACGATGGAATTCTTGAGTCTCCTTTTCTCCAATCTGCCGATGTCCGGATTGGCCGCAGGTCAAATCTTCATTGATTATATTGATTGTAATGAGAATTGTACAGGTTCCCTCACCAGATGCTCACCGGGTCCTTGGAGATGTTTGTGCAGGTTAATAGGTGGTAAAGAAGCCCTGTGACCTGCTTGATCATTGCCCCGGGCACTGTTTCAACAGTTGTAAAGCTGAGTTGAAGATTTCTAAAACTCTCTCAGGCCGTGTTTGGAGTGTTGTATGCAGAACTTGCTGCTTCATTGCAGGAGGTAAGTGGAAGATCCGGAGAGGGTGAAGAAACAATCTATCAGATGAGAGGATGTGTGTCATTAGGAGATGTTGAACAAACATGTTCTGTTTTCTCTGGAGCCGCCGATGCTGAGTGAGGGTATAGTGAAGTTTTATCAGCAGAAAAAGAAAACATCCGTTTTGCTCACTGTGTCGGAATACGAACTAGATGCATGCATTAAATGTGAAAGTAAATTTAAAGGCGATCTCTGAGACTGTTTTTCACAGCGAGTGGTGGGCACGTGGATCGACTTTTGAGAAATGGATGTGTGGTTATTGATTCAGGGAAGCAGATTTGCCGAATCAGTAAGTGGGAGAGACAAAGCTGTTTACGAGTATGCACATTATTATTATTTTTTTTGTAGACAAACATTGAAGTACGCGACCAAACGTCTGCTGTAAATCAAACAGGTATTCATCTATAGCACACTCAGTTATTATAGTTCCGTCACCAAATGTCCAACAGCACACCAACATCCTTGTGCCCCGGAACGCCAACATCTTCACCCAAAGTGTAACAGATCCACCCCTTCCCTAAACCTTATCCACCGACTGCTTAACATATTCCTCCTGGTGAATTGTCTTCCTCGACTCGTCAGCAATGTGGGTCGGTGCAGCTTTCCTTGCACCTGACAGCACATGTGACACTTTTCTGTGTGAGCACGAGATCAAAGGTCATCCGGTTCAGCAAGGCAAACATTTCAAGAGCTAGTTTCTCCGCCTACCGTCTGTGGCTTGGGTCGCTTGTTATAGAGTTTCACTTCCTAGTACTGTTCAATTTATATGCCCCATATTTTCTGCTGTGCTAGAAGTCAATTTCCCCGACGATAAATTCACTACTCCTTACTACCAGAGAGCATGTGATCGCTCCGGGCGACCGTTCAATAGGCTGAAAACAGAGAAACTGAAGCTGTCCTTGAGCTTGATGGTTTGTGCTTCCAGGCGTTTGTATCTTTTGCCCTGAGGAATCGGGAGAAGACTAAAGATCTGGGTTGAGTTCGTTTATTATATGCTGCCTCAGTGAGGCAGCGAGAAATCTAGACAGAGACCATGGAGAGGCGGATGGTTGCCACGATGAGCTGAGCTACCGCCACAGCTGTAAAGACCAGAACAGTACTATACATGAACAGGATGCTCAGCCCAATATATTGTTACGTACCCGTGACACGTGACAGTGGTACCCTTGTCACGTGACTGGGGTTGAAGTTATACTGGACATGAGGTAATGGTGGAGTGATGTCATTTTCCCGCCAGTAGAGGTCATGTGACAGGTTTTTTCTACAGGGTATAAAAGGAAGACCCACCCTGTCGGGTGGGGCAGTTCGTGGCTGGATTTGCCAAGATGACTTCATATCACTGTGTGATTTAATGTGATGACGCAGTTTAGTTAAAAATGAAGTTTTATATAATGCCTAAAGTTTAAAAGGTCAGAGCCAACGGTTTCTTTGCTAATGGAGAGTGAAGTTTGGAGATCAAGAAAAATCGATTTTCGATGGATTGACTTCGACCTTGTGTGATCCTCATTCGGAAGGATTTCGTTTACTATTCTCACGATAGTCTCCGCTGGAAAAGCGGGAGATTGAGAATATTTTGGAAGGAAGGTCAGTCACTTTAAGTTGTTATATTTAATAAAATTCGACGTGGGAGTTCGACGCTGGGAATCGAAGGACATCGACGTGGAAGAGAATTTAAATCGCTTTAAAAAGTCTCTCCTTTTAAAAGTACCGTGAGCTTTTGAACTGTCGGCATATCGTTCTTTGAACTGTTTTCATTCGGCAATTCGCTTTGGAGAACTGTTTTTTTTTCAATACTACTTTAAAGACTGTTTGAGACTGCAAAGCTATTAAGAACTGTCTGACCAGCTGCCAGCAGCTGAGCTCGGACCATTGTTTGGGTTTGTTTACATTTGAAGGGGGTTTGTTATCAGTGTTTAATAAACGTGTTATTTGTTATAAAACCCCTTGCCTAACTCATCTATATCGTTGTTGCCCGAATACGTAACATAATAATGGGGGCTTCGTTCGGAATTGAATTATTTGAGTTTAAAAAGTTTTTTGAATTTTGAGTCGGTGTTTTGGTAACGGGGATTGCTCGATTTTTTTTTTGTTTGATTGGCTTGTGAGTGGTATTCGGCAACGATGAATATTGATGAGTTTCTGGATTCGCCAGACGTGGATTTGTTAGCGAAGGCGAAAAAAACTGAAGTCTCTGAACTTGCGAATCGGTTGCATCTTAAAGGGATTTTGCTAACTACATCAAAAGCTGTAATACAGAGAAAGATCGCATCACATTTTGTGGCTTCGGGTCATTTTGAAGAATCGATTTTAGAATCGTTTCCAATAAGTAATCTGGAGATGCAGTTGCAAATTGAACAAATGATGTTAGAAAGGTGTAAATTGGAAGCTGCGCAAAAGCAGAGAGATTTTGAATATGCAATGGCTAAATTAAGGTCTGTAGAACAGTCTGCTAATTCTAAAAAACCGTTTGTTGCTAGCCAAGAAATTAAATTGGTCCCTCCATTTAGTGAAACAGAAGTGGAGAGATATTTTCAACATTTTGAAACTATTGCTCGGATGTCAGAGTGGCCGAAAGATAAATGGTCAGTGTTATTACAGAGTGTAATCAAAGGCAAGGCACAACAGGTTTACACAGCTTTAACTGCTGCACAAGCATTAGATTATGATATTGTGAAAGAAAATATTCTCAAATCGTATGAGTTGGTCCCAGAAGCGTACAGAGAAAGATTCAGGAGTTTGAAAAAGTCTGTGGAAAAGACTTATGTGGAATTTGCCTATGATAAAGCTATGTGTTTTGAGAGATGGGTTTCTTCTAAAAATGTAAATGAGGACTATGAGACTTTGAAAGAGCTGATTTTGATGGAGGAATTTAAAAGAAGCATTCCTGTTGAAGTAAGGATCTACTTAAATGAGAGGGATACTGATAAATTGCAGGACTGTGCTAGATTAGCTGATGAGTATGTTTTAATCCATAAGAATAAATTTCCTCAGGGTAGAATTTTCAAGAGGAAAAATAATATGGAGACTCAAGGTAAATCAGAAATTAAATTAGAGGTTAATGAGAGAGGTAAGGAGGAAGGAAAACCTGTGAAGGAAAGACAGTTTGGTCTTATTTGTAACTATTGTAAGAAGCCTGGCCATGTAATAGCTAACTGTTTCAAATTGAAAAAGAAAGAGAAGGAAGCAGTTCCAGATGCTTGTGTGCAACATACTGAAGCACCTGTAAAGTTACAGGGTTTGGTAAACACAAATGAGGATTTGTTAGAGTCTGACAAAGTTAGAAAGGGATATGATCATTTTATAACTGCAGGGTTTGTATCCTTGAAAGAAGGATCTACTCTGGTGCCAATAAAAATTCTTAGGGATACTGGAGCTTCTCAATCACTGATGTTAGATAGTGTGTTGAAGTTTAATGAAGAGAGTGATACTGGTGAGGTAAATTACATAAGAGGTGTTGGAAGTGATTTTATGCCTGTACGTTTACATGAAGTAAATTTAAAGTCAGGGTTAGTTACAGGATTTGTTAAGGTAGGATTACAGCATAGTTTACCTGTGAAGGGTATTTCTTTATTGTTAGGTAATGACTTGGCAGGTGGACAAGTTTTTCCTGAAGTGCATTTGACAATGGAGTCAGAGGTACCTGAGGTGAATTCTAACACAGATTCTTCCTGTGTTGTGACTAGAGCTATGGCTAAAAAAATTGATGTGCAGAATGAGGTTGTTACTCATGACTGTTCAACTCAGGATTTGAGTTTTGAGGATGTGTCAGAAACTTTCTTACCTTCGTTGTTTGAACAAGATTCTGGGAGTAAGTCTGACTATGAAGATTTATCTTTGTCACGGAAGGAGATGATAGCAGAGCAGAATAGAGATCCTGAGATTGTAAAATTAAGGGAACAAGCTTTACTAGGTAGTGAAATTGAGAAGGTGTCAGTAGGATATTACTTGGAAAAAGGAGTGTTGATGAGGAAGTGGAGGTCGCCTACAATTCCTGCAAGTGAGGAATGGAATGTTGTTTACCAGGTAGTTGTTCCTAAAGTTTATCGGAATGAGATTTTGACTTTAGCTCATAGTGTGCCTTTAGGTGGACATCAAGGGGTAAGGAAAACTGTGGACAAGATTTTAAAACATTTTTACTGGCCTGGTTTAAGAAAAGATGTGGCGATGTTTTGTAAGACGTGCCATACTTGTCAAATTGTGGGTAAACCAAATCAGGTTACACCAGTAGCTCCATTACAACCTATTCCAGCATTTGGTGAACCGTTTTCTAAAGTTATTGTAGATTGTGTTGGTCCATTACCAAAGACAAAAACTGGTTATCAGTATTTGTTGACTATCATGTGTACTTCGTCTAGGTTTCCAGAGGCAGTACCACTTAGGAATATAAAAGCTAAAACTGTGACGAAGGCTCTTATAAAATTCTTTACTTATTTTGGATTGCCTAAGGAAATACAAACTGATCAAGGTAGTAATTTTATGTCTGGATTGTTTCAACAGATAGTTTATAAATTGGGAGCTAAGCAAATTACTTCGTCTGCATACCATCCAGAATCGCAAGGTGCTTTGGAGAGGTTTCATTCTACTCTCAAGAATATGATTAGGACATATTGTGTGGAGAATGAAAGTGACTGGGATGAGAGTATAAGCTTACTTTTATTTGCAGTAAGGGAATCGGTACAGGAATCTTTAGGTTTTAGTCCATTTGAACTTGTGTTTGGGCATAGAGTTAGAGGACCTTTAGCTTTATTGAAGGAACAGTGGATTAGTAAGGAAGTGCATACTAATTTGTTGGACTATGTTTTGAAATTTAAGGACAGGTTACATAGAGCTTGTAGCTTAGCCAAGGAAAATTTAAAGTTGGCTCAGGAGAAAATGAAGACTTGGTATGATAAGGAAGCTAGGATGAGGATGTTTAAGCCTGGAGATAAGGTGTTGGTTCTTTTCCCAGTGCAGACAAATCCTTTACAAGCTAGATTTCATGGACCTTATGAAATTGTGTCTAGAGTTAATGATGTGGATTATGTAATAAAAACTCCAGATCGTAGAAGGTCAACACAACTTTGCCACATAAATATGATTAAACCATATTTTGAGAAACAATCTGATACTGTGACTGTTGTGGTTAGTGAGAATGAGTTGGATTTAACTGGGAACATGATAGATGATTCATCTGACTTTCATTCTAAATCTAACATTGTTTCTGTTAGGTTACCTAATTCGACTATTTTGGAAAATATGGATGAGAAATTAGCACATTTACAGCTAGAGCAGAAACAACAGATGAAGGAATTGATTTTTAAGTATAAGGATTTGTTTCCAGATGTTCCGAGAAGGACTACTATAGCTTCACATGATGTAGATGTTGGAGATGCCAAACCTATTAAACAACATCCATATAGAATGAACATGGAAAAATGTGAACTTGCTGAGAAAGAAATTGAATACATGTTAGAGAATGATATTATTAGACATTCTAATTCGAATTGGAGTTCGCCATGTGTTATGGTGCCAAAACCTGATGGTAGTATTGGGTTTTGTACGGACTATAGGAAGGTGAATGCTGTAACGAAAACAGATGCATATCCAATTCCTAGAGTAGATGATTGTGTAGATAAGGTTGGAAAAGCAAAGTTCCTTACAAAGATTGATTTATTGAAAGGGTATTGGTGTGTTCCACTAACGGACAGAGGTAGAGAGATTTCTGCATTTGTAACTCCATCTGGGTTATATGAGTATAATGTTCTTCCATTTGGGATGAAGAATGCCCCAGGTACTTTTCAGAGGATGATTAATTCTGTAATTCAGGGATTGAAAGATACTGATGCTTATATTGATGATTTAGTGACAGGAAATGATACTTGGGAAGCACACATTATTGCGGTGGAGAAATTGTTTGAAAAGCTTTCAAAAGCTAACTTGACTATTAATTTAGCCAAGAGTGAATTTGGACATGCTACTGTGACTTACCTTGGTTATGTTGTGGGTCAAGGTAAGGTAGCTCCTGTTCAGGCAAAAGTTCAGGCAATTTTGGAAATTCCCACTCCGACGGGGAAGAAAACTCTCAGAAGGTTTTTGGGAATGGTAGGATATTATAGAAAATTTTGTAAGAATTTTGCTAATGTTGCCCTTCCATTAACTAACCTTCTGCAGAAGAATGTAAAGTTTGTATGGACAGTGTTTTGTCAGGAAGCATTTGAAAAATTGAAAACAATGATATGTGAACAACCTGTGCTTAAGGCACCTGACTTTGAAAAACCTTTTTCATTAGCTGTAGATGCTAGTGATGAAGCTGCGGGAGCAGTATTGATGCAAAGGAATGAGGGTGATGAGGTTGATCATCCAGTAGCTTACTTTTCTAAGAAATTTAATAAGCATCAAAGAAACTATTCAACAATAGAGAAAGAATTGTTATCTCTTGTTTTAGCTTTGGAATATTTTGAGGTATATGTTGGTACAACTCAAAAACCACTTATTGTTTACACTGATCATAATCCGTTAGTTTTTCTGAGTAAGATGAAAAACAAAAACAGAAGATTGTTAAATTGGAGTTTGATGTTACAAGAGTACAATATTGTGATAACTCATATTAAAGGTAAGGATAATGTGGTTGCTGATTGTCTATCTCGATATTGAATGTACAATGTTTTTTTTTTGGAGTGGTTTTTTTTATTGTAACACTCCTACTGTATTGTATATTGTGTATGTTATATAATTTATACATTTGTTTTTTTTTTGTAAGTAATTGTTAAAAATTTTTGTTCTTGTCAGAGCAAAAATGTTTTTTTTTTGGAGGGAGGTGTTACGTACCCGTGACACGTGACAGTGGTACCCTTGTCACGTGACTGGGGTTGAAGTTATACTGGACATGAGGTAATGGTGGAGTGATGTCATTTTCCCGCCAGTAGAGGTCATGTGACAGGTTTTTTCTACAGGGTATAAAAGGAAGACCCACCCTGTCGGGTGGGGCAGTTCGTGGGGATTTGCCAAGATGACTTCATATCACTGTGTGATTTAATGTGATGACGCAGTTTAGTTAAAAATGAAGTTTTATATAATGCCTAAAGTTTAAAAGGTCAGAGCCAACGGTTTCTTTGCTAATGGAGAGTGAAGTTTGGAGATCAAGAAAAATCGATTTTCGATGGATTGACTTCGACCTTGTGTGATCCTCATTCGGAAGGATTTCGTTTACTATTCTCACGATAGTCTCCGCTGGAAAAGCGGGAGATTGAGAATATTTTGGAAGGAAGGTCAGTCACTTTAATTTGTTATATTTAATAAAATTCGACGTGGGAGTTCGACGCTGGGAATCGAAGGACATCGACGTGGAAGAGAATTTAAATCGCTTTAAAAAGTCTCTCCTTTTAAAAGTACCGTGAGCTTTTGAACTGTCGGCATATCGTTCTTTGAACTGTTTTCATTCGGCAATTCGCTTTGGAGAACTGTTTTTTTTCAATACTACTTTAAAGACTGTTTGAGACTGCAAAGCTATTAAGAACTGTCTGACCAACTGCCAGCAGCTGAGCTCGGACCATTGTTTGGGTTTGTTTACATTTGAAGGGGGTTTGTTATCAGTGTTTAATAAACGTGTTATTTGTTATAAAACCCCTTGCCTAACTCATCTATATCGTTGTTGCCCGAATACGTAACAATATTGTGGGAAATAATTTAATTTGGAAATCACTATCCCAGAGAATATAATCTGTTTCATCAATACTGTGTCCAATTCCTTCCATTCCCTGCACTTTTGCAGTAAGTATTTCGCTGAGAGCCGGTAACACATCCATTTCCCTTGAACGCCACGGAAATCGGTATTGAACGTATCGCCCCTCACCTGTAAAGTAACCTTCTGGTATTCGGCAGATCCACTGGGGGGAAATATCTACGCTGGCTATTATCACCATAATCTTATTGTCCTCGATCGAACAATATATCCTCGAGGGTATAATCACATTGATCGTGTGAATAGTCAGAGGACCCCCCCCCCCCACCCCCCGTCCCAGGTCTGAACTGGTTGCCACAAGAGGACACAGGTTTGAGGTGCTGGGGAATAGGTACAAAGGAGTTGTCAGGGGTAAGTTTTTTACATAGAGAGTGGTGAGTGCGAAGAATGAGTTGCCGGCAACGGTGGTGGAGGCGGATATGATAGAGGATTTTTAAAAACTTTTAGATAGGTACATGGAGTTTAGAGTAGGGACATGTTAGGCAAAACCTTGTGGGCGAAAGACCTATATTGTGCTGTGGGTTTTCATTGTTTCTATGAGACACATCCATCACAGAATTAGCACTGACCCTTCGGGGCATGGGTCAAAACCTGGTGTCATGATTTCGATTTGTGAGTGCGAACATATTTCGGGGTTATCGTTGTCCTTTATAATGCATTTAAAATAATCCACCTTTTTCATGTGGATCCAGCTATTTTCTCATCTGCTTGAAAGTTTTGAACTGGTATTATCAATTATGCATGTGGTGAGTTTGGTGCTGTGTAAAGATTTTGTGGGCACACAGATTTGGCAGTGTGTGCGGGCTTGGGCACAGATTTAGGGGTGTATGGATGCACATGGATTTGTGGATGTCGGCAGATTTGGGCGTGTGACTGATTTCAATTTTTTTTCATTTTGTTTGTTCTTGCAACTTTTTCAGGTGGAGGCGATTACTTGGTGAGCTGTTTAAATATATTTTCGCTGGGATAATCACATGTGCATATGGGAGTTTGAGCAGGGATGCATACTGATTTAGGGTGTAACGTCGAATAGGTGACTGCACACGGACTTGCAGGCTGTCCGTGCATTTGGGGGCGTGACGAAACGTGACAATCCCTCAAGATTGTCTCATTTATACGAGGGGTGATTGATACGTTCGTGGCCTGAGGTAGAAGCAGATGAATTGTACAGCTCTCGTTACACACACGTGCAGGTCAACTCTTTGAGTGATTATGCAGAATGTTTGTAGTTAATAATTCATCTCCTATCATTGATGGGATTCCCAGCACACAAAAAGTTAAGATCAAATGATGTATTGATCTTACACAAGAATATCAGTAAACACTAGCTGTTGGGGAAGAGCGCTCGCTGTGTTTTATCTTTGCCATTACATCAGACTGTGGTTGCACTCCGAGCAGAGCGGGGAAAAGGAGTGTTTATTTCACAGAGCTACACATCCGTAAAAGGAATTTGTTGAAATGACACCGAAGAAATTTATGATTTATACGTTCAAATCTAAATCTGATCACTGTCCAGTTGATCAGCAGATGAAAAAGAAACATGTGCAGCCTGTATTCAGTGGCTGGACGTAATGGTGACAACCGAATAATCTAATAATACCTTTACTTCGACACCTACTGTGCAAAAACTGTGCTTGTATGATGTTTTGTCTGACGAAGAAATATGTTTTATTGTAACCTGTTAATGAAACCGTCTCCAGGTTTGAACACATTTCTGTCAAATGACCAATGTGAATAAACATGTCCCCTCTGCTGTTTCTACATTTCTAAGCTTTAAGAGAAGCTCATTGCAAACCACAACAGAGATTAATAACAGTCAAGAAGAGACGTGCTTCTTAGTTCCCGTTCGACCTTTGAAGTCTTACAAATATGCCATGTTATTATTCAGGGGGAAAGGAAAATAACACCCGTTTCCAAAGATTTGCAAATAATATATGAAGGTGGATACTGTTCAAAATCACGAAACATTCCAAGAAGGCACACAAAGTGGGAAAAAGGCATAGTAAAATAATCTGAATAACCGAATAGGAACACTTGTGGCTGTTGGTTTTTGTGAGAGCTTCAATCGAGGGCAAATTGTACAAACGTAGAGCGCCACCTTTGCTTGACAATAAATACAAAGTCACTTCATAAAAACGTGATGATGCCCCTGGATTAAAGCGTTTTCTATCATATCGACTCTTGACATCCAGGGGAAAAGCATCAGCTGCCGTACAGTGGTAATGTCTATATGACTGCGGCCTGGCCTCTTGTGTGGGATACGGGTACGGGTATGGACAGTAAGGGAAACATTTTTCCTTGTTTCTTTCTGATTTGACAGCATGAGGTTTGCAGTAAAGTGAGACAGAGTGCACATGTTGAATATTACTAAGCTACTACTATAACAGGATGACATGAGAAATACAAATCAGTCACTTGTGAAGGCACAAGTGAAAAGACTGCGTGCAAAGAGTACTTATCCACCACTCAGTGATATGATCTACATTGGGCCGGACGGAACCCAGCTGCCGACAGTTAATTCCATCATTCTTTGTCTCTGATTCTGCCTTTCTCTCTCTCACCTCCTGCCTCCCTCTCCACCGCATGTCTGACGTTCTTGCCTCGTCGCTACTCCCGGCTACCAAGATAACTCTTTTTTTCGAGAAAGGCTGATACTCTTTCTCTCTTATAAAATTGACATATCCTGAGCTAATGCCGCTGTTTCAGAACCGCGGTATGCATTTCTCATTTTATACACATCATGGAAGAATCAAATGTGATTTTTGACTAATTTACCTCATTCTTTTCACGCAATTTTAAAAGTAAATACATACATTTGTTTATTATTTAAGGACCATTTTTCTACTTTATATTCAGTTAAGTCGACCGAAATATTTTTAGTTATTTTTTAAATTAATTTTGTAATTCCGGTATAGGTAATAGAAGTATAGCAGCTACTCGGTAAACCAAGGGTTAACTCTTTCTGTCATTTCATGGAAAATAAATAACATCATTTCAAGTTATGCGGTTGATGTCACCGGAGGGTTTCTCTCGCTTATTAATAAGAGTCCCTTTCTCTCAGTTCCCCAGTTTCAGTGAGAGCAGCCTCTCCTGCCACGGACAGAGATCCGGAGCTGCACAAAGAGGGAAAGTAACGACAGACTAGCTCGTTCTGTCATGGATCAGAATTCTGGAAGGACAGCTTGGAATATAACAGGAAATGGGAAAAATATCTTCTGGATGGTTCCATATATTTTTGCAGATGATGAACGGATAACGGTAGATGTTCGAGTCACGAATGCTTTAATCGCCATTCAAGTGATTTTCTACCCAGTCCTCGCTATCATTGCTCTTCCCGGTGAGTCCCTTCTAAAGATAATTTATAAAACAACATTTAACCGCACATTTTCCTTCTTACGTGTATCTCTCATAATAATCATTAATGCTGCTGGCACACATCCCAATTGATAATTAAGCAAATCTTTGCTGCATGCGCTTTGATAACTTACTGAATCCAGGACTCCTGTCTAACGAAATATGTGCAGACAGTTGTGATGATCCAGAGCAGGTTTACGACAACAGTATATCTTATTATCTGTCTTCCCGTAGGAAAAGAAACCTCATTGTGAACACTCCTCCTCCATTTCGCCCTGGTCGTTTTAACCATCTTTGGTCGGAATACAAACGTAATAACATCATTTATAAATTCCAGCTTTCACGTAAGCCTGAGTTTCCACTGAAGCAAAGAAAGCATTCTCTCCGCGAATGTAATCATGCGTTCCCTCTTCTGCATCTGGCCATCTTCCTCCACACTGTGTTCTTAAAACTGCATTTTCTGTTTGGGATCCTAAAAATTATAAAATGCAAAGATCATTACTGTATATTTTCACACCAGTTGCATTTGACGGCTTTTAAAGCCCAAGTAACAGGTGATAGACCACTGGAAGTTCTTGAAATATTGATGATGACGTATTGTTATGGTGACAAATCAACTTCATTGTTGCCGAGAAAGTAAAGCGTAACTGAGACTGTAACAAATACCATACGAATATAAGGGCAAACATACAAGAGAGACGGGGAGGCTCGCGGTATAATTTGAAGGTAATGTTCACTCCCAAAAGGTCGGGAAACTGGAAGATAGTTGCAATAATTGGGTTTTGGGTTGCTACTCCATTTGCCAATGCCGGTGCCCTGGGTGACGAGCAGTGACGGGAAGCTGCTTTTTATCTAATGGGACACTTAGTTCCCGACAGTTGAGATGCCGCAGATTTAATTGATAATGCGCCATTCAGTGCTTTTGCCTCAAGAAGTACGAAATCCACCAATCGTCAGACATGGTTATCTGAAATCTCCGCTCTCTGTTTCTTTACTGATATTCGGTCCAACAGATGGCATTGAGTGCACACAGATTTGCAAAACTGTTTAATTTTAATTGAATGGTAGTCGCGACGATTGTATTATTCTGTCAGGTACGTACTGTTCTGACATTGTCACTTACTGAAAAGTGGATTACTTTATATGCTTGCTTGAAGAAAGCACTTCCTTATGTGCTTACCCTGATTGATTCCTTTCTTCGCAGTGAACACGGTGACCATATTCATCCTGTCTCGGGGAAAGTGCGGACTCTCCAGAGTTGTCACTTGCTACCTGGTTGCCATGGCAGTGGTGGATATTCTGGTTCTCATCCTGGACCTGATATTGAGCAAATTTCCACTTATGTACATGCCAATCGACGTTTTCTTCCGATCAATGAACAAGGGGTGTAATATCCATTCTGTTCTCCTTAACACTGCAACCGACTGTTCGGTGTGGTTCACCGTCACGTTCACCTTTGATCGGTTTATCGCCATTTGTTGCCAGAAGCTGAAATCAAAATATTGCACCAGGAAAACCGCGGCCGTGGTTTTGGGGACAGTGAGTGCCATTGGCTTTTTAAAGAATATTTACTGGTATTTTAGGCTCTCGGGGTACTATGCGTGGATAGCTGTTCCAATTATTTGTAGGGTAAGAGGGCATTATTTGAATTTATTTATCGCGACACAAATTGAACTATTTTATTACTTCCTTACCCCTGTTTTCCCATTTGTGCTGGTTCTGCTGACGAACGGCGTCACCGTCAGGCACGTCTTAGTCACCGGCAGAGCTCGCAGGAGACTCAGGGTTCCCGGCAACGGACCGAGTTCCAGAGACCCGGAGATGGAGAAACGCAGGAAATCCCTGGTTTTATTACTGATCGTCTCGGGCAATTTCATCCTGCTGTGGGCACCTTTCACTGTGTACTCTGCGTGGGATCGGCTATATGTTTTTGCCACAAATGTGCGTCCACCTGATTCGCTGCGAGAGCTGGGCGTCATTCTGCAGCTCCTGAGCTGTTGTACAAACACGGCCCTTTACGCAGTTACACAGACCAAGTTTAGGGAGCAGTTAAAAAATGTGGTGAAATCTCTATTCGCTCCGATGTCTGTGAAGAACTCGTGACGTTGCGGCGTCACCCGACCTGAAACCACTGAAGTTCTATCCACTGCGGGCAATTTTTGTTCCACTGGGCCCTGCGATAACCTTGTTCCACTCACAGCTCCCAAACGGGAATTAAATGAAAGTGCCCATTATACAGCTGCAATGCTCGTCCCTCATTCGCCGGCCTATCTTCTCATCTCTGGTCTACTAATCCAATTTCCCTCGTAGTTCCACCGTGCAACCCTACTGGCCACCCGGATGCATTAGTCCAGTTCCAAAGCCATTCTCCTGCCAGTTGTCTGTGTTCCCGAAGCGACGCGTACATCCCCTACAGTGACGACTGCATTGGTGCTGCTTCCTGCACCCACGCTGAGCTCGTCAACTTTATCTAGAGATTGCCACACCGCCCTCAGATCAACTTGGTCCCACTCTGACACCATTCTTGTCTCTCTGACCCCAACACCATAGATCTATTAGAATTCCGAATTCTATAACTATCCTTATATTGTCCTAAACACCCCTAAATCAGTGAGCGACTTTACCTTAACACTGTGCTATCCCCATTTGAGTGCGGATCCCAAGCACGCTGCCACCCCCGAACATGATCTGAACAGTATCCGGGAGGAAGAATCATTTGAAACCGTTCACAAACTGTCTGCCTCCACCAGAAAGTAACAATAATACTGTTGAAACGTCAAAGTGCATTGATTCTGAAAGTATCTATAAAGAAAACAAAATTCATATACGTCACACTACAAATCCGCAGGCACCACATCTCTGTGAGAAACAGTTCACAAAATAGCTGCGTCCGCTTACAAAGTCTAGAACAAATTCAAAGTTCTATGTACAACTTTTATTAATGTATCAAAAAACGAAACGACCTTGAAGAAGAAGAAGAAGAACGCCCTTAACTCCGAGTGCAGTCATCACGACGCCGTCATGACGGCGTTTTCTTTTAGCAGGCGTTCTTGTTTTTACGAGGCCGCGTTGCGAGCTCGATGCTGAACCCAGCACGGATGGGAGCCGGGTGGATTCGAACTCGAGAGCCATCGCTCTGAAGTCCGGCGCTGATGCCACTACGCCCCGACCTTGAGGAATCCCCAAATCCGTGAGTACTGAAGCTTGCCGTGCACATCTCCAAATCTCTGTGCACCTTGAAAACCGAGTGCGGACCTGCAAGTACAATTGCTTATCCCAGAGCGAGAATCATTTTAATCCTATTTTTTTTTTCACGAGAAGGCTTAATCTGCATTGAAAATAGCAAGAGCAAAGTTCACTGTTAAATTATTAAAGTATCTATAAACGAAGCAACCTTGATAATTGTCATTACCCCAAATCCAGCAACACCCACAAGTACGTATGGACACCCATATCCGTGCACACTTTGAACCCGCAAACACCCTCCAGATACACAATAACTTATCCCAGAGGATGAATAATGTCAGATAATTTACGAAGTAGCAATCTCCAACTTAAAAAATCAGAGTAAAAGAAGAGTAGAATATTAAATGTGTATTTATTAATGAAGTGCCTATCATGATACAACGCTGACATTCCACACCACTGACAAGTCCAAATCCGTGAGCACCCTCAGACCGTGTGCACCACCAACCCAGCTGGCACCCATGTATGCACACTTGATTTTCAAAGATGAATCCTTATATAACATTATATATAGCAGTATAGCTATATATATATGTACAATATAGCAGCATTCGCCTGACAGAATTTGTGAGAACAAAGGTCAATGTTTGAAGTGCAGTTATTAAAGACCTTAAAAATGAAAGTACTGTGAGATGTGACACAACCCCAAATCGACCGCCACGCAGAAATCCATGTGCACGCAAAAGCACCGACAAAAGCCTAAACCTGCGCACACGCTCAAATCCGAACACACTACCCAAACTGCGCACATGCTCAAATCCGAACACACTACCCAAACTGCGCCCACGCTCAAATCCGAACACACTACCCAAACTGCGCCCACGCTCAAATCCGAACACACTACCCAACCTGTGCCCACGCTCAAATCCGAACACACTACCCAAACTGCGCACATGCTCAAATCCGAACACACTACCCAAACTGCGCCCACGCTCAAATCCGAACACACTACCCAACCTGCGCCCACGCTCAAATCCGAACACACTACCAAACCTGCGCCCACGCTCAAATCCGAACACACTACCCAACCTGCGCGCACACTCAAGTCCGAACACCCTACCAAACCTGCGCCCACGCTCAAATCCGAACACACTACCAAACCTGCGCCCACGCTCAAATCCGAACACACTACCCAACCTGCGCCCACGCTCAAATCCGAACACACTACCAAACCTGCGCGCACACTCAAGTCCGAACACACTACCCAACCTGCGCGCACACTCAAGTCCGAACACCCTACCAAACCTGCGCCCACGCTGAAATCCGAACACACTACCCAACCTGCGCCCACGCTCAAATCCGAACACACTACCAAACCTGCGCCCACGCTCAAATCCGAACACACTACCCAACCTGCGCACACACTCAAGTCCGAACACCCTACCAAACCTGCGCCCACGCTGAAATCCGAACACACTACCCAACCTGCGAATATGCCCATAACCGAACACAGTACCAAACCTGCGGGCATGCTCAAATCCGAACACACTACCAAATCCGTGTGCGGCCCCAAATCTCTTTTGCGCACATACCCGGCGACACTCTCATCAATCTGCGCCCATCGCCAAATCCGTATGCATCCTCAAATCTGCTGACACAACCACATGAACATTAGATTATCCCAGAGCAAGAACCATTTCCAACAGTTCACAAAATCGACTTTAAACAATCAACAAAGAACAAAGTCCGATTGAACGTGCGTTTATTAATAAATTATCGCAAAACATCAACCTTCACGTCAAATTCCCATTGTATTGGAGTAGGCCGGTGGCGAGAGTACAAGAGTTAGCCTTTGTCTCAAAGGGGCATTCGTCTCCGAGGACGCGTCGGCTCTGTGTAAAGCATCTGTTAAGGTTTCATTTTTGTTTCCTATCCCTCTTACCATACCATTTAAAGTGCTGTGGGGTGCTGTTCATGCCGGAAATTGGGGAGCTGAGAGTCCCTGTGTCTCCCGTGGAAATTCATCTGCATGAAGTGCATTCGGCAGCAGCTCCCTAAAGACTGTATTAGGGATCTGGAGCAAAAATTGGATTACCTTCGGCTTTCAAAGGCTTTCAAATCTCTTACTATCTTTCCTTTCGATTAGTCCTGACGAAGGGTCTCGGCCCGAAACGTCGACATCGCTTCTCCCTATAGATGCTGCCTAGCCTGCTGTGTTCCACCAGCATTTTGTGCGCGTTGTTGTTTGAATTTCCAGCATCTGTAGATTTCCTCGTGTTTGACCTTCGGCTTGTATGCGAGAGCGAGTATATAACTGATCAAAGATACAAGGAAGTAGTCACCCCGAAATAACCTGAGTCGGGTGGACGTCAGGGAAAATGGAAATAGGCAGTTATGGCAGAATACACCTGTGGCCATTCCCCTTATAATAATATACCGCTTTGCGTACTTTTGTGGGGGATGAACTCCTGGAAGAATGTTACTGTGACCGGTAACAGGCACCGAGCAGGCGTCCGTAGTGCAGAAGGGAGAGAGAGAGAGAGAGAGAGAGAGAGAGAGAGAGAGAGAGAGAGAGAGAGAGAGAGAGAGAGAGAGAGAGAGGAGAGAGAGAGAGAGAGAGAGAGGGGGAGAGAGAGAGAGAGAGAGAGAGAGAGAGAGAGAGAGAGAGAGAGAGAGAGAGAGAGAGAGAGAGAGAGAGAGGAGAGCTAGTGATATGGAATTCGATATTGAGCTGGACAGAGAGGAAATTCTATGGACGGGAATGGGACACCCAGCTGGTATGTTGCCTCCGAGGTGCCAGGGTCAGGATGTCTCGGATTGTGCCCACAACATTTTGCAGAGGGAGGTGAAACATATGTCTTGGGCCATGTTGGTATCAACAAGGAAAACAATGAGCTCCTGAAAAGAACATTTAGAGAGCTCGATCGAAAAATGCGAAATGTTTCCGCGAAAAATGGGGAAGGTGCCAGGCATGTGTATTCCAAAAATGAATAAATTTCCAAATTGTAAAATAGTACAACCATGGCGGACAAAGGAAGTCAAAGCTATTGTAAAAGCAAAAGAAAGGGCATACAACAATGCAAACATTAGTGGGACGATAGAAGATCAGAAAGTTTTTGAAAACGTACAGAGAGCAACTATAAAATCATTAAAAGGGGAAAGATGAAATATGAAAGCAATCTAGCGTATAATATCAAAGATAATAGTGATTTTTTTCTGGTACAGTATGTTAAAAATAAAAGAAAAATGAGACACTGAGAAATGAGCGGCTGAGAAATAATAACGGGGCAAGGAGATGGCTGATGAACTGCTGAATATTGTTCCTGAGTCTTCACAGTGGAAGACACTGGTAGTATGCCTGACGTTGTACTTTGTGAAGGGAGAGAAATGGGTGCAGTTAGTGCTACAAGAGAGAAGGTGTTCAAAAAGCAGTAAAAGCGGTCACCTGTACCAGAGGAACTTCAGTCTACGGTTCTGAAAGAGGTAGCGTTAGAGATTGTGGTGGCTTAGAAATTATTTTTTTCAAACACTATTGAATTCTAGCATGGTGCCAGAGTGCTGGAATATTTTTTTAAAAATTACAGCACTCTTTAAAAAAGGAGGAAGGCGGCAAGAAGGAAATTATAGGCCAGTTAGCCTGACGTCGGAGGTTCGGAAGATGCTGGAGTCAATTTTTAAGAATAAGGTGAGGGAGCACTTGGTGACACACAGGCCATGTAGCACAAAGTCAGCAAGGTTTCCTTCAGGGTAAATCCTGCCTGAAAAAGCTGTTGGAATTCTTTGAGGAGTTGACAAGTAGGATAGATAAAGGGGATGCATTGAATGTTCTATCTTTCGACTTTCAGAAGGCCTTTGACAAGGCACCACACAAGAGGCTGCTTACTTATTTAAGAACACTTGGTATTACAGGAAAGTTAATAACATGGTTGCCCGCCAGTGACGAGTGGTATTCCGCAGTGGTCGATGTTGGGACCAGTTCTTCTAATGCTGTATATAAATAATTTCGATGATGGAATAGATGGCTTTGTTGCCACGTTTACAGATGATACGAAGATTGATAGAGGGCCCTCGTAATGTTAAGGAAACGGATAGGATGCAGAAGGACATACAGATTAGAGGAATAGACAAGGAAGTTGCAAATGAAATGCAATGTTGGGAAATGCATGGTCATGCATTTGCGAATTAGAAATACATGTGCGGACTGTTTTCTAAACAGGAATAAAATCCATGATTTGAGATGCAGAGTGACTTGGGAGTCCTTGTGCAGAACATCCTGAATGAAAACTCGCAGACTGAATCGGTGATAAGGAAGGGAAATGCCATGTTAGCATCCATTTCAAGCGGTTAGAAATGTAAGAGGAAGTGTGGGATGCTGTGGCTTTGTAAGACACTGGTGAGGCTTCTCCTTAAGCATTGTGAACCGCTTTGGTCTCCTCGTCGTAGAGAAGATGTGTTGGCATTGGAGAGCGTCAAAGGAGATTCACAAAGATGATTACAGGAATGAAAGTGTTATCGTGCAAGGGATATTTGTGCGCTCTGGGTGTTAAATCGCAGGAATTTAGTCGGATAGAGGGGCATCTCATTGAAAGTTTTGGAATTTGGAAATTCCTAGACAGAGTAGACACTGTAAATACTGTGTTTCACACGTGCTGTTTTTAGAATGCAATCACTGTAATTTTACAACCTCGATCAAAGCGTGGTCTGCAGGGGAGGATGAGAAAGACGCAAGAAAGATAAATATTTTGTTTTAGTCACAACAGAAAGCAGTACAACGAGTTACATTACATCGGATTCAGGTTGCGGAGTTCGATGAGAAAGAGCCCTCGTGAAGAGTGTCTGTGTCACTTTCTCAGCCGTGGCTGTTCGTTGGACAGAATGATATCGGGGCCATTCAGACACCTTGTTGGTCGCCATATTGAAACTGCATTTTACATCGTCGTTCTTCAGCATACACCTGCTGCCGCGGAGCTCAGTAACGTGCGTTTAACACCTATCTGCATCTGGGAATATCGGATTGATCATTCCGGTCTGGATTATGTTCACTTTCTGTGGTTTAATGGGTATTCTTCCTTCTTTTGTAATGCAGATGTTTTCAGTGGTACAAAACGCCCAACCGGTCAAAGATCAGTGCAGAAAGTAAATTTTGCATCACAGAATATCTATATACATATATCATTATGTATAACAATGAGATTCAATTACGGCGGGCATCCAAGATACACAAGAAAATCAATGAAGGACCGCACAAATAGTACGGTCAAAACACGCAATGTGTATAACACAACAAACAGTGCAATGTCAAGAGAAATAATAAGGATAAAAGCAATATTAATTGTCATTTTACTAATAATCCAGAGCGGCCATGAAGCCCACTAGAGTCAGCACAGATTTAAGTCCTCTCTCAGTGACAAGACGATTTACCCCAGATGGAGGATTGAACATGCATGATTGAAACCCATGAAATGTGAAAAGTAACTGATTAAAGGATTACAATTCAGCTACCACTGTGCTCCCCATTCTGTACACCGACTTATGGATAAATGTTACCAATGTGATGAACAGAGTTACGAAACAACCATCAGAAAGCCTGCAGAATCTCGAAATACAAAATAAAACACACACACACACACACACACACACACACACACACACACACACACACACACACACACACACACACACACACACACACACACACACACACACACACACACACACATCCGACTGAAGTGTTTCGGCCCGAATACATTTTCCATGGATGATGCCTGTTCTGCGGAGTTCCTCCAGCGCTTTTTGTGCATTGCTTGAAAATTACAAAATAGGTGTTTCCAGTTGATCCTGACGGAATAATTAGCCTCAGCATTACAGGGATATCCTTTTTGCAGTTGAATTGCCATCACGATTAAACTGTTACCCTTGCTTCTCGGTTCTGACAGAACTGCCTAATATTGGAGTATGTTTTCTGTCGGGAAGCGGCCTGGACGAGGAAGGTGCCTGGTGTGAAAAGTGCTCGTCTTTGGCTCGAGAGATTCAAGCATATTTTCAAGCCAAAACTGGCAGTTTTGGCAGTTGGAATGTGCAATCAAGAATTGATTAGCAGTTGAATGGCAATCAAGATTTGTATAGCTCAGACTCAGCAGAAAACAGCTGATTGGGCAATCGAGGTCAGGTGACCAAGCAGCTTGCAAAACTCAAGCAAATAAAAAGAGGGAGAGCCCTAGCGGAGCGGCCTGTCTGAAAGCGGTCTGGTTGGGGAAAGTGCCTCGTGTGAAAAGTGCTAGTCTTTGGCTCGAGAGTCTTCGGCCAGGACGTTGAGGGAGGAGACTGCGCCACAATTGGAGAGGGTGAAGACATGACCGCTAAGCTGATTCAGTGTGCTACGTGCATGATGTGGGAGGTCAGGGACACTGATGGTGCCCCCGGCTCCTACCGTTGTGGAACGTGTGTCCAGATTCAGCTTCTGAAGGAGCATGCTGTTGCACTGAAGAAAGAAGTAGATGACCTCAGGTTCATCCGGGAAAACGGGAGATTTCTGGACAGGACCTACAGTGAGGTCGTTACACGGAGGATACCGGTAGAGAGAAGGGGGGCGACGATGAGGACGGAAAATATGCTTGAAGTACAGGAGACCCCGGGGGATGAACCTCTCGTAAAATGGTTCACCCTTTTGGAAGCTGTCAGGCCAGAAGATACTACCAGTCTGAGAGGCGGACAGGTCTGCGAGTCGAAAATTGGTGCAGAAGCAGAGCCGAGGAGTCAGACATCAGGAAGAACCGTGGTAGTCGGGGGACTCCATAGTGAGAGGTACGGAAAGAGGTTTCTGCGGCAACAGGCGAGATTTAAGGATGGTGTGTTGCCTCACTGGTGCTAGGATCCAGGATATCACGGACCGATTGCAGGGAATCCTCAAGGGTGAAGGTGAACAGCCGGAAGTGGTAGTGCAAGTCGGCACAAATGACATCGGGAAGAAGAGGAAGGAAATTCTGCAGCGGGACTTCAGAGAACTCGGAAGAAGGCTGCAAGGCTGAACTTCCAGGGCGGTTATCTCCGGTTTGCTTCCAGTTCCTCGTGCTGGAGAGGGCAGGAACAGGGAGATAATGGATCTGAATATGTGGCTGAGGAACTGGTGCAGGTAGCAAGGATTTACATTCTTGGACCACTGGGGTATGTTTTGGGGTAAGGATAAATTGTACAAAACGGACGGGTTGCACCTTAATAGGCGGGGGACCAGTATTCTGGCTGGCAGGTTTGCCACTGCAACACAGATATGTTTAAACTAAGTAGTGTGTGTGTGTGTGTGTGGGGGGGGGGGAATGATCTGGAAATATAAAGATGGAATTAAAGGGAAAGTGAAAATAGGAAAAGTTAAGAAGGACAACAGAATCAATGGAGCAGAAAGCTCAAGAAGAGATCATACAGTATGGCCAAGTGAAATAAGAATTTATATGAAAGGTGAGGGGACTAACGAATTAAAAGTATTATATATGAATGCACCAAGTATAAGGAATAAAGAAGATGAGCTTGAGGCTTAGTTGGAAATTGACAAGTACGATGTTTTGCGAATAACAGAGACATGGCTTTAAGCGGACAGGGCCTGGGAAATGAATATTCAAGGATATACGTCTTATCGAAAGGACAGACTGACGGGCAGAGGGGGTGGGGTGGCTTTGTTGGTGAGGAATGGTATTCAGTCCATTGCGAGGGGGAACATAGAATCAGGCGATGTAGAGTCAGTATGGGTAGAACTGAGAAATTCTAAGGGTAGAAAGACCCTAACTGGTGTTATCTACAGGCCCCCAAACAGTTGTCTGGATGTAGGGTGTAAGTTGAATGAAGAATTAAAATTGGCATGTCGCAAAGGTAATGATACAGTTGTCATGGGGGATTTCAAAATGCAGGGAGATTGGGAGAATCAGGATGGTACTGGACCCTAAGAAAGGGAGTTTGTGAAGTGCCTCCGAGATGGATTCTTAGAACAGCTTGTACTGGAGACTACCAGGGAAAAGGCAATTCTAGATTTAGTGTTGTCCAATGAACCGGATTTGATCAGAGACCTCGAGGTGAAGGAGCCATTGGGCGGTAGTGACCATAATATGATATGTTTTAACCTACAATTTGAGGAAGAGAAGGGAAAATCGGATGTGTCAGTATTACAGTTGAACAAAGGGAACTGTGGAGCTATGATGGAGGAGCTGGCAAAAGTTCAATGGAACAATACCTAGCAGGGAAGCCAGTGGAACAACAATGGCAGGTATTTCTGGGAATAATGCAGAAGGTGCAGGATCGGTTCATTCCAAGAGGAAGAAAGATCCTAAGGGGAGTAAAAGGCGGCCGTGGCTGACGAGGGAAGTAAAGGACAGTATAAAAATAAAAGAGAAGAAGTATAATATAGCAAAGATGAGCGGGAAACCGGAGGACAGGGAAGCTTTTAAAGAGCTATGGAAGATGACAAAAAAGGCAATGCGCCAAGAAAAACTGAGATACGAAGGTAAACTAACCAAGAATATAAAGGAAGATAGTAAAAGCTACTTTAGGTATGTGAATAGCAAAAAAATAGTTAAGACCAAAATTGGGCCATTGCAGACAGAAACGGGCGAATTTATTATGGGGAACAAGGAAATGGCAGATGAGTTGAACAAATACTTTGGATGTCTTCACTAGGGAAGAGACAAACAATCTAGCAGAAGTAATAGTGGCCAAAGGAACTAGGGTTATGTATGAACTGAAGGAAATTTATATTAGGCAAGAAGCTATATTGGATAGACTGTTGAGTCTGAAGGCTGATAAGTCGCCGGGACATGATGGTCTGTATCCCAAGGTACTTAAAGAGGGAGGTCTACAAATTGTGGACGCATTAGTAATCATTTCCAATGTTCTATAGATTCAGGAACTGTTCGTGCTGACTGGAGGGTGGCTAATGTTGTCCCACTTTTCAAGAAAGGATGGAGAGAGAAAACAGGGAATTATAGACCGGTTAGGCTGACGTCCGTGGTGGGAAAGATGCTGGAGTCAATTATAAAAGAGGAAATTACAACACATTTGGATAGCAGTAGAAGGATCAGTCCAAGACAGCATGGATAACGAAGGAAAATAATGCTTGACTAATCTTCTGGAGCTTTTTGAGAATGTATGCAAATTGACAAGGGAGAGCCAGTGTACCTGAACTTTCAGAAAGCCTTTGATAAAGTCCCACATAGGAGTTAATGGGCAAAATTAGAGCACATAGTATTGGGGCAGAGTACTGACATGGATTGAAAATTGGCTGGCTGAGAGGAAACAAAGAGAAGCGATTAACGGGTCCCTTTCGGAATAGCAGGCTGTAACCAGTGGGCTACTGCAAGATTCGGTGCTAGGACCGCAGCTGTTTACAATATACATCAATGACTTAGATGAAGGGATTAAAAGTAACATTAGCAAATTGCCGATGACCAAAAGCTCGGTGGCAGTGTGAAATGTCAGGAGGATTTTATGAGAATGCAGGGTGACTTGGACACGCTAGGTGAGTGGGCAAATGTATGGCAGATGCAGTTCAATGTGGATAAGTGTGATGTTATTCACTTTGGTGGAAAGAACAGGAAGGCAGATTACTATCTAAATGGAGTCTAGTTAGGAAAAGGGGAAGTACAGCAAGTTCTAGGTGTTCTTTTGCATCAGTCAATGAAAGAAAGCATGCAGGTACAGCAGGCAGTGAAGAAAGATAATGGCTTGTTGGCCTTCAATACAAGGGGAGTTGAGTATAGGAGTAAAGAGGTCTTTCTGCAGCTGTACAGGGCTCTGGTGAGACCCCACCTGGAGTATTGTATGCAGTTTTGGTCTCCAAATTTGAGGAAGGATATTCTTGCTCTTGAAGGAGTGCAGCGTTGGTTCACAAGGTTAATTCCCAGAATGGCGGGACTGTCATATGTTGAAAGATTGGAGCGACTGGGTTTGTATACACTGGAATTTAGAAGAATGAGAGGGGATCTGATTGAGACATATAAGATTATTACGGGATTGGACACACTGGAGGCAGGAAGCATGTTTCCGCTGATGGGTGAGTCCAGAACTAGAGGCCACAGTTTAAGAATAAGGGATAGGCCATTTAGAACAGAGATGCGGAAAACCTTTTTCACCCAGAGAGTGGTGGATATGTGGAATGCTCTGCCCCAGAAGGCAGTGGAGGGCAAGTCTCTGGATGCTTTCAAGAGAGAGTTAGATAGAGTTTTTACAGATAGTGGGGTCAATGGATATAGGGAGAGGGGAGGAACGGGGTACTGATTGTAAATGATCAGTCATGATCACAGTGAGTGGTGCTGGCTAGAACGGCCGAATGGCCTACTCCTGCACCTATTGGCTATTCCTCTATTATTTTTTCTGCTTGGATGGATGTTCACCCATCTGAACGATAAAGGCAGCAATGTGCGAGTCATGTTATTTTATTTCTCCGTGCTTTTACCCAATAACGCCTGCTTTACTAGGGTGTAAGCTCACGGAAATGCAGGTAGATACTCTACTAGTGTCCCCTATTACTGACCACATGTTCTGTTGGTCACAGAATGTGAGATTACAGAGCTGCTTTAAAACACACAGGCACCTCAGTGGACTGTCCAGTCCCCATTCCTGTTCACCAACTACCTCGGACTTCCTCATGCAACTCGGAGTCCTGCCACCCACAGATTCGTCCGCTGTGGGCTGTATCAGACGGGGGTAAGAGGGTGAGTACGGAAGAGTGGTGCTGTGTGCTGAATCACCTGCTGCTCAACAGCACTAACACGAAAGAGTTGTTGTTGGAGTTGAGGAAGGCGAAGACGCCCTGCATTCCCATCTCCATCAGGCAATAAATGTGGAAGACGTCTGGCACTACACATACTTGGGAAATCTCCTGGGACTGCTCTGGACTAAAACTACAGAGGCCCTGTGCTTCTTTGGACGTTCTTCGCAGTTTACATGATAATAGCTACTCCGTCTGCTCCTGTTATAACCCGTCCGTTTCTTCGCCCTCTTTCTTTCTTTTACATCGGTTCTCCTTCTCTCTGCTGCATCCATGGAAGTTATTCACCACGTGCCTCAGTATTGACTCCGACTTGCCCTTCACTGATCATCTGACAAACTAAGCAATTTGATGCCATAACTAACGACCCATTGTCGTATTTCTGCACTGAGTATCTCGACATCACGAAAGGGTCTTCCTGTGACTATTCGGTTCAGCGCATACGTACATCACTGTGCATGTCAGGGGAAAAAATAAATCCGGAATCTGCAATGTTGTGTCTTAATTACAGTGAAAATGCAGTTCAGATTGTCAAATGTGTAAATCCATCGTCACTATCAACAATTCTACCAATGGTCATTGTTGGTAGAAAGGTAATAAAGACAGATGCTCTGTCGGTTTATGCAATTACACCGATTCGCGAGTCATGCCTAGGACGATTGTATTTACTTTGCTTCATCCCAGTGCGAACTTTGATGGGGCTGGTTTGCTTGAGGCACTATCTCAATCTGACGCACATACAAAATGCAGGCAGAACACAGTCGGTCAGGAAGCATGTGTTGAAATAAATAAACTGTTGATGTTTCGCGCCGGGGACCCTTCAACAGCCTTGGAAAAAGTTAGACGATGCCTGTATAAGGAGTTTAGGGATCGGGGGGGAGGACAACCTTGAAGGTGGTAGTTGATTCTAGAAGATGAAACTCGATGGTGGAGGTTGGGGCACGAGATAAGTGCTGGAATGTGATATGGAAAAGGGAAAGTCCTAGAGAAGGAATCTGATCGGGGTAGAGAGTGGATCATGAGAAAAAGGGAAGGGAATTGTGCAGCCGCGGGAGGTGATGGGCAGCAGGAGAGAAGCATAAGAAAGCCAGAGCGGGGAAATGAAGAAGACGGAAAGTGGAGTGGAAATACTGGAGGACGGAGATATCCATCTTCATGCAGTAAGATTGGAGGTTACCCGAACGGAATATAAGGTATTAGACCTCCAGCCTGAGAGGGCGTCATCGTGGCAGAATAGGAGGAAGTGTTCCGACATGTCGGATTGGGAATGCGGATACGCACTGTAATGGTTGGCCACTTGAGAACTCCCGCTTTTTGCTGACGGAGCTGAGGTACTCGATAAAGTGTTAATTCATTTGAAGAAGGCCATAAACGCCAACTGTTCGTTCAGTTCCATCGATGCTGCCTGACCTGTGGTGTTCCTTCAGCATTTTATGTGTGTTGCAGTTAATTACATTCGCAGTTTCCGTGCGTTCAGTACCTTAATGCAATAGAGCATTCCAATGAGAGTTACAAGATTGAGTAATGATTACAAAATCTATGCACTGAACAAGATCAACTATAACAATCATGAAACCCGGGGTGGGCCGGGGGAGTGGGTTCACAGCGGTATTCACTGAATTCGTAAATCGTCATTCCTTCGTCTTTGAAATTTTGCAATTTCGTGTTAGGCTATCCATACCTCATCACACTTGGGATTTGACTTGAATTACATCATGTTTATTCTTATCCTAGCTGTTGGAAGACAAGTCAACCTTGTGTAGTATTGAATATTCAGCGTGCTGGAGCGAGTATAAATGAATGACTGTGGAGATTCATCAGCTCAGAATTTCTTCAGCGAGATCGTGGGCAGCTGGAAGACAGGTTGAATCTCACTCAGCATGTTTGAAACAATTTACCGTGTGAGAAAGATATATTACTTGATCATTGCCGTCATCGGTGTTCTTGGTAAGATCAGAAGCGTGCTAACTTTTGCGGTTCTGTGTGCGCGGTCTTTGATGACCGATAGCGTTGTGATGCCGGTGTATCAGCGAGTGCGGTACATGCTCTGGGAAGAAATTCTGCCCTCGTTCGAACGTTCCCTTGCAGTTTAAACCGTGGCCTCGGCTGAAAGTAAACCGGCCGTTGAAAAAGATGCAGTATGGATGATCAGCGAGGTGGTTTCATTCTGTAAATTCATAGCAGACAGTTTTGATTTAATAATGCAAAGCCGCTTTCAAAGTAAACTCCCGTCATTCCTAGCGCTCCCACACCTTTACTGGCCTCTTTATCCGAATCAATGGTGCAATATGTTTTGATATAAACTTAAAGATGTTACTCTGTATTTTAAGAAACTGCTGCAACTTTGAGGGAAATGCGGAAACGAATACAATTTGACGATTAGGGTATCGCGGTACACATTACTTCTGAGTTAGACACCAAACCTTTGGGAGTTTCGAAAATTGAAAACTGGTCTGTGTGCGTTTTAGTGTACCAAGGTTGCTTCCACGCCCTATTGTCTGTGAAATGAAAAGGCAGTTAAGAGCCAACCCAGCGCAGTTAGAGGTCAGGCAGGGTAAGGACCATGCGATATTCCGCTCTGGAACAATGAGCATTCAAGTGTTAGTAATAGTGCTGTAATAATTTGGAAGAATTCCTGAAAGAGGCCGATATTTTGAACCACTTATGTTGTCTTTCCTTTGCAAATTGAATGGATTAAATACTAAAGTGCAAAAATTCGGAAAATTCCACGGGCGAGCCAATATATTTAAAAGCAAAAAATGAAACTTTCAGGTAGGATTTATTGACATAGGGTTTATTTATATAGGAAAAAGTATAGCAGCAGAATATCAAAGAAGTGAGACTAAGAAATGCAAAACGAGCGAACAAGCGACACACGCCAGTGCTGGTGGAACACAGCAGGCCAGGCAGCATCTATAGGAGAAGCACTGTCGACGCTTCGGGCCGAGACCCTGCGTCAGGACGTCAAAACGTGAGAAACAAATTTTCTTTCATCATTGATTTTTTTTGGAAATTTACCGAAACGGAGGAAGCGCATCTTAGCTGAATGGAGATTGTCAGAACATAGGTGATTGGAATGTGGCGGAAGTTGCCGAGGCAATCCTGGCTTTACACATCAGTCGCAAACTTGATGGTGGTGGAGTTATATTTATTTTCCCAGAGCGCCCTAGTTTATCCGTTTACAACGCCTCTTCCCACAAACAGTGCCCCTCCGCCAGTAACGAGTACCGCACCCTTTCAACCAGCATGCACTCGCTTGAAGCAATCTGTGACTCCCACTTTACACTTTTAATCATCCAATAATTGAACGTTGAGAAAAGTCCTGTCGTTCACAATTTCAGACTTATGTCCGCCCCGAGACCAAAGGAGAGGCGAGACACTAATTCGCTCAATCTTTTCGTTGTTCCCCCAGTGAATTTAGTGGCGATTGTGATCCTGTCCGGAGGAAAATGTGGCCTCTCCACCTGCACCACCCGCTACCTGGTGGCCATGGCAACAGCGGATCTACAAACCATCATCTTTGAGGTCCTGCTGTGGCGGGTCAGTTATTATTACTTCCCCGGATCTTTCCTGGACATCACCCCGGTGCGCAGTGTCATCTCTTCCCTGGGAGAAACAGCCACAGACTGTTCTGTCTGGTTCACTGTCGCTTTCACGTTTGATCGGTTTGTCACCATCTGTTGTCTGAATCTGAAAACAAAGTATTGCACCGGGAAAACAAGCGGCTGCGCTTCTGACAACCACCGGCGTTCTGCTCTGTTTTAAAAATGTGCCCAACTTCTTTGTGTATAGTCCTGTGAAACTGATTGGCAATATACCCTGGGACTGCATTCCAAAGCCGGGCTACTATACGTATCCCGGATGGGTGGGATATAGATGGGTTTCCACCGTTCTAACACCGTTACTCTCCATTCGTGTTAATACTACTGTTAAATGTTCTGACAGTCAGACATATTATAGTGACTAGTCGCGTCCGTAAGGAGCTGCGGGGTAATGATAAGGCGGAGAACAGCAGTGACCCGGAGATGGAGAGCAGGAGGAGGTCTGTGATCTTACTTCTCACCATCTCCGGAAGCTTCAATCACCCTGTGGTCGGTGAATGTTGCCGAGTTTCTTTATAACACAATTGCTGGATTGGATCAGAATTATTACAACGATTCGGAGTACATATTTCAACAATCCGGATACATGCTGGTGATATTAAGTTGCTGTACAAACACATTTATTTTATGGGGTAACTCAGTCCAAGTTCAGAGAGCAGTTCATCAGCGCGGCGAAATATCCGCTGTCGTCAATAATTCAGCTAATTAATAAAGACAATATCTAATTCAACCCTGATGAGGTATTAATATTTTCTATCTTCACACAACAGAACTGGCCGTTTTATGAGAACGTGGAAGCGGCGAGGATAAAACAGGCTAGAGCCCAAGACAGACACCGCACAGGAATAGACTCTTCAGCCACCCAGACCTCAACATCCCACCAACATTCCCGCTTTTTGTATTTGTTTTAAATTCTGAATCATCATATTCCCACTCAACATATTCAACACCTGAACAGTAGAAATTAATTCCATCGTTTCCTTAGCCTTTGGAATAAGGATGAAATGATAAGGAAAGTCAAATAACCTACAGGAACTTACAGTAACCCTTACATGTCCTTGATATTATATAAATCTGTTATTGAGATGTGTTAGCACTACAGAACTCGTGCATGCTATTCATAATTGCAGTTTTCTGTGGAAATCCTCAATTCCTTGTCGGCTCCAAGGAAGGAACGACGTTTCCTGATTTCTAATACATTTCCATCCGAGCAAACTGTATTCTCTGCATTCACTACAGTACAATCGCATGCTTATTATAATTTTAGTTTTTAAGTGAAAAACTGTCAAAATATCAGAGACAGTGGGGAGGGATCGGAGGTAAAAGAATGGGTTGACAGATGGTGGGGAAGAGAAACGACGTAAGAGAAACAGTCGGAGAGAGATGGAGGGGAAGAGACATGGCGAGAATGTAGACGAGAGGAGAGAGAGGAGCGAAAGAAAGAGACGCAGGCAATGGGGAGACAGAGGGCGAGAGAGATTGGTCAAAGAGAGACGTTTGGGGGAAAAGTATGTCTGGAAGTGAAGAGAGCATGGGAACAGAGAGAGACAGGGAAGAGATAGTGTGTCTAGAGAGGGGAAGGAATTGGAAGGAAAGAGACGGGAGAGAAACAATCTGAAAGAGAGCAGGGGAAAGACTTGAGAGAGTGAGACTTGGCGTTTGGGTGGAGAATGAGACAGGGAGGGAGCCCTCTGTAGAGATTCCGCGGGGTGGTTGGATATAGAGAATCCAGTCGAGTCTGTTGTGTTCTTGGATGAGGAGTGCGACCGCGTTGAGGAGAAGGATCTGGAGTAGAGAGATTCTGAGTGGGCAGAAACTGCGAGGGGGAGGTCCCGGAGGATGAGAGACACCGAGGGGAAGAGTGAAACCGGGACAGGGAGTGACAGAAGGGAGGGAAGAGTTTGACCTGAGGAAAGAGAGCCTCAGGTTCTAGAAAGTGAATGCAGGAGAAAGAGAATGGCCGATAGAGAGCCCGGAAGAGCGCAGACGTATGGGGTTGGGTAGGGAGAGTGAATGTGGGACAGAGGTCGGGGTTGGACTAAGGAACCGGAGTTGGAAAGAAACTGGAAGCGGGGGGACAGAGACTGTAAAAGACAGGAGGGAGGAGAAGAGATCGGGGGATATGGAGAGACAGGTGGCCGAGAGTCTGAATAGAAAAGGACGGGGGAGATAAATGCGGGAGAAAAGCCGGGGGAGACAGAGAAGGAGGAGAAGACTATGAGAGAAAAATCAGTAGAGGGAAATAGAAACTGGGAAAGAGTGCAGGAGAGAGGGAGAACGGTATGAAAGATAAACTTGTGGAGAGATAAGGGAGAGAAAGATAGAAAGAGAGAGAGAGAAAGGGGAGGGGAGCGAGCGAGAGAGAGAGAGAGAGAGAGGAGAGAGAGAGAGAGAGAGAGAGAGAGAGAGAGAGAGAGAGAGAGAGAGAGAGAGAGAGAGAGAGAGAGAGAGAGAGAGAGAGAGAATTAAAACCTTGCCCTTACAATGTGTGATATAAACACCGGTGCTTTCGACTGTGTATGATACCTTCCTGAGCCTCACTCACATGCTGTATAATTCCTGTGGCTATCTGACTGCAGAAGCATCACACCTCCATTTCTGGCAGACTCGTCTATTGCAGTCCGTTTTTATTATATCTGTCCGAACGTATATCAGTGAACCCAAACAGAAACTCAGCGATGAGTCTGCGATTTCTGGCGCTCAGCGTGCACGTTTGAAACTAGTCATTCTGTTGCATGAGAGTTTAATTGACTCACTGCCGACATCTGGATGTTCTGTTGCTACTATGCAACTCGCGTTCCAGCATAAATCAGCAGAACTGATCCCAGCTTTAGAGAAGACTTTCTACAATGGCAAGTCATTTTTAGATCCGTGGGTGAACTTTCAGGCACGCACTTGTGATTATTCATGTTCCTTCCTCAACCCTTTTGTAAGAAACTCCCAACCAGCATCTCATCTCTTACCCACTTTCTAATCTGGCGTAACTGATCCACGTAGTATCTTCGCCTGAATTTCCCAAGCTACCATCTGTGATTGAATAGAGGTTCTCTTATACTTGGCCCGTCCGAAAGTGGGTGTTGACGGTGTTTTCCCACATATTATCATTTACTATCTGACTTCCTCCAGCACTTTCGGCTTCTATGGTATATTTTGCAAGAAATTCAACTTCAAAATAGTCGAAGTATACTTACTATCAAAGTAAGTATATGTCACAGTTACATTCCCACATAACGGGTTAAAAGCACCAGCAGAAATGGAATAGCACTGGAGTCTGAGTCTTCGGTTAACAAACACTATTTTACTAGTAACAACCTAATATAAACAAGATATAGCAAACAGGTTAGCAAACTTTATGCATATATAACTGTGTAAATATAAAACCCCAAACTTCTTGAAGCTCAGGTGGTAAATGATACAGTCTTACGATGGTATAGGTATGAAGTCAGTTCATTTCGTGATATTGAGTTGAGTAGAATTGAGGAGAGAAAGAGAAAGATGTGTAATCCAAAGGCGTATGTTGTGAGAAGACCATTACGTTGATATTCCACAGATTCCACGACAGCAATACTTAAAAACAATGGCAGTAGGTTTATCTCCGAAGTGGTTCAGTCCACATAAGAAGGATCACCGACAGTGATCTTCAACGAATATCAATACAAGTGGTACCACACGCGAATTCATCTAAGGGACATCTCAAAGTGGTGGCCACAGGATATTCAAACACAATCCATGTGTGGGATTATCCCCAACAGTAGCTTATTTCAAAGGGGACCATCTTCAAGGGAACCACCACACAGTCAAGGGTCGACACACCTGTAGATTCCTCAAGGTTACCCCAAACAAACAACGTGATAGCCACTTATACAGTTGCACAACATACGAAATAACTCGAACAGTGACTTGCTACAGGTATGCCTTCCTTCTGTGAAATACCACACCCAGACAGAGGGTAAACACACACGTGCTATTCACAAATCTTTACCCCTCATCAGAGAACTCACTCCTGTGGATTAACTAAGTGACAATCACACCTCCTTAGCCAAATGGAAACAAACTCACCCTCACGGGCTACTTAGAGAGAGAGAGAGAGAGAGAGAGAGAGAGAGAGAGAGAGAGAGAGAGAGAGAGAGAGAGAGAGAGAGAGAGAAAGAGAGAGAGAGAGAGAGAGAGAGAGAGAGAGAGAGAGAGGGAGAGAGAGAGAGTGAGAGAGAGAGCAAACAGTGATCTCATTGTCACTATTTTTTTTCTTCTGTTCCAAACCTTCCTCTCCTCTCTTTTCTTCCTACAAACTTGTACTAATTTACAGAAAATATGTGAGAGTTAATTATCAAAACCCCGGACGATCTCAGCTCACCCCTTTTGGGCTTCTAAAAGTTTAAATCAGCAAACGAGTCACTGACTGAATCCATCTCGACTCTAAGCTGTGTCTTTCTGTGTGTCCTTTTATCTTCAAAATAAGCCGCAGGAAAAATGTAAACAAGCTGCAGAGAAACCACAATATCGATTGTCCATCAAATAACACCATCTCTCTTCGCCATAGCAATTCAGAAGCAGGCAGTGGCATTGCATAAGGCGAAGCACGCTGCAGTGAGTTAAAATTGAATAGAGCAAAAGACAGTCTCATTCTCCTGGAGTTTTACAGTGAAAGACCACAGAAAAAAATTAACCCTAGGGGTACATAACACCTCCCTCATTTCTGAAAATGAATTTGATGAAGCAGCAATTTTTTTGTATAACTATCGATTATACAGCTTGAAGCAGTACATGTGTAATTATCAAGTAACATAGCAAAAGTGTATACAAACTTTTAGCTTAACATCTGGATAAACGGTCTACCATGATATTGTCTTTACCTTTCACATGCCTTGTTACAAAAAAGTCAAATTCTTGCAAAACCAGATCCTGTTGTTCAAAATGGGGTGTGATCACCCATTGACCCTTTTCCACTTCACCACAGAACAATTAACCATCAGGTGATCAGTTCGAACAGGGCTTTCAAAGACGGTCCGAACTTTACTCTGCACAACTGCTAACTCCTCACTCATGTTTTCTGAACGAAGTCGACTCGCTGAAATTCCAAACAAGTCCTTTGTTCCAAATAATTCATTAATTCTATCTCCTAGACCTTTAGTTCTATATTTTTCCATAATAACACCGACAAGTGTCCTCCCTTGGTCAAAACAACACTTTCCCCCCACATAACAATTGTGAGAAACAACTCCACATCCTTGAAGGTGTTTACATTCAAATGGCAAAACAAAATTCAACAGGGTGGCACATACTTCTTCAGCAGGCCATTGTCCTTAAAGCAGGGTCAAAGGTCGTGAAGCCAATCCAGACTTCACGAGTACTTAATTCAAAAGTCCAGAAGTCCTTTCTCAATAGCTTCAATAACATTTACCTCACCCGTTTTCATCTCATCACCAACTTTTAGAACACTGTCTAACTCAAGTGACTGAGAATCCTCAAATGCCACTGGTGCCGATGTTAACCCATTATTCACTGAACCAAGTCCATCTGACACAAAAGAACTGCATTCCTTTTCAACCGAGTCAGACACCTCAGACCTTAACTGAGTTTTCACACAAGGTTCAGGACCTATGAATCCACAGCTGTTTCAACAACCTAAACATAGACAATCGGGCCAGCTGCCTCTTCCAGACTTTCATCACTGTTTCAAATTCCAGGTTCCCCTGATCTTCCCAGCGATACTTTGAGAAACACTCATACCGAGTAAGCTCAACCTTGTGGGTTAAAACAACTTCGTCTGCTAACCTAGCGGACTCCCGCAAGGTAGGGGCATTCTTTTCAACTAAGTATGCCCTCAAATCTTCAATCAAAACCAGCTCTTCCAAGCTGTCAAAATCATCAGGGTCTAACACTAGACCACCTTGCTGCCATATCTCCCTCTCGAACTGCCTCTGTTTTTTTGCCTCTTCTCTGTTTTTCTGCCTCTCAAGCATCATACTGCCTTCGCATTTCTGCTTCGTTAGCGTTGAGCTGTTTTTGCTGCAACTGATCCTCAGTCTCTAATTTAAGTCTCCGTTCCAACCACAGTACCTCCTATCTGTACCACTCGCTATCGAGTCCGCGATCACTACCGCTCTCTTCTTCTTCTCCCCTCCCTTCTGCACTGCAGAACCAGACTGAGTGCCAGAGATCCGGCTGCCGCAGCTTGTCCCGGGTAAGTCACCCCACCCCGCAACAGTCTTCAAATCGGTTTACTTGTTGTTGAGAGGAATGGCCACAGGGAAACCCGTGCTCTGCCTGCCCTTTCCCTTCCCTCACCTAACGGTAACCCAATTACCTGTACACTGCTCCTTTGGCACTACCTCCCTGAAATTGCGGAATCTCTTATTTACCTACAGGGAACGCTTTTAGAGTACTCAACTATTGTCCTTCGAAATTTCGCCTTTGTCATACCCTTCTTTGCCTCCGTAATTTTCAATCGATTAACAACGCCCCACAAATCATCTTTTCTAGCTTTGTTCAAAGCCGCAGGGTCTGGCAATGCCAGAAACTCTCCAACATCCATTTCTGCTATTTTAGACGCACGAACCAATCATAGGAGATTAGGCAATAAGATTGATAATTACTCGATCAACAAGCCCCCAAATTTTGTTCATATCCCGGACGCATGCCCCAATTTTGTTATGTACTCCATAACGGGTTCAAAGGACAAGCAGATGTGGAATATCACTGAAGTCTGATTCTTCGGTTAACAAACGCTATTTTATTAGTTCCTCTGAACTAACTCTGGAATAGGTCGTGGAAACAAACCTTGGTACATTAAAAAGCACTCAGACCCTTCTGTGAAGTTTCAAAACTCGAGATTGTTCAGAGTTCAACTCCCAACTGAAGTCTACGGATCTTCCCTGAATCACACCGGGGATTCACTTTCCGCTTTGTCTTAAAACTTGCAACAGTTTTTTAACACGCAGAACAATAACGTTAAATTTAAAATTAAATCATATTGTACAATTGATAAGTAATAACAGTTTATGGCCCGATAAAGGAGCCGAACGTGTTGGATTGTCGGAGTTTATTTTGACAGAGGCTTTGCATTGATAAATCAAAACTGCCTGACATGAATCCACAGAAAAAAAAATCCATCTTTCCGATTTTCAAGTCTACATCTGTCTTAACTGGCAGCTTATTTTCAGCCGAGACCACAAATAAAAATAGAACGGCACATCTGGGAGAACACAGAGTTTTGACACAATGTCTGCACCACACTCCCTGAGACTCCAGCATTCCAACGCTGTCGTTAACTGAACGAGTCCAAAGACGGCGTAAACAGAGCACCAAATGTTACTTCGCCTATGTTCTTACCAGGGACGCCTATAACGGAAATGATCAGATAACGTATCCCTCTCACACGGTAAAATGTTGCATCTCATGCTCTATGAGAATCATATTGTCTCTATCTGCCCGCCTTCACGCTGAGCTGATGAATCTCCGCGGTCATTCATTCGTACTCGCTGCAGCACACTGAATATTCAATATTACGAAGGCTGACGAATCCCGTATCAGCTCTGGTAAAAATAAAGCTGATGTCATAAGAGCATAAGAACATAAGAGATAGGAGCAGGAGTAAGCCAATCGGCCCCTCAAGCCTGCTCCGCCATTCAACAAGATCATGGCTGATCCAATCTTAACTCTCGTTTTCACCGATCCCACAAGGCAACAGTGCCAACCAACAGGGCACATGCCGCCCATTTTATTTTATTATTCATCCTGCCCAAACCCATGTGATCACCCGGGGGAAAAAAAACGATTTGACAATTGAGGAGAAAAAATCTGGAAAATTCCTTTCCGACCCATCCAGGCTATCGAACACTGGTCCAGGAGATCACATGGTTGATCTAAACCTAGCCTCACTTCCACTTACCTGCTCGTTCACCGTATCCCCTAATGCCATTTTTATCCAGGAAAATGTCTATCTCCGTTTTGAATTTATTGAGTGTAGTAGCTTCCACAGCTGTCTGGGGCAGTAAATTCCGCAGCCCCATTACCCTCTGAGTGAAAAAATTTCTCCGCATCTCAGTTCTGGAACGGCATCCCCTTATTTTAAGAATATGCCCCCTAGTCCTAGTTTCGCCCATCATTGGGAACATTCTCCCCGCATCCACCCGATCAAGCCCCTTCACAATCTTATATGTTTCAATAAGATTGCCTCTCATTCTTCGGAACTCCAATGAGTAGATTCCCAATCTACTCAACCTCTCATCATACATCAACCCACCCATCCCCGGAATTAACCTAGTGAACCTTCTCTGCACTGCCTCGAGAGCCAGTATGACCTTTCTTAAATATGGACACCAGAACTGCACGCAGTACTCCAGATGTGGTCTCACCAATACCCGGTACAACTGCAGTAAGACCTCCCTGTTCTTATACTCCATCCCCCTAGCAATAAAAGCCAGCATTCCATTGGCCTTCTTGATCTCCTGCTGCACTTGCATACTAACTTTTTGTGTTTCCTGCACCAAGACCCCCAGATCCCTTTGCACAGAAGCACTTTCCAGTTTCTCTCCGTTTAGATAATAACTTGCTCTATTATTTTTCCTGCCAAAGTGCAAGACCTCACACTTGTCAGTATTTTATTTCATCTGCCAAATGTCTGCCCAATCACTCAGCCTATCTATGTCCCCCTGCAGGGTTTCAATGTCCTCCGCACTCATTACACTCCCACCCATCTTTGTGTCATCAGCAAACTTCGATACTTTGCACTTAGTCCCTTTCTCCAAATCATTAGTGTAGATTGTAAAGAGTTGGGGTCCCAACACCGACCCCTGCGGAACACCACTAGTCACCAACTGCCAGTTTGAGAATAAACCATTTATCCCAACTCTCTGTTTTCTGTTAGAAAGCCAATCCTCCACCCATGCCAGAATATTATCCCCAATCCCATTATTTTTTACTTTAAGTAATAATCTTTGGTGTGGCACCTTGTCAAATGCCTTTTGGAAGTCCAAATACACCACATCCATTGGTTCCCCTTTATCTACCCTATATGTTATGTCCTCAAAGAACTCCAACAAATTTGTCAAACATGACTTCCCTTTTGTTAAGCCATGCTGACTTTGTCTTATGAAGCTATGTTTATCCAAATGCCCAGTAAGCTCAGTACGCTTGTTTGAGATTCAACCCTCTCATCCTCTAATTGAATATGGAATTCGACCATGTTATGGTCACTCGTTCCAAGGGGATCCTTTATTAGGACATTTTTTATTAGTCCTGTCTCATTACACAGGACCAGATCTAAGACTGCTTGCCCCCTTGTCGGCTCAGTAACGTATTGTTCAAGGAACCCATCCCGAATACACTCAATAAACTCTTCTTCAAGGCTGCCGTGTCCGACTTGATTAGTCCAGTCAATATGAAAGTTAAAATCCCCCATAATTATAGCTGTTCCCTTATTACAAGCCCCAACTATTTCCTGATTTATACTCCGACCAACTGAGTTACAGCTGTTTCGAGGCCTGTAGACTACTCCCACCACTGCTTTTTTCCCTTTACTATTTCTTATTTCTACCCAAATAGTTTCGTTATCCTGATCCTTTGAGCCAATATCATTTCTCTTTATTGCAGTGATTTCTTGCTTTATTAACATAGCCACCCCACCTCCTTTTCCTTCTTGCCGGTCTCTCCTAATTGTCGAATACTCTTGTATGTTTAATTCCCAGTCCTGGTCACCCTGCAGCAATGTTTTCGTAATTGCCACAATATCATAACCATACGTAATTATTTGTACCGTCAACTCATCAATTTTATTCCTAATACTACGTGCATTCAAATAAAGGACTTTCAAATATGTTTGACACTTATTTCCTACCTTTTCCTTTTGTACAACTTTACGCTTATCTCCGTACATTCTTTCCCCTCCTGACACACTCTGTCTTTTTATTCCTCCACTTTTACCTACATCCATTACCTTCTCCATTGTCTTTTTAATTATTTGCTCTCTAGAATCCTCCCCCCCCCCCCCCCACTAGTTAGTTTAAAGACCTCTCTGCAGCCCTAGTTATATAATTCGCCAGGACACTAACCCGAGCCCGGTTCAGATGAAGCCCGTCCCTCCGGAACAGTTCTCTCCTGTCCCAGTACTGGTGCCAGTGTCCCAAGAAGCAAAACCCACTTCTCCCACACCAGTCATTGAGCCACGCGTTCAACTCCCTAATTTTATTTAACCTAGCTAAATTTGCTCGTGGCTCAGGTAATAATCCAGAGATTATTACCCTTGAGGTTCTGTTTTTTTAATTAGGCCCCTAGCTGCTCATATTCCTGTAACAGAACCTTCTTCCTTGTCCTATCTATGTCATTAGTACCGACGTGTACTAAGACAACTGGATCCTCCCCCTCCCACTGCAAGTTTCTCTCCAGCCCAGAAGAGATGTCCTTAACCCTGGCACCAGGCAGGCAACATAGCCTTCGGGACTCTCGCTCTCGGTTGCAGAGAACCCTATCTATCCCCCTGAAGATACTGTCCCCTATTACTACTGTCTCCTATTTCTATTGACTCCCCCCTCTGGAATGGCCCCCCACTCCACGGTGCAATGGACAGGTTGCTCATCCTCCCCACAGTCCCCGCTCCTGCCCTCACAGGGAGTTAAAGCCTCGAATCTGTTGGACAAGAGCAAGGCCTGCATCTCCTCCAGCCCTACCTCCTGGATTCACCTACTTGCCTCACTCATAGCCACGTCATCCTGTGCTTGACTGCAATCTACATTAGTTAATCTATTAGGTGTGGCTATCTCCTGGTACACAGAGTCCAGGTAACTCTCCCCCTCCCTGATGTGTCGCAGTGTCTGAAGCTCGGACTGCAGCTCATCAATATGAAGCTGGAGTTCCTCGAGCAACAAACCCTTGCTGCAAATGTAGTCGCCGTGTCCCTCAATGGGGTCTACCGGTTCCCATATCTCGCAGCAGTAACACATCACCTGCTCCATGCTATATAGTTAATTTAATGTACTAGTATTAGTTATGCAAGAACCCTTTGCCCCAATACAGCTAACTATCACAGTATGGAACAATACTTTTAAAGTTATAAGTGTAAAAGAAACTAAAATCCCATTCAACTAAAATCCCGTTTATGATGGATAACTTGAAACAAAATTGCAAAATCTCAAAGACGACGAAATGATTGTCCGAAAAAGCAATGAATGTTGTTCCAAAACTCTCACAGGCTCAGACTCTCGGTTTCATGATTGTTATTGGTGATCATGTTCATTCCTCGGCTCCATGGTCTCTGGCATCATAGGAGAATGTTAAAATGTCATTTGGATGCTCTGTTTCATTCAGGTTTTTTTCGATTATTAAGCTTTCAATGTATGTAACAGCATCATAAACAAAGAATATGTTGTCTGTATGTTCTGTAATATATTTCAGAGCCTTCAACTATTATGAAGTGTGAATTGGATGGGCTCCATTTTGCCTGCCGAACACTTCATCACTGTGTAAGTTCATGCCACTTGGTTATCGTCATTTAGACAGGTTACTACGCTCTCCTTGGGCACCAGCACGAACCTGCTTTAAGCTGGTGAGTACCAGATACTGCTGGACTTGAGTTTGAAGTCACCCGTGAACACACCAGCCAGCTGGTCGGCACTGGTCTTTAGTATTCGGCCAGGTACTCGGCCCGGATAGGATGCTTTCTTTGATTACACTCTCATGAAGTGAATCCGCACGTCATCTTCAGATACTGAGACTAAAGTCTCATCGGGTAACATGGGGTTGCGCAATGGTTCCATCCTGTGTTGATGGTCAAAGCGAGCATAGAGAACATTGAACTCATCCTGAAGCGAAGCTCTTCTGGTCCTTTTCTGGTAAGATTTAGCTTTGTAAGAGTTTATGGGATTCAAACCCTGGCACTGCCGTCGATCAACCCTTGTTGATTCAGTCTCGTCTGGAATCGTCACTTGGCCGGAGAGATGCCTTTACTGAAATCATACCTGCTCCTCGTGTAGGATTCTTGATCTTCAGACTTGAATGCCTCTGATCTGGCTCTTAACACGTTCCGGATTTCTTTGTTCAACCAGGGCACACCAATACACTGCCGTTTTAATAAAGTCCCTAACGCCCTGGTGCAGTCATTCGGTCCGGTTAGAAGTTATTGGACAGGGCAAAACCCACTGAAACCACTCAAGGCAATCCTGGAACAATTACATTACCTTCAGCGAACATCCCTCAGTTGTTTTTAACTCTGCAGCCTTGTTCTTTCGGCTCTGTCTCTATGCAGGCAGCAGGAATACAGTCCAGTGATCCGATCTGTCAAAATGCGGACTCGCGTAGGAGCGATTGGCCTTGGTGATGATACTTGGACAGGGTTTTCTTCAAAATGGCCTGGATAAAGCAGCCCACCAACCCCCATAATTTGAAAACTGTCAGGTCGCGGGTGTTTTTTTATCTATATCGACGATCTGATTGGTAATATAATAAACTGAGACTGCAAATAACACCAAGAGTGGATGTGTAGTCGGTGGCAACTGTGTTTAATGTGATTCAATACAGCGGTGCAGCACTTTGGGAAGACAAACCATGATAGGACGTACAGAACGGACGGTTGGGCACGGAGTGTTGCGGTATAACTGAGGGACCTGGGAACACAGATCGATATTTCCTTGAAAATGGAGTCACAGGTAGATAGTGTCTTATGGAGAACTTAGGACACTTAGGCCTTCACATATCAATGTACCGGGTACAGAAGTTATGATGCTATGTTGATGTTTTAGAAGACGATGATAATGCTTAATATGGAGTATTGTATGTGTTCGGGTCACCTCGTTGCATGAACGATATCAGTCACTTTGAAGGAGTACAGAGAGATATTGCGAGGACGATGCCGGGTTTGAGGAGGGAAAGTTTGAGTCGGTTCAGAATCGGTACTGTCAGAAACGAGCCACGCTCCCGAATAATGGCTTCAAGACAAATTCAAGGAAACAAAGTTTATTAACAGTTCTGCAGAGCTGGGCCCCTTCAGAGAAGGGAACCCTGAACCTTACAGGGCAGCAGGTTTTATCCTTCTTCCTTACCCCTCCTCCCTGACTCGGGAGGTACATAGTCTTATCCCATTCCATATTTGGAGTTGTTTTTTTACACATTTCTGTAAAACAATAGTCCATATCTCAGGACTTCAATGATTCCACAAACAGTTAATCTTGTCAGGGCTTCTGCATTCATAATTAAATCACATTTGTCCTCTGACTTTAACCCAGACATAATTAAATCACATTTGTCCTCTGACTTTAACCTAGACATAATTAAATCACATTTGTCCTCTGACTTTAACCCAGACCTCTTTCAGAAACGCACATCTTGATTTTGAATCTCACAGTACCGATATCCTTCATTGATTTCAACATGTAAAAGACAATGGGTTAACAACATGACAGTCAGCGTTCTGGATGACACGGTCCAGGTGCAAACATCAGCTCGGCACTGGTGGATGAGTGGAGGAGACTGTTTCAAGGCCGTAGTGCTCTATGTTTCTCTGCTCTGTGACTCTGTTAACGAATGCATCTGCCGGATGGTCTCCAGACGGTAAATGTACTTGCGGCAGGCTGGGTGGCGAGTGTCTTCAATATGAGGCCTCTTACCGTTCTTCTCATAGTCTGTTGTGGTTGAAATATATACCGCATTTTGTGTGCAAATGTTGTTAGCGAGTTAGTAAATGAATTGGCAAAACAAAATTTTGTTTTCCAGAAAGAAACTGGGAAATACCTTTTGAATGTTGTCAGCTTCTGACTTGATCTTATGTAAGCACAGAAACCCCTGTGATTGAACACATGAACAACCAGCACGACGTTTAACATGCCAGGCAGCATCTGTGGAGGATTACGGACAGCAGAACTTGCGGGTCCAGACATCTTATGTGGGCCCTTCATGGAATCCATGATACATAGATCCTGGAGGAGGGGATCACTGCGCACAAATAAACACGATATTCTCAAGTACATACAAAGCGGTTCGACAATTAGTACCGGAATGCTTCCCGATATACCTTTAAACCCAAATCCCCGACACACAGATATATCAGCAGCTGCAATGACACTGCACAACTGAGAGCTGAGTTACTGATATTCGTTTCAGAATGCCGATGTGTTGAATATTAACTTGCGTACGATACATAACAACCATCGCCTCTTTGCTTTCTGCTCGAAAGAAAAAGAGAAATAAGCGTAATGTGTGCGTGAATCTACAGAGGGCTAGTCTTGTGATTGCTAGGATTGTAGTGAAAAGATGTTTGAATTAATCCTTTTCATTCACAATAGGGTCTCACTGCTTCATTGTTTGAAATAAATTTGCAAGAATGTGTGAATATCAGAGACAGATTCTTTTTCCGAAATTGTATGAAGTTTTGGTGTATGGGGGCCGCGATCAAACACATCTGGATTGCTTTTGTTCTTTAGAATATTTGTTAAGGATTTTCACTCCAGGAATTAACTATTTATTCTATATACGCCAGTTACCGACGACAGTTTTGAAGGAGAAAGCGTCGAGTTTAGATTTTTCTTTTGCTTTCCCTGCCGTATTTCGATTGCGTTCTTACGTTTCTTTGTTTTGGCATTGATTTCAGAGGGAGGACGGATTCCACACCGGCCGTGTGAAATCAAGGTTAATGTGATCGAGATACAAGTTTATCTGTTCTGGGTACTATAAGCCCGCTGTCCAAAGTTAAATTGACATTAAGACAAATTCCAGGTGCTGCACTGTGGTCAAATTAATGTCGGTCTCTCGGAACACTGTAATAGCAGAGTCTGGATATAGTTGTAGAGTGGACTAAAAATTATATCTTCCTTCCGGAACATCTCTATCCACTGCCTCATCGGCATTCCTTGCTTACTCAGTTCCGAATCGAGCAGCCAGATTTCACGAGATTCCAGGCCATCTGACGTTCTGAATGCGTGCAGTATACGGAGCCCAGACAAACACCTTAACAATTACTACACTTCAGCTGGAAGGTTCTGACTGCATCTGCCTATTCTTCACATTTTCATGCAAATTATTCTGGCTCATAACGGACGACCTGTCCTCAAGAATCCATGCAGAGTATCCCCAATCACGATACGTTTCTCAAACTACTCATAAATTCAGTCTTTTAGAGACCTTTCCAATAGCTTGCCCACTATTGACCGAAGACTCAAAGGCCTTTAATTCTCAGGACTGCATTACAATTCTTCAACAAAGAAATAACATTTGCCTTTCTCTAAACCTCTCGCAATATTCTGTGGCCAGTGATGACGCAAAATCAAGTCCAAAAGCCCAGAAATACCTTCTCACTTTTACTCTAATCACAAGGGGTGCATTCCTTCTAGCACCGGGGAAAGATTTATTTAATGTTTTCCCATTTCCTAGCATGTATTTCTAATTGTCTGCGTGTCCCAGTATATATATCTTTACCGCCGTATCCACATTCATCAACGTCGCACTCACTGGTGAATATCGAAGGAAAGCAGCAGTAAGGACCTTCACTGCCTCCTTGCACTCTAGACACGTGCTTCCTCTTTTATCGCTGGCGTCACCCACTCTCTCAGGATTCTGCCTTCTTCTACTACCCATAGTGCTTTCCCCTTAGATTCCTTCTTCCCCTCTTCGCCCTATCCCCTCCATGCTTCCCCTCCCCCACCCCGTGATCTTTCCTCTGATTATTTTCTCACCTGGCATATTCCACCCCCCCCCCCACTTTCTTCATAGGGTTCCTAATCCTCCTTCTTTAGTCCCGACGAAGGGTCTCGGCCCGAAACGTTGACTGCTCCTTTCAACGGATTGCTCCCGACCTGCTGAGTTCATCCAGCTTTTTTTATACGTCTTAATCCTACTCTCTCTCTCGTCATCCCCCTGTTTTTCACCTACCTTAATGCGGCTCTCCGACGTCTTCTCATGTACCCTTCTACGTCTTCTAAGTCCACTGTTAAATTCCTACTGGCTACATTATGACTTTCTATAGTCTTGCCTGATATTTTTTTCCCAACCCTTCAGTATACTTCTTTCTTCCTCTTGAAGAGGTGTTCCTTATCTCTTGTCAACCAAGGTTACTTGATAGGACCATCCGTTCCCCGCCCCAATGAAACATCCTTATACTGAACCCCCATCAAATGCTCCATGAACAATCTCCATATGCCTTTTGTGCATCTGAAGGTACACATCACTTCTCAGATTCGGCTCCGAAGTTTGTACCTAATAGTGTCAATTTAGTACATTCTATACGGTCTGCTCATATCCCAGTGTAATTGTCGAATAGCTGTGCTCTGTTATTCTGAAATGCTGACCAGCGGAGAGATCTATTACCTGACGCATTTCATTTTCAAGTACTAGATCAGACAAGAATGTTCGATAGTCCGCCTACCCGCTTATTATGTCAGATCTCCTTCCTGGACACAACTGAGAAATTCGGACATATTTAAAGCATTTAAGCAGAGGAAGTGCCGATGAATATTAGTGAAGTTTAAGTTGCCTGTGACAAAAACCATGTTAATATGGTACCGGTCCAACATCTATCTCCTGATCTGTCACTGTCTTTGCGTGATGTTTTCGGTTTCGTGATGGGAGCTCTGTACAGGATACACTCAAATGGGTGTTTGTTTCCTTCCTACCTCTGCGTTCTACTCACAGTCCATTAACATATGATCCCACCACCCTTTTTCCAGCTGTGATACAATCAGACACTCCTTGTTTTTTTTTTTATAAAGACACTTCCTTTACTCTCGTTCACCCGTCTATGACCATTTTTAAACATCTGATCCTCGAAAAGTCCGGAAGTTATTCCTCCTTTGTAATTGAATTGACTTTGTTTCTAACATCGTTCACATACACGAGGAGTGAAATCTTTACGTTCCGTCTGCGTCGAAGGTGCAATGTGCAATCAGAGTAATTTATAATAATTTACAATAAATGGAACTTAGGAATACACTCAAATAAGCTTGAGTTACTCATCCTGATGGCCTAATGGATGAATCTGTTCCGGACTCTGTGAATCCTGGCTTTTATACTGTGGTACCATTTCCCAAATGATTGTCAATTCTCTACGATAGTTTGGAATTTATTCTTTTCTGGATAACCAGGCACATGATTATTTGAACTTATGACATTTGCCGAACTTTCTCATTGTTAAAACTGTTTTATTTAAAAACTGCTAAATTGCAATTGGACCTGTTATCTACACAGTTGGCCATTTCAAAAGGTCGGTTCCGAAGTTCCTACCTGATAGCAGCAATTAAATACATTCCGCACTATCAGCTCCTCTCCCAGTGTAAGGTTAGTAAATGTCCACTAGTTACCCGCCATGAGATCAGTCACCTGATTCGTTTCAGTTTCTCGTACGAAATCCCGGATGGACTTTCCTCTATTTCTCGTGCCCTCTTATTGTGCCAGGACACCTTCCGAGACGTAACTGAGAATTTCTGTCACATCTAAACCTTTTAATCTGTGGAAGTGCCGATGAATATTAAGTGGATTAAGTTGCCTGTGACAACAGCCGTCTTAATCTGGCACCTGTCCAAAATCTAGCTCCCGAACAGTTCCTTTTTTCTCCGTTTTGTTTTTTCGTTGATAGGTTTTGGGAGAATGTGCGTGTGGTCTCTACAGAATACTCCTAAACGAGTAATTGCTCCCTTTCTGCTTCAATGCTTACAGTCTATCAATCGGCAATCTCTCCACAGTTTCCTCCCTTTCTACAGTTTTGCTAATACCATGGTGTCCTTGAGTTTCAGTGGCACTGCTTTTACTCACTTTTGCACGTTTCTGTCAATTTTGAAAAAAAAAAATCTGAACACGCGGAAGTCCAGAAGCAATTCCCAATTGTCTGTGATAGCTGGAAGTGTACCTCAACGTATGTGAAATCATGCCAGATCAATGAACGTTTGTCCTATTTCCTACCTTAACTGCGGAAAGTATGCGATCTTCCGTCGATTGTGCATTTTAAGGATGACCAGACAAATGACTGTTTGAATTTATGACAAACCTACTTATGCTTAAAGCTGCTCTATTCGAAAACTCCTCTGCATTGCAACTGGACGTGGGCGTTATCTACACAGATGGCCATTTAACGTAAACACGTACTTCAATCCATTGGTCAGTTCCTCTCTGAATTTCTTTTGTGTCAGTGTATAGATACAAGTATTGGTGCACATACTCAGAATTTGCAACATGTACGCAGTTTGTTGTAGTATATATACCGGGGAATTCAAATATTTGTTCTGATACACATAGTTTTGCGGTTGCCATTTCAGGGAATGAGCTACATAGGGCATCCAAAATATTATGAAATTAGCTGAAATTGCAAACAGCAAAATCATCGATTTTCTGCGGTTTTCCATCTCGGTATCCTTCTGATTACCACTGCTCTTCCGAAGCCCTCTGCGGATTCTATTTGCCACAAAGATATGTCTTACTGTGAACCCATTGAACACTAGAATTAAGCCAATTGGTAGCAACGGTGTCAAAATGCTATCCAGCAATTCGATTCTTTTCCACACGGGTGAAGTAGCGTATTCATGTGTGAGGGCACAATGCCACGGTATGTTGTCAATGATGATGTAAGGTTCAACGGCAAAGTAAAACGGGGCACATCTCCCTCAGCTCGCTATAACCACGGTGGCCATAACCACCGTTGCTGTTCTCTCAGTGCAGTATCGTTCCCGCAACTTTCGACAACATATTGCAATAAAACGATCGAAAGTAAAACTGACCGTAAACCAAACAGAACAGTCCCTCGTTACAGCCAAAAATACAAGTGTCACTGCGCATACAGGAGTGATCAGCAGGAATCTGGAATAAATGTAGATATTGTTGGTCTGATCCACTAAAGCGAAAACGATAACCGCCATCAGATCCGCTGTTGCCATTCCAACCAGGTAACGGGTGATGCATTTGGAGAGTCCGCATTTTCCCCGAGATAGGATCACAATAGCCGTTAAATTAACTACAAGAAATTTGAAGAAAAAAAGTATCACAGAATTATCGTGGCTTCAACTCTCTGAATGCCCACCATTCTCCCAATGTTATACTGTGTATAGTTGTTCTGGAAGTAAAAAGCAGAAATTCAATGTGTGCCGGCTCCGTCGGTGCACTCCGGCTTGAGGACAATTTTGGACTGGAGTTGCAATGAGTTGGTAACCTTCAGAAAGTTGAGAGGGAGGCATGTAATTCCCACGATACACGTACAGGTGAGCAGTTGATCACTCCAGAAGCAACACCATTTCCATTATTAGAGGAAAAACCGTTGAAAGGATTAGTGAGGTGCAAAGCATAGTTATAACTTAGTGACTATGTAAGAATTGACCTGCGTGTCTATATTTGACTACAGTCATTTGAAAATGCTGCGGATCTGGAAAAGCGACCGCTGGCGCTTATGAAAGCCGAGCAAAAGCAAACCATAAAACTATGGCAATATCGGCGACGACGTATTTGAGAAAACAGTAAAGTAAGTATCATCACATGGAAAAAAAATATGGAAAATGAAACTGAGGGTAACATTTGTGCTGAGTAAAAGTCCGAACAGTTCATCAGAACAAAACCAAGACGACGGCACCATACATATAGTGACCACCATACATATAGTAGAAAATGCTCTCGATGCAGTAAGTTGCTGGGTAATCCATATTCAGTCAAAAGCAGCGTTCAGTTGTACGAAATGTTCCAACTACCCGTATGGACCGGAGATCAATTTTACAGAGTTATATAGAATTCAGAATAATTCCTCTGAGGCAATTAGTGTGTTTATGACATCAATCACATAACGGACAAACAGCTACACAACACCGACATTAAAATGTTCTTCTCACTCCGAAACCGTCTCTCCAAGGGGTGTTAAACTTAAAACAAATGCTAATATGAATATTACCAATGCAATTTCCAAGACACCCGGTTTCAGCTGTTGAAGTACGATATTTTCTGATCAGTGTTGTTTCTAACATAGACAATCATCCTGAACCATCAACAAGGACAATCGGTTTCAAACACATTTTGTCACATTCGGCAGAGTATATTCGCTTCCGACATTAAGGGCAGGAGTTTGGTTCAGGAGGTGAAATTGAGTACACGTCTTTATTGAAGTCGAAGACAGTTTCATTCTTTTCATTCATTCCTTCTATTCAATTCGTTTAGTTTGAGTGCTAACAGTCACAGTAACAGCTGATGACATGTATCGCATATATACTTGTAAGCATACAAAACAGATCGATAGCAATATTTCATGGACCTTTGACAGTGAAAAGGCACACGCCCGAATGACATTAGCTGCGGTTTGTGGTCCCATTACTGAACGTTCTCTTACAGCACACATATCGGCCGTTCAGATTGAAACACAGAACAGCTACTCGTTGGTCGACTTGACCACTTTACCCCGTACCGATGGCGTGTGGTGCAGTCTATTTAACTATAAGGACATTAGCCAGAGCTGCCGCATTTCTACCACCTTTCTACCACATCCTCCATATTCGGTTTGAACAGAAGTAAAAACTAAAATATGTGATCCACCAGCAATTCGCAGTCTGGTCTATTAATTGCCAGGAAAACCGAATTAAACACCATAAAATACAATGCATTACTCTCGCAGTGAAACTGAGTGCTGACAATCCAAAATCCCGATTATGTCCCCATGAAACACTGACGAGTCTGCACATTGTTTGTTTCTTCAGGTGAAAATCACGTGTTGTCTTCCAATTCTCATTCAGACACTTCAAACTAAAACAACGTGAATCCAAAACTGTTTTAGCGTAGGAGGCCAGAGAGTGGATGGTTGATTCTTTGACCGTGACGAGTGTGCTGCAGCGATTGGTGTTAGGTCCGTTGTTATTTATCTCCATGTGGTGGGATATTGTCCAGACACTAAGACTGTATACGTAATTGGTTTTTGTACATGCATGTACAGTCAGATATGCAATCAGATCAATATGCATTGATAATCTGATGTCCTAGTGAAATAAACTTTCCCGGAGCCTCTTGGTCCAGGTGTAAATGCTGCGGTAACGTTTGCCAGACGGAAGCACCTGAACCAGATTATGCCAGGCGTGGCTGGAGTCCCTGTTCATCTTCGAGACTTTTTTTATTCACCCGCTGTTGTACATGTCCTGCCCAGAGAAAGGTTCACATCCACGGATGCGTTGGGATGCACGCACCATCGCCTGCAGTGCCCTGCGATTGAGGGTAGTAAAGTTCACGCAGTAGGCAGTGACAGAGACCGTCAGGATCCTATCGGTGGCGCCCTAGAAAATTTTGAAGTTTTGGGGACTCATGCCAAACCTCCTCAGCCTCCTGTATTGAAAGAGGCGCTATTGTCCTTTTTTCACAACCCAGCCGGTATGTAGAGTCCAGGTCAGATCCTCGAGGAACCGAAGAACCTGACACTACACAAACTATCAAATACAGTCCTAGTGATGTCGAGAGGTGTCATCCTGTCTCAGTTCCACTTCTAATCTACGATCAGTTCCTTCGTATTTTCAACATTGATGGAGATATTGTTTTCTTGGTACAAATGTGCCAGGGTGTTGACTTCCCCTCTGTACGCTGTCTCATCATTGTTGAAAATAAGGGCTATCAATGTCCACTCATCTGCAAATTTGATCAGCATGTTGGAGCTATGCGTGTCAACACGGTCATGAGTGTATAAGGAGTACAGGAGGGGCTCAGGACAGAGCCCGGCGTGGCTTCTGTGTTGATGGATAGAGGAGCAGCGGTGAATGGACCCATTCTTACCAGCTGCCGGCGCTCCGACAGGAAGTATAAGATCCTGCTAGACAAGGTGGCGTGAAGTCCGAGGTCTCAGAACTTGTTGTCGAGAACTGGAGACCAATAACAGCATTCTAACGTTTGTATCACTCTTCAGAAGTGTCGTGCTATAGCTTTGTATATTCCGTTGATCGTTTGTGTCGGTAGGCAACTTGTGGGATGACCAGTGTATGTGGTCGCATGCTGAAGATGTAGACCTTGACCAGCCTCCAAAATCATGTGTTTATGATTGAGTTGAGTGCAACAGGACACGCATCGTCCAATCATGGTACTTTGGTATTCGAATGTTTTGAAGCTGGAGGTCACCACACAGTGGGAGAGGGAAAGAATAAAAATGTCTGTGAACGCGCCATCCAGTTGTGCCTTGTACACTTCGAGTTCTCGCCCTCAGTGTTGCACATTCATTCGCTGATGAGATGCGTGAGATTCAGTGGGTGACTGCGAAGCAACGGCGTTCCACAACGCGGTTCCAGAGTCTACGTTAAGTCTCACCAGTGTGAAAGCGGCCGCTCGGGGAGAACCGGGTATAAGCGTCTGGGCTGGAATGACTGATTTTTGCGAATGATGGTTGGTGACGGAGGTGGTGCAGATGCAGGTGTGGCACTTGTAACGCTTGCAGGGAAAAGATCAGTAGGGAGTGATAGTGTTCAAGTCAGTGATGTGAAAGAGATAGCTGCCGAAAGCGGATAAAGCGCTGGGGGCGTGCTAAGGTATGCACATCGTCGTAAGACACCGCTAGAGATGGAGACGTTCTGAAGAATTATGTGCTCCTTTGATAGTAGATAGCGACATTAAAAAAATACATTTTTCCCCTATTTGTGAATTGTGTGGATTGTACGAGAACAAAATCTCTAGAAAGGTGACATCCATCTCAACAAATTCTCAACTGTTCCTCGGTGATCATTTCGTTCAGTCAAGCCAAGGCCAGGAAAATTTTGCATTAAAATCAAAACACAGGAGCCTGCAAAATTATGGTGATTATTATGTGAAGTAAATGAAAATGCAGGAAACCGCGCCACGCTTCAAACGTGTGACGGAGGTTTGTCAGGTCTTTCAATGGAGATCCCCAAAAGATTCTGGATGGCAGATATATTTAAGTACCAGAAAGTGTTGTTCCGACAACTCCAAATATATTCCTAGTGTTGTATCTGCGTCGAACACCATGCTGCCATTGTCTGTGTGAATGTGTTGATCTCGTTCTGGTCAAATAAATATTGCAAACAATTATGCAAAATATCAGCAACTACAACCAGCATTATATTGCTAACGGCTCAGGCAAACCTGGTTCTCATACCTTCAGGTGCTAATGTACAGCTGCTAATGTAAAGCTTCTCTGCGGCACCTCTGTTTGGGATATAACTAGAGGTAACGTGGCTCTGGAATGCCGAGGCTTCCAATGAAAGACATGTTGTTCTTCCTTGTGAGTCTGGAAGAGAGACTTCCAGGCTTTTTCGTCGGGGAGCGAATGCGAGCGAGGACGCGATGGAGAGAGTCGGAAGGTCACCGGATGGTGCAGACTGAGGAACGAGCGTCGAACGGTCGTCTACGTTTGGACGACAATGGGACAATTGAATAAATAGTGAATGCGAACGTTGCGCAATAGACTGGTTCAGGAGAATGGGCCCTTTGCTTTCTTTTGTTTCTTTACCAACCTGGTAGTAAGGTTAAGCATTATAAAGCTCAATAGCTTAATCACATATTGTGTACAGTTTGATATTGTACGGCGCGGGTTTTTAACATGGGCGATATATCACGCAGCATCCACACAAACCTGATTTCACAGCTTGGCTGCCCAGAGGCCATTTTCCCCTGGACGAACACTTGCTGGCTGAGCCTGAGGATTACAATTGTGGGAGCTCGTCCGGGATTGATTCCACTGAATGCTGCGTGATGGCCCTGAATATTGAAACAGTTGTCTCTCTTTTGAAATCTGCTGGTATGGATGCCGCTGTGGTGCAGCGGGGGTGCACCTCCGTGGGGTGGATATTTGTACCCCGGATAATTTATTCATTCGGTTTTTGAATATTTTTAAATCTGTTGGCAAAGCTGAAACTGCAGCGCGGAGTTTTATAAAACGGCGGGCTCAGATCTTGTTTTAGTTCAGACTAGCTCTGACGTAACAGCGGTGGGACTGCCAGCACCTATCTGTGTCCCAGGTGAGGTCCATACTGTCAAGGAGCAGAAGAAGGTAGCCGAGCTGGCTGAGTCAGAAGTTGAGTTTCCCGTAGCTGGGGACGGGAGTTCAAAGACGGAGTTCTGTCGTTTCTGAAGAGTGTGGGGAAAGATTGCCGGAGGAGGAGACACGGCCTCAGATGCGCGGTTGGCGCTGAGACCGCACGGCTTCCTCCAACAACTCAGTTAAAGCGAAAGAGATTGTTAGAAAGTTTGAAACGGCGGGCCGCTGACGTTGTGACAACATCAGATTGCAGTTTTCCGAAGCTTCAGCTGTTGATTATCTACGGTGCTTTTGGCCGACAGGAAGCCCTATTGGGATCATGGTGGGGTTTCAGAATAAGTGTCAGTTTCCCATCACCGTGAAGATAGAGGGAAAAAGGGGAAAGCTGACAGCGAATTCAGAAGCGGTTACCACTTGGACCAGACCCCAGACTGGGAGCGCTCGTCACTCGTTCCTCGGGGTCTGTGGTATAAGCTGTTTTTCGCTAATTTCCCATTCATTGAGGAAGAGACTACCGACCCTTCTACCATTGAGTTAGATGAGGAGGTGCGGAGGTTTCAGAGAATTAGGATACCCCCAGGCAGGCTGCCTTACGTAGCACGAGGGGAACAGAGAGTGACTCTTAATATGTTGGGGAGCTAGTTCACTGCTTTGTGCACCTGGATTGGACTTTGTGTTTTGCAGGAAAGGTTGTGAAATTATCTAAACTTCATGAAGACTTGACTACATATGGTTGGGGGGAGAGTGTATCATGCTGTGCAGCTGATAACGTAACGGCTTCTGTGTAACAGCCCTGTTTGGTCTCTATCTCTCTATCCTTTTGTCTCTAATCGGTCTTTTATCTAACCTTTTATCTTCACTCCTGTCATCGTTTTGTTGAAGAATAGCTTGGGGTTTCCCTTTACCCTACTCGCCAAGGCCTTCTCATGGCTCATTCTTGCTCTTCTCAGCCCCTTCTTAAGCTCATTCCTTGCTACCCTATATTCCTCATTAGACCAATCTGATCCTTGCTTCCTAAACCTCATGTATGTTGCCTTCTTCCACCTGACTAGATTCTCCTGTTACGTATTCAGGCAACAATGAACAGATGAGTTAGGCAAGGGTTTTTATAACAAATACCACGTTTATTAAACACTGAAAACAAACCCCCCAAAAGTAAACAAACACTAACGTAACTGGAAATCAGCTGCTGTGAGGCAGCTCAAACAGTTCTTAAAGCGATGTTGCAAAAACAGTTCTTAAAAGTGGTGTTGCCGAAAGTTCAAAATGCTCACAGTCCATTTAAAAAGGAGAGACTTTTTAAGACGATTTAAATTCTCTTTCTCGTCGCTTTGTTTCGATCCCCGGCGTCGAACTTTTCCCACGAAGAATTTACGAAACAAAACGGCTTAAAGGCACTGACCTTTCCAGATCACACTGTCCTCAATCTTCTGCTATCCCGCAGAGATTAACACGAGAACAGTCAACGAATTCCTTTCGAATAAGGATCAAATAATGCCGAAACTGTTTCACCGTCGAAATTCGATTCTCCTCGATCTTTAACTCCCGAATTCCGATCTTCACTCTCCACTGATTCTTAAACTAGCAGTATTGTAACGACACTGCTGGCAATGACCTTTTAAACTTTAGGCATTAGATAAAACTTCATCTTTCAACTAAACTGCGTCATCACATTAAATCACGCAGTGGCATGAAGTCAACTTGGCAAATCCAACCACGAACTGCCCCACCTCACAGTGAGGGGTCCTCCTCTTATACCCTGTAAAATAAAACTGTCACATGATCTCTACTGGCGGGAAAATGACGTCACTCTACCATCACAAGACCATTACCTCAAGTCCAATATAGCTTCAACCCCAGTCATGTGACAAGGGTACCACTGTCATGTCACGAGTACGTAACACTCCACTTCACTTGTCACCCATGATTCCTTCACCCTACCATTCTTCATCTTCCTCACCGGGACAAATTTATTCCTAACATCCTGCAAGAGATCCTTAAACATCGACGACATGTCCAGGGTATATTTCCCTGCAAAAACATCATCCCAATTCACATCTGCAAGTTCTAGCCTTATAGCCTCATAATTTGCGCTTCCCGAATTAAATATTTTCCTGTCCTCTCTGATTCTATCCTTTTCCATGATAATGCTAAAGGTCAGGGAGCGGTGATCACTATCCCCCAAATGCTTACCCACTGACAGATCTTTGACCTGACCCGGTTCGTTACCTAATACTAGATCCAGTATGGCATTCCCCCTAGTCGGCCAGTCAACATACTGTGACAGGAATCCATCCTGGACACACTGAACAAACTCTGCCCCATCTAAACCCTTGGAACTGATCAAGTGCCAATCAATATCAGGGAAGTTAAAGTTACCCATGATAACAACCCTGTTCCTAATGTGACTGATGTAATAATCACACTAACAGTCTCAGAGGAATTATCCTAATTGCTTTTAACTCTGTAAAACTTGGCAGCAGTCCATATTGAATATTTGGAAAGTTCCGTCAACTGAACGCTGCTGCTGACTGAATAGGAGATATCCAGCGATATACTACATCGTGGGCATTTTCTATCCTGCAGTTTTAGCGATTGGTGTCCGTGATAACATACTGCAACTGGTCACTCTATGTGAGGTGCCATCGTCTTGCTTTTATTCCGCTGCACATCTAGGACATTTTCTACCCTCGTCTGAAACGTGTCCCAGAATGGAGGATTCAAGCATCTGATAGGCCTCTAAGTACTGTTCAAATACATTTTGAATGATGTGAGAGTGGAAACCTAAAACACATCCTTGGGCAGCTGTTTCCATAAACTTACCCACTTAATTGGTCAAAATGGTCCCTCCACTTCCTATTATTTTTTTTTCTCTCTTCACTTTAAATCACTGTCCATTAGTATGTGATTCTCTGCACTGTTTGTTACTGGTAAATCGGCTGAGACACCAGTATTATTAGCCCGGTCAGTAATGGGCCTAGATTACGAATACCGTCATCATCATGGTCAGCAATTGTTCTGGAAAAGCAGCAATTAAAATATTCTTCATGACAGGAAACCGCAGTAAATTTCGGTGGTATAATATCAAACTCTACCTATCATTGCACTGTAAGTGAATAAATGACAACACTTCACGATTCCCAGACCATTACTTCCAGTCACTGAATACGATTGACAAATGTTTATGCAATCTCCGATTCTGTTTCCACGGATCCGCATACGAGTCCGGATTTAAATTTGAACGGATAGGTCAATACAATGTTTGTGAGAGGACTTCACCAAATTCCGTTTAGTCTTACGAATGAAAATGTGTGTTCGAAGCTGGGAAATGACAGGAGGAAACTCCCACCTGTTTACATTCCTCACCATCTGGAGCTCGTGCATATTCATCCGTTTGTGTTTCAGGTCACTGATCATCCTGCACAGGCCACTTTATTCTGTTCCTTGCAACATCTTGTTTCATTCGAGCAATACTTACAAATTATTTCAAAATCTTTTAAAAAAATACCTCAAATTTATTGTACACAAACATACAACTGAGCGTACCTCGTAATTCTGCAAATGTCGAACTATAGCGGGTTAACTACGTCTCACGCTGACTGTAATTAATCTGACTGCTGATGTACACTAACTCCCTCTTGTTGTTCTACGCCATCTGCTTGAAACAGCAGAAAGCTTACACATTTATTCGCAGCATCCAGCACATTTTTTTTTTCAAATATGAAGAATACCTAACGTATGTTTACACGTATACAGGGCATTTTAACAATTATATTCACTATTTTATTGCCAGCATGAGACATCAAAGAAAATCATATCGGTTGTGTAAATGTGATGAAAGTTCGGCATTCTTATATTCACCGATGGTTCCCATTATCTGAACACACTGAACGCAGCTGCATCTATTTTCGTCCTTGCCGTACTTTATCCATGAACCCACTATATATAAGCCAGTAGCAGGAATTGCAAATAAACAACACTGAATTTCTTTTAGATAAACGAAAATAAAAATGCGCGGGTGCCGGAAATATAAACACGGCCTAATGTGATGATAGAAAAAAATGGTGAATATTTATCCTTATCCGCTGGGTTACACCTGATATGAGCACGAAAATAACTACAGAAGCCGAGGTTAAGTGTCTTTATGTCCACTGATGTTTCGATCACTCATTGGTACATTGAGCGTACAACATGTAAGGTATTGAATCTGTTCACATCACGCAGCCATCCCATGCTGTGCAGGTACTATAAATGTCATTAATGATTATACATCACACAGCCATCTATCAATATTTTATATGCCGCAAGGGAGTGGTCATTGACACATAAACGTATAACCAATATATTCTGCCGTGCAGCGACAGTGTGAATATTGATTGCTGGGCATAATCAATAACAGTGTCATTGTGCTGTAGAACTTTTTTATAAAGGGGTTTATTGATATGGCTTAATGGTCATACATATTGTTTTCGATATGTCCATCATGATGTTGGACAAGCAATGAATTTACCATTAAACTTGAAGATGGTTCTGAATAAGCAGTGACATTCTTTCTGTGAGAGTTAGTGGGAACGAAAGAAATGTGATAATAACTTTGCAGAATAGAGGGATCTGGACAAGCAGCTACAATATCCATGCAGCCGGTGGCATGTCAGAGTAGGCACCGTTGACACCCAGATTCTCAGTGATGTGCCTGTAGATTTTTGACAGTCCTGTTCATTGCAGTACTGGATCCATTGGAAGAAGTGAAATAATCTCAGTTGCTCCTCACAGCCCAGAAAGCGAATCAAATTACCTGTGTCGTAAATGTAACCCTTCTCATTCTAACTATCTATCTATCTATCTATCTATCTATCTATCTATCTATCTATCTATCTATCTATCTATCTATCTATCTATCTATCTATCTATTTATCTATCTATCTATCTATCTATCTATCTATCTATCTATCTATCTATCTATCTATCTATCTATCTATCTATCTATCTATCTATCCAACTATCTATCTCATTATATGCGTCTATTGCTGATAAACTTAACATCTCTTTCTTTGAAATAGCCGTGGTGACGATTACTATGGAATATGCAGAATTATAACTAGAAAACAGATGTATACTTGACATGGTTCTGAAAATAATGAAAGGTAAAATCCGAGAAGAATTTCAATGTATTATATCCTAGCTGATTTGGTTCGTTGACTTAATTTAATTCTTTATTTGTTTAATTATTTTTTATCGCTGTTGAATTTCTGTTATTTCCGACGATGGTGCAACTTGTAAAGGACGAATATCATATTGCAAAAAACACGTTGCACTGGGGCAGTTCCACTCTCTCGGCCTCAAAAGTCTTGGTGCAATGGCAGGAAACAACGTCAAGATTCGAGACTTTCTCGGCTGCAGTGGATAGCAATGACGCATTTTGTGCCTCGCTTTGTCCTTCGCTCTCCACGAAGCGTTGCTGCACCGTTTTCTTGGGTGTTCGATCTCGTAGTTGATCTCATCCGCCGAGTCCGAGAACTGGCTTCACATGCTTGGGTAGGCAAATCCCTAACTCACGGAGGTACAATTTTGCCGCCTACCCTTACATCGTTTAGCCCGCCTATCGAAGCGCCGTACCGGGGTTTGCCACTGTCGGATGCAAACAGTTACTGGGAGCCACCGGTAAGAGCTGGGTAACAGGAGGGACTCAAAGAGGACGAGCTGCCTCTAGGTTAATTGCGACAAGCTCGCCACCAGAGTCGGAAAGAATATACTGTTTACAACATTTTAAAATGAAGGGTCTTGGAGATTTTATTTTGTCACGGAACTTGAGCTGCTAATTAGAAAAAGATTACTTTCATACCATGTACAACGTGCACAAAATAAATATCCAATCCAATCTTTGGCAGAGCACAATGTCTGTCTGTTAACGACAGGGAGTTCTGAAGCAGGCAAAATGAAGTAAATGTATATGTGTTCCTGAAGTTGGAAGACCCGCGTTTTACTGATCCGTTAGTTATTAAATGCTGGTTGTAGTTGATGATATTTAGCATAATATATCTTTACGATATTTATTTAATCAGTACAAAATCCACATTTTCTGGATGACATTGACAGAAATTGTATTCACCGGAAAGACAGCATTTAGAATTTTGTTGCCGAGTTGGCAGAACAACACTTTCGAGCACGTAAACATTACGTTGGTCTGTGTCCTTAGATACTCCCCATTGAATATCCAGAAAAAGCATCCTCACACGCTTGAAATTTGGCGCAGCTTCCTGCATTCTCATTACTTCAGACAGTAATCATCATTACTTTTCAGGTTTCATTGTTTGTTTTTGCACAATGTTTGTCTCACCTTCGGTTGACTGATCGACATTATCACCCTGAAACGGGTGAGCATTTCACGACATCTATGTCTCACCTTCTGGAGAATTTATACTTAGCTTCTTCCAGGGTCATATAAACATAGAAACATAGAAAACCTACAGCACAGTACAGGCCGTTCAGTCCACAAAACTGTGCCGAAAATGTCTTTATCTGAGAAACTACCTAGAGCTACCCATACCCTTCTATTTTTATAAGCTCCATGTACCTGTCCAGAGTCTCTTAAAATACCCTACCGTAACAGCCTCTACCACCGTCACCGGCAGCCCGTTCCATGCACTTACCACTCTGCGTTAAAAAAAAATGTAAGTACCCCTGATATCTCCTCTGAACCCTCTTCCAAGCACACTATATCTGTGCCCACTCGTGACAGACATTTCAGCCCAAGGAAAAAGCCTCTGACTATTCACCTCCATTCCAGGCAACACCCTTGTAAATCTCCAATGCACACCCTCCCTAGTATCCACACACCCTCTCTATAGTGTCAATTGTATAGACCCTGGATTAGGAAAATCTGCATGCAGTCACCCTGTTCATAATCGAACTCTACCTTTCAAATTATCGCTGGATAGTTTGAAGCTTAGTGATATTTCAAAACTGTAGGTGGCCAGAACAGCCCACGATCTTCTATCTACGGCCTCACCAACATGTTGTACAGCTTCAAAATAACGTCCCAACTCGTGTACGCAGTAATGTGTTTGTGAAGGTCACTGTGATCAGAGCTCATTATGGGCCGAACTGCCCGTGACACCGATTTCCTAAAATTATCGATCTGTATCGCCAGGTCTCTTTTTACATACTGCACACTAAAGTCCACATATTCACTGTGTGCGTCGAAATCTGTTTTATCTTACCTCACAACGCAGACCAACTCACACTTGTCTGCATTAAATGCCATCTGCCATTTTCCAGCCCATTTCCTAGCCGGACAACATCTATCTACAAGTCTGGATAGAGCTCTTGGCTGGAACAGCGCCTCCAACTTAGAAGTCGGCCGCAATTCCTCTGATTCAGTTTTCCACATCGGCATCTGAATCATTCATATGCATCATAAAAATGGGCCTAATTCCAATCCCTGCGCTAAATTTGTCATAGTCAAAGAAGCAACCATCCACTCTCTGCTAATCGAGAAAAGCACTCTCATGAATCGGTCCACAAGCCACTCCTAAATCCGTATGGGCGCGTAAATTGTTATTTTCAAAGGTCCTTGATATGCTCAGAACATACATATGAATTGTTATATTGTGATTCATGTCATCAACTGTTATTGTGACTTTCGTCATTCAAATGACTCGAAATTACTAAAAGAAGCGACAGAAAATAATGTCCTATTTTTCCCCTCAGAAGGTTGTACCCTATTTCACCTGCCGAGCTGATGTTGGGCTTGAAATTCTGCCCTGTGTTCGTTTAGGAAGAGAGACAACCAACACCGGAATATTACAAAACTTAGGTTTATTGCAGAATTCGTAACTGGTACAGCGAATCGACGGAATTGCTGGAGAAGGCGCGTTCCGCCCTCCCTTTACAATCTGCTCTTATTTATATCCCTTTTCCCCCCAGCACAACCCCCCGCTACATATTAGGTAATATCGGGCACTTGTGTCCATCTTATTGGCCCGCAGCCATATGCTCACGAGTTACCTGTTTCTTTTGTTTACTGAATCGCGTGACACTGTTAGTTTCGGTGTAGCGGGGTCCCCAGTTTCGCTCCCCCCACCCTCTCATTACGTGAGCCACTCCTGACCTGTAATGGCAGTCTCGAATTAACCCTAACATTAACCCTAACACTCCCTCCCTTGGCCTCCCAGAGGCCACACCCCTTACAAGCTTTTCCGCGGCTGCCGGGATCAGGCAGGGAGGCGAGCGTCCCCCGGCACTCTTTGGCGTGTCCTCCCTATTTGCTTATCCTAATTTGTCCGACCTAGGGTCACAAAATATGGGTAGGGGTTCCCTAAACATCCGCAATTTTTACAAGAAGCATGCAACATTTCAGAAAACTTATTCAAGAACAAATTCACAATCCCCCCCTTGCCATGGTCCATTTCAGTCCGTGTCCTCCCATAGCGCGTCCGCTTTCCGGGAGGGCCGTGTCCTCCCCTTCCACTGGGAACAAGGGTGCCTGGTACGCCGGTGGAGTTCCATCCTTTCCGGTCAAGGCTCGATCTATAGTCCCGCAACAACAACCACACGTAATAAAGATAGCAATTGAAATAGACAGTCCTAGAGCCGACTGTCCCAGAAACGCTCCCCACTTGCCAGAGGTCTTATTTAGCCAGTAGAAAATAATGCCAGTTATTGTCCCCCTCCCTTCTTACCTTTTAATGCCCTGTTGGAGACCTCGGTGACAGGGTATGGACCATGCCACCGTTTTCCGTTCCAGGTGAGCTTCCCCGGGCCTCGGAGGAACACTTCCACTCCTACCTTGATGGTGTCCGACCCCTGCGGCTGCTCACTGTTAGTTTATTGAACTCGCACAGTTATCAATTTTACCATATTTCTAAAAACTCTCATATACTCTGTTACTCAACACACAAATGTCTGAGTTTCGGTAACTCGAAATTGAAGTGCTCCATGGCTCCCTAGTACACAGAGAGGATCAAATATGGGACGGTCGCCTTTCAAAACCTGACCTTCGCGTGGGAGATTTCTCCTCTTAACAACCAGTCTAAGGTAGGCGCCGTCAGTATCCCCGTGCATTAAGGTGTACCGCGGAACACTTTCTCTTCTCCTCCTCACTCCTGAGACTTTTATGCCCATCGTGGGCGGCGGGTACCCTCACTCAGAAGACTTTTCCACGGGCGGAGGATCTTCCTAAAAACAGATAAGAGTTAGTACTTACCAGTCACGCTTCTGCACCGGGAATGATCTCTCCCAGGGTAATTTGGGGTTGGTGAGGATCCGTCAGCAGACAAGATCTAACTCAGTGATTTAACTATCTAGTGGAAGTCTTTGATATAACAGGCACTTCCGGACCTTAGTCGAGCTTGCGGCCGCAAGTTGTCTGCTGTCGGACCCGCCAGCCTGTGTTGTCTCTCCCTCCCCACGTCGGGGTCACCAAATGTTGGGCTTGAAATTCTGCCCTGTGTTCGTTTAGGAAGAGAGACAACCAACACCGGAATATTACAAAACTTAGGTTTATTGCAGAATTCGTAACTGGTACAGCGAATCGACGGAATCGCTGGAGAAGGCGCGTTCCGCCCTCCCCTTACAATCTGCTCTTATTTATATCCCTTTTCCCCCCAGTACAACCCCCCGCTACATATTAGGTAATATCGGGCACTTGTGTCCATCTTATTGGCCCGCAGCCATATGCTCACGAGTTACCTGTTTCTTTTGTTTACTGAATCGCGTGACACTGTTAGTTTCGGTGTAGCGGGGTCCCCAGTTTCGCTCCCCCCACCCTCTCATTACGTGAGCCACTCCTGACCTGTAATGGCAGTCTCGAATTAACCCTAACATTAACCCTAACACTGATGACTCGCCCTTAATGTCAGAAGCGAATGTGCTGCGCTGAATGTGACAAAATAAATCTGTTGGAAGTAGATTATCCATGTTGATTGCTCAGGATGATTGTCTATGTTAGAAACAACACTGATCAGAAAATATCCCATTTCAGCAGCTGACGTCAGATGTCTTGGAAAGTGCAATAGCAACGTCGATATTATCGTTTGTTTAAAAGTTAATATCCTGTAACATCCCTTCGGAATACGAAACCATGGCACGGTGACAGAGAGATAAAAACATATTAATATAAGTGTTTGTGTAGCTGCTTGTTTCTCGTGCGACAGATGTCATAACCACACTAATTGCCTCAGTGGAATTACTCTGAATTGCATATAACTCTGTAAAACCTGCCACCTGCCCATATGAGCAGTTGGAACGTTCCGTGCAACTGAACGCTTCCTCTGACGGAATATGGGATATCCAGCGATTTACTACATCGCCGGCGTTTTTTATCCTGCAATTGTTGCGATAGGTGTACCTGGTAAGGTACTGGAGCTGGTCACTCAATGTATGGTGCTGTCGTCGTCTTGCTTTCGATCGGTTGCAGTTTTCGGACTTTTACTGAGCACTGAGGCTACCATCATCTGAAATGTGTTTCCAAATTGTTTCTACGTGATGCTTTTCTATTTTCTTTGTCAATTGTGTTAGTGCTGATATTTCCATTATTCCATAGTTTCATATTGCTCGGCTTTCTGGTCGCATTTGCAGACTAGAACCCTTTTCAACTGACCGGCCAGTCAGTTACACTCAGGTCTGTTCTACCAGAAACGGTAAATTGTAACTTATGCAAATGAACCCTTCGGTTATTTCACCTCAAATAATGGAAATGGTGTTGTATATCGAGCGATCGAACTTCACCGGTTCGTGAGTCGTGGAAATCTGAAGCCCGGTTCTAATCTGTCAGAAAGTCGCCCACACATTGATTCTGTCCATTATTGTCCAGCTGGACTGCAGGTATCGATTCCGCACAAATTGAATTTCTTCTTTTCACTTTGTTGATTTTTTTCTCTCTCCAAATTTTTTTGTAGTTAATTTAACGGCGATTGTCATCCTATCTCGCAGAAAATGCGGACTCTCCAAATGCATCACCTGTTACCTGGTTGGAATGGCAACAGCGGATATGATGGTGGTTATCGTTTTCGCTTTATTAGAAAACGCCAACAACATCTACATTTTTTCAAGATACCTGCTCATCACTCCTGTATGCACAGTGACATTTATATTTTTTATTGTTTCGAGGGACTGTTCTGTTTGGTTTACAGTCAGTTTTACCGTCGATCGTTTCATCGCAATATGTTGTCGAAAGTTTGGGGAACGATACTGCACTGAGAGAACAGCAACGGTGGTTATGGTGACGGTGCTTATAGTGAGCTGCGGGAAAAATGCCCCTTTTTACTTTATAGTTGAACCCTACGTCATTATTGACAACGTGCCATGGCGTTGCGCCTTCTCACATGAATACGCTACTTTACCTGTGTGGAAAGGAATGGAAATACTAGATGGCATTTTAACACCGTTGCTACCAATCGGTTTAATTCTTGTCTTCAATGGGCTAACAGTGAGACATATAATTGCGGCAAACAGAGTCCGCAGAGGGCTTCGGAAGAGCAGCGATAAACAGAAAGATACCGAGTTGGAAAACCGCAGAAAATCGATGATTTTATTATTTGCAATTTCAGCTAATTTCATATTATTTTGGATGCCGTATGCCTCTCATTCCCTGCGATGGCAAACGGTAAATTACCATTACCAGGACAGATATTTGAGTTCCCCGGTATATATACTACAGCAATCTGCGTACATGTTTCAAACTCTCAGTGTGTGCACCAATACTTGTATCTATACACTGACACAGAGGAAATTCAGACAAGAGCTGAAGGATGGAATGAAGTATGTTTTTACGTTAAATGGCCATTTGTGTAGATAACGCCCACTCCAATTGCAATTCAGCGGAGTTTTAGAATAAAACAGTTCTAAAAATCAGTATAATTGGCAAAAATGTCATAAATTCAAACAACCATGTGCCTGGTCATCCTGAAATGCATAAATTCTAAACTGTCGCAGAGATTTGACAATTATCCAGGAAATATTACCACAGCGTAAAAGCCAGGACTAACAGGCTTTAGGACAGTTTCATCCACCAGGCCACCAAACTGATTAACTCACGCTGATTTGAGTGTTTGCTTCTATGCTCCTTTGACTGTTCTATTTGTTCTAAATTATTTTAAATTACTAGGATTGCACATTGGACATTTAGACAGAGACGTGACCTAAATATTTGTATTCCTCTTGTGTGTGTGAAGGATGTAAGAAATAGTCAATTCAATCACAACGGGAGGAAAGAAGTCCCGGCATCTCGGGGTTCAGATGTTTTAAAATGTTCATAGTCGGATAAAACAGTGTAAAGGGAAAGCCTTTTATCACAGGGAGAATGTGGTAGTATCACAGCTCCGGAAAGGGAGGACACTGAGTTAGGATTATGTGTTAATAGACTGTGAGTAGAACTCAGAATTAGGAAGGGAGCTAACACCCGTTTGAGAGTATTAGATCTCCGATACTCTCAAAAATGAGCTAGGATCTTCTCTGCTTCAGGGAAAGAGCGTCATCTCGCTTCCTGATTTCTAATGAAGATCCTTCGAAGCAAACGTATGTTCAATCACGTCTGCATTCACTCCACTACGATCTCACCTTTATTAATTCTTCTCTCAGTTGAAACTGGCATAGACAGGAACACTCATCTCTCAATTGCTTGGAAAGTTAGGCCTTTTCTAGTGGTGTTTGGTTTCTTGGCTTTCTGGGGATACACGTAAATATTGCCGTGTGACTACTTGTCCGTGCAGAGTAGTAACATTTATTTATGAGACAGGGCATGTTGATTTACTCTCTTAGAAGAGCACACGTCATTCGAAGACCCTGCCTTGTTGAAAGTGAACAAGGCGGATCAGTATATCATCTTCCTGCATTATTTACGGATTCTATAAAGAAAGATATGCGCGCACCGGGAATAATTGTGCGCAATGATTGTTGCATGTGGAAAAATATTCAAGTTCAGAAATTTTTAAAAAAGATTATAACCATACAACAATTACTGCACGGAAACAGGCCATCCGGCCCTTCTAGTCCATGCCAAACGTTACTCTCACCTAGTCCCTCCGACCCGCACTCAGACCATAACCCTCCATTCCTTTCCTGTCCATATACCTATCCAATTTTACTTTAAATGACAATACTGAACCTGCCTCTACCACTTCTACTGGAAGCTCATTCGACACAGCTACCACTCTCTCAGTAAAGAAATCCCCCCTCGTGTTACCCTTAAACTTCTGCCCCCTATCACTCAACACTTGTCCTCTTGTTTGAATGTCCCCTACACTCAATAGAAAATACCTATCCACGTCATCTCTATCTATCCCCCTCATAATTTTAAATAACTCTATCAAGTCCCGCCTCAACCTTACATTCCACAAGGAACAGGCTTCATCCCAGCTGCCTATATCTGGTACCTATCTCCCTATTTTTCCTGACCATGTCCTCAATGAGCTCTTGCCTAAATTTGTCAGCACTGCCCTGTACTCTAATGTGAAAGTTATGCCACCGATATCTTCTTGATTACTTCACACTTGTCCGGTTTTCCTCTTCTAATAGTATATTTGCGAAGTGTTACCTTATGCCACTTACGTGAGGGTTCTCAAAATTTAGGTCTTTAACTTGAATGTCTGTTTTAGCCTTCCTGTTAACAGCCTGGAAAGGAGGTGAGCCGAAATGAGTTCCGCACTGACAAATCAGCTACTTGAACAATCTCAAATACTCAGAAATCGCAGGCAATATTCGGGCAGGTCAATTCACAAAATGTTAGACCCTATTATTTTCCGTATACCACCTGTTACTTCACCCCATAATTTCACCTTTATTTCCTGCTAAAGATCGGGTGCCCTGTTTTGTTATTCCATCTTTATGATCCTATAAGTTGTTCCCAAAGGACATCACTGGATATTCTGTCCTTTGTGAAGTACTTCTCGTCGTGATTTCCTGCCCAATCAAGAATGCAACTCCCTACATTTCCTCATTAACAAGGAAATGACAACCCATAACGCTGATTTGCCGGTCTTTCCATTGATCGGCCATTCTTCTACAATCATGTTCGTATAAGCTGTATAGTTTTGCATCCTCTTGCTCTGAGTTTCTATACCTTTCCTCCGTGTCTTCTTGTTTTAATGTAATGGCAGAGTGATACCTTGCACGGTACTGTTCTGCCGTGCCTGCCTGACTCTTTTCGCAAATCATGATCCTGACGTCTCATCATTGATTATCACCCGGTAAAAATGCAAAATAAGGGGTCTTCTTGGTCAAAGAGACACCATGATGAAAAAACAAATAAAAGTGCGTAGTAGCTGAAAATAATCTGCATAGAAGCGTCAAGTAAAATCGTATTTGGTAATATTGACTGAAAAACAGCTCTTTGTCAGGTCATGCAGTTCACAAAAAACAAGTGCTCGTTAGATAATCGAGGATTTCAATGAAAGTGAAACGGCAATGATGTAAATGCTGTATTCATGTCAGATGAAAGCCTGAGAGCAGATATAGTGTTAACTTTCTACAGACACTGCGGTTGTGTGATTACACGTGGTGGCTTAAGAGTGAGCTGAATTTCCAGTTTTGTCGGAGAACAACACGTTAAATGTACTTCTCCACTACGGTCACTATGAACTCTAGTGTCATTGTATTTAGAGACTTCTTGTTGTTATAATTTTCATTGCACCCCACACAGTTCTGAGCATCCCTTCGGGCTTTTTTTATTGTTTGATACCGAATACATCAGAAAAGTAACTGGCATTGTTTATTTCTTTCATGGACGACTTCCGAAAATATTCGAGCCGAACTATGGTTGAATGTGCAAAATTAGACAATAATTCATTTCAACAATTAAAATGCGACCTCCGTTAAGGTGGCGATTGTTTAGCTGCTCCGAACTTTTGTTCCGTTACTGTCGCTATCTTTGCACAAAATGTCTCCATTTTATAAACCTTAGTTAGGAATTTTTTCGGTATTTCTTATTTGCCTGTGAACATATCTAACTTACAATGTCTAGCAAGAGTTCTAAATCCGAGAGAAAGGAAGCTATCGCTCTCTCAGACGAGACACTGGCTGCGCTCGGAAAGCTCCGAGACGAAATTTTAAAGGAATTTAAATCCGCTTTCAAACAGTTGGAAGACAAACTGGATCGGATCAACGATAAAGTGGACAAACATGCTGAACACTTATCTCGCATCGATTCGACTTCAGAAGATTTAGAAAGTCGTGTTCGATACTTGGAGACTCTCTGTTCCAGCTTAGAGGAAAAATGTAACAAACTCCTTTCCAAAATGGTGGATCTCGAAAATCGCAGCAGACGCTGCAATTTTAGAATTCGTGGATTGCCAGAGGCGACCGAACATGGACCAACCGTGAAGTTTTTCGCCAAGTTTCTCTGTGAGATATTCGGGAAAGATTTGCTTCCGAACCCCCCTGACCTCAAACGGGCACGCAGAGTCTACGTTCCCCCCCCCCCGAATTCTGGGCTCCCGTCCGCGGCCAGTAATCTTGTGCTTCCATCAATACCAGGTAAAACACAGTCTGATTGTAGAGGCACGTCGCAGGGGGTCTTTTACTTTCCAGGATACAACCATTCGCTTTGTGGAAGGTTTTGCACCCCAGACGTTAAAGATGCGCGCTGAGTTTAAAGGTGCAATGAAAGTGCTTTTTGAACGTGGTTTTAAACCCTCTCTTCGTACTCCTGCCGATCTACGAATCAAGCTTAAGACTGGAAAATACAAGTGGTTCAAATCAGTGAAGGAAGCTGAAGCATTTGTGGCAAATATTCCGGCTATCCAGTCATCTTCGGAATCTGATCGGATCTCCTAAAATGGTGGATAAGTACTCCTCGTAGTAAAATTACTTTTTCTGGACTCAGACTTTACTTAAATCACTCAGACATTATTCATTGAAACTCTAAGGGCTGTTGACAATCTCTCCCGGGATTTGTTGTGTATGTAATCTATTTTTATTCTTGTATAACTTTATCTACAGAGTTCTACAACTGATTCTAACTTGTTTTGGAGGATCGAAGTCGTTAGTGTAGGCTTCCTACTTTGTTGGTTCACAGTTTAATTGCTGATTTATTTTTCCTTTTTTTAAATATTTATTTATTTTATTTTATTTTTCTTTTCTTTACCCCTTTTTTCTAATCTCTGAATTTTTTTCTGTCCTCTCTGTAAATGGTTGATAAATACTCGTCTTGAATTTATAATTTTCCCCTTCCTCTCCTTTTTTTAAACTTTTTTTTCTCTTTCTCTTCCTTTATTCTTCTATATTTTTTCGCGGGTAGGTAGTTTTGGTTTTCTTCCGATTTTCTCTGTATTAAGTTTTATATTTCTGCAGAAGGTGTTCTAATCTGTAGTTATGTTTTCTAGTGCATAAACTAGTTACTATTTGCTATAGTATTTATACGTAACTGTTGTTAATGACACAGATCTGGAAGTTGTATTTGGGTTAATTTTTTTGGTAGAGCTAGCTACTTGTTTTGGTATCCGTCTAATTTTGGGTTGTGTGGATGGGGTGGATTTTCCAGTTCCAACATCACTCACTGCATTTATTGTTTCACTTTATTGCTCAGGACATGTATATGTTTTGATTTTATGAATCTATGTTTACATCTCTGCTCCGAGACTGCTATTGTACTGCTTGACTTTTTACATGCCTGCAGCCTTTTATGCATTAGTAATTGATAATGGCTAGTGCAATTAAATTCGTGAACTGGAATGTAAAGGGATTGAATCACCCTGTTAAAAGGAGGAAGGTATTCTCACATATCAAACAACTCAAAGCTGACATTGCTTTCCTTCAAGAAACTCATATTCGTTGTTTTGATAACTCCCGCCTTCTGTCAAAATGGGCGGGTCAGCATTTTCATTCATCCTTTACCGCTAAAGCTAGGGGTGTCTCCATTCTTATTAACTCAAATATTCCTTTTGAATTCCATAATAAAATATCTGATACAAATGGCCGTTTTATTATTGTTTCTGGTAAACTATATAACACTAAAGTTGCACTAGCAAACCTGTATACCCCCAACTTTGATGATGTTAAGTTTTTTGAACGGTTTTTTTCCTCACTACCAGACTTAAACTCATACTCTCTTATACTGGGTGGTGACTTCAACTGTTGGTTGGATCCTAAACTGGATCGATCGTCCTCTGTTACCAGATCACCTAGTAAATCTGCCTTAGCTATCCAATCGTTTCTCTCTAATTTTGGTATCTCTGATATATGGCGTTTCTTCGATCCTACAGAGAGAGATTATTCTTTTTCTCACATGTTCACCATACCTTCACTAGAATTGACTATTTCTTACTCGATAACCAACTTATCCCATTTGCCCACTCTTGTGACTATCAGAGTATACTGATTTTTGACCATGCCCCAATTACCCTCTCTCTGAACTTTCCTGGTCTCCCTCAGAGGAATAAACACTGGCGGTTTGATTCAACTTTATTATCGGATGATGATTTTGTAAAATTTATTAAGGATCAGATAACTTTTTATTTTAACATTAATGCATCACCTGAAGTGCCATCCCAGATTGTCTGGGATGCCATGAAAGCATATCTGAGGGGTAAAATATTCTCTTACACAGCAAATCTCAACAGAAGATCCCGTGCAGATCGATCAGACCTCATTAACCAGATTAAAGATTTGGATCAAATACATGCCCAAACTAAGAACCCTGAATTATACAAGAAGCGCGTTGAACTCCAAACTAAATTTAATCTTCTGTCCACTCTACCTGTCGAACGCCAACTTCTCGAAAGCAAGAATCGCTTTTACATTCATGGGGATACGTCTGGTAAATTCCTAGCCAATCAGCTGAGGCGTTCCAAAGCCAAACAACATATTACAAAGATCCGGAAGGAGAACGGAGGCTTTAAATCGGATCATTTAGAAATTAATGACGCACTTAATTTTTTTTATTCTCGGCTTTATTCCTCTGAATCTCTGAATGAAAATATCTCTGTTGATCATTTTTTACAGAATCTGAATATCCCTTCACTTTCATCTGAGTTCAAAGCCAAACTCAATGCGCCTATATCATCAGAAGAAATATCTTTTACAATTTCTGCACTGTCCTCAGGGAAATCTCCTGGACCTGATGGGTTCCCTGTAGAATTTTATAAATCATTCTCTTCACTTCTTTCTCCTCAGTTACTTTCAGTATTATCTGACTCGTTTAATTACGGCAAATTGCCACCCTCTTTCAATGAGACATCTATTATTCTTCTTTTTAAAAAGGGCAAAGACCCAACAGAGTGTTCCTCGTACAGGCCGATCTCTCTGCTCAATGTTGATGTAAAGATCTTAGCTAAAGTGTTGGCTCATAGATTAGAAACCGTTATTCCCTCCATTATCTCTGATGACTAAACAGGCTTTATTAAAAACCGTCTCCCTTTTTTTAACATTCGGCGTCTATTTAATATCTTATACTCAGCTCCAACTAGGACTCCTGAATGTGTTATTTCCCTCGATGCGAAGAAAGCATTTGATCGTATAGAGTGGAACTACCTTTTTGCAGTCTTAGAAAAAATTGACCTCGGCCAAAGTTTCATCTCTTGGATCCAATTGCTGTACCTGTGTCCTACTGCTTCTGTTTTAACTAATTTTCAGAAATCCCAAGTATTTAATCTCAAACGTGGCACCCGTCAGGGATGCCCCTTAAGTCCATTTCTCTTTGATTTGGCTATAGAACCTCTGGCGATAGCATTTCGAAACTGTCCTGAATTGACCGGGATTTGGAGAGGGGATGTTGAGCATAAAGTTTCTCTCTATGCTGATGACTTATTACTCTTTCTCTCAAATCCGTCTACATCCTTACCGCTAATGTTTTCACTTCTTGGCCAGTTTAGCCAGATCTCTGGCTATAAACTTAATTTACATAAGAGTGAACTTTTCCCAATTAATAAAGAAGCACAAGAACTAATATTTCGTGATCTCCCTTTTAAAGTAGTCCATAATCAATTTACTTATCTTGGAATTACAGTCACAAGGGAGTTTAAAGATCTCTTTCGTGAAAACTTTGTTAATCTTTCATATGCTATAAAACAGGGTCTGGTTCAATGGTCACCTCTATCTATGTCTTTGGTAGGTCGTATTAATGTTGTTAAAATGTATGTTCTCCCCAAATTTTTATACTTATTTCAATCTATCCCAATTTCTATTCTTAAATCTTTTTTTTTTATTCCTTAGACTGTATTATTTTGTCATATCTGTGGCAGAATAAGCGCTCTAGAATTAATAAAATCCACCTCCAAAAATCTAAAAAAGAGGGTGGCATGGCTTTACCTAACTTTCGCTTATATTATTGGGCAGCTAATATACGTTGTGCTACCTTATGGTCTTTCCTCCACGGCCAACTCGAGTGCCCTAACTGGGTGGCAATGGAGTTGAGCTCCACTAAAGAATTATCTATCTCTGCACTTCTTGGCTCTGCACTCCCTAGTAGTCTGCCCATATCAATAGCTAATCCTCTTGTTAGACACACTTTGCGTATATGGGCTCAGTTCAGGAAATGCTATGGTTTCCAGGGGTTTTCCGTTTCCAGCCCTGTCGCACATAATCACCTTTTTTTTACCTACTACGTACGATTCAGCATTCCATGTTTGGTACAGGAAGGGCATTAAACATTTTGATGATCTTTTCATTGATAATCGCTTCGCTTCTTTTCAGCAGCTCTCTGTTAAGTTCAACCTGCCTAACGCTCACTTTTTCAGATATCTCCAAATCCGACACTTTATTGCTCCTTTAATTCCTAACTTTCCTGAAATGCCTGCGAAAAATGCTATGGACCTATTTCTTTCCATTAATCCACTAGATAAAGGTTTAATATCAATTATCCGAGATAAACTAGCAGCCTTACGACGGGCCCCTGTGGATAAAATTAAAATGGCCTGGAAGCAGGATTTAAATATCTCCTTGTCCGAGGAGAGCTGGGACTCAGCTCTCAAATCGGTTAACTTAACCTCTCTTTGTGCTCGCCATTGCCTTTTACAGTTTAAGATTGTTCATAGAGCCCATATGTCTAAATCTAAACTACCTCGATTCTACCCTGGCATTAGTCCGCTCTGTGATAAATGCAAGAGGGGCGTGGCCTCTCTCATCCATATGTACTGGTTCTTTCCTAGCTTGGAGAAATTCTGGAAATATGACTTCACTACATTATGGGGTATTCTGAATCAGCACCTAGAACCAAAAACCTTAATTGCTCTGTTCGGTTTTTGGGGCGAGACAGATTTATGTCTGGGTCCGACCAAATGCCGAATACTATCCTTTGCCTCTCTCCTGGCGAGACGCTTGATCCTCCTTAGATGGAGAGATGTTGCCCGGCCCACTCATGCGCAATGGCTTAAGGACATTATGGCCTGCTTCGACCTCGAAAAAAATCATTATTCAGTTCTTAATTCGGATCTAAATTTCCATAAGGTCTGGGCACTTTTTATCGAGTACTTTCATAACCTTCCTCTTGACTAGGGTTTTTTTTTCTTCTTTTCGGTCCCTTGCTTTCAGCTCCCTTTTTTTTCTGGTAGTAGGCATTATTATCCTCTGTTGCTAAGTGTATTCACAGTCTGGGAGTTTGACTGTCCTGACCTATACTCTTTATATTGTGTTGTGGTCGGTCTGGAGTTGTTGTTGTTTTTTTTCTTGTGTTGTGGGGCTTGGGGAGGACATTAAGCTTACTTGTCTTTAATTTAGGTGCTTTTTTGTTAAATTCTCTTCCTTTGTAGCATATTGTTAATGTATGCTTAATTTTGCACTGTATTAATGCTCCTCATTGGGATTCGGGGTTTTTAATTTGTAAAATGTTTTGAAAAACTAATAAAATTTAAAGAAACAAAAAAAACAATTAAAATGCAACAATATTGATGTAAAGGGGCAAAGCTGTAGCAAAGTAAACTGTAGTTTACGGATGGAAATACCGTCACACCAATAGGAAAGATGTACTGAAGTTTTGACAAGTTATAGTGAAGCTGTCCGAAGCAATATTATAATCTCATTCACATTGTAGGCGTTTTGTGCTCAACCTAGAAAGCGTTAAACAGACAGAACACGTGCAATAAATCTCCCAGCAACGAGCTCGTACAGTAGGCAAACTGGAACATTATATGAAGGCAGAGAGAACTGATCATAAAGAGAAAGAGAATGAATGCCAGGATCGGCAGACACGGCCCAACCATTTCAAAGATTCGTGTAATGCGCACTTCAAAAATGAATCTACAGTAAGTAGATTTAATATTGGATTTAGGGTGATATAATATGCAAGATAAATTACATTTCACAAAAAGGAAGTGGCCAAGCATCTTAATCTATGACAGGTTGATTCTTTCAAAAACAGAACGCCAATACAGACCCGCTGGAAACAAATACTGTACTCATTGAAAACAACAAAGTTTTCTGGGAGTTGAATTTGTTTATATGCTCTCTGAACCTGATCTGGGTCACCGGTAAATAAATTTATTTCCGCAGCTACTGACATTCTGAATCATAGGACCCCAGAACCGTGTTTAAAAAAAGCCAAATAGACATTTCCAGATCTGTGTAGATGCATCGCATGAGAATGAAGTCCAGAGTGGTTGTCGCCCAACAGAGAAAGAAACTCGCCAACAGGGTGAAAAGCAGATTGATGGATTGTCTCATGCTTTCAATCTCCGGATCTTGCTGTTACCTGAAATTTCCCGTACCTTGAGCCCCCTGCGGACGCTGCTCGCCGTCAAAATCTGTCTGACCGTCAAAGCATTGAGGGTCAGAATGGGGAAGAAAGGAATAACGTATTCAACAGACGGTCCACCCGATTAGACCACTCAAAAGATTCCGGAAAATGAAGTACGAGTCTACTGAAACAGACCAAGCCTTCCCTCACGAAAAACATTGCTGTTTCCATGTACAGGAAATAAAATGGGACGTTTTTTTAAAAAGAATAATGCTATGCCACTCATCAAATCAGCAATTTCAGGGTGGCAGTGTTGTGTTTTAAATTTAGTTGAGCAAATAGCCACGAAGCGATCTAAAGTGAAACTGACGGAAAAATCACCCGCCACGTGACCCAGGACATAGTCGATAAGGCAGAACGGAGCGTTGCTCCGGACACTGTAAAGTCCGTATGCTACACCCATATGGTATAACAGGACGTCGATAATCACTACCATCATATTTTACACAGCCATCGCCACCAGGTAGTGCGTTACACATTTGGAGAGACCGGAGTTTCCTTGGCACAGAATGATAATTGACAAAAGGTTAACTGTAGTGAAAAAAAAACAAAGAAAGACAAATAGTTTAAAAAAATCAAATCGCGTTTAATTAAAATGTGTAAAACATATTCCGTCTGCCTGAAATAAATACGTGGTTCATCAATAATGGACGTTATCACTGGGAGTAAGAATACACCTGTGTTTTTGCGGTTTATCTGAAACACCTGACCGCAGTGTAGACAGTTTAACAGTCGCAATGATCACATTATCACGTGACGTTCACGGAATGCAGCAGCGATGCAGAGTAGAATTCAAGAATCATCGAGCACTGAAACGAGTCTTTCGGCCAGTATCTCTTTGCCGACCTACATGGCCATCTGAGCTAGTTCCGTTTGTCCGTGTAGATCCACATCTCAATAAACCTTTCTGATTACTTAATCTGCCCAGTTTTTCCTTCAGTATAGTTGATGACACTTCCTTTGTCAGGCTGTTCCAGATACAGTACATACTCCGTGTTATTAAATGTCCCTCAAATTCCAACTCTGAAATTACACTTACTCCCTTTACTTAGCGATGCCACATCATGGAGAAAACAATAGTGTGCATATTGACTGTGTCTGAGCATAATCATGATTTTACGCACCTCTATAAAGTCATACGCCTCAGATCTTTGTAAATGCTGTATTCACTCCATTCTAACATTTCTATAAAAAGGTCGAATACAATTGCACACACAACACCAAGAGAGGTATCTCTAAAGGGAGTGGCAACGTAATAGATGTCTTGGCGGAGAACTACAGAACCGTAGGGAAGAGCCCGAAAATCTTTGGAACTATTGCCAGGATATCTTCCTCATCAACCCGGTATCCGGCTACTGCGCTGTTATCTGTCAGATTCTTTGCAAGACCAGATTCTGAAACCAGAATCTTCCAGGAGAGCAAGATTTCTTCTACTTCTAAATACAGATAAACGATACCTCAGAGCAAGATTTTTTTTTACAGGAACCGAAATCTGGGCGGCACTTCATTGTCTCCCACCCCCAGTAATATGCTCCTTAACCAGACACAAACCACAACTCACAACACAATTAATCGATGTCAGGCAGTCGCAGTAACTGGTAGCAATATGACAAAACTAAAATGTTCCGATTGGACGGTGGCTGTCGTTCATTAACAAAGAAATGCCGACATCCAATAGTGTTTATTGTTTCAATTCTTAAGAGTGTTGGAAATTCTGAAAAAGGTCTAAAATGTTTTAAAGATATTTGTGTGTGTTGGGGGTCCACATATCGGCTGGGTGCTGAACAACAGCGCCTCTTCCACATTAGGCGGCTGAAGCGGTTTGGCACGAGGCCCCAAATCATCACTGCTTTCTGCAGGAGCACCATCAACAACGCCCTTACTGGCTACGTGTGCCACCTCGCACTCCTCCGGGTTGAACTCCGTCTGCCAATGTCTCTGCAATCTTCATTGAAACCTTAGAAACAGTGCAGTACAGATTTACAAGACTGTTGCCTGTATTGTGGAGCATGTCTTATGGGAACAGGTTGAGTGAAATCGGCCTTTTCTCATTGGAGCGACGTAGCATGAGAGGTGACCAGATAGAGGTGTACAAGATAATGAGAGGCACTGATCGTGTGGATAGTCATAGGCTTTTTTACCCAAGGATGAAATGGCTAGCACGAAAGGGCATAGCCTTAAGTTGCTTGGAAATAGATACATTGGAGATGTCAGGGGTAAGGTTTTTTTTAAAACAGAGAGTAGTGAGTGCATGGATTGTGCTGCTGGCGATGGTGGTGGAGGCGGAAACGATACGGTCTTTTAAGAGACACCTGGATAGGTACATAGAGCTCAGAAAAATAGAGGGCTATGGGTAACCCAAGGTAATTTTAATGTAAGGACATGTTCGGCACAAATCTGTGGGCAAAAGGGCCTGTATTGTTCTGTAGGTTTTCTACGTTTCTATCCTAAATCGCACAGAGTGGACTTGATAGCCCAGCGAATCTGAGGATGTGAAAATTCGTTTCTGCAGTATAGGTACATCAGTAGATGAGTGAAAAGGGCCTGGAAGATCAACAGAGAGTACAGGCACGCCAACCATAATGTGTTTCAGATACTTCTCTCTTGCAAGCGATACTATAGCTTGAAGGCCTGGACCAACAGGCACTTGGAAGACATCTTTCACCAGGCCATCATAGAACCATAGAACCATTGAACATTACAGCAGAGAAACAGGCCGATTGGCCCTTATTGACAGTGCTGAACCAGCTTTCTGCCTAGTCCCACTGACCTGCACCTGACCCATATCCCTCTATACACGTCTCATCCATGTACCTGTCCAAGTTTTCTTCACTGTTAAAAGTGAGCCCGCATTTATCACTTCATCTGGCAGGTCATTCCATACTCACACCACTCTCTGTGTGAAGAAGCCCTCCCTAATTTTCCCTTTAAACTTTTCCCCTTTCACCCTCAACCCATGTCCTCTGTTTTATTTCTCCCCTAGCCTCAGTGGAAAAAGCGTACTTGCATTCATTCTATGTATACCCATCATAATTTTATAGCTCTGTCAAGTCTCCACTCAATCTTCTACGTTCCAGGGAATAAAGTCCTAACCTATTCAACCTTTCTCTGTAACTCAGTTTCTCAAGTCCCGGCAACATCCTTGTAAACATTCTCTGCACTCTTTCAACCTTAATAATATCCTTCCGGTAATTCGGTGACCAACACTGCACATAATACTGCAAATTCGGCCTCACCAATGTCTTATACTACCTCACCATAACATTTCAGCTCTTATACTTAATACTGCGATTTATAAGGCAAACGTGCCAGAAGCTCTCTTTACTAACGTATCTACCTGTGACGCCAGTTTGAGGGAATTTTGTATCTGTATTCCCAGATCCCTTTGTAATACTGCACTCCTGATTTTTTTTCTTCTAAAGTGCAATACCTCACTCCTGTCTGTATTAAACTCCATCTGCCAATAAGTTGGATCAATACACGTTGATTTGATTGCATAGCTGTACATTGTATGTGACTGCAAAAAAAAAACAATCTGTATACAATCTTAGTGTTTGGGTAATATCCTACCACCTGCCTGATAAATAACAGCGGACTCAGCACCAATCCCTGCAGCAGTCTCGTCACAGTCAAAGAATTAACCATCTACTCTCTGGCCTCTTACCCTAAAGCAGTGTTGGATTCACGATTTTTTAATTTGGTGTGTCTGACTGAAAACTGGAAGACAACATACGAAACAAAACCACAAATGAAGAAACAAAAGAATGTAGTGACGGCAGTGTTTCCTGGGGACATAATCGGCACTTTGGATTTTCAGCACTCACTTTCAGTGCCAATATAATGCATTGTACTCTATGGTGTTTAATTCAGTTTTCCTGGCAAATAATAACCTGGAATATGCTGATAGATCACATATTTCTGTGTCTACTTTTGTTGAAAACGAATGTATTGAGAAATGTTGGTATAATTTTGGCAGCTCTGGCTAAGGTCTTTGAAGTTAAGTAGACTGCAACATAAGTCACGGTAATAGAATAAAGTGGTCAAGTCATTCACGAGTAGATGTTCTTTGCTTCATACAGAACTGCTGATGCCCCATTTCAGCAGCTGAAGCCTGGTGTCTTGCAAATTATATTGGAAACGTACATATTATCTTTCGTTTAAAAGTTATCAATCTGTAACATCCCTTGGGTAGACGAATTTATGGCACGGTTTGTGTAGCTGGTTGTCCCTTATGTGACTGATGTCATAACCACACTAATTGTCTCAGAGGAGTTACTCTGACTTGCATATAACTCTATAAATCTTATCACCGGTTGGAACTTTCCATACAGTTGAACGGTGCTTCTGATGGAATATGGGATATCCGGCGATTTACAACATCGCGGTCATTGTCTACCCTGCAATTGTAGCGATTGGCATCCCTGGTAAGATACTGGAGCTGGTCACTATATGTATGGTGCTGTCATCTTGCTTTTGTTCCGCTGCGCTGTTCGGACTTTTACTCAGCACAAATGCTACCCTCAGTTTCAGTTTCCTTATCTTTCCGATATGATGATTTTTTCCTCTCTCTTTTGTCAAATACATTGTTAACGATTCATCGTTTGATCTTGCTCGGCTCGTCGTCGCTTTTCTAGAAAAACAGTTTTTTTTTTAAATGACCCTGCAGTCTAATATCGACACGCAGGTCCATTCCTCCATAATCACTGAATTAGAACTCATGACTTGCCCCTCATTAATTTCACTACAAATATATCCTTCAGCTGTTTCACCTATAATAATTGAAATGCTGTTGTTCATGGAGCGATCGACCGTTCAGCTGAACGTGCATCGTGGAAGTCAGATGCCCCGCTCTAAACTGTCAGAAGGTCTCCAACCCACGGCCACTCCAGTCCATTATGTTCCTCCAGCCGGAGTGCACCGACCGAAGCCGGCATAGATTGCATTTCTGTTTTTGACTTCCAAAAAAACTATACTCTGCATATATCATTGGAAGAATGGTGGGCATTCAGACAGTTGTAACTACCAATAATTCTGTGTTGTTTTTATTTTCCTGCAAATTTCCTGTAGTTAATTTAACGGCGATTGTCATCCTATCTCCTGGAAAATGCGGACTCTCTAAATGCATCACCCGTTACCTGATTGGAATGGCAACAGCGGATCTGATGGTGGTTATCTTTGCCGTTTTACTAGATGAGACCAGAAAAATCTACAGTCATTCCAAATCCCTGTTCATCACTCCGGTATGTGCTCAGGCACTTGTATTTAGGGTTGCAACGATGGACTGCTCTGTTTGGTTTACAGTCAGTTTTACCTTCGATCGTTTCATCGCAATATGTTGTCGAAAGCTCGGGGAACGATACTGCACGGAGAGAACAGCAACGGTGGTTATGGTGACCGTGGTTATAGTGAGCGTCGGGAGATGTGTGCCGTTTTACTTTGTTGTTGAACCTTACGTCATTATTGACAACATACCGTGGCATTGCGACCTCACGCAAGAATACAATATTTCACCATTGTGGAGAGGATACGAATTGCTGGATAGCATTTTAACGCCGTTGCTACCGATCGGCTTAATTCTAGCGTTCAATGGGTTAACAGTAAGACATATCATTGCGGCCAATAGAGTCCGCAGAGCACTTCGGAACAGCAGTGATAATCAGAAAGATACAGAGGTGGAAAATCGCAGAAAATCAATGATTTTGTTGTTTGCTATTTCAGCTAATTTCATTTTACTTTGGATACCCTATGTAGCTCATTCCCTGCGATGGCAGACGGAAAACTATGATTATGAGGACAGATATTTGAGTTCCCCGGTATATATACTACAACAACTTGGGTACATGTTACAATTTCTGAGATGCACCAATACTTGTATTTATACACTGACACAGAGGAAATTCAGGAAAGAGCTGAAAAATGGAATGAAGTATCTGTTTACATTAATCGGCCATCTGTGCAGATAATATCCAAGTCCAATTGCTGAGTTTTCTTATAAAGCAGTTTTAAAAATTAGTAGATCATGAACTCAAACATTTATTTGCGTGGTGATCCTGAAATTGCAAAACCCACGTAAGGTTGCAAACTTTATGCAGTTAAGGTAGGAAACTGGGCAAACGTTGAATTGACTGGCGTGATCGTTCCATTGTTTGAATTACTCCAAACTACCGCAGAGACTTGACAAAAACAAGGACAGGAATGGCTTCCGGACATACCCATGTTCAGATGTTTCAAAATTGACAGAGTCGGTAAAAGAGAGTAAAGGGAGTGCCATTGAAACACACGGAGAGTATGATAGTAACGCAGCAGCAGAAAGGGAAGAAAGAGTGTGGAGTCTTTTGATAGACCGTGATTAGAACTCAGAAGCAGAATGTGAGCAATCAATCGCTTGGGAGTATCCGCACACCCCTCACACTATCTCCAAATCAAAAATAAAAGTAGTGACAGTAAGGACCTGATCACGAGATAGCGTTTGGACAGGTGACATAGCAACACGGTTGCTGTCACAGGAAACTTAAACGTCCCTAATATGCATTGGCACTTTCTCGGAATAAAAGATTCAGATATGATAGTATTTCTCAATAAGCTGGCAGACGGAATAGAGAACCGTTCATTCAGGATCTAGTACCAGAAAATGACGCAGATCTTCTCGCGGGTCAACTTTTCGACATTTACCATAAGCATTCACTGTGCTAGGAGCTGACAGTATAGAATATATTTAATTGGTGCTATTAGGTAGGCACTTGGAGCCGAATTTGGGAAATGGTGTGCTCCTTGAAATGCGCAGCAAGTGATTGTTAATGGAACAGTTGATTGCGGTTCAGTATAGACTTGTCTCACAGAGGCGAGGAACGGAAGGTAGTGTAAAATAACTTTGGCTGCCAAGAGATATGGAACCGTGTCAAGAAGAAGAAAGGAATATACTTAAGATTCAGGAAGCAAAGATCAGACAGGGCTATGGAAAGTCACAAGGTAGGCAGGAAGGAAATGAGCTGAACTTTGAAGAATTGGAAAGGGACATGAGAATGCCTTGGAGTGTCTCATTAAGGAACATGAAGAACAGGAGGGTGACGAGAGGGTGGGTGGGATATATCAGGAAGCATCTGTCTGGATTGCAAGGAGGCAGGGAAGGTCCTTAATGATACTTTGCTTCGGTATTCAACAGTGAGCGCGACCTTGATAAATGTGGATCCAACATAAAAAGGCGGATACAGTGGGACAGCCCTACGTTAAGTTCTGTGCGTTGGAAACTTGTAAAACATTAAAATAAACCACTCACCAGTGATTGAAGGTATATACCCCAGGTAACTAGAGAAAGCGGGCGACGATACTACTGCGGCCTTCAACAAGATATTTGTGTCTTCACTGGCTACAGGAGTATTACCAGGGAATTGGAGGATGGTGAATGTTAATCCTTTGTTCAGGAAATGCAATAGGAATAGTCCTGAGGTTTACAGGACTTTGAGCCTTCCGTCAGTAGTGGGCATGCTATTGGAGAGGATTCTTAGAGATGGAATTTATGAACATCTGGAGAAATGTATTCTGGATGGGAACAGTCAGCATGGTTCTGTGGGAGCATGCCTTCCCTTATGAGCCTCATTGAATTCCTTGAAAAAGAGAAAAAACAAAATATACAAATGAAGACAGAACAGTCGATGCGGAGTGTATTAATTATGTAAGGTGTTTGACCGGGCTATGCATGGTAGGCACATTCAGAAGGGAGACGGAATTGGATCGAGCGAAACTTGATTGCATAGACTGAGAGTTGGCTTATTGACAGAAGGCAGATTAGATACTGGAAGGAAGGTATTCTGCTAGGAAGACGGCGGCCAGTTGTTTTTCCGCAAGGAAGACTTTAATACATTTTACAACAATGTCTCCACTCCGCTATTACAGTGTTCTGAAAGACCGACTGTAATTTGACCATGCTGCAATACTCGGATATTCTATTGAATTACTGCTGACGAAAAATGCAAAATTCTGAATTTCAGAATGGAACTGTAGGCTGTATAATCTGACCTCCTGTTTGCATATTACAGGGCTGATGCTGCAATGATATCGAAACAAATATTTCCAATGGAACCCTCACAGTCAACATTTCAAAGTCTTCAGCAGCATCTGTTTGTTCTCCCCAAATCAACTAATCTCCAAAAATACGAATTTCAAATTCCAATTTCAAGTATACATGACATGCCAACTTACGCGAACTTACCTTTGAACAGTGGGCTTGCCGTACCCGGAATACACTCATATTTCGACCCCTTAGACACTGATTCCACCTGGCCGGTGTGGAATCCGCGTCTCCCTCTGAAATCAATACAAAAGCAGACAAATAAAAGAACACAGTCTAAATATGCAGGTAAAGCAAATCAAAAATAAAGCCTTGCACATTTCTATATTCAAAATCGTTGCCGGTAACTGGTGTATGGAGAATAAACAGTTAACAGCCGGGTAAAATTCCCTATCAAATATTCTAAAGAGCACAAGGTAAATGAGGGTGATAGCGGCCCAGATTCACTAACGGATTCGGAAAGTAAACCACCCTCTGAAATTCACAGCAACACCTGGAAATGCATTTCACTCAAGGGAACAGACATTTTGAGATAGTCATATCGTGGTGTGAAACAGAGGATTCATTCAAACATTCTTTCAAAACAAACCTAGCAAGCACACGGCTGCCTTCCGTTTATTCACCCACGAATGACCTCTCTTTATATTTCCAGTGAACTGACAAATGTCCAGTCCATGTGCAAAGTTTTAAGTTCTCAATGCATTCACACTTTGAAGTATCGCATAACATGACATAATTTTAAGTGTTTGACGAATCACAAATAATTTTTAATTAGAATCATACAACATTTAAGAACTCTTCTCGAGTCTGAAGGAAATGGACACTGGAAGTTACATATCTTCCGCAGGTAAATATTGAACCTATTTAAAAATGACGTCACCGCGTCTTCTAATCTCCAGCGGCGTCCACGTACTCTCAGCTCCAATCTCTGACCAAGGATAGCACTCAGAGTAAATGAAAATTTAGTTGCATAGGATCAAGCGTAATTATCACCCTAACCACCGCTGAATGAATACTGTCGGTTTGGACACTGTACTGGGTACATTGCCCAGCAAAATCCAGACCTGAACAATCGCCTTTAGCGCCTTACTGATGGAGTAAAGGTATATTTCTTTAGTGTGTTACCTTGCTTATAATCTCACACTTGCACTTTCCTATGCACACTCTATAACTTTTTTAAGAAGACTCAATACCTCATTGTGTGCAAGGACAAACAATATCAAAAACTTTCTAGATTCGTCGGTGCTGCGAGACACTAAAATTTGTCACCAAAAATATCTGACTACTGACTCTAAATTGTCTCGATATGATGTTTATTTACACCATTTTGTTGGAACACCATTCATAGATCTGACGTAAATGTAGTTGACTGCTTGCCGCTCGTCTGGTTACATTTGGTTGGCACGTCCAGCAAGATACTCTGTTCAAACCCAGATATAACTGAAGGAGTTCTTTAATTCATCACTTACTGCCTTATTCTTGTATTTTCAGCAATGTTGTGTGTTAAGAATGCAGTTTTGAAGCTTCAAGAGGCTGCTATGTGTCATGACCTAATGACACGTCCCTATTGAATCATATTCAAATCAATTACATTTCACCTGCTGCACCTAGACCGTGTACTGCTCCCCAGTGATCACTTGTCTGTATCAGCTCAGTATGATCATCCGCAGGCACTAATGTCCCAATTTCCTGATCAATATCTCTCAGATGCTTAAACTCAAAAGAAGTAGTTCATGTTATATTCTTGTTTCAGTTTCCTGCCTTGTTTCTTTACATTGCGATTTCACTCTGGTTCCACATGGTGAAACCGCCAAGAGTAGAACAGGGTTCTTCGGTTTGTTTGCTGGCAAGAGATGTTTGGAACGAGGCTGACTATCATCGTCCGCTGCGGAGCTGCGTCACTTCGTCCCTACCTATTTCAAAAACCCATATTATTTATGTCTCTATGGGTATGTTGGCCCTGCAGCTTTTCTATCTGCTTTGGGCATTTCTTCCGATAACCAGTGTTATGTTTCGTTTCTGATAATGGTTTAGGGATTGCATTCATAATATGTTTAAATCAATGCAAATATTTCCCAATCCTTCCACTTTGTTACAAGCTAAAATGCGTTTTATCACTCGCTGTCTTCTATAATAAGCTTTCTAAAACTGATTCAAATGCATCTTGTCCACGCTCCTCGCACCCACTCTCCTTCAAAATTATTAGGCTTACCCTTAACGTGACTAAGTTCTCTTCAAGCCGGACACATCTTTAACAATGCATAATTGCTTCTTCTAATGATTATTGTTGTACTTTAGATTGCTCCTGACATTTTACCCAAGCCTCGATTAAACATCCTTCTGCTCTGACTTTAAATACCACGCGTCACACTTTCCCGTGGAGATTCATCCACATCTTTATAATAGTTTTAAAAAATGTATCTATTTTCATTCATACCTCCATGGCCAGCATAGTCTGCACAATAAAGACAATACGTCATTACGTATTCCTTTATCAGAGTATTTAAAAAAAACAAGTTATGATGGTGCGTTGCAGTTATAGGGGACATTAAATTCAGAAATACTGAGTTGGAGAACTCAATGACTAATGAATTACAGGAAAGGTGAATTCATTGAAACCTCAGACTATTGTTTCTTGACCCAGTATGTTAATGCACCAACAAGAGGAGAACCCTGTCCAGATTTCACACTCTGTAACAATCAGTGTAGAATTTTGAGTACGTATGTAATTGAGCCTTCAGGAGCAAATGATCATAACATTGTTTGTCTCGAAGTTTTTTGTGAGAGTGTATCAGTAAACACCAAAACAAGTAAATTCAATTGAGGCAAGGTAAAGTTTCTGAAGATACGGCTAAGACTTTACAAGGTGAACTGGAAAGAACTGTTTGACATTGAGCCAGCTATGCAGCAATGGGTCCGATTTAAAGAAGAAATACACCAATTGCAGGAAACGTTCATACCCGAGGTCGCGAGAAGCAATAAAAGAAAAAAAAATCCCAAGTTCAAAGTAAAGATTACTTTCAAAGTACACGCGTGACACCCCACACAACCCTAAGAATCATCTCCTATGGATAGACAGATCAAATCTACAGAAGAGTACATATGAATAAAGAAATATTTTAAATATTGAAGAAAAAGCAGCTATATAAGTGATACAGAAGCATATTCATAATATTAACCGTAGGACATGTGGAAATATGAGAGCTAGGGTGAAGAGGAAAATTCAGATGGCCAAAAGTCAGGTTGAGAAGTATATTGCCGAGGATTGGCACAAAAAACATTTTTTCAATAATTTAGTAGTATAAGAAATGTCGTGGAAGAACTTAAGTGTTTTAGGAATAACAGTGAGGTGGAACACTATGCTGTGAATGACATAGCGAATACTGTTAACACATAGATTGCTGAACCATTTATCCGTGAAGATGCTAGCGATTGCCATCAGGTGTACAGAAAAAAAGAATAAGAATAGTTTAAACGACTTAACGACCTTAGCAAGTGAGGTCATCCTCATCCTAAAAAACTGACAGTTAACTAATCCCCAGGGACGGACAACAGATATCCAAGAGTACTTATAGAGGTTTTTGAATCTATACACAAACCTCAAAAGGGTATTTGTCAGAAGTGTTTGACGACTGGTGAGATCCCCACGGACTGGAAATCGGCTAAAGTTGTCCCTGTATAAAGAAATTGAGAAACACAAGCAGTTGAGAAGATCCAGCATGTTTGCAGAATGTCAGCATTGGCTCATAAAGCTGAAATCATGTTTTACTAAAGAGCTGAAGTTCTATGATGAACAAAATTTTTGAAAACATTAGAGCAGTTGATATCATTTACCAAGACTTTCAGATTACGTTTATTACCAAATTACAAGAGGTATGGAGTCATAGAAAGGTATACGAATGGGTGGAGAATTGGCTCAAAAGCAGAAAACGACTACTGATGGTGAGAGGATCATTTTCACACATTGAAGATGTTAAATGTGCGATTCCGCAGGGATCGGTTTTGGGACTGCTGTTGTTTACTAATTCCGATACTACTCGAAAAGGAGAGAAATGTGTCAGGGGTCGAATACAGAGAGATCTGCAGTTAATGAGAGATGTGAACTACGGACTGCTGGATTTTCCTAAGCCCTCCACTCCGAATACGGACCTGGTCGGCAGTATTGTTGCAGTCTCTGATCTATCATTTACCTTTCTTTCGTGTCGTTGCTGTTAACCTTGTGGCAATTATTATTCTCTGCCGAGGAAACTGCGGTCTTTACATATGTGTAACGCGCTACCTGGTGGCGATGCCTGTGAGGGATCTAATGCTGGTTATTATCGAAATCTTGTTCGACCAGATGGGTTAAGCATACGGTCTTTACTGTGTCCTGTACAACGCTCCGTTCTGCCTTCTCCACTACGTCTTGTGTCACGTGGCCGTTGACTGTTCCGTTTGGTTTACCTTCGCTTTCACTTTCGATCGCTTTCTGGCCATTTGCTCCGTTTAATTTAAAACAAAATGTTGCATCCCCAGAATTGCGGATTTGTTAATTGGAGCAGTATCTGTTGGTTTCTCTTTAAAAATATCCCTTTTTAATCCCTGTATATGAAAACAGTACCGTCGTTGATGAGGGGCAACTGGGTCTGTAATGGTAGACGTACTTCCACTTCCAAATTCATTTGAGGGGTTGTATTGTCTGTTGAGACCGTCACTTCCTTTCTTCCTCATTCTGACCCTCAATGCTCTGAGGATCAGAATCAGGCAGATTCTGTCGGCCAGCAGAGTCCGCAGGGGGCTCAGGGGACGGGGTATTTGCGGGCAACAGCGAGATCTGGTGATGGAGAGCCGGAGTCAATCCGTCATTCTGCTCTTGACTCTGTCGGTGCGATTGGTTCTCGGTTGGGCGACAAGCACTCTGGTCTTCGTTCTCATGTGATGCTTCTACACAGACCTGGACATATCTATTCGGCTTTTTCAGGAACAATTTTTGGGTTCTGTGATTCAGAATTTCAGTAGCTGCACAAATACATTTATTTACGGAATGACCCAGATTACGTTTTTAAAATCTTTACCACTCAGATGAAAGGGTTAAATAATATTCCAATTTCCGAAATAAACGTACATCTGCTCTATTCTGCTAATATGTTCGCAACTTTAACAGACTGGAAACGTTGCTGTTCTGAACCAACACTTCAGTTCCCTCCAGTTCTGCCTTCGCCCTCTTTCAGTAAAACCTTATTCAGAAAGTTTAGAGGAGTGGGGTCTTAGGAGGCCCTGCTCAGTGGATACACCTTCTGTAGAAGGCAAAACCTGGTTGATCGACGTTTCCTATTCTGCCTGGTGTCGGTGGCCGGTGGTATTCTTTGTGATACTTATAAATGACCCGGATGAAGTAGTCGAAGGATGTTTTTCCACGGTAACTGATGATACAAAGTTTGGGGTTGTTGTGGATCGTCTAGAAGATTGTCAAAGGTTACAGCGGACCGATAAGATGCGGAACTGGGCTGAGACTGTCAGATGGAGTTCAACCCAAATATGTGTGAAGTGGTTGAGTTTGGTAGGTCAAAGCTGATGAAGGAATAAAGCATCAAAGGTAAGACTCTTGGCACTGTTGAGGATCAAATAGATATTGGGGTCCGTGTCCATAGGACACTCGCAGTAACTACGCAGGTTAACAGTGTTACTAAGAAGGGCCTTCAGCAACCGTTGAAAAGCCGTGAGTTAATATTAGAGCAACACATGACCTTGTTCATGCCCCACTTGGAGCGCTGTGTTCAGTTCTGGTCACCTCACCACAGGGAGGATGTAAATACTATAGACAGAGTGTAGAGGAGATTTACAAGGATTCGGTGTAAATTGGAGAGAAGGCCTCATGAGCATAGGTTGAGTAAACCTGGTCTTTTCTCCTTGGAGCGACAGAGGATGAGCGGTAACCTAACAAAGGCATTGATCCTGTTGATCGCCAAAGGCTTGCTCCTAAGGGTGAAATGGCTAACACGAGTGGACATACTTTTAAGTTGCTTGCAGGTAGGTAGAAGGGAGATATCAGGGATAAGTTTTCAAATAGTGGAAAGTGCGTGGAAAGCACTGCCGGCACAATAAAGTGGACTAAAGGGCCGGTAATGCGCTGTAGATTTTGATGATCAATACAGCAGAATGTGATTGATGGGAATAGTATATTAGCTATGAAGGAATGGTGGAGCGAACTCGATAGAATGAACGGCCTACTTTTGCTCCGATGTCCTATAAGTTTATTGTCCTTTGGAAATGATTCTGACAAAACTACAGATCGCATCAGTTCTCTAGTCATCTACAACTGTTCTTGGACTTTCAACTGTCAATTCAATTAACTGCCGAACTTCTCTGTGATTTTCCTATTGGACTGAATACATATTAAACCATTCTCCATTTTTTCCATCGATTTTGGATAACAGGTTAATAAAATGTTCCTCTGTGTTAGTGCGGGACGTGAACGTCACCAAACACTTTCCAAAGCTCGATTCCACCCTCTCAATCAATCAGATTCACTGTGGTCACTCTGCGTCATGCTGGAGGCATCATCAGGCTAAAGTGAAACGTGAGCGTGATACGTCTGGAGACGTCAAGACGTGTGTCCCTGTCCCAGTCCGACACCGGCTGCCGTTATATTAAAATAAACATGTACAGTACAGATGTCTCGAAGAAATTGTAGTGAATTAACTATTCTTAGCACTACCAATGCAGAATTAACTGAAAATGAAACTGACGTGCTAATCTATTTATAGAATAATTTAATACCTTTTGAAATTACTGTTGGGAAAGCGTCCCAATCACCGAAACGACCAAATTTTGATCGAGTATCTGCAGTTGAAATTGCGCTTCGTCTATTTCGTAATTCTTGGAAAAAATATTGTGCAATCCAGAATTACTCTGTTGCTTGTAAAACATTGAGTTATTAACAATCTCTTTTTTTCCGATAACTGAAATATCCGAAATGTCTTGCATTTCCCAGCATGTTGTGCCACTTTGTTATACAGTAACCCTCTCTAAACAAATGTTGCAGAACGGGTCGGTGTGGTACACGTTCATTTTAGCTATCCCCATTAATATGTCTAGAACTTAATGTGCAGCATAATCTAGAATTCACTTCTACATTCAGCTGCAATCAATGTTTCATTATTGCCTTTAAGTGAAGGCAGTGGTATTTTCGCATTTGTGTCGTAGTTGAGATGACTTTTTTTTTCTGACGGACGAAGCTGTGTCTCCTTTTGTATTGCTGAGGCCGACAATTTTGAAATGCTGGGGGTTCCGGAAGCTCTTTGGTGTCCCGCCGCGCTTTTTGTAATTCTTCTTGTATAATGCCTCGGTAAAATGAGCGAGACATAGTTGGTTATGGCGCTGTATAAAGGTGCGATTGAGCTAAATGCCTCTATTAGTTCATCCACAGAGGCAGTATTTGTAATTACGGAGTATCAATCTGATTCCAAGATAGGTAAACCAAACAATACGCATTGTATCGAAAGGACAGGCAGGAAGGCAGAGGAGACCGCGTTACTCTCTTTTTAGAAATGAAATCAAATCATTGGAAAGAACCATTATAGGTGTGGGCGAAATATGTATCTCGTGAGTTCCATCTTCTTCGGCTTTTTTTTAATTATTCCTCTATTATTGGGGCCCAGTTAGTGCAGTAAAATTAGCACAGGGGCAGTGTTTTGTTCTATGCGCGAGAAACGGAAACCCTGTTTGTACCAGGTCGTCGATCTGAAGTTCCTTACAGATTGTGTAAATGTAGCGGAACGGCCGCTAGATGACCTCTAGTTAATGTGGAAGTCTGTGTAAGCAAAAGTTAGGCGGTACAGAGAGTTACACATCCCTACGTTGCAGGGAACCGGTAACTGTGGCTGTCAGTTCAAAGAAGGGAAATTGGCAGCCTGTGTTGAGTTCTCGTGTGGCCGTTCCTCTCCATGATGTATGCCACTTTGGATACCATCGTGGAGGTTGACATATTGCGGGGTGAGAGAGCAGCGGTGATCATATCTCTATCGCTGAGTCTGCTACTCTCACTTAGAATAGAGCAGAGGTGAGAAGGAGATGATAGGAGATTCCATGGTGAGAGGAATACAGACGTGAATATGTGGTTGCGATAGCGACACCCGGACAGTATATTGTATCCTGGGTGCCAGAGTCATGGATGCATCCGATCAGGAGCACGGGATTATAAAGTGGGAGGGTGAGCAGCCAGATGCCTGAGCACAAAATAGCACAAATGACATAGCTGAGAAAGCGATGACATTAAACTGAGTGGAAAAGCAAAATGTACAGAGGAGGTGGACAGTCTTCAGAGGGATATAGATAGGTTAAGTGAGTGGGCCAACGTCTGGCAGATGGAATACAACGTTGGTAAATGCAAAATCATCCACTTTGGAAGGAATAATAGTAGGGCGGATTATTATTTAAATGGTGAAAGTTTGCAACATGCTGTTGTGCAGGGGGGTTTGGGAGTACTTGTTCATGAATCTCTAAAAGTTGCAGGTACAACAGGTTATTAAGAAAGAAAACGGAATGTTGGCCTTCATTGGTAGAGGGATTAAATTCAAGAGCAGGGAGGTCATGCTGCAACGATGCAGAGCGCTGGTCAGGCCACACCTGGAGTGCTGTGAGGAGGTTCAGCGGCTCGATTTCAGAGATAAAGGAGTTATCCTGTGAGGATAGATTGAGTCGACTGCGACTATATTCTCTGGAATTCAGAAGAACGAGAGGGGATCTTATAGAAACAAACAACATTTTGAAAGGGACAGATGTAATCGAAGTAGGAAAGTTGTTTTCAAATAAAACTAAGGGACATTGCCTCAAGATTCAGGGGAGAAGATTTAGGACGGAGATCAGGAGAAACTGTTTTTCCAAGAGACTGGTGAATCTGTGGAATTCTCTGCCCAGGGAAGCAGTTGAGGCTTCTTCACTAAGTATATATTTAAGATTCAGTTAGATAGATTTTTAGGGGAATTAAGGGTTATGGGGAGAAGGCAGGTAGATGGAGCAGCGTTTACGGACAGATTGGCCACAATCTTCTTGAATGTCGGGGCAGGCTTGATGGGCCGGTGGGCCTACTCCTGCTCCTACTTCTTATGTTCTTATGGTGAGGGAAGGGTGGTAGCAGAGATCAAAGCTCAGAACATCATAATGAAACGTAGTGGATCAGTATGAAGGAGCATTCAGACATAGCATAACGTTTACGGTTCACAGCTGACGGCAGTGAAGATGCATCTATCAGGGTAGTGCACTGAGATGACAAAGATACAGCTATCAGCAAGGATCATTGTTCACAAAGCAGCGTCTGGCAAAAGTATGGGTATTAATTTCGTTATCTTTAAGCAGAGTTGGTAATGCTCAGCACGGGGTCAAGAACAAGTATATTTTTATTGAGGGGAGGGTGGCGCGGGGTATGGGGAGAAAGGATCCGGACACCAGGAAAATGAAATTCCCACTGGCGATTGAGGAGTGGCTGACAACTTTTCGACAGATATATTACGTTATTTGTGCTCTTACTTTATCAGCGGCGAGGGTCAACCTCCTTCTGTGATAGGGCGAAGCAAAATAGGATTCCGCTGCTGGCATGTTGCCTCCATCTTCAGTCTCCAGTTATGGTAGATTCCAATGTGAGGCTTCGGATGCAAAGGAGCAACAATTCCCTCAGGGAAACCAACGCAGATCGCTGAAGTTAACAACCCCAAATCGGACACGTGGAGACGAGATCGTGACAAGGAAAAACACCTGGCCAGCGGAGACTCCTTGCCGAGGTTTTCTATTCTTTGGCTATTTATTGGAGATGTAGGGGAGCTGGACGTGCCTAGGATAATCAGTAGGTGTACACATAAGTTTTCGGTTGTGTAAGTTCACTTGTGTTTTAGTGATACTGTTACGTACACGGTAACGGGTTAAATGATCCAGCAGAAATGGAACACACATGGAGTCTGGTTTTGCTATTAATAAAACACTCTTTTATCAGTAACTACATAATATAGTAATATAAAACCAGGTAAATCAAACAGGTTAGCAGAGTTTATCCATATATGTGTGGAAATATAAAACCCCAAACTTCATCAAGCTTAGGTGGTAAATGATACAGTCTCATGATAGTATATAAACTAAGTCAGTTCAGTTCGTGATGTTGAGTGGAGTCGAATTGTGGAGAGAGAGGTGATTTCTTAACTAAGCAAGCCGATGCTGTCGATCTTCCTGTTATCCTCCGAAAACCTTTTAAGGTCACTCACTGTGATCACAATAAATGGTACCGTCTTCACGCGGTAAAGGTATAAACTCAGGCACGGGTTAAACACACCGATAACTTTCCACAGATCACTCCTTCTCCACACTGCGAGCAAAACGCACCCTTTCGTGGACCCTCAAAGCTCATCCAGTGTCTGTGCTCTCCGTGTGTGTCTCGTGTGTCTGCCGGAAAACCAGCTGACCTTGTATATATATCCAAGTGCTGAACACCAGCTGTCCATTATATAGTTCCGCCCTTCCATCACCATAGCGACTCACCAGCTGTCTGTGCCTCTCTCTCTCTCTGAATCAGCGGCACCTTCTCTCTCTTTTTAAAGTCACAGTCCATAATGAATAAACCTTAGGAACTTGTCACAATACAATAAGTACAGAATCTGTCTGTGACTTACTATGTCATTGTCCGGTCCGTGAAATCTGCATTCCGGTTCACGGTCCGGTCCATGGATCCTTGTTCTGGGTTTTCCTGTTTTCTCCCTGTTGGGTGCCTTTATTGAGGCACCTGATTCTCGTTGTGTGTTGGCACGGAAATACCTCTCAAACCAAGTCCTGCTGGACTGGTCCCTCCCCTTTTGCCTGAAACCTTCCCGTGAAACCTTCGCCAGCAACCTCGTCAAGTTCAACCGCCAGCATGAGACCGGAGCCTTGCCATGCCAAGATAAGGAACTATCTACCGTTGAGTTTGGAACCGTCTCTTTGTATCCCCTTGTTTGGTGTTTCTTTGTGTTTCCGTGTTTAGTGTTCCTGTTCTGTGTACGTCCTGGTCCTACAACTTGTGCTTCCCAAGGAGGGGTTCTGACTCTGTGTACCCTGTTCCTGTGCTCAAGCCCCAGGCTTTGTCTTCGAAGACCAAGTTCAGGCGCCGTGTCCCAGCCCAGGAGTACCTCGCCCAGCCTGGTGCTGGAGATTCCTCGTCCTGTGCTGGATCGTCCCCATCCGAATCCTCGGCAGTTTACCTCGTCAATTATACTGGCCTTGCGTCCTAGAAAGGGTCCCGAACCTGTGTCCTAGAAAGCATTCCGGCACTGCGTTCTAGAAAGCGTCCCAGCATTGCGTCCTAGGAAGTATCCTGGCCCTGCGTCCAAGGAAGGGTCCCGTTCTTGCGTCCTAGGAAGGGTGCCGGCTCTGCGTCCTAGGAAGGGTGCCGGCTCTGCGTTCCAAGGAGGAGTCCAAGAGCCCAGCCAAAACTAGTTCAAGAGCCACCTTCAGTGCTGGAGATTCCCCGTACAGCCTCGGGTTACTTCGCCCAGCCCAGGAGTACTTCACCCAGCCTGGTGCTGGAGTTCCTTCGTCCTATCCAAGCCAAGTCCTAGAACTTCGTCTAGTCCAAGTCAAGGCTTCGTTTTCCCAGTACTATCTTGTGTCTAGTCTGTTCCTAGTTCCTAGTCCTCGCCTGTATCCGGGTTCCGAGCCCGAGTCAAGACCCATGTTCCGGATCCCTGTCCAGTCTCAGACTCGGAGTCCAAGTCCAGGCTCCTGTGTCCATGTCCAGCGTTGTTGTTCCCCGACTTCCCTTGCTTTCTAGATAATCTTAATCCTGTTCCCTGTACTTCAGTGTCTGCGTCTGACATTTGGGTCCACTACCAGCGCCGCCTTATGACAAACTCCTGGACGATTTTTACACAGTGATAATCCTTCACACATATCAATTGGTGTCAACGCCGACAAAACACCGTACACTGAATGGCTTTTCCAATGTTTTATATCATGTTCTCCGTTCGAGTGTAGAATCAGAACATCCTCAACTTTAAAAACACCGTGTACGAGCTAATACGCCACTGTGATAAAGTGACTACTGAACGATTGTTGCCATGAGGGTTCAGGTTGCATTTAAGTATTTATAATGTGACAGGAAATGTTTTCGTAGGAATGCAGAACATGTTCCACTTAGCAACTCTGATTTTGGCATTATTGTGTATAGTGTTGGTTTCACTTTATGTCCCCGACATCTGGAACTTCCACCATACCGCCAATGTCACGGCGAAAATTGTTGCAGAAGACTTATTCAGTCCGTCTGCCATTTCATTATCCACCATTACTGCCTCAAGATCATCACTTTCCAGCGGTCCAATATAGCCTTTCTCTTGCACTTTGTGCATCTGAAGAAACTTTTGGTAATATTTATTTAATATTATTGGCTAGCAAATGTTTCTATTCCATTTGAAACTTCTTAGCGACTTTTTATGGCTGCGTCTGTGGCTATTTAGAACCTTCCGAATCTTTTAACTTCACACTACTTCTTGCACTATTGCATACATCACTTTGACTATTATGTTGGCTTGTCTTCTCCTGTTCGCCACGGTTATATATTCTTTCCTTTAGAACACATCTCCACTTTGGGATGTATGTATACAGTGCCTTCCAAATTCCTTACAGAAATTACAGCCATTGCTGCTCTGCTGTCATACCTGGCAGTGTTCTTTTCCGATGAATTCTGGCCAACTCATCTCTCAAGACTCTGTAGTTCCCTTTACTCCAACGTAAGTCTGATGAATCCCACTTCAGATCCCTTTTTATCAGGTTTCAGGGAGAATTATAACATATTGTGATCATTTGCACAAAAGCTTTCTTATACCAGGCTCTTGAATCAATTCCGGCTCATTTCACAGCACCCAATCCAGAATAGCAGATCCCATAGTGGCTAAACCTCGAGCTGCTATCCCGTGCACATTCTGGAAATGCTGTGTCTTGAAATCCAGCACTAACATGATTTTCTCAGTATTAAGAAACATACGATAAATCCCTTATGACGATTTTTATATTGGCCTTGTGGCATGCATTTTCGATCTCCCGCTGTAATTTGTAGACAACATCCTGACTCATGTTTAGGTTTCTGTATATAAGTCACATCAATGTCGCGTTCCCAATCGCCCGACTTTCCATTCAGCTAAAATTCCCTTTCCAGCTTCTGTTCCTTCTCTTCACTGCCCCTGTAAGTGTTTACAGTGAGCTGGCGTCATTTGCGGTTTTCGCTCTTGTTTCTCCCTTAGACTTTTTGTATATGAAGAAACATTCGGTATTGATTTTTAATATTATTGGCAAGCATAATCTTCTATCCCTTCTTTAACTACAGGATGGCATTCGGTTGCCTTCTGTTGGCATTTAACAACGTCCCAATCATCTACCTTTCCACTAATTTTTGCTCTATTGCAAGCCTTCTCTAGGGCTATTATGTTGCCTTTGACTTTTTGTTCGGCACCTTTGTATCACCTTTCCTTTAGAAGACATCTCCTCATTGGTAAGTATATATCCTGTGCCTTCCAAATTCCTTCCGGGAATTAAGACATTGCTGTTGTGCTGTTCATCCCATCCTGTGTTCTTTTCCAGTCAATTCTGGCCAACTCCTCTCTCATGACTCTGTGATTCCCTTTGCCACACAGTAATTCTAATGCATCCCACTTTAGCTTCCTTTTCTCAGGTTACAAGGTGAATTCGATCATATTCTTTTCATTTTCACCAAGGTGTTATTTTACCAAGCTCTCCAATCAAATACGGCTCATTACACTGATCCGGTAGTGGGCTCAACCACGAGCTGCTCTACACCCAATCTAGGCATTCTGAAAATTCTCTCTGTTGGAATCCAGAACCAACATAATTTTCCCAGTCTTGCTGTAAATTTAAATCCCTCATGTCGATTGTTACATTGCCCTTTAAGCATGCATTTTCAATCTTCCGTTGTAATTAGTAAACCATGTCCTTACTGTTGTTGGCGGTCGGTATATACCTCACATCATGGTCTTGTACCCTTACAATTCGTTGGCTCCAATCACAATGATACAACGCCTGACGACGATATATCACCTCTGTCTAATGATTTGATTTCACTGGGCCTTTTGCTGCGATTGTATCATTGACATTACGCTCCTAAATATAATCATCTTTGAAACAACGTTTCGAAGTTTGTTACAAGATCATATACACTTATGCCAATATTTAACTGCCAGAAGTTCTTCTACCATATGCAGTACTCTACGCACATTCAAATATAACGCCTTCATTCTAGTATTCAGCCATTTCGATTTTACCTGCCTTTTACGTTGTAACTGGAAGTCTTGACTGCAATTTTGCCCTATCAGCCTTTCTTTGCTAAGAATCTCACTATACATTGCCTCTCTTTGTAAACAAACTATCGCATCTTCAGCACTATGACAGCGGTTCCCTGACCACTGACAAATAAATTTAAAACCAACTGAAAAACTGTAGCCAACCTTCACGCAACGTCATTAGATCCCTCGGGTTTAGGTGCAATCGGTCCCTTCTGTCCAGCTCGTACCATCCCCAGAATTTCCTCCATAATCTCATTCTAATTGTTATTGCCAATGAGCAAAACGGTAACAGAGCGTTCATGTGTTAGATGGCCCCAGCGACAATCAGCACTCTTCTAAAATTGTCTGTCTGGCGTCAATGGTCACACAACCAGGACCTGTGATATACTCCAGCTGCCCATAGGACCATCCTCCCATAGCTGAACGCGACCCTGATCGGTGGGGTAGAGTGGGAGTATTGGGCTAAGCAGGTGGGCTAACCATGCTCAAGTGTGACCTAAAGGCTAGCGGAGGAAAGGAGATTCTTACATCTATTTTATTTGGTCAATCTGCAGAATAATAATTCCGGACATTTATCAAGCGATACGTGGATAACGAATATACTGTATGAAAGGAGGTGCAGCTTGTGTTCAGTGGTGCGGATAATGGATCACCCCGGGGAACCTAAAAATATCGAGTCGACATAACGTTACGCTGTATTCAAATGTTTCTTTTTTTCTGATGTTGAATGCTATCAATAATATTGTAAATACAAGTGTTAACATATAGAGTATGTCTGTAAACACACGGCTAACATATTTAAATCTCATAAATATTGTGGAGAATGCTACAAATAAATTTTCAGGTTTGTGTTGTTTCAACGAGGCTGTGTACAACAACAAAGAGAATTATTACACATCACAAAACAGTTTAATTACAGATAGAAATATATATAGTTAACTTGTTGTAGTCAGGCACATGTAGAAATAAAGAATACGCAAGAGGTTGTTTTAAGTTAAAATAAAACATATTATTGATAAACATTCTGCAATAATTTGAAATGTTTGCTCCAGTAGGAGTAAAGATTTCAAAGAAGTGTTCTCTGTAAATAGGGACAGATGTCAAACACAAGATTGATGAATCTGCCCGAAGTGTTGCGCTCTCACACTCGGCCTTGTCTCTCCGATCTCTGGGAGAGCCATTCTGAACTGCAGAACAGCAGACAATAAGCAGACATGTTGAATGTAATGCTGGGACGTCAGAGCAATCACGGGCTCCTGCATTCGGTGAGCAGAATGGCCTGCAGTTTCAAAACACGTCACTGATCACGTTGATATTGTCATTGCTTCTCTGGACCTCAGCTCGCTGAGCTGCGGCGATGATCTTACTGCTGACCACGCTGCTGACGTCATCCAGAATTCCACGCCCATCGTTGACCATGTTGATAATATGGTTGTCTTTGGATCTTTAAGACCGTCCACAGTGGTGAGGTCACAGCGTTTACTGGCCATCAGCTGAAATGCATTCCAAAATGCATCTTGTAATTTCCTCCTCTTTGTGTAGAATTCAGTTGGAGACTTATCCAACTCCTTGGGCGATTCCTGCAGTCAGCTGATCTTCGATTATCTAGATCAAAGGGATGAACTAAGTGCTATCCGGCATTCTGTACATTACTGTTTTTGTTGTTCTCTGCGTGGACCGCATTGGCAATTCTGCCACAAATAACGGCGTAATTAACAACCCAGGTGGACAATCATTCCAGGTGCTACTGTCCTGCAGCTTCAATTCTGACCTCAAATGCAGGACCACTGACTAGCCCATACATAGGCTTTTACTTTAAAGATGCAACTAATGTGTTGTTATTCTAATGCCAATAGAGGGCAATTTGTCAAAATGCATCTTGTCTGTTTTCCGTAGAGCTACGCCACTACACGCCAGATTGGAAATAATATCAAATGGAAACAAATGGATATATCTTGCTTTTACAGATCGGATGACGGAGCGAAGCGATTGAAGATCGCAGTTATGCAATTTGGTATCATACTCGTTGCTCATTTCAACTTTAGTTTGTGCGCAGACAATGGTTCAAACTCCACTTTCTACCATAAACATACACACTGAATACATCATAATCAGCATTTTAAATTATATCTATCGGTGGAAATAATCAACACGGGGCCCTTTCTGAACATGCGAGACGGATTTAGACAAAATTGCAGAAGGGCCAATTTTGTGTAAATGAGAAAGGATCTAGCAAGAGTGGATTGGGATAAGTTGTTTTCTGGCAAGGATGTGTTCAGTAAGTGGAAGGCTTTCAAAGGCGAAATTTTGAGAGTGCAACATTTGTATATTCCTGCCGGGATTAAAGACAAAGTCAACAGGCATAAGGAACCTTGGTTTTCAATGGATATTGGCGATCTGGTTAAGAAAAAGAGAGAGGTGTATAGCAGGTATAGGCAACGAGGAACAAATGAGGTTCTTGAAGAGTATAGACAATGTAAGAAAATACTAAAGCAGGAAATCAGGAAGGCATAAAGAAGACATGAGGTTGTTTTGGCTGATAATGTGAAGCTAAACCCGAAGGGTTTCTACAAGTGTATTAAGAGTAAAAGGATAGTAAGGGACACAATTGATCCCCTAGAAGATCAGACAGGTCATATATGTGTGGAGGCTCACGGGATCATAAACAGTTTTTTGCATTAGTATTTAGTCAGGAAACTGGTATAGCGTATACGGAAGGAAGGGAAACCAGCAGTAGTGTCATGGAGCAGAAAGATTAAAGAGGAGGAGGTGCTTACTGCCTTACAGCGAATAAAGGTAAATAAATCTTCTGGCCCTGACATGATATTTTCTCGGAACTGGAGAGAGACTAGTGTAGAGACTGCATGGGCTCTGGCAGAAATATTCTTAGCCACGCTCGAAAAGTTATCCAGGTAATTACAGGCAGGTGAGACTGACATCAGTATTAGATAAATTATTGGAAGGTGTTCTGAGAGATCGGATATACAGGTATTTGGACAGCCAAGGGTTGATTAGGCATTGTCAGCATGGTTTTGTGCGTGGTAGATCGTATTTAACGAATCTTGTAGAGCTTTTCTGAGGAGGTTACCATAAAGTAGATGAAGGAAAGGCTGAGGATGTTGTCTACATGGATTTTATTAAGGCTTTGGACAACGTACCACATGGGAGGTTAATTCAGAAGAATTAAACACTAGGTATCTATGGGGCAGTTGTAAACTGGGTTCGAAATTTGCTGTGTGGGGTAAGGCAGAGTGTCGTAGTGAATGATTGATTCTCAGACTGGAGGCCTGTGACTAATAGTGTGCCTCAGCGATCAGTGCTGGGATATTTGTTGTTTATTGTCTATATCAATGATCTGGATGATAATGTGTTAAATTAGTGCAGCAGGTTTGCTGATAACACCAAAATTGGAGGCCTTGTGGACAGCGAGAAAGGCTTTCAAAGCCTGCAGAGAGATCTGAGCCAACTTGAAAACTGGGCCAGAAAAAGGCAGATAAAATTTAATGCAGACAAGTGTGAGGTGCTCCATTTTGGAAGGACAAATCAAGGTAGGACATACACTGTATATAGTAGAGCACTGAGCAGTGAGGAGGAAGAAAAGCATCTGGGAGTTCAGACACATAATTCCCTGAAAGTGGCGTCAGAGGCTGACAGGTTTTTAAAGAAGGATTTTGGCATCCTGATATTCATAAATCAGGTTACTGAGTATAGGAGGTGGGTTGTTGTGGTGTGGTGATATAAAACATTGGTCAGGTCAAATTTGGGGTATTATCTGCAGTTCTGGTCACCTAACTATAGGAAGGATATCAGTAAAATTTAAAGAGTGCAGAAGATTTACTAGGATGTTGCCGGGTCTTCAGGAGTTGAGTTACAGGGAATGATTGAAGAGGTTCGGACTTTATTCTTTGGAGCGTAGAAGAATGAGGGGAGATCTGATAGAGGTTTACAAAATTATGAGGGGTATAGACAGAGTAAATGCGAATAGGTTCTTTCCACTTAGATGAGGAGAGATAAAGACGAGAGGCATTATGGTGAAAAGGGAAAATTTAGCAGGAATATTAGGGGGAACATCTTCACTCTGAAAGTGGTGGGAGTGTGGAACGAGCTGCCATCTGACGTGGTAAATGCGGGCTCACTCTTAAATTTTAAGAAGAAATTGGATAGGTATATGGATGGGAGACGTCTGGAGGGTTATGGACAGGGTGCAGGTCAATGGGACTTGCGGGATATCTATCGGCACAGACTAGAAGGACCGAATGGCCCGCTTTCTGTGCTGTGGTGTTCTATGGTCCTAATAGAGTCGTGTAAAGGGATTGGTAATTCAGAGGGATTTGACGAAAGACTTGATCAGCCATGTGCCAGAAGGAATCTGGAAGGTGATTGGTGGTAGAGGATTCACTCAGAACATTTGTAACTGTAACACTGAACAGTTGATTGAGAAAGTTACCAAGTATGAGGAAGGCAACTTGCATTCACTTCTAGAGCATGGCAGCTATCTCAGGCAGAGTTTATATCTTAAAGGGATCCTACGCAATAATAAATTTAGAGGCCGCAGATCTTAAAAGCGAATTACTAAATATAAAAAAATTAGAACTACAATGAAATTTAATATCAGTGGCATATGTCGTGAACTATGTCGTTATACAGCGGCAGTATATAGCAATACATATCAATTAAATTGTAAATCACTGTAAGAAGTTAATCTTAGTTAAAGAAAGTTAAATTAATGTATAAGGAGAACAAAATGTAGTAACGGATGGTTTCTTGCTTCTATGCAATTCAGAAATGTAATGGCTGAGGGAAAGTAGCTATTTCTATATCATCAGTGCAGATCCAGACACGTCCCTGACCAGAGTGATAATTTCACTGCATGTCCAGTCCCATCACTGCCCACATGGAGAACTAAATGCGTATCCAGTCCCATTATATTCCACACTGGTAATGTCGCTGCTATCCCAACATCAGCACTGACTATGGAAATGTCTGTCTTTTAACACGTCACTCGGCAAAACCATACGACAAATATGATGTCCAAATATCATTGATCGCACTGTCCCGGGTTCTGAAGGACAAATATGACAATATTCGTAATATATTGAATTGTTAATGGCCGCTCACATGCCAGCAAATACAACTGTTGTTTGTCCAGCAAGAGACAAATTATACTGTCAATAAACATCAGAAACAAAATGCTGGTGGAACACAGCAGGCCAGGCAGCATCTAAAAGGAGAAGCGCTGTCGACGTTTCGGGCCGAGACCCTCCGTCAGGACTAACCGAAAGGAAAGATAATAAGGGGTCAATATATATACAGTCAATACCTCAGTATTAGCATTCTCCATGTGATTTCCAGAACTGTAAACATGAAGATCATTTGATACTTTTTCGCAAGAGTTTGTTATCGTTACATAGGATTGTTCTAATTACATAGGAACGTAATTGTTATCATTACATGGTTCAGTGGTTACACTCCCACCGCCAGTCTCGTACAAGCTGTTCCAAGAATGCATCCATTCTTGTGCCAGTGTCCATCGCACAGGGTTTCACATCATTAACGTTTAAGGGAATTTGTTTCACTGACAGCGAGGACATTTGTAATTTATACCTTCAAATTTAAATCTGGGCTCTGTTCAGTGGATTCGCAGATAAAGAACCTAAAGTAAAATAATTAGATGCCGCTTGTATTCAGTGGCTGGACGTCATGATGCCGACAGAATAAGCTAAGAAGATATTTTCTTTGACACCTACTGTGCATGTCTGTGCATTGCTAATGTTCTGCGTGATGAAGAAAAATGCTTTACAATAATCTATATGCTTGTAATCAAACGCTTACTAGTTCTAAAAACCTTTCTGTCAAATTTATTGCAATGACCACTGTGAACAAACGTGCCCGTTTTGCTGTTTCCACGTTTCTAAGCTTTAAGAGAAGCTCGTTGCAAACCACAATGGAGATTAATAACAGTTAAGATGACATGTGATTCACCCGTTTCCTTTCGACATTTATAAGCTTACAGATATGCCATGCTATGCTTCCATGCATTTTGCTTGGGATAGAGACCAGTTTCCAAAGATATTGAAATAATATTTGAATGAACAGACTGCTCCAGTAAGAGGAAACATTCCAAGGAATCGAATAAAGTGGAAAAACGAATAATAAAATAAACCGGTTTAGAGCACTGGCGGCTGTTTGTTTTTGAGTGATCTTCAGTGGAGGGTAAATTGTACACAGTTACAGCATTCCCGATGCTTGCCAATAAATACACAACCATTTCATAAAATATGCCGATGCTGCTGAATTTAAGCCTATCCTACCACACCTACTCTTTACACACAGCGGGACAGCATCAGCTACCATGATAATTTCTGCATGACTGCGGCTGGACTCTTGTACGAGTATGGGCAGTGAGGAGATTTTTAATTTTGTTTTCTCTTGTTACTTTCAGATTCAACACCACCAGGAGCTCGCAAGGAAGTGAGGCACTGTACACATGTTGAACATTATTACCATATCTGCTATATCAGCATGACATGAGAAATACTAATCAGCCACTTGTAGAACCACAGAACGATGGTGTGCCAAGAATACCTATCGACACTCAGTCATCTGATCCGCATTGTGTTGGAGGGAAGCCATTTGCCGACAGTTAATGCCATCATTCTTTACTCTGTATCTCTCTCTCTCTCTCTCTCTCTCTCTCTCTCTCTCTCTCTCTCTCTCTCTCTCTCTCTCTCTCTCTCTCTCTCTCTCTCTCTCTCTCTCTCTCTCTCTCTCTCTCTCTCTCTCTCTCTCTCTCTCTTCCCTCCCTCCTCATCTCTGCCTTTCGTGTCTGTTTGCTACTCCTGTCTGCCATGACGGCACGTTTGTACAGAAGGTTGATAACCCTCTCTTCTTTCATAAAAACTTCCACATTCCAAGCTAATGGCGCTCTGTTTCAGAACCGTTGCTTTCGTTCCCCTATTGTAGGCAAACCGAAGAGAAATCTTATCTGATTTTCGACTAATTTGCCTCTTTCCTTATGAGGGATTTTTAATGAAACTACATATAATGTTTTTATTATTTAAGGACGATTTTTATCTATTTTAAACTTCGTTAATTCCACCGATATGTTTTGAGATTTATTATTATTTTTGTAATTCCAAGCTATGTAACAACAACAGCGTTCGTCTACACACTGCTTCCGCAGGTACTGGGTAAACAAAGAGTTAACTCCTCGCGTAGTTTCAAGGAAAATAATTCACGTCAATTCAGGGTAGACTGTTGACGTCAACGCAGGTTTCTCTCTTATTAATAAGAGTCCCTTTCACTCAGTTCCCCCAGTTTCAGCGAGAGCAGCCTCTCCTGCCACGGACAGAGATCCGAATCTGCACCGAGAGGAGAGTAAGGACGAACTGGCTCTTTCTGTCATGGATCATATTTCGGGAAGAACAGATTGGAATACAACAGGAAATGGGAAAAACATTTTCTGGATGGTTCCATATATTTTTGCAGATGGTGCTTGGATAACGCTAGCTTATCGAGTCGAGTATGCTTTAAAAACCATCCAAGTGGATTTCTTCCCCGTCCTCGCTATCATTGCTCTTCCCGGTGAGTGTCTTTCCAAAAATAACTTAACTACACATTTTCCTTCTCACGTGTAACTCTCATAATAATAATTAATGCTGTTCTCGCACATACCAGCAGATAATTAAGCAATTTGTTGCCCTATGTACTTCGGTAATCTACTTTCCTGAGGACCCATGTTTAAGAGAATATGTGCTTGCATTGGTGATCATGTAGAGCAGTTTTACCGGATTAAACAATTTAACGTAGGAGACGTGTTTGATGACCCAGTGCCTGTATTCGCTGGAGTTTAGGAGGATGGAGCAGGGGAACTGGGGAAGCTTGCCCGTAATTGAAACGCTCAGATCGAGCCGTCATGCAGAGTATGTATCCGGCAGTAGAAGAGTCTAGGACCGGACAGCGCAGCCTCACAATAGATGAATGCCGCCTTCAGAACATTGTCAGAAGCAATGTGTCTGAGGACTTCGTTACCACAGACTTTTGCTGAGGTCTAAGGATTGAATGTACAGTATTTTAAGGGGAGATTAGTAGATAAGTCATGAATAGGGGCACCGAAATATATACGTGGGGAGGGCAGGAGAACGGTGTTGGAAGAGAAATACATCAGCTATGATTGAATGGCTTATGATCGTGTGATGTGATCAGGCTGTCTCAGTTAATGCTCCGAAGGGCTGCTGCTGAGTTTCCGGCTGCACTTTAGTCCCGCGATCCTCATCTCCAGGCACCCAGTCCGAAAGGGGGCGAGTCGAGAGAAGGACTTCCTGGTCGGCTGATTCGCGGGCTCGGCCGAGATGGCCATTCACGTGTCTAAGCGGCGGACGATGAAGGACGCTGCCCGGGCCGAAAGGCTGCCTCTTTTCCGAGTATACGCCAGTCCCCGGCTGTCCTTGGAGAGGGAGCACGGGGTCGTTGCGGACGCATTGAGGGATTTCCCTGACCAGTGGTCTTGACGCCGGACTGACTGTTTTACAGACGACAGCAACCATATAGATATTTTGAGTGTAGCGACTATCTTGTAAATATTGATTGCCTTGTTGTAAGTAAACTTTTATTTTTAATAAAAGTTAATGCTTCGGATGCAAAGGTCAAATTTCTGATCAGTAAAGTTACACACAATCGTTGCACACAGCAGCCTATCACTGAGACGTTGAAACTGTACACTTTGACAGGACACCCCCTTTCCATCCGCTCTAACCCGCCTCAAGTATATCTGCTCTGAGACAAGTTGCTTCCTCAATTGAAGTTCCTTTGCAATTAAACTGCGTTCCGACCTCCCAGTCTTTTCGTAGCTAATGGGAGTGACTATCATTTGCATTTCAGGCTGTTCGTGAACATTAACCAGCGCCCTGCGCTTCTGCGACCCTTCGGACGTACCTACCATGTTATCAAAGAGGTATTTCGCATTTCTGCTCAAATCAGAACAACTTCCCTAATATAAGTTCTCGGGATATCCTCAGAAAATTCGTCCCGTTTCTCCCTTGGCTGTCGTCCGCAATAACATGCCATGCATGTTCTCTAATTGTGAACATTTATTTTAATGATTCCACTTCTGCACAGAGTTGTGTTCGTCTGTTCAGTATTGACACACGTCAGCAGTTTACTTTATTTTTAATATTTTCAATTCTCACTCGGAGCCTATGACAGGTTCAATGGTGTTGAAAAAGATAACGCATTATCGAGAATTTAATGAATATAATCAAATATGAAGGCAAATGTACAAGAAGGAGACGGTGAGCCTTGTACCATGATTTGAAGCTGATAATCACTCACCTGCTGTCGACAAGCAGGCTGAGAGATGCAATAACAGGGCTTTGGGTCGCTGCTGTCTCTGCAAACCCAGCGCCCTGGGTAACTAACAGGGGCTGAAATCTGCGCTTCAGCTAACGTGGGGGCAGGGCGTTGTGTCAAGGACACCTATTTCATGACGGCTGAAATTATGCAGAGTGAAGAGATGATGCATCATTGAGCTCCTTTTCTCTCAACCCCTACGAATTTTCCCAATCATCAGCCATCGCTATCTGTTTGATCCAACAGATTACATTGTTTACTTTAGTTTACAAACGGTATAGGTTTATTGAATGGTAACACTACGATTATATTCCGTCATCTTATACAATCATTTCTAACATTGTTACAGACAGGAAAGTGGTCTACAGTCTATGATCGCTTTAAGAGAACCCTCCCTGATGTGTTTAACATGATTGTTTCCTTTGTTCGCAGTGAACACGGTGACCATATTCGTCCTGTCTCGGGGAAAGTGCGGCCTCTCCAGAGTTGTCACTTGCTACCTGGTTGCCATGGCAGCGGCGGATCTTCTGGTTCTTATCCTGGACCTGATACTGAGCAAGATTCCACTTATGTACATGCCAATCCGCGTTTTCCTACGCTCAATGACCAAGGGGTGTAATATCCACGCGGCTCTGATTTACACCGTCACCGACTGTTCGGTCTGGTTCACCGTCACGTTCACCTTTGATCGGTTTATCGCCATTTGTTGCCAGAATCTGAAAACAAAATATTGCACGGAGAAAACTGCGGCCGTGGTTTTGGGTACGGTGACTGTGATCAGTTGTTTAAAGAACATTTACTGGTATTTTCGGCTCTCGGAGATATACAAGGTGTTAATCAATCCATTCATTTGTTTAGAGAGATTTCCTTATTTGAATTTTATGACTCAAATTGACCTATTTTATTACTTCCTCACCCCTTTTTTACCATTTGTGCTAATTCTAGTAACGAATGGCTTCACGGTCAGGCACGTCTTAGTCACCAGCAGAGCTCGCAGGAGACTCAGGGCTCCCGGCAACGGACAGTGTGCCAGAGACCCGGAGATGGAGAACCGCAGGAAATCCCTTGTTTTATTGCTGATCGTCTCGGGCAATTTCATTCTGCTGTGGGCACCTTTGACTGTGTCTTCTGCGTGGAATCGGCTGTATTCTTCATTTGCCACATTTGCGTTTCCGTCCGATTGGTTGATAGAGCTGGGCATCATTCTGCAGCTTCTGAGCTGTTGTACAAACACGGCTCTTTACGCGTTTACACAGTCAAAGTTCAGGCAGCAGCTAATAAATGTGGTAAAATCTCCGCTTGCCTTCTTTGTTGCGAGTAAGTCCTGAGTCAGCGGCCTCACCCACCCGGACCTAACCAACTTTCCGTACGTTGCAGGCACCTTGCGTCCTACTTTTCCGGCGCAATCCTTATTCGACTCAGAACTCCCAATCAGCAATTACATACAGAGGTCCCTCACACAGCCTCAGTGCGTTACCTTCATTCGCCGGCTCCTCTACCCATTTCTGCTCCATCAGAGCACCCTACAATTTAAAGTGCATTGTGCTCCTCAGTTCCACCGTGCGGTCCTATTGCCCACCCGCGGTCATCGATACAGCTACGAGACTATGGTCCTGTGTCTGTGTTCCCGAGCCCATCCGTTCAACCCCTGCATTGACGACTAAACTGGTGCTGCTTCCTGCACCCACGCGGAGCTCGTCAATTTCATCTGCAAGACGGAAAATTTTCCCATCGCCTTCAGATCTTTTTGGTACCATTCTGACACCTACCTCGACTGTATACCTCTCTTTACAAACTCCAGAGACGGATTGTCAATCGACATCGTTTGCAATGCCACTGATCCTCCCGGCAAACTTGGGTATACCTCCTGCATCAGTGACACTTACGAAAGCGCTATTACTCTTTGGACATTTGGTCTGGGGTGCAGAGGAGACGGGAGTGTTCTGATATTTTACAATAAACTGAAATGCAACTTCCGCCATGATCGGCGATCTCATCATCTTTATCAGGTCTATTTCCATCAGGTGCACCATCACCCCATCCCACCTTGAACAATAAAGGAGATTGGGTCTCCTTCTCCTCAGATAACGCACCACGAACCTTCGCATGCAAGATAGTACCGCAACCTCTGTTACTGTCAAAGCGACTGTACCGCCAGGCACGTCTTCCCCTCCCACATCTCCGACTTCGTAGATTGTGCTCTGCACGATTCTATTGTTCCCTCGTCGCTTCCCACAGGTCTCCTGTATTCCTGCAACCTTGCTCAATACTACATCTGCCCGTACGCTATTTCTCCACCGGCACTAAGACCCTGAGCCCTCCCCTCAGGTGAGGAGATATTTTCACCAGCGAAATCTGGGTCATGGTTTGAATCCCGTGCTCCCAGTGCGCCCTCTTCTTACATAGCAGGACCCGACCTAGATTGAAGGACAGCCTCAAGGGCACATTTGCTGAAACTGACGCCATGTGTCTGCTATGTGTCGCGTATTGTGATATGCTCTGCTCATGTGTAAAGTAGAATGAAATTATAGTACGGTATTTAAACGGATTAATGCACAAAGTTGGAAAGTACGTGTTTGAAATGATCCTATCAAACAAAAAATGACTTTTAAAATCATTAACCGATTCCAACCTGATATTATCTTTGCCTAAGAAGCACATATCAGGGCGGGAGTTCAAAATAGATTTTTTGGATCGTGGAGGGGTTTACAATTTCACTCTACTTCTTAGAGTAAAATAAAGGGAGTGCCCGTCTTTAGTAAATCCAAAATATTTACTCAGGAGGATATTGAGACAGATTTTTATGGGAGATTTTTCATTGTTAAAGGAGTAATCTGTAACAGGAAAGTCGTTTTGATCAATTTGTACAGTCCTAACTTAGATGATCCTTTTTTTTTAAAAAAAAAGGTATTTGCTTTACTGCCTGATTTCGATGAATATATATTGATAATGGGTGGGGATTTTAACCGTTGCTTAAATCTTTTGATTGACAAGAGCTCAATCAATCAGCGACTTCCAAATCGCTGAGCGTCACTTATTAACTCCTTTTTGACTGATTTTGGTTTGATTGAATTATGCAGATATTTAGACCCTGTTGACAGAGAAAATTCTTTTTTTCATATGTTTTAAAATTAATCCTCGCTTCCATTACACTCCAGACCTCTCCCATCCGTATACCTATCAATTGTTTTTCTTAAAACTTAAGGGTGAGCCCGAATTTACCACATCAGATGGCAGCTTGTTCCACAGTCCCTCCACTCTCAGGGTGAAGATTCTCGGTTCTTGCCTAGTCTTAAGAATTGTGAATATGACTCTATTGCTATATCTGATCATGCGCCTCTGAGTTTGCCTTTCGAATTTGATGATGTAATTAATGCTCGCCCACCTTGGCGCATGTCTCGGACATTACTGTAGAACTCTGACGTTGTCAGCTTCATTAAAAACCAGTTGAAAGATTAGTTTTTTTCTTTTTAATGATAAAGGGGGTACGTCTGAATTAATCATATGGGATACATTTAGAGCATTTTTACGTGGTCAGATCATTTCATATTCAGCTAAGCTTAAAATAAACGGACTAAAGTAGAATTAGATAAGAATTCCAAACAAATTAAGACTTAGATAATATTTATGCAATCTCCCCTAATATTAAAATAATTAAAATAAAGTTGGAACTTCAATCACAATATAATCTATTATGAACTCATCCTATTGAAGGCAACTTGCTTAAGGTAAAGAGCCAATTTTACATGTTTGGAGATAAAAATACCAAACTACTTGCATCTCAATTAAAAACGGCTAGAGCTAAACGGCCAATTTTGAAAATCCGTGGGAAAGATGGTACACTGTCTTGGGAATATGAAATTAACTATTTTTCAAGATTTTTGAACTGAACTTTATAAATCTCAATGTCCAGTAGATTCTTCTAAAATGAATGCTTTCTAACGAAAGATTGCTTTCCCTCAAATTTCAATTGAGGATCCAAAAAACTATTGATGCCCAAACTACTGAAATCGAAATTCATAGAGCCATGTTTTCAATGCAATGTGGTAAGACCCCTCGATTTGATAGCTATCCTGAATACTTTTATAAAAAAAATTGGGAAATGGCTTTCTCCGTATATTTTGGAAATGCTTCAGTATTCTTTTGTGAAAGGTAATTTACTTTTTACCTTTTATGAGGCATCAATTACTTTAATTCTTAAAAAAATGTAAAGATCCTATTGATTGTTCCACATATAGACCTATTCATTATCGAATGTCGATGTTAAAATTCTGTCAAAGATAATGGCCAATCGGTTGGAAAATGCTTAATTATTTTTCAAAGATCGAACAGGCTTTATAAAGGAACACTATTCGTTTTCAATTGTTCGGAATAATTAACCATTACATATTCATCCTCTTTTAAAACTCCACAATGCGTCGTCTCTTTGGATGCTGAAAATGTGTTCGATCAATTTGAATGGAAATATTTTTAAATGTTTTAGAGAAAATTGGTTTTGTGTTAATTGTACGAAGTGGACTAGAATTATATATAAAACTCCTATTGCTACTGTTATTACTAATAACTGTTGAACCCTTTTTTTCGCTTTCATGGGGGAAAAGACAACGTTGCCCATTAAGTCCTTTATTATTTAATATAATACTAGAACCTATCTGGATGTAGTGTATAAGTTGAATGTAGAGTTAAAATTGGCATGTAGCAAAGGCAATGATACAGTTGTCTTGGGGATTTCAATATTCTGGTATACAGGGAGAATCAAGATGGTACAGGACCCCAAGAAAGGGAGTTTGTGGAGTGTCTTCGAGATGGATTCTTAGAACAGCTGATACTGGAGCCTACCAGGGTGAAGGCGATTCTAGATTCAGTGTTGTGCAATGAACTGGGTTTGATCAGGGACCTCGAGGTAAAAGAACCATTAGGAGGTAATGACCATAATATAATATGTCTTAACCTACAATTTGAGAAGGAGAAGGAAAAATCAGATGTCTCAGCATTACAGTTGAACAAAGGGAACTATGGAGCTATGAGGGAGGACCTGACCAAAGTTCAATGGAGCAATACCCTAGCCGGGGAAACAGTCGAACAGCAATGGCAGGTATTTCAGGCAATAATGCAGAGAGTGCAGGATCGGTTCATTCCAAAGAGGAAGAAAGATCCTAAGGGGCGGCCGTGGGTGACGAGGGAAGTAAAGGGTAGTATAAAAATAAAAAAAGAAGTATAACATAGCAAAGATGAGCGGGAAGCCGGAGGACTGGGAAGCTTTTAAAGAGCAACAGAAGATAATAAATAAGGCAGTATGCGGAGAAAAAATGAGGTACGAAGGTAAACTAGCCAAGAATATAAAGGAGGATAGTAAAAGCTTCTCTAGGTATGTGAAAAGAAAAAAAAATAGTTAAAGTCAAAATTGGTCCATTGAAGACAGAAGCGGGTGCATTTATTATGGGGAACAAGGAAATCGCAGATGAGTTGTACAGGTACTTCGGATCTGTCTTCACTAGGGAAGACACAAACAATCTCCCGGATGTCATACCCGCCAAAGGAACTAGGGTAAAGGATGAACTGAAGGAAATTTATATTGAACAGGAAACGGTGTTGGATAGACTGTTGGGTCTGAAGGCTGATAAGTCCCCGGGACCTGATGGTCTGCATCCTAGGGTACTTAAGGAGGTGGCTCTAGAAATCGTAGACGCATTGGTAATCATTTTCCAATGTTCTATAGATTCAGGATCAGTTCCTGTGGATTGGAGGGTGGTTAATGTTGCTCCACTTTTCAAGAAAGGAGGGAGAGAGAAAACAGGGAATTATAGACCGGTTAGCCTGACATCAGTTGTGGAAAAGATGCTGGAGTCAATTATAACAGAGGAAATTACGACATATTTGGATAGCAGTAGAAGGACCAGTCCGATTCAGTATGGATTTACGAAGGGAATATCATGCTTGACTAAACTTCTGGAGTTTTTTGAGGATGTATCTATGAAAATGGACAAGCGAGAGCCAGTGGATGCAGTGCACATGGTTTTGGGGGCAGAATACTGACATGGACTGTAAATTGGATGGCTGACAGAAAACAAAGAGTAGCGATTAACAAGTCCCTTTCGGAATGGCAGGCTGTGACCAGTGGGGTACTGCAAGGTTCGATGATGGGACCACAGCGGTTTACAATATACATTAGTGATTTAAATGAACGGATTAAAGGTAACGTTAGCAAATTTGCCGATGCCGCAATGCTGGGTGGCAGTGCGAAATGTCAGGACGATGTTATGAGAATGCAGGGTGATTTGGACAGGCTAGGTGAGTGGGCGAATATATGGCAGATGCAGTTTAATGTGGATAAATGTGAGGTTATCTACTTTGGTGGCAAGAACAGGAAGGCATTACTATCTAAATGGAGTCAAGTTAGGAAAAGAGGAAGTACAACGAGATCTAACTGTTCTTGCAGATCAGTCAATGAAAGCAAGCATTCAGGTACGGCAGGCAGTTAAGAAAGCTAATGGCATGCTAGCATTTATAACAAGAGGAACTGAGTATAGGAATAAAGAGGTCCTTCTGCAGCTCTACAGGGCCCTGGTGAGACCCCGCCTGGAGTATTGCGTGCAGTTTTTTTTTTCTCCAAATTTGAGGAAGGACATTCTTGCCATTGAGGGAGTGCAGCATTGGTTCACAAGGCTAATTCGTGGAATGGCGGGACTGTCATATGTTGAAAGATTGGAGCGACTGCGCTTGTATACACTAGAATTTAGAAGGATGAGAGGGGATCTGATTGAAACGTATAAGTTTATTAAGAGATTGGACACGCTGGAGACAGGAAGCATGTTCCCGCTGATGGGTGAGTCCAAAACTATAGGCCACCGTTTAAGAATACGGGCTAGGCCATTTAGAACAGAAATGTGGAAAAACATTTTTCACCCAGAGTGCGGTGGATATGTGGAATGTGGTGCCTCAGAAGGCAGTGGAGGCCAAGTCTCTGGATGCTTTCAAGAGAGAGTTCGATGGTGCTCTTTTAGATAGCGGGGTCAAGGGATATGGGAAAAGAACAGGAACTGGGTACTGATTGTGTATGATCATCCATAATCACAGTGAATGGCGGTGCTGGCTAGAAGAGCCGAATGGACTGCTCCACCAACTGTCTATTATCTATTTTCTATAAACTCCTGCTATTGCTCTTCGTGAAGCTAAAGATATTTGTAAATGAGACCGTTCATAAGATTTCTCTTTACGCTGACGATTTACTGGCTTATATATCCAATCTCGAGGAATCTACCCCTGCCTTGCTAATGTTATTTAATGAATTTGGAGATTTTTTAGGATATCAAATAAATTTTAGTAAAAGTGAAACGTTTCCTTTAAATGAATCTGTTTCTATATATGATAATACTCCTTTCAAAGTCACGGATTCCTTTAGGTATGTGGGTGTTATACTCAATAAAAAATAAGGATCTTTACAAAGCTAATTTTGTTCCCTTATTAGATTCTATGAAGTATTTATTTAGTAGAATAAACCCACTTACATTTTCACTTGTTGGTCGCATCCATATAGTCAAAATGATGATTTTACTATATGATTCTAATATTTTAATATTAAATATTAATATTATAATATTTTATTTTTTATTTGGAATAATAAAAGATCAAGAATTAGTAAATATCACTTACAAAAGTTAAAAAAGGGTGGAGGCCTCGCTTTGATCTATTTAAGAATGTATTACTGGGCTACAAATGTGCATATATGTCCTTTTGGTTACACTGAGTTGATCGGCCAGTTTGTGTAAACTTGGATTTCAAAGCAGTGAAACAGTTCCATTTAACCTCGTTATTCGGAGCTGCTTTATCTATATAATTAGCTTAAGTTGCTAATTTAATTTTATGCGCTGTGATTAAGCATTCTTTACAAACTTGGCTCCAGTTCCGTATTTTTTTAATATTAAAAAAATAAACTTAGTATTTTAATTTAACGAAATTACGTTTTTAAGCCTTTTTTGAGTGATCCACTTTTCTTTTTTACTTTGGAAAAATAAATGTTTTTTTCTTTAAAGAAGATAGACTGATGTCTTTTGAAGAATTTGTTGATAAGTATTCTCTTTCATACACTTTTTACAATACCTTCAAGATAGACATTTCTTTAAAAACATTTAAGTAATTTTCCTTACATATTGGATGCCGACATGGTAGATACTATTACGAGAATGAACCCTTTGATGAAGGTTTCCATTGGAGAATTTATAATTTGCTATTTCAATGGGATAAGTGTTGTTTATTTAAGATTAAACAAGATTGGGAACAAAAGAACTTAATTTGACTTTTATGACGGAGGACTGGACGCGGATTTTGAAGTTGGATAACTCTTCTTCAATCTGTGCTACTCATTCACTGATGCAGTTTAAAATTGTGCATTGTTACTACTTGACGAAGGAGAGATTGTCTAAAATGTTTATTCATGTTGATAGTGATTGCGGTAGATTTAGAACTGAGACAGCTACACTGAGACACTTGCTTTGGTCCTGCTCTATACTGGAACAGTTCCGGAAGTCAGTTTTTTTTCCCTACAATTTCTAAAGCACTTAAAATTAATTTACAACCTAACAAATTAACTGTGCTTTTTGGAATAATTCCTCAAAATTATTTTGAGGGTCAACATGTGATCAACATGTTGTTGCATTTGTTACATTGAAAGCTAGGAAGGCCATTCTGCTGAAGTGGAAGCATACGTCGGCTCCCATTTTGTCACAATGGTTCTCAAGCGATGTTATGTCTTAGTTTGGATAAAATTAGAAGTCGAACCTTTGAACCTATGATTGATTTTGAGAAAAGATGGGGTTCATTTGCTCGTTACTATCATTTGAATTAATTGATAGATTTTCTCCACGATCTAATTGTAAATTCTTGGTACAATTTTTTCTTGCTGGTGGTTTGATGTTTATCATTAGAAGCTTTTTTATATGACGCATGGCTCCAGGGTTGAACAAATAATGCTTTTTTTACTCCGCTTTCTTTGCTTTATTAGGGATTTTTTTTCTCTTTTTTGTCACCTCTTTTTTTCCAATTTTTAATACAACGTTTTTTTTCTTGAGACTTTGTAAGTGTTGCCTAATTCGACATACTGTTGTTAATTTTGGATGTTGATGATGATGATGATACTACGACTACTATTACTACTACTACTACTACTACTACTACTACTACTACTACTACTACTACTACTACTACTAATAATAATAATAATAATAATAATAATAATAATAATAATAATAATAATAGAAAAGAAAGAAAAGGATTGCTATGTGTCCATCGATTTCAGTGACACTTCATATCCCGGCACCGACATGTTGGTACATTGCTTCCAATTCTGTCACGATAAGTCCAACTCAGGTTGATGGACTAACACGTCATAATGCCTCTAGTAGTCTGCGACCACCGTGGACATCCATTTCTCTTCCCGCCGGGAAACAATCTCGTTTGTTTTCTCACCTCCCCACCTCCCTTTTGTTTATCAGCAATCAGTTGCACTTCTCGCGCATTTTCGGCCACCACGCCCTCATAATCTGTCCACCACCATCCTTTAGTTTCCCTCTGTCCTTCAATCCATGGTCCACTTTCCAATCATATTCGTCTTCCTCAGCTCGTAAGTCTTCCTCTTAAAAACTCTCGGCTTGATTTATGATTCCCTTTCAACACTTCTTCGCAAACAACACCCTTCCCAATCAGCTGGACTCACGTTTCTCCCTCCAGGTTCAGCTCCTCCCCTTCTCCTTAGGTTCTGCCCATATCCTTTCCAAACCTAATGGAGTGTTTCAACCAAAAAATGTCGACATGCCATTTCCATCTATGCATGCTGCCTGAAATGATAGATTTCTCCAGTAAATTGTTTGTTTTGGTCATGAATTTCTTCTTCTGCAGAATCATTTTTATCTGTCCCATTCAACGGTCAATTAACTCAGTTCCCAGAATCAGCCTGCGTATTGTGGACTGCGCGGCCTATCGCTGACAGGATGTCAGATTTTGCAGATGCTATGCAGCCTCAAATTACCACAATCCTGAGTGCTCGATGTTCTTGTCATGGTATTGGAGACGTTCCAAGCGGAAAATAAGGTACTTATTCTAGTTTGTTCCTAGCGGATCAAATTTGTGACGGAGGAGTCCTAGGATCGGTATGTCAGCGTGGGAAAGGGAAGGGAAATTAAGTCGTCCTGGGGTTTGGTATTCCAGGCGACCACGAGGACAGATCTAAAGAGCTAGATGGACTAGTTACTAAGCCAGCCTCCGGTCTTACCAATTGCCGAGGAGGTCTCAAAATCGAGGCTGAGGTGTATTCACTTAACGGCCAATGGTTTGCATGTGAAATATTGCAGTAACGGCAGGGCTGTTTAGTCCTCTGGAGACTAACGTGGCAGTTAGTATTGTGGTAGATTTGATACTTTTACTGACTTTCCTGCTAAAACTTCTTTTTGCGTTCTATGTTGCCGAATCTGAACGATGCATACAGCACTACGTTTTCATGTGTTATAAAAAAGGAAGGTGAGTTGACTCCTTTGGGTAGTCTCATTTGTTGGGACTAGAGGGGAGCCAAAAGGGGTGACCTCACAATGTATCTCCTTGTTTTATTGTGCATTATCGTTCAACTTTCCCTGTTACAACTTATTCTGCACTGCTGTTGTTTACCTCAATGCACTGGATGAAGATTTATTATCTTTGAATACTATGCATGACAAGCTTTTTAATGAACATACAGTTCATTGTTTAACAGTACATGTCACAATGATAACACTATTCAAATTATAATCCGCCCGCGGGGAGTCACGGATCACATGTGAAGCAGGGTGACCACTCCAGAGGTTCGGCCTCCATCAGACGGCTCACAATGAGTTTTCTTGTCTACAGCACAGCCTTTTTTTTTTGTCGTAGATAAAAAAAAACTCTTCGATTTATTCACAGCTCTCCCTTTTCTTTCCCCTCAGTCAGGTCAGATTCGAGCGCGTTCTCGCCACCCACTAGTTGCCCAACAAATTGGATTGTTTTTATTTGATTCCAGGGACTTCTTCAGATTCCTCTTCCTCAGCTCCACCTCTTCCAGCCTTCAGCTCCCGGCTTTATTTATGACTCTCTTTCATCCCGCATCTCCAGTCGCCCGCATTCCAACTCCGTTTGACTTTCCCAACTCTTTCCAGATTACATGCCTTCCCTAATTAGTATTTACTAATCTCTAACTTGTTGCCCAATTAATTGGCGAATACAGACAATTACCTCAGTTACATTTAATTACACCTCAAATGCAATTACATCTGAAATGAAACAACTTTGAGATTCGGCACACCACAAATACGTGAAAAATCCGTGTGGACCTCCAAATGCAAATGCATCCCCACAACTTCAAAACCGTGGACACACACACGCTAATTAGATTATCACAAAATAATAATTTCAGACATACACACGATGACAAAATCTGTGTACAATGAGCCTCACAGATGAATGTGGGGGTTTCAGCGGGTTTGGGCTGCGCATGGATTTGGTGATGCGCACCAATTTGACGATGCACATGGATTTGGTGATGTTGGCTGATTTGGGTTGCCTTTTCGATCATGGGACACACATGGATTTGGTGAGTTGACTGATCAAAATTTGCGTGCGGATTATTAAGGTCGAGGCTGCCATTTTCTCAATTGCTTTTATTGATTGTTGCTCCGGGAAAATCTGATGTACAAGTGGCGGAGTCCGCGGGTTTCGGGTGCGCACTAAATTGGAGATTGCACAATTTTATTTTTTGTTCTCGAATATGGGTTGCACACGGTCTTGTTGTTTATATGGATCTGGGGTTGTGCATGGATTTTGGAGCGTTTTCTAATAAAAGGTTGCAAACTGATTGAGGGGAGTGCTCCGAAATCGGAGTGCGCACCTTTTTGGGAATAGCAAATTTATGGTAGTTAGCGAATATGTGAGTCTCCACGTTTTTGTGATTGCATATCGATTTGGTGACGTACGTAGGGACTTTGGGAATCGTGGTGGTTTTTACTGTTAAGGCAGCCATTTTGTGTTCGCAATGCTTATCCGTCTGGGTCATCTAATATGCCTGTGGGGTGCTCCAGTATTTGAGGATGTGGGCAGATTTTGGGGTGCGGACGGATTTTAGTGATCTGTCTACAGTTAGGGGTGTAGTCTTGAATATGGGGCTGCACACGGATTTGGATTGACACGCAGATCTGCGTGTGTCGCCGATCTACAAAAGGATTTTGGCTTTCTAAACTCGAGACGGTAATTTTCTGAATTGATAGAAATGTTGCTTGTCTGGGATAATCCATTATGCATCTGGCGTGTCAGCGGGTTTGGGGTGCGCACCGATTTTGGGTTTGCGCACATTTAGGGTTGCTTCGGGATATATGGGTGGCAATGATTTACAGATTTAGTGAAATCCGGATTTGGGGTACATAGAGATTTGGTCTCTTTAGGAGAGTTTCGGTGAGGACGTGTGCACAGTGATGGGTAGATTCGGAACCACATACGTATTTGATGCTGCTTTCTGATTGGGAGGCTGCACAAGCTTAGGAATGTATCAACCGTGCACAGGACGTCAGTATGGATTTGGGGTGCACACGGGTGCCTGACAATTGGAGATGCGATCAGGTTTAGGTGTGTGTCGGCGCATATGGGTGCACATGAATTTGTCTATCGATTTGGGGTTGTGGTGAATCTCAAAGTCATTTCATTTATATTGTCTTCAATAATAGCTGCACTATGTTCTCGCGATTACCTTAAAGTGAATGCTATCACTCTAAAGTGACTCTTCCTTTGGGAAAATCAAATGTGTATACGTGGGTGTCAGCAGGTTTGGTGGTGTACACGATCTTAGATGCTCTCGGATTTGGGGGTGTCTTTGGATTTAGGGTTCTGACAAATCTCGGGTTGTTTCATTGATAGGTTCTTTATTAATAAATACACTTTCAGTTTTCTACTCTTCTCTTGCTGTGACTTTTAAGTTGGAGGTTGTTACTTTGTGAACTATTTGAAATTATTTCTCCCCTCCAATAACCTAATCTGAAAGTCGGAGGAGTTGACGGGTTCGGAGTGCGCACCCATTTGGGTGTGCATACGGATTTGGGAGTGCACGTGGATTTTTTGGATATCGGAGGAATTGGGTATAATGCCAAATTTCAAATTGATTATTTTACAGATACTCGGATGCATATTGGACTTTAACGTTCAGTTTTGTTCTTTCTACTTTTAGTGTGGATTAAACTATCTTGTGAAATGTTTGAAATGTTTCTTGCTCTAGGATAAATAATGGTACATGTAGGGGCGGACTCGGATTTGGGGGTTCTCAGAGATTTTGACATGTGCGCGGCGAGTTTGGGTACACACGGATTTCGGTGTCGGTGCATTGGGGGGCGTGACGAATCACAAGGTTGTTTCACTTATACATACTTTAATAATATAACATGGATCTTTGTTCTAGATTTTTGTGCGTGCTGCTATTTTGTGAACTGTTTGACCTGACTCGTGATTTCGGATAATCTAGAATGCATGTGGGTTTGGCGTCAGGATTGGGGTGCATATGGATTTAGGGTGAGCTGTTATTTGGTCATGCGCACAGACTTATGGTTGAATATGGATTAGGGGATGTGCTCAGATTTAGGTGTCTGTTGTCTAATATGGAGGTGCACAGGTTACGCCCAGATCTGTGTGTTTCAAACGATCTGGAGTTGCAGATGTCTTTTGGGATGCGTGCCGATTTTAATGTCGAAACAGTCATTTTATGAACGATTTAAAATGATTCCTGGACTGAGATAATCTATTATGCAGGTTAGTGAGACAGTGTGTATGGAGTGTGCACTGATTTTTGGGATTACGCAGATTTAGGGCGGTGTCGGCAAATATGCCTTCACACACCATTCTGGGGATGTGAACAGAGTTAGTGATGTGTCCGACAATATAGAGGTGCACACTTATTCGTAACGCTCATTGATCTAGGAGTGTGCAGGCCAGTATGTGGATGTTTACAGATTTCGGCAAATATGTCCTCACACACTAATCTGAGGATGCGAACAGATTAGGTGACGTGTCCGACAATATAGAGGTGCACACTTATTCGTAACGCTCATTGATCTAGGAGTGTGCAGGCCAGTATGTGGATGTTTACAGATTTCGGCAAATATGCCCTCACACACCAGTCTGCGGATGCGAACAGCTGTAGTAATTCGGAATTATTAGATATCTGAAGGTTGTTTCATTCATAGATAATTTCAGAATCAATGAACCTTGAACTTTCAGCAATATTCTTGTAATTTTATGCTGGAGGCAGGCATTTTGTGTACTGTTCTAAATGATTCTTGCCCTGTGATACTGTACGGTGCATGTACGGGTGTCAGCGGGTTTGCGATGCCCATTCAATTGAAAATTACACAGAGTTAAGGCAACATCGTCAAATATGTAATGCACACAGTTTTGGCGCTGCGCCAGGATTTGGGCACGCGTCAGATTTAGGTGTATGCTCTGGAACATGGGGTGTGCACGGATTAGTAGATAACCACAGATTCGGGTCTCTCTGCGGATTTAGGATTGCACATGAATTTTGGTGTACGTGCGCATTGGGGATGTGACGAATATCACGGTTCTGTCAGATGTATACTGGTGTATCTACAGATTCGGAGGTATGACGAGTTTCGAGGCTGTTGCCTGGTGGCAGCAATATTGAGCGCTCTCTGAAATGATCCTTGCTCAGGGATAATCCAATCTGCATTGGAATGTGCCAGAGAGTTTGAGGAGAACGAATTTGTGTTTGCATGGGGATTCGGGGCAGCACACGGATTGAACTGTCTGTGGATTTTTGTTTGCAACTCATGTCGGGGTTGCTTACGGGTTTGTTGCTGCGCACAGACTTGTGGGAGGAACTTGGCTTTCATGCACATTGGTTAGGGGATGCACAAATAGTTAGGAATTTGTCTGCCAACCTGGGTAGCACCTTAATTTGGAGAAGCACAAAGATTTAAGGATAGGTATGCCAAATAAATTTGCACATATTTCATGTTTTTTAATATTTTGGTGCACTTGGATCGGGGATATTCACAGAATTGTGCGCCTCCGCTGGTTTAGGGGTGCACACGGATTTCATGGTGTCGGTCTATCCTTAGACCTTACATAGAAACTGTACTCTCAGATCCCTCTGCTCTCCCTCATTCCTCAATTCCCTAACAATTATTGTATATATCTACCCAGGTAGGTCCGGCCAAAGTGCAACGGCTCTTGATCCCATCTGGATGGAACGTCACATTAGATTCAATCTTCAAATGTTCAGCCCGTTTTTCCAGCTGTTCCACTGACGCTGAAAGTTTTCATCAACTACTTCGCTGTCTATTCCTACTCTGAATCCAGGTGTCATCTGCAAATCCAGTTTATCATATTACAACTGTTACATATTACAAGTTGTTACATATTAGAACTACCATATTATATCCTATTCCTTAGAAAGTTTTTCGATAAGTTTTGGGGTGCACACAGATTTGGGGTTGTCGCTGGATTTGAGGTGCATACTAATTTGATTTGCGGGCAGTGTGCAGGTTTTGCGGGTGTACGCATATTTTGTCATTTCGTGTAATGGTTTTGGGCTAATCCCGTTTTCAAGTCGATGTGTCCACGGCTTTCAAACTGTACATAGACGTAAGTGTACACCTGGATTTCGAGTTGCGCACGGATTTGGCGTAGCTGCGGATTTGAAGGTGTGGGAATCCCAAAGTTGTTCTGTTTATAGATACAGAAACAAAACAAAATGTCATTTGAACTTCGAAATCTGTCGTTGTGTTTTTTTTTCTCTTGTTTAGGCAGCCATTGCGTCAGATTTTGAAATGATTCTTAGTCTGAGATATTCAAATTTGCATTTGGGTTTCTCAGCGGGTTGATACACACACTCTCTCTCTCTCTCTCTCTCTCTCTCTCTCTCTCTCTCTCTCTCTCTCTCTCTCTCTCTCTCTCTCTCTCTCTCTCTCTCTCTCTCTCACACACACACACACACACACACACACTGTGGGAGGTGTTAGCGGGTTTGGGGTGCACACTGAATTAGACATTGCGCATATTTAAGGTTGCCTCGAATATGTGGATGCAAATCTATCTTTCCATGGAGCAGATTTAGGGGTGTTTTCTCGAGTATGTGACGCACACGGAAATGGTGTTGTGCGTAGATTTAGGCTGTGTTTTCGGATATAGCGGAGCACACGGATTTGGGATTATCTGTTTAAAGTGTTTCTTAATCTGAGATAATCTAATGTGCATATGCGGTTGTCAGCGGGTGGAGTGCACATGGATTTTGCGGTTGCGCTCTTATTTAGTGACGTGCGCAGATTTGAAGGTACCCACGCATTTGGTGACGTGTCCGGATTCAGCGGTGCATTGTCTAACACAGAGATGTACACTGATTTGACGATGTGTACAGATTCAGCGGTGTATTGTCGAATACAGGGGTGCACACTTATTTGGGGATGCGCATATATTTAGGGGTGCATAAGCCAATACGGGGATGTTTACCGATCTCGGGCTTCTCACAGATTTGTAATTTTTTATCGATTTGGAGTTGCGACGCATCTCAAGGTTGTTTCATTAAAAGATACTTTTAAAATAAATGCACTTTGAACTTTCAACAGTGATCTTGCTATTTTAAGTTGCAACCTGCTATTTTATTATGCTTTATCGCAGAGCAGCAGCGAACCATCTGATTGGCCTTGCAGAGTTCTCTTTGGGAAGTAGTTGACTTGATCAGCATTTCTGATCGTGTGTTCACGATCACACTTAATAAAAAAAAAAAGACGGCCATAGTCTGAACAGTTTGAAATGATAACCTCGTGATCGTGTGGATGTGTCAGCGGGCTTGGGTGCACACTCAATTAGGAATTGCGCAGATTTAGGGCAGCGAATATGAAAGTGCCTACTGCTTTGGGGTGCCCATGGATTTGGAGATGCGCACGAACACAGGGGCGTTTTATCAAATATTGCGGTGCGCACTAACTCGGGAAATGCGCACATTCAGGAATGTGGCGGCAAATACGAGTCTGAAAACAGTATTATGGAGTGTACCTGGATTTGGGGAGTCGCGCAGATTTATAAGTGTTTACCTGAATATGGGGTTGAGCTAGTCAGGTAATCACGAGTCAGGTCAAACAGTTCACAAAACAGCTACACGTTCAAAAATCTAGAACAAAGTTCCAAGTTCTATTATTAAAGTATCTATAAGTGAAACAACCTTGTGATTCATCACGACCCCCAATCCACCGCTACCCAAATCCGTGTGTACCCAAACTCGCCGCGCACTTGTTAAAATCTCTGAGAACCCTCAAATCCGAGTCCGCCCCTACATGTACAATTATTTATCCTAGATCAAGAATCATTACAAACATTTCACAAGAGAGCTTAATTCACATTAAAAGCAGCAAGAACAAAACTCAACGTTAAAGTCCAATGTGTATCCGAGTATCTGTAAAAGAAACAATTTGAATTTTGGCATTATACCCAATTCCTGCGACATCCAAAAATCCACGTGCACTCCCAAATCCGTATGCACACCCAAATGGGTGCGCATTCCGAACCCGTCAACACCTTTCACTTTCAGATTAGGTCATCAGAGAGGAGAAATAATTTCAAATAGTTCACAAAGTAACAACCTCCAACTTAAAAGTCACAGCAAGAGCAGAGTAGAAAACTGAAAGTGTATTTATTAATAAAGAACCTATCAATGAAACAACCGCGTGATTTGTCAGGACCCTAAATCCAAAGACACCGCGAAATCCGGGAGCATCTAAGATCGTGTACACCACCAAACCTGCTGACACCCACGTATACACATTTGATTATCCCAAAGGAAGAGTCACTTTAGAGTGACAGCATTCACCTTAAAGAAATCGCGAGAACATAGTGCAGCTATTATTGAAGACACTATAAATGAAATGACTTTGAGATTTACCACAACCCTAAATCGACCGACACCAACAAATTCATGTGCACCTATATGCGCCGACACACACTTAAACCTGATCTCATCCCCAATCGTCAGGCACCCGCGTGCACCCCAAATCCATACTGACGTCCTGTGCACCCATATCGGTTGATACATTCCTAAGCTTGTGCAACCTCCCAATCAGAAAGCACCATCAAATACGCATGTGGTTCCGAATCCACCCATCATTTATCTGTGCACACGTCCTCGCCGAAACTCTCCGAAAGAGACCAAATCTGTATGTACCCCCAAATCCGCTGTTTTCAGTAAATCTTTTCGCATCGCAAATCATTTGCCACCCATATTTGCCGAAGCAGCCCTAAATCTGCGCAAACACAAAATCGGTGCGCACCCCAATCCCGCTGACACCCGAGATGCATAATGGATTATCCCAGACAGGCAACATTTCAATCAATTCAGAAAATGACCGTCTCGAGGTTCTAACCATATGTGCGCCAAAATCCTTTTGCAGATCGGCGACACACCCAAATCTGCATGTCAACCCAAATCCGTGTGTAGCCCCATATTCAAGACTACGCCCCGAACTGGACACTGATCACTAAAATCCGTCCTCACCCCCAAATCTGCGCACATCCTCAAATACGAGAGCACCCAGACGGATAATCATATTAGATGACCCAGACGGATAATCATTGCAAATACAAAACGGCTGTCTTAACAGTAAAAACCACCACGTATCCCAGATCGATATGCGCTTACAAAAATGTGGAGACTCACATATTCGCTAACTACCATAAATTTGCTATCCCTAAAAAGGTGCGCACCCTTATATCGGAGCACTCCCCTAAATCAGTTTGCAACTCTTTATTAGAAACGCTCCTAAATCCATGCACAATCCCAGATCCATATGAACCACAAGACCGTGTACAACCCATATTTGACGACAAAAAATAAAATTGCGCAATCGCCAATTCAGTGCGAACCCGAAACCCACTTGTACATCCGATTTCCCTGAGTAACAATCAATAAAAGCAATTGAGAAAATGGCAGCCTCGACGTTAATAATCCGCACGCAAATTTTGATCCGTCAACTCACCAAATCTATGTGTGTCCCATGATTGAAAGGCAACCCAAATCAGCGAACATCACCAAATCCATGTGCTTCGTCAAATTGGTGCGCATCACCAAATCCATGCACAGCCCAAACACTCTGAAACCCCCACATTCATTTGTGAGGCTCGTTGTACACAGATTTTGTCATCTTGTGTATGTCTGAAATTATTATTTTGAGATAATTTAATTAGCGTTTGTGTATCCACGGTTTTAAAGTTGTGGGGATGTATTTGCATTTGGAGATGCACATGGATTTCTCACGTATTTGGGGTGTCTGCGGTTTGGAGGTGTGCCGAATCTCAAAGTTGTTTCATTTAGATCACGTGAATAATGAATGTAATTTGAAATTTGACATGAAGTATTTTAAATGATACTTCCTCTGTGATAATCAAATGTACAAGTGGGTTTCTCCGCGGGTATGATATTCGCATGAATTTTAGGGTGCGCACCTAGTGGTGGTGCACATATTTGAGGTGTATATGGTTTCGGGATTGTGTACATGTAAACACGGATATGGGGTGAGATAAAGATTTGGGCGTGTTGGCGGATCAGAAGTTGCACGTGGAATTTGGGCTGTGTGCGGGTTTTCATGTTGAGGCATCCATTTTCTGAATTCTTGAAAGGATTCTAAACTGCAAGTCAGGATGTTAGCAGTTTTGGGGTGCGCACTGAATTGGGTCGCGCAGATATTGGGCAGTGTCTGAGAATAAGTGGTGCACACTGCTGTGGTGTGAACTTGGATTTGGGAATGCGCACGGATTTAAAGTTCAATCTTCAAATATGGGGGTGAGCACTGATTTCGGGTGTTCGTAGATTTAGGGGTTGGCGGCGAATATGCACAAGGATTTGGGGATAAGCGCAAATTTTGGATTTTGTGGTCAATTACGGGGGCGTAATTAGATGTTGTGATGTTTGTATATTCCGGGAGTTATTTGTTGACCGATCGACAGTTGCGATCATATTTTGGGGTGCGTGCGAATTTTAAATGTCCAAATAGCCATTTTCTGAAATGTTGGACATGAATTCTGCCTTGGAATAATCTATCATATATGTGGTGTGTCGGCTCGGCGTGTTTCGAGTGCGCACTGATTTGGTGATGTGCACAGGTTTTCTGGATTCATGGCGGGCAGTTTTGTTTTATCATTGCAAAGCCTCTGCTAAAGTAAATTCCGATAATCGGGAGCTCTGGGCTAAAATACTTTAAATTCACATTTAAAGGTACTGCGCTGTGCTTTTAGAAATTGCCGCAAGTTTGAAGGGAATGCGAGAAAAGAACCGCCGGTGAGATTTAAGGAGGAAATTTAGACATCACTCGAAGTTTAGTCTCAAACATGGCCATGCACATGTATTTGGGGATACACATAGATTTGGGTGTGTTGGCGGATCAGGATTTGCACCCGAATGTGTCGAGTGCGGATTGTTAACGTCGAGGCTGCTAATTTCTCAACTGTTTCGAATGTAGATTGCTCAGAAAAATCTCATGGGCATGTAGGTGTGTCAGCGGGTTTAGGGTGCGCGCTGCATTGGGTATTGCGCAGAAATTAGGCGAGTCAGCGAAAATGAGTTGTACAGGGTCTCGGGGTGCATTTGGATGCACAGGGATTTTGGGGTTTGGGGTTCTTGAACACGGGGATGGGCTCGTATTTGGGGATAGCATATTTGGGGGTTTGTCAGCGAATATGGAGTCGCCACGTTTCTGTGGGTGTATCTGGGAGTTCACAAGGATTTGGGTTGATCTGTGTGTGTCGGCGGATTTGGTGATATGCTCACGACCTTTGGGATGCGTGTGGCTTTTAGTGTCAAGGCAGCCATTTTGTGCTTGAAATGATTCTTCATTAGGGTTAGGGTCATCGAATGTGCGTCCTTACTTAGCGAAGTGAGCAGATTTTGGGACTCACACGCATTTTCGAGATACTTTCATACTACTGCTGAGTATGAGGGTGCACAGGAATTTGACCATCGTTGACCATAATGATAATGTCATTGTCTCTGGAGCCTTAACACGGACCAGTGTGATAATGTAACAGCGTGTCCCGGTCATTCACAGGAATGCATTCCTAAGACACCCATATTTTAACTTCCTTCCCTGTGCATAGAATTCAACTGGAGATTTACCCAACTCCTTGAGTCGGCTGAATGCGATTAGTTGGATCAAAGGTATATGCAGTCTTGTATGCTGTACATTACTGCCCCATATAACTGAATACCTAACAAAACGGGAGGGGGGGGGTGATTAGTCCAAATGCTGGAGAAACTTCTCAGGCCAGGCAGCATCTATGGAAAAGAACACAGTCGACGTTTCGGGCCGTAGCCCTTCAGCAGGACTGGAGGAAGAAAAGCAGAGGAGTAGATTTGAAAGGTGATGTGAGGGGAAAGAGAAACGCCAGATGACAGGTGAAACTTGGAGGTGAATGGATGAAGCAAAGTGCTAGGAGGTTCATTGCAGAAAGATACAGAAAGCTACGGAAGAAAGAAAAAAATGGGGTAATGGGAGCTGGAACATAGGGAGGCTATGGCGGGCAAGGAGATATTAAGTGAGAGGGACAAAGGGGTTGAAATGGTGAAGGAGAGGTTTGAGAAAGCAATGTTCATGCCATCAGGTTGGAAGCTAACCAAACGGATTATAAGCTGTTGTTCCTCGCACCTAAGTGTGGCCTTATCGTGACAGTGGAGGAACTCATGAATGGACATATCGCAATGGGAATGGGAAGTGGAATTAAAATGGGTGACCAGTTGGAGATACCGCCTGTTCGGCGGATGGAGTGTAGATGCACAAACCCCCAATCAGTTTGCATCCCTTTAACGGAGAGGAAACCCCTAAGTCTGCGCAATTTCCAATTAAGTTCGCATCTCAAACCCATGTGCACCCCAAATACGCACACATCCTCAAGAAAGAGCGCACCCAAAATCCACATGTGCATCAAACCCGCTGGGAACCTCAAATGCGTTTTACATAATCCCAGAAAATAATCATTTCGAGTAGTACACATGATGGCTTCGTTAATTATTGTGCTTCGCAAATTTGTAGGTAACGTCCTAAATCTGGACTATCCCCAAGTCGGCGCGGACCCTAATCACTCTGACACGCCCCAATGCATAATCTCAGAATGGGAATCATTTTATTGACTGAAAGTTACAACATGGAAACCGCTTTACGCCCAGAACGCCTAGACTTGGACCCCCGAGACCCTGGAGCAGCTCTTGCCTTTGAACACTGGCTGGTGTGCTTCCAATCGTACTTAGAGGAGGTTCGTGCCACCGACTCGGCTGTTCGGCACAAACTTCTCTTCTCGTGGGTCGCCCCAAAAGTTTATTCGTTCATCAGGGACATATCCACCTACGAGGAGGCGCTTGCCGCCCTCCGAAGACAGTACCTGCGGCCAGTAAATCCAGTTTATGCACGGCACCGCTTGGCAACGCGAAAACAGCGGCCTACGGAGTCGACTGCTGAATTTCTCCGCGAGCTACAGGCACTCGCGCGGGCTTGTGACTGCAAAGCGCTCACAGCGGAACAGCATAAGGAACTCTTGGTCCGAGACGCTTTTGTGACTGGGGTTCGGTCAGTGTGTATCCGCCAGCGGCTGCTGGAAAAAGCTGATCTTCCCTTACGCTCCGCGATAGAGACAGCCGATATCTCACTTCCTAAGTCTCGGCGTGACTTATTGATGGTGCATCAATTTTATCATTTTTGATTTTGCCCCGCTGTTGGCTGCTGAACATGAACCCCTCCATAACCTCCCTGTCTCACTGGAACACACCAATGCAGATCTACACACAAATATGCCCTGAACCTGTACCCCTCCATAACCTCCCTGTCTCACTGGAACGTACCATTGCAGAACACCTCACAAATATGCACAGAACCTGTACCCCTCCATATCCTCCCTGTCTCACTGGAACGTCCCAACGCAGAACTCCACACAAATATGCCCTGAACCTGTACCTTCCATAACCTCCCTGTCTCACTGGAACGTACCATTGCAGAACACCACACAAATATGCCCAGAACCTGTACCCCTCCATAACCTCTCTGTCTCACTGGAAAGTACCAATGCAGAGATCCACACAAATATGCCCTGAACCAGTATCCTCCATAACCTACCTGTCCCACTGGAACGTACCAATGCAGAACTCCACACAAATATGCCCTGAACATGCACCCCTCCATTACCTCCCTGTCTCACTGTAAAGTACCAATGCAGAAGTCCACACAAATATGCCCTGTTCCTGTACCCCTCCATTACCTCCCTGTCTCACTGTAAAGTACCAATGCAGAAGTCCACACAAATATGCCCTGTTCCTGTACCCCTCCATAAACTCCCTGTATCACTGGGACGTACCAATGCAGAACTCCACACAAATAAGCCCTGAACCTGTACCCCTCCATAACCTACCTGTCTCACTGGAAATTACCAGTGCAGAACTCCACACAAATATGCCCTGAACCTGTACCCCTCCATAACCCCTCTGTTTCAATGTAATGTACAAATGCAGAACTACACACAAATATGCCTGAACCTGTACCCTTCCATAACCACCCTGTCTCACTGGAACGTACCAATGCAGAACTCCACACAAATAAGCCCAGAACCTGTACCCCTCCATAACCTCCCTGTCTCATTGGAACTTACCAGTGCAGAACTCCACACAAATATGCCCTGAACCTGTACCCCTACATAAATTCCCTGTCTCACTGGAACGAACCAATGCAGAACTCCACACAAATATGCCCTGAACCAGTACCCTCCATAAACTCCCTCTCTCACTGGAACGTACCAATGCAGAACTCCACACAAATATGCTCTGAACCTGTTCCCCTGCATTACCTCCCTGTCTCACTGGAACGTACCAATGCAGAACTCCACACAAATATGCCCTGAACCTGTACCCTCCGTAACCTCCCTGTCTCACTGGAACGTACCAATGCAGAACTCCACACAAATATGCCCTGAACCTGTACCCTCCGTAACCTCCCTGTCTCACTGGAAAGTACCAATGCAGATCTCCACACAAATATGCCCTGAACATGCACCCCTCTATTAACTTCCTGTCTGACTGGAACGAACCAAAGCAGAACTCCACACAAATATGCCCTGAACCTGTACCCCTCCATTACCTACCCGTCTCACTGGAACTAACCGATGCAGAACTCCACACAAATAAGCCCTGAAGCTGTACCCTCCATAACCTCCCAGTCTCACTGGAATGTAACAATGCCGACCTCCACACAAATATGCCCTTTTCGTGTACCCCTCCATAACCTCCCTGTCTCACTGTAAAGCACCAATACAGAACTCCACACAAATATGCCCTGACCCTGTACCCCTCCATAACCTCCCGTTCTCACTGAAACGTACCAATGCAGATCTCCACACAAATATGCCCTGAACCAGTACCCTCCATAACCTCCTTGTCTCACTGGAACGTACCAATGTAGAACTCCACACAAATATGCCCTGAAACTGTACCGCTCCATAACGTCCGTGTCTCACTGGAACGTACCAATGCAGATCTCCACACAAATATGCCCAGAACCTGTACCCCTCCATAACCTCTCTGTCTCACTGGAACGTACCATTGCAGAACACCACACAGATATGCCCTGAACCTGTACGGTGCATAACCTCCCTGTCTCACTGGAACGTACCAATGCAGAAGTCCACACAATTATGCCCTGAACCTGTACCCGTCCATAACCTCCCTGTCTCAGTGGTACGTCACACTGCAGAACTCCACACAAATATGCCATGAACCTGTACCCTCCATAACCTCCCTGTCTCACTGGAAAGTACCAATGCAGAACTCCACACAAATATGCCCTGAACCTGTACCCCTCCATAACTTCCCTGTCACACTAGAACGTACCAATGCACAACACCACACAAATATGCCCTGAACCTGTACCCTCCATAACCTCCCTGTCTCACTGGAACGTACCAATGCAAAGCTCCACACAAATATGCCCTGAACCTGTACCCCTCCATAACCTCCCTGTCTCACTGGAACGTACAAATGCAGATCTCCACACAAATATGCCCTGAACCTGTACCCCTCCATAACCTCCCTGTCTCACTGGAACGTACCAATGCAGAACTCCTCACAAATATGCCCTGTTCCTGTACCACTCCATAACCTCCCTGTCTCACTGGAACGTACCAATGCAGAACTGCACACAAATATGCCCTGAACCTGTACCCTCCATAACCTCCCTGTCTCACTGGAAAGTACCAATGCAGAGATCCACACAAATATGCCCTGAACCAGTATCCTCCATAACCTACCTGTCCAACTGGAACGTACCAATGCAGAACTCCACACAAATATGCCCTGAACATGCACCCCTCCATTACCTCCCTGTCTCACTGTAAAGTACCAATGCAGAAGTCCACACAAATATGCCCTGTTCCTGTACCCCTCCATAAACTCCCTGTATCACTGGGACGTAACAATGCAGAACTCCACACAAATAAGCCCTGAACCTGTACCCCTCCATAACCTACCTGTCTCACTGGAAATTACCAGTTCAGAACTCCACACAAATATGCCCTGAACCTGTACCCCTCCATAACCCCCCTGTTTCAATGTAATGTACAAATGCAGAACTACACACAAATATGCCTGAACCTGTACCCTTCCATAACCACCCTGTCTCCCTGGAACGTACCAATGCAGAACTCCACACAAATAAGCCCAGAACCTGTACCCCTCCATAAACTCCCTGTCTCATTGGAACTTAACAGTGCAGAACTCCACACAAATATGCCCTGAACCTGTACCCCTACATAAATTCCCTGTCTCACTGGAACGAACCAATGCAGAACTCCACACAAATATGCCCTGAACCAGTACCCTCCATAACCTCCCTCTCTCACTGGAACGTACCAATGCAGAACTCCACACAAATATGACCTGAACCGGTACCCCTCCATAACCTCCCTGTCTCACTGGAACGTACCAATGCAGAACTCCACACAAATATGCCCTGAACCTGTACCCTCCGTAACCTCCCTGTCTCACTGGAAAGTACAAATGCAGAACTCCACACAAATATGCTCTGAACCTGTTCCCCTGCATTACCTCCCAGTCTCACTGGAACGTACCAATGCAGATCTCCACACAAATATGCCCGGAACCAGTATCCTCCATAACCTCGCTGTCTCACCGGAACGTACCAATGCAGAACTCCTCACAAATATGCCCTGTTCCTGTACCACTCCATAACCTCCCTGTCTCACTGGAACGTACCAATGCAGAACTGCACACAAATATGCCCTGAACCTGTACCCTCCATAACCTCCCTGTCTCACTGGAAAGTACCAATGCAGAGATCCACACAAATATGCCCTGAACCAGTATCCTCCATAACCTACCTGTCCCACTGGAACGTACCAATGCAGAACTCCACACAAATATGCCCTGAACATGCACCCCTCCATTACCTCCCTGTCTCACTGTAAAGTACCAATGCAGAAGTCCACACAAATATGCCCTGTTCCTGTACCCCTCCATAAACTCCCTGTATCACTGGGACGTAACAATGCAGAACTCCACACAAATAAGCCCTGAACCTGTACCCCTCCACAACCTACCTGTCTCACTGGAAATTACCAGTGCAGAACTCCACACAAATATGCCCTGAACCTGTACCCCTCCATAACCCCCCTGTTTCAATGTAATGTACAAATGCAGAACTACACACAAATATGCCTGAACCTGTACCCTTCCATAACCACCCTGTCTCACTGGAACGTACCAATGCAGAACTCCACACAAATAAGCCCAGAACCTGTACCCCTCCATAACCTCCCTGTCTCATTTGAACTTAAAGGTGCAGAACTCCACACAAATATGCCCTGAACCTGTACCCCTACATAAATTCCCTGTCTCACTGGAACGAACCAATGCAGAACTCCACACAAATATGCCCTGAACCAGTACCCTCCATAACCTCCCTCTCTCACTGGAACGTACCAATGCAGAACTCCACACAAATATGACCTGAACCGGTACCCCTCCATAACCTCCCTGTCTCACTGGAACGTACCAATGCAGAACTCCACACAAATATGCCCTGAACCTGTACCCTCCGTAACCTCCCTGTCTCACTGGAAAGTACAATTGCAGAACTCCACTCAAATATGCTCTGAACCTGTTCCCCTGCATTACCTCCCAGTCTCACTGGAACGTACCAAAGCAGATCTCCACACAAATATGCCCTGAACCAGTATCCTCCATAACCTCGCTGTCTCACTGGAACGTACCAATGCAGAACTCCACACAAATATGCCCTGAACCTGTACCCCTCCATTACCTCCCCATCTCCCTGGAACTAACCAATGCAGAACTCCACACAAATTTGCCCTGAACCTGTACCATCCATTACCTACCTGTCTCACTGGAACATACCAATGCAGAACTACACACAAATATTCCCTGTTCCTGTACCCCTCCATAACGTCCCTGTCTCACTGTGAAGTACCAATGCAGAGCTCCACAGAAATATGCCCTGTTCCTGTACCCCTCCATAACCTCCCTGTCTCACTGGAACGTACCAGTGCAGAACTACACAAAAATATGCCCTGAACCTGTACCCCACCACAACCTCCGTTTCTCACTGGAACGAACCAAAGCAGAACTCCACACAAATATGCCCTGACCCTGTACCCCTCCATTACCTACCCGTCTCACTGGAACTAACCGATGCAGAACTCCACACAAATAAGCCCTGAAGCTGTACCCTCCATAACCTCCCAGTCTCACTGGAATGTAACAATGCCGACCTCCACACAAATATGCCCTTTTCGTGTACCCCTCCATAACCTCCCTGTCTCACTGTAAAGCACCAATACAGAACTCCACACAAATATGCCCTGAAACTGTACCGCTCCATAACGTCCGTGTCTCACTGGAACGTACCAATGCAGATCTCCACACAAATATGCCCTGAACCTGTACCCTTCCATAACATCCCTGTCTCACTGGAACGTACCAATGCAGAACTCCTCACAAATATGCCCAGTTCCTGTACCCCTCCATAACCTCCCTGTCTCACTGGAACCTACCAATGCAGAACTGCACACAAATATACCCTGAACCTGTACCCTCCATAACCTCCCTTTCTCACTGGAAAGTACCAATGCAGAACTCCACACAAATATGCTCTGAACCTGTACCCCTCCATTACCTCCCTGTCTCACTGGAACGTACCAATGCAGATCTCCACACAAATATGCCCTGACCCTGTACCCCTCCATAACCTCCCGTTCTCACTGAAACGTACCAATGCAGATCTCCACACAAATATGCCCTGAACCAGTACCCTCCATAACCTCCTTGTCTCACTGGAACGTACCAATGTAGAACTCCACACAAATATGCCCTGAAACTGTACCGCTCCATAACGTCCGTGTCTCACTGGAACGTACCAATGCAGATCTCCACACAAATATGCCCTGAACCTGTACCCTTCCATAACATCCCTGTCTCAATGGAACTTACCAGTGCAGAACTCCAAACAGATATGCCCTGTTCCTGAACCCCTCCATGACCCCTCTGTCTCACTGGAACTTACCAATGCAGAACTCCACAAAAATATGCCCTGAACCAGTACCCTCCATAACCTCCCTCTCTCACTGGAACGTACCAATGCAGAACTCCACACAAATATGACCTGAACCGGTACCCCTCCATAACCTCCCTGTCTCAGTGAAACGTACCAATGCAGAACTCCACACAAATATGCCCTGAACCTATACCCTCCGTAACCTCCCTGTCTCAAAGGAAAGTACCAATGCAGAACTCCACACAAATATGCTCTGAAACTGTTCCCCTGCATTACCTCCCAGTCTCACTGGAACGTACCAATGCAGATCTCCACACAAATATTCCCTGAACCAGTATCCTCCATAACCTCGCTGTCTCACCGGAACGTACCAATGCAGATCTCCACACAAATATGCCCTGAACATGCAACCCTCCATTAACTTCCTGCCTCACTGGAACGTACCAATGCAGAACTCCACACAAATATGCCCTGAACCTGTACCCCTCCATTACCTCCGCATCTCCCTGAAACTAACCAATGCAGAACTCCACACAAATTTGCCCTGAACCTCTACCATCCATTACCTACCTGTCTCACTGGAACATACCAATGCAGAACTACACACAAATATTCCCTGTTCCTGTACCCCTCCATAACGTCCCTGTCTCACTGTGAAGTACCAATGCAGAGCTCCACAGAAATATGCCCTGTTCCTGTACCCCTCCATAACCTCCCTTTCTCACTGGAACGTACCAGTGCAGAACTACACAAAAATATGCCCTGAACCTGTACCCCACCACAACCTCCGTTTCTCACTGGAACTTACCAATGCAGAACTCCACACAAAAATGCCCTGACCCTGTACCCCACCATAACATCCCTGTCTGACTGGAACGAACCAAAGCAGAACTCCACACAAATATGCCCTGAACCTGTACCCCTCTATTACCTCCCCGTCTCACTGGAACTAACCGATGCAGAACTCCACACAAATAAGCCCTGAAGCTGTACCCTCCATAACCTCCCAGTCTCACTGGAATGTAACAATGCCGACCTCCACACAAATATGCCCAGAAACTGTACCCTCCATAACCTCCCTTTCTCATTGAAACGTACCAATGCAGATCTCCACACAAATATGCCCTGAAACTGTACCCTCCATAACCTCCCTTTCTCACTGGAAAGTACCAATGCAGAACTCCACACAAATATGCTCTGAACCTGTACCCCTCCATTACCTCCCTGTCTCACTGGAACGTACCAATGCAGATCTCCACACAAATATGCCCTGAACCAGTATCCTCCATAACCTCCCTGTCTCACTGGAACGTACCAATGCAGATCTCCACACAAATATGCCCTGAACCAGTATCCTCCATAACCTCCCTGTCTCACTTGAACGTACCAATGCAGATCTCCACACAAATATGCCCTGAACCAGTATCCTCCATAACCTCCCTGTCTCACTGGAACGTACCAATGGAGAACTCCACACAAATAAGCCCTGAACCTGTACCCCTCCATAACCTCCCTGTCTCAATGGAACTTACCAGTGCAGAACTCCAAACAGATATGCCCTGTTCCTGAACCCCTCCATGACCTCTCTGTCTCACTGGAACTTACCAAAGCAGAACTCCACACAAATATGCCCTGAACCGGTACGCCTCCATAAACTCACTGTCTCACTGGAACGTACCAATGCAGAACTCTACACAAATATGCCCCGAACCTGTACCCTCCATAACCTCCCTGTCTCACTGGAAAGTACCAATGCAGAACTCCACATAAATATGCTCTGAACCTGTAACACTCCATTACCTCCCTGTCTCACTGGAACGTACCAATGCAGATCTCCACACAAATATTCCCTGAACCAGTATCCTCCATAACCTCCCTGTTTCACCGGAACGTACCAATGCAGAACTCCACACAAATATGCGCTGAACATTCTCCCCTCCATTACCTCCCTGTCTCACTGGAACGTAGAAATGCAGAACTCCACACAAATATGCCCTGAACCTCTACCCCTCCATTACCTCCCCGTCTCACTGGAACAAACCAATGCAGAACTCCACACAAATATGCCCTGAACCTGTACCCTCCATAAACTCCTTTTCTCACTGGAACGTACCAATGCAGAACTCCACACAAATATGCCCTGAAACAGTACCGCTCCATAACCTCCCTGTCTCACTGGAACGTACCAATGCAGATCTCCACACAAATATGCCCTGAACCTGTACCGCTCCATAACCTCCCCGTCTCACTGGATCCTACCAATGCAGAACTCCACAGAAATATGCCCTGACCCTGTACCCCTCCATAACCTCCCTGTCTCACTGGAAAGTACCATTGCATAACACCACACAAATATGCCCTGAACCTGTACCCCTCCATAACCTCCCTGTCTCACTGGAACGTACCATTGCAGAACACCACACAAATTTGCCCTGAACCTGTACCCCTCCATAACCTCCCTGTCTCACTGGAACACACCAATGCAGATCTACACACAAATATGCCCTGAACCTGTACCCCTCCATAAACTCCCTGTCTCACTGGAACGTACCATTGCAGAACACCTCACAAATATGCACAGAACCTGTACCCGTCCAGATCCTCCCTGTCTGACTGGAAGGTCCCAATGCAGAAGTCCACACAAATTTGCACTGAACCTGTACCCGTCCATAACCTCCCTGTCTCAGTGGTACGTCTCACTGCAGAACTCCACACAAATATGCCATGAACCTGTACCCTCCATAACTTCCCTGTCTCACTGGAAAGTACCAATGCAGAACTCCACACAAATATGCCCTGAACCTGTACCCCTCCATAACTTCCCCGTCGCACTGGAACCTACCAATGCAGAACTCCACAGAAATATACCCTGACCCTGTACCCCTCCATAACATCCCTGTCTGACTGGAACGAACCAATGCAGAACTCCACACAAATATGCCCTGAACCTGTACCCTCCGTAAATTCCTTGTCTCACTGGAACGTACCAATGCAGAACTCCACACAAATATGCCCTGAAACAGTACCGCTCCATAACCTCCCTGTCTCACTGGAACGTACCAATGCAGATCTCAACACAAATATGCCGTGAACCTGCACCCTTCCATAACCTCCCTGTCTCACTGGAACGTACCATTGCAGAACATCACACAAATATGCCCTGAACCTATACCCCACCATAACCTCCCTGTCTGACTGGAACGTACCATTGCAGAACACCACACAAATATCCCTTAACCTGTACCCCTCCATAACCTCCCTGTCTCCCTGGAACGTCCCAACGCAGAACTCCACACAAATATGCCCTGAGCCTGTACCCTCCATAACCTCCCTGTCTCACTGCAAAGTAGCATTGCAGAACACCACACAAATATGCCCTGAACCTGTACCCCTCCATAACCTCCCTGTCCCACTGGAACGTACCAATGCAGAACTCCACACAAATATGCCCTGTTACTGTACCCCTCCATAACCTCCCTGTCTCACTGTAAAGTACCAATGCAGAAGTCCACACAAATATGCCCTGTTCCTGTACCCCTCCATAAACTCCCTGTATCACTGGAACTTACCAATGCAGAACTCCACACAAATAAGCCCTGAACCTGTACCCCTCCATAACCTACCTGTCTCACTGGAACTTACCAGTGCAGAACTCCACACAAATATGCCCTGAATCTGTACCCCTCCATAACCCCCCTGTCTCAATGTAACGTTCAAATGCAGAACTACACACAAATATGCCTGAACCTGTACCCTTCCATAACCACCCTGTCTCACTGGAACGTACCAATGCAGAACTCCACACAAATAAGCCCTGAACCTTTACCCCTCCATAACCTCCCTGTCTCATTGGAACTTACCAGTGCAGAACTCCACACAAATATGCCCTGAACCTGTACCCCTACATAAATTCCCTGTCTCACTGGAACGAACCAATGCAGAACTCCACACAAATATGCCCTGAACCAGTACCCTCCATAACCTCCCTCTCTCACTGGAACGTACCAATGCAGAACTCCACACAAATATGACCTGAACCGGTACCCCTCCATAACCTCCCTGTCTCACTGGAACGTACCAATGCAGATCTCCACACAAATATGCCCTGAACATGCGCCCCTCCATTAACTCCCTGTCTCACTGGAACGTACCAATGCAGAACTCCACACAAATATGCCCTGAACCTGTACCCCTCCATTACCTCCCCATCTCCCTGGAACTAACCAATGCAGAATTCCACACAAATTTGCCCTGAACCTGTACCCTCCATTAGCTCCCTGTCTCACTGGAACATACCAATGCAGAACTACAAACAAATATTCCCTGTTCCTGTACCCCTCCACAACCTCCGTTTCTCACTGGAACGTACCAGAGCAGAACTCCACAAAAATATGCCCTGAACCTGTACCCCACCACAACCTCCGTTTCTCACTGGAACTTACCAATGCAGAACTCCACACAAAAATGCCCTGACCCTGTACCCCACCATAACATCCCTTTCTGACTGGAACGAACCAAAGCAGAACTCCACACAAATAAGCCCTGAACCTTTACCCTCAATGACCTCCCTGTCTCACTGGAACGTACCAATGCAGAACTCCACACAAATATGCCCTGAACCTGTACCCTTCCATTACCTCCCCGTCTCACTGGAACTAACCGATGCAGAACTCCACACAAATATGCCCTGAAGCTGTATCCTCCATAACCTCCCTCTCTCACTGGAACGTACCAATGCAGAGCTCCACACAAATATGACCTGAACCGGTACCACTCCATAACATCCCTGTCTCACTGGAACGTACCAATGCAGAACACCACACAAATATGCCCTGAACCTGTACCCCACCATAACCTCCCTGTCTCACTGGAACTTACCATTGCAGAACACCACACAAATATGCCCTGAACCTGTACCCCTCCATAACTTCCCTGTCTCACTGGAACATACCGATGCAGAACTACACACAAATATGCCCAGAAACTGTACCCCTCCATAACCTCCCTGTCTCCCTGGAACGTACCATTGCAGAACACCACACAAATATGCCCTGAACCTGTACCCCTCCATAACCTCCCTGTCTCACTGGAACGTACCAATGCAGAACTCCACACAAATATGCCCTGTACCTGTACCCCTCCATAACCTCCCTGTCTCACTGGAACGCACCAATGCCGAACTCCACTCAAATATGACCTGAACCTATACCGTGCATAACCTCCCTGTCTCACTGGAACGTACCAGTGCAGAACTCCACACAAATATGCCCTGAACCTGTACCCCTACATAAATTCCCTGTCTCACTGGAACGAACCAATGCAGAACTCCACACAAATATGCCCTGAACCAGTACCCTCCATAACCTCCCTCTCTCACTGGAACGTACCAATGCAGAACTCCACACAAATATGACCTGAACCGGTACCCCTCCATAACCTCCCTGTCTCACTGGAACGTACCAATGCAGATCTCCACACAAATATGCCCTGAACATGCGCCCCTCCATTAACTCCCTGTCTCACTGGAACGTACCAATGCAGAACTCCACACAAATATGCCCTGAACCTGTACCCGTCCATTACCTCCCCATCTCCCTGGAACTAACCAATGCAGAATTCCACACAAATTTGCCCTGAACCTGTACCCTCCATTACCTCCCTGTCTCACTGGAACATACCAATGCAGAACTACACACAAATATTCCCTGTTCCTGTACCCCTCCACAACCTCCGTTTCTCACTGGAACGTACCAGAGCAGAACTCCACAAAAATATGCCCTGAACCTGTACCCCTCCACAACCTCCGTTTCTCACTGGAACGTACCAATGCAGAACTCCACACAAAAATGCCCTGACCCTGTACCCAACCATAACATCCCTGTCTGACTGGAACGAACCAAAGCAGAACTCCACACAAATATGCCCTGAACCTTTACCCTCAATGACCTCCCTGTCTCACTGGAACGTACCAATGCAGAACTCCACACAAATATGCCCTGAACCTGTACCCCTCCATTACCTCCCCGTCTCACTGGAACTAACCGATGCAGAACTCCACACAAATATGCCCTGAAGCTCTATCCTCCATAACCTCCCTCTCTCACTGGAACGTACCAATGCGGAGCTCCACACAAATATGACCTGAACCGGTACCCTTCCACAACCTCCCTGTCTCACTGGAACGTACCAATGCAGAACACCACACAAATATGCCCTGAACCTGTACCCCACCATAACCTCCCTGTCTCACTGGAACTTACCATTGCAGAACACCACACAAATATGCCCTTAACCTGTACCCCTCCATAACCTCCCTCTCTCACTGGAACGTCCCAACGCAGAACTCCACACAAATATGCCCTGAGCCTGTACCCTCCATAACCTCCCTGTCTCACTGGAAAGTACCATTGCAGAACACCACACAAATATGCCCTGAACCTGTACCCCTCCATAACCTCCCTGTCTCACTGGAAGTGCCATTGCAGAACACCACACAAATTTGTCCTGAACCTGTACCCCTCCACAACCTCCCTGTCTCACTGGAACATACCGATGCAGAACTACACACAAATATGCCCTGAACCTGTACCCCTCCATAACCTCCCTGTCTCACTGGAACGTACCAATGCAGAACACCACACAAATATGCCCAGAACCTATACCCCTCCATATCCTCCCTGTCTCACTGGAACGTCCCAACGCAGAACTCCACACAAATATGCCCTGAACCTGTACCCTCCATAACCTCCCTGTCTCACTGGAACGTACCATTGCAGAACACCACACAAATATGCCCAGAACCTGTACCCCTCCATAACCTCCCTGTCTCACTGGAACGTACCATTGCAGAACACCACACAAATATGCCCTGAACCTGTACCCCTCCATAACCTCCCTGTCTCACTGGAAAGTACCATTGCAGAACACCACACAAATATGCCCTGAACCTGTACCCCTCCATAACCTCCCTGTCTCACTGGAACGCACCAATGCCGAACTCCACTCAAATATGACCTGAACCTATACCGTGCATAACCTCCCTGTCTCACTGGAACGTACCAATGCAGAAGACCACACAAATATGCCCTGAACCTGTACCCCTAAATAAATTCCCTGTCTCACTGGAACGAACAAATGCAGAACTCCACACAAATATGCCCTGAAACAGTACCCTCCATAACATCCCTCTCTCACTGGAACGTACCAATGCAGAACTCCACACAAATATGACCTGAACCGGTACCCCTCCATAACCTCCCTGTCTCACTGGAACGTACCAATGCAGAACACGACACAAATATGCCATGAACCTGTACCCTCCATAACCTCCCCATCTCCCTGGAACTAACCAATGCAGAATTCCACACAAATTTGCCCTGAACCTGTACCCTCCATTACCTCTCTGTCTCACTGGAACATACCAATGCAGAACTACACACAAATATTCCCTGTTCCTGTACCACTCCACAACCTCCGTTTCTCACTGGAACGTACCAGAGCAGAACTCCACAAAAATATGCCCTGAACCTGTACCCCTCCACAACCTCCGTTTCTCTCTGGAACTTACCAATGCAGAACTCCACACAAAAATGCCCTGACCCTGTACCCCACATAACATCCCTGTCTGACTGGAACGAACCAAAGCAGAACTCCACACAAATATGCCCTGAACCTTTACCCTCAATGACCTCCCTGTCTCACTGGAACGTACCAATGCAGAACTCCACACAAATATGCCCTGAACCTGTACCCATCCATTACCTACCCGTCTCACTGGAACTAACTTATGCAGAACTCCACACAAATATGCCCTGAAGCTGTATCCTCCATAACCTCCCTCTCTCACTGGAACGTACCAATGCAGAGCTCCACACAAATATGACCTGAACCGGTACCCCTCCATAACCTCCCTGTCTCACTGGAACGTACCAATGCAGAACACCACACAAATATGCCCTGAACCTGTACCCCACCATAACCTCCCTGTCTCACTGGACCTTACCATTGCAGAACACCACACAAATATGCCCTTAACCTGAACCCCTCCATAACCTCCCTGTCTCACTGGAACGTCCCAACGCAGAACTCCACACAAATATGCCCTGAGCCTGTACCCTCCATAACCTCCCTGTCTCACTGGAACGTACCATTGCAGAACACCACACAAATATGCCCAGAACCTGTACCCCTCCATATCCTCCCTGTCTCACTGGAACGTCCCAACGCAGAACTCCGCACAAATATGCCCTGAACCTGTACCCTCCATAACCTCCCTGTCTCACTGGAACGTACCATTGCAGAACACCACACAAATATGCCCAGAACCTGTACCCCTCCATAACCTCCCTGTCTCACTGGAACGTACCATTGCAGAACACCACACAAATATGCCCTGAACCTTTACCCCTACATAACCTCCCTGTCTCACTGGAACGTACCAATGCAGAACTCCACACAAATATGCCCTGAACCTGTACCCCTCCATAACCTCCCTGTCTCCCTGGAGCGCACCAATGCCGAACTCCACTCAAATATGCCCTGAACCTAAACCGTGCATAACCTCCCTGTCTCACTGGAACGTACCAATGCAGATGTCCACACAAGTATGCCCTGAACCTGTACCCCTAAATAAATTCATTTTCTCACTGGAACGAACAAATGCAGAACTCCACACAAATATGCCCTGAACCAGTACCCTCCATAACATCCCTCTCTCACTGGAACGTACCAATGCAGAAGTCGACACAAATATGACCTGAACCGGTACCCCTCCATAACCTCCCTGTCTCACTGGAACGTACCAATGCAGAACACCACACAAATATGCCCTGAACCTGTACCCCACCATAACCTCCCTGTCTCACTGGAACTTACCATTGCAGAACACCACACAAATATGCCCTTAACCTGTACCCCTCCATAACCTCCCTGTCTCACTGGAACGTCCCAACGCAGAACTCCACACAAATATGCCCTGAGCCTGTACCCTCCATAACCTCCCTGTCTCACTGGAACGTACCATTGCAGAACACCACACAAATATGCCCAGAACCTGTACCCCTCCATATCCTCCCTGTCTCACTGGAACGTCCCAACGCAGAACTCCACACAAATATGCCCTGAACCTGTACCCTCCATAACCTCCCTGTCTCACTGGAACGTACCATTGCAGAACACCACACAAATATGCCCAGAACCTGTACCCCTCCATAACCTCCCTGTCTCACTGGAACGTACCATTGCAGAACACCACACAAATATGCCCTGAACCTTTACCCCTCCATAACCTCCCTGTCTCACTGGAACGTACCAATGCAGAACTCCACACAAATATGCCCTGAACCTGTACCCCTCCATAACCTCCCTGTCTCCCTGGAACGCACCAATGCCGAACTCCACTCAAATATGCCCTGAACCTAAACCGTGCATAAACTCCCTGTCTCACTGGAACGTACCAATGCAGATGTCCACACAAATATGCCCTGAACCTGTACCCCTAAATAAATTCATTGTCTCACTGGAACGAACAAATGCAGAACTCCACACAAATATGCCCTGAACCAGTACCCTCCATAACATCCCTCTCTCACTGGAACGTACCAATGCAGAACTCGACACAAATATGACCTGAACCGGTACCCCTCCATAACCTCCCTGTCTCACTGGAACGTACCAATGCAGAACACGACACAAATATGCCATGAACCTGTACCCTCCATAACCTCCCTGTCTCACTTGAAAGTACCAATGCAGAACTCCACACAAGTCTGCCCTGAACCTGTACCCGTCCATAACCTCCCTGTCTCACTGGAACGTACCAATGCAGAACTCCACACAAATATGCCCGGAAACTGTACCCTCCATAACCTCCCTGTCTCACTGGAACGTACCAATGCAGACCTACACAGAAATATGCCCTGACCCTGTACCACTCCATAAACTCCTTGTCTCACTGGAACGTACCAATGCAGAACTCCACACAAATATGCCCTGAACCTGTACCCCTCCATAACCTCCCTGTCCCACTGGAACGTACCAAGGCAGAACTCCTCAAAAATATGCCCTGAACCTGTACCCCTCCATAACCTCCCTGTCTCACTGGAACGTACGAATGCAGAACTCCATACAAATATGCCCTGCAACTGTACCCCTCCATAACCTCCCTGTGTCACTGGAACCTACCAATGCAGAACTCCTCACAAATATGCCCTGTTCCTGTACCCCTCCATAACCTCCCTGTCTCACTGGAACGTACCAATGCAGAACTGTACACAAATATACCCTGAACCTGTACCCTCCATAACCTCCCTGTCTCACTGGAACGTACCAATGCAGAATACCACACAAATATGCCCTGAACCTGTACCCCTAAATAAATTCCCTGTCTCACTGGAACGAACAAATGCAGAACTCCACACAAATATGCCCTGAAACAGTACCCTCCAAAACATCCCTCTCTCACTGGAACGTACCAATGCAGAACTCCACACATATATGACCTGAACCGGTACCCCTCCATAACCTCCCTGTCTCACTGGAACGTACCAATGCAGAACACGACACAAATATGCCATGAACCTGTACCCTCCATAACCTCCCCATCTCCCTGGAACTAACCAATGCAGAATTCCACACAAATTTGCCCTGAACCTGTACCCTCCATTACCTCCCTGTCTCACTGGAACATACCAATGCAGAACTACACACAAATATTCCCTGTTCCTGTACCACTCCACAACCTCCGTTTCTCACTGGAACGTACCAGAGCAGAACTCCACAAAAATATGCCCTGAACCTGTACCCCTCCACATCCTCCGTTTCTCACTGGAACTTACCAATGCAGAACTCCACACAAAAATGCCCTGACCCTGTACCCCACCATAACATCCCTGTCTGACTGGAACGAACCAAAGCAGAACTCCACACAAATATGCCCTGAACCTTTACCCTCAATGACCTCCCTGTCTCACTGGAACGTACCAATGCAGAACTCCACACAATTATGCCCTGAACCTGTACCCCTCCATTACCTCCCCGTCTCACTGGAACTAACTTATGCAGAACTCCACACAAATATGCCCTGAAGCTGTATCCTCCATAACCTCCCTCTCTCACTGGAACGTACCAATGCAGAGCTCCACACAAATATGACCTGAACCGGTACCCCTCCATAACCTCCCTGTCTCAGTGGAACGTACCAATGCAGAACACCACACAAATATGCCCTGAACCTGTACCCCACCATAACCTCCCTGTCTCACTGGAACTTACCATTGCAGAACACCACACAAATATGCCCTTAACCTGTACCCCTCCATAACCTCCCTGTCTCACTGGAACGTCCCAACGCAGAACTCCACACAAATATGCCCTGAGCCTGTACCCTCCATAACCTCCCTGTCTCACTGGAACGTACCATTGCAGAACACCACAGAAATATGCCCAGAACCTGTACCCCTCCATATCCTCCCTGTCTCACTGGAACGTCCCAACGCAGAACTCCACACAAATATGCCCTGAACCTGTACCCTCCATAACCTCCCTGTCTCACTGGAACGTACCATTGCAGAACACCACACAAATATGCCCAGAACCTGTACCCCTCCATAACCTCCCTGTCTCACTGGAACGTACCATAGCAGAACACCACACAAATATGCCCTGAACCTTTACCCCTCCATAACCTCCCTGTCTCACTGGAACGTACCAATGCAGAACTCCACACAAATATGCCCTGAACCTGTACCCCTCCATAACCTCCCTGTATCCCTGGAACGCACCAATGCCGAACTCCACTCAAATATGCCCTGAACCTAAACCGTGCATAACCTCCCTGTCTCACTGGAACGTACCAATGCAGAAGTCAACACAAATATGCCCTGAACCTGTACCCCTAAATAAATTCATTGTCTCACTGGAACGAACAAATGCAGAACTCCACACAAATATGCCCTGAACCAGTACCCTCCATAACATCCCTCTCTCACTGGAACGTACCAATGCAGAACTCCACACAAATATGACCTGAACCGGTACCCCTCCATAACCTCCCTGTCTCACTGGAACGTACCAATGCAGAACACGACACAAATATGCCATGAACCTGTACCCTCCATAACCTCCCTGTCTCACTTGAAAGTACCAATGCAGAACTCCACACAAGTCTGCCCTGAACCTGTACCCGTCCAAAACCTCCCTGTCTCACTGGAACGTACCAATGCAGAACTCCACACAAATATGCCCGGAAACTGTACCCTCCATAACCTCCCTGTCTCACTGGAACGTACCAATGCAGAACTACACAGAAATATGCCCTGAACCTGTACCACTCCATAAACTCCTTGTCTCACTGGAACGTACCAATGCAGAACACCACACAAATATGCCCAGAACCTGTACCCCTCCATAACCTCCCTGTCTCACTGGAACGTACCATTGCAGAACACCACACAAATATGCCCTGAACCTTTACCCCTCCATAACCTCCCTGTCTCACTGGAACGTACCAATGCAGAACTCCACACAAATATGCCCTGAACCTGTACCCCTCCATAACCTCCCTGTCTCCCTGGAACGCACCAATGCCGAACTCCACTCAAATATGCCCTAAACCTAAACCGTGCATAACCTCCCTGTCTCACTGGAACGTACCAATGCAGAATACCACACAAATATGCCCTGAACCTGTACCCCTAAATACATTCCCTGTCTCACTGGAACGAACAAATGCAGAACTCCACACAAATATGCCCTGAACCAGTACCCTCCATAACATCCCTCTCTCACTGGAACGTACCAATGCAGAACTCCACACATATATGACCTGAACCGGTACCCCTCCATAACCTCCCTGTCTCACTGGAACGTACCAATGCAGAACACGACACAAATATGCCATGAACCTGTACCCTCCATAAACTCCCCATCTCCCTGGAACTAACCAATGCAGAATTCCACACAAATTTGCCCTGAACCTGTACCCTCCATTACCTCCCTGTCTCACTGGAACATACCAATGCAGAACTACACACAAATATTCCCTGTTCCTGTACCACTCCACAACCTCCGTTTCTCACTGGAACGTACCAGAGCAGAACTCCACAAAAATATGCCCTGAACCTGTACCCCTCCACAACCTCCGTTTCTCACTGGAACTTACCAATGCAGAACTCCACACAAAAATGCCCTGACCCTGTACCCCACCATAACATCCCTGTCTGACTGGAACGAACCAAAGCAGAACTCCACACAAATATGCCCTGAACCTTTACCCTCAATGACCTCCCTGTCTCACTGGAACGTACCAATGCAGAACTCCACACAATTATGCCCTGAACCTGTACCCCTCCATTACCTCCCCGTCTCACTGGAACTAACTTATGCAGAACTCCACACAAATATGCCCTGAAGCTGTATCCTCCATAACCTCCCTCTCTCACTGGAACGTACCAATGCAGAGCTCCACACAAATATGACCTGAACCGGTACCCCTCCATAACCTCCCTGTCTCACAGGAACGTACCAATGCAGAACACCACACAAATATGCCCTGAACCTGTACCCCACCATAACCTCCCTGTCTCACTGGAACTTACCATTGCAGAACACCACACAAATATGCCCTTAACCTGTACCCCTCCATAACCTCCCTGTCTCACTGGAACGTCCCAACGCAGAACTCCACACAAATATGCCCTGAGCCTGTATCCTCCATAACCTCCCTGTCTCACTGGAACGTACCATTGCAGAACACCACACAAATATGCCCAGAACCTGTACCCCTCCATATCCTCCCTGTCTCACTGGAACGTCCCAACGCAGAACTCCACACAAATATGCCCTGAACCTGTACCCTCCATAACCTCCCTGTCTCACTGGAACGTACCATTGCAGAACACCACACAAATATGCCCAGAACCTGTACCCCTCCATAACCTCCCTGTCTCACTGGAACGTACCATTGCAGAACACCACACAAATATGCCCTGAACCTTTACCCCTCCATAACCTCCCTGTCTCACTGGAACGTACCAATGCAGAACTCCACACAAATATGCCCTGAACCTGTACCCCTCCATAACCTCCCTGTCTCCCTGGAACGCACCAATGCCGAACTCCACTCAAATATGCCCTGAACCTAAACCGTGCATAACCTCCCTGTCTCACTGGAACGTACCAATGCAGAAGTCAACACAAATATGCCCTGAACCTGTACCCCTAAATAAATTCATTGTCTCACTGGAACGAACAAATGCAGAACTCCACACAAATATGCCCTGAACCAGTACCCTCCATAACATCCCTCTCTCACTGGAACGTACCAATGCAGAACTCCACACAAATATGACCTGAACCGGTACCCCTCCATAACCTCCCTGTCTCACTGGAACGTACCAATGCAGAACACGACACAAATATGCCATGAACCTGTACCCTCCATAACCTCCCTGTCTCACTTGAAAGTACCAATGCAGAACTCCACACAAGTCTGCCCTGAACCTGTACCACTCCATAAACTCCTTGTCTCACTGGAACGTACCATTGCAGAACACCACACAAATATGCCATGAACCTGTACCCTCCATAACCTCCCTGTCTCACTTGAAAGTACCAATGCAGAAGTCAACACAAATATGCCCTGAACCTGTACCCCTAAATAAATTCATTGTCTCACTGGAACGAACAAATGCAGAACTCCACACAAATATGCCCTGAACCAGTACCCTCCATAACATCCCTCTCTCACTGGAACGTACCAATGCAGAACTCCACACAAATATGACCTGAACCGGTACCCCTCCATAACCTCCCTGTCTCACTGGAACGTACCAATGCAGAACACGACACAAATATGCCATGAACCTGTACCCTCCATAACCTCCCTGTCTCACTTGAAAGTACCAATGCAGAACTCCACACAAGTCTGCCCTGAACCTGTACCACTCCATAAACTCCTTGTCTCACTGGAACGTACCATTGCAGAACACCACACAAATATGCCATGAACCTGTACCCTCCATAACCTCCCTGTCTCACTTGAAAGTACCAATGCAGAACTCCACACAAGTCTGCCCTGAACCTGTACCCCTCCATAACCTCCCTGTCTCCCTGGAACGCACCAATGCCGAACTCCACTCAAATATGCCCTGAACCTAAACCGTGCATAACCTCCCTGTCTCACTGGAACGTACCAATGCAGAAGTCAACACAAATATGCCCTGAACCTGTACCCCTAAATAAATTCATTGTCCCACTGGAACGAACAAATGCAGAACTCCACACAAATATGCCCTGAACCAGTACCCTCCATAACATCCCTCTCTCACTGGAACGTACCAATGCAGAACTCCACACAAATATGACCTGAACCGGTACCCCTCCATAACCTCCCTGTCTCACTGGAACGTACCAATGCAGAACACGACACAAATATGCCCAGAACCTGTACCCCTCCATAACCTCCCTGTCTCACTGGAACGTACCATTGCAGAACACCACACAAATATGCCCTGAACCTTTACCCCTCCATAACCTCCCTGTCTCACTGGAACGTACCAATGCAGAACTCCACACAAATATGCCCTGAACCTGTACCCCTCCATAACCTCCCTGTCTCCCTGGAACGCACCAATGCCGAACTCCACTCAAATATGCCCTAAACCTAAACCGTGCATAACCTCCCTGTCTCACTGGAACGTACCAATGCAGAAGTCCACACAAATATGCCCTGAACCTGTACCCCTAAATAAATTCATTGTCTCACTGGAACGAACAAATGCAGAACTCCACACAAATATGCCCTGAACCAATACCCTCCATAACATCCCTCTCTCACTGGAACGTACCAATGCAGAACTCCACACAAATATGACCTGAACCGGTACCCCTCCATAACCTCCCTGTCTCACTGGAACGTACCAATGCAGAACACGACACAAATATGCCATGAACCTGTACCCTCCATAACCTCCCTGTCTCACTTGAAAGTACCAATGCAGAACTCCACACAAGTCTGCCCTGAACCTGTACCCGTCCAAAACCTCACTGTCTCACTGGAACGTACCAATGCAGAACTCCACACAAATATGCCCGGAAACTGTACCCTCCATAACCTCCCTGTCTCACTGGAACGTACCAATGCAGAACTACACAGAAATATGCCCTGAACCTGTACCACTCCATAAACTCCTTGTCTCACTGGAACGTACCAATGCAGAACACCACACAAATATGCCCAGAACCTGTACCCCTCCATAACCTCCCTGTCTCACTGGAACGTACCATTGCAGAACACCACACAAATATGCCCTGAACCTGTACCCCTAAATAAATTCATTGTCTCACTGGAACGAACAAATGCAGAACTCCACACAAATATGCCCTGAACCAGTACCCTCCATAACATACCTCTCTCACTGGAACGTACCAATGCAGAACTCCACACAAATATGACCTGAACCGGTACCCCTCCATAACCTCCCTGTCTCACTGGAACGTACCAATGCAAAACACGACACAAATATGCCATGAACCTGTACCCCCCATAACCTCCCTGTCTCACTTGAAAGTACCAATGCAGAACTCCACACAAGTCTGCCCTGAACCTGTACCGTCCATAAGCTCCCTGTCTCACTGGAACGTACCAATGCAGAACTCCACACAAATATGCCCGGAAACTGTACCCTCCATAACCTCCCTGTCTCACTGGAACGTACCAATGCAGAACTACACAGAAATATGCCCTGAACCTGTACCACTCCATAAACTCCTTGTCTCACTGGAACGTACCAATGCAGAACTCCACACAAATATGCCCTGAACCTGTACCCCTCCATAACCTCCCTGTCCCACTGGAACGTACCAAGGCAGAACTCCTCAAAAATATGCCCTGAACCTGTACCCCTCCATAACCTCCCTGTCTCACTGGAACGTACGAATGCAGGACTCCATACAAATATGCCCTGCAACTGTACCCCTCCATAACCTCCCTGTGTCACTGGAACGTACCAATGCAGAACTCCTCACAAATATGCCCTGTTCCTGTACCCCTCCATAACCTCCCTGTCTCACTGGAACGTACCAATGCAGAACTGTACACAAATATACCCTGAACCTGTACCCTCCATAACCTCCCTGTCTCACTGGAAAGTACCAATGCAGAAATCCACACAAATATGCTCTGAACCTGTACCCCACCATTACCTCCCTGTCTCACTGGAACGTACCAATGCAGATCTCCACACAAATATGCCCTGAACCTGTACCCCTCCATAACCTCCCTGTCTCACTGGAACGCACCAATGCCGAACTCCACTCAAATATGCCCTGAACCTATACCGTGCATAAACTCCCTGTATCACTGGAACGTACCAATGCAGAAGTCCACACAAATATGCCCTGAACCTGTACCCGTACATAAATTCCCTGTCTCACTGGAACGAACAAATGCAGAACTCCACACAAATATGCCCTGAACCAGTACCCTCCATAACCTCCCTGTCTCACTGGAACGTACCAATGCAGAACTCCACACAAATATGCCCGGAAACTTTACCCTCCATAACCTCCCTGTCTCACAGGAACGTACCAATGCAGAACGACGCATAAATATGCCCTGAACCTGTACCACTCCATAAAGTCCTTGTCTCACTGGAACGTACCAATGCAGAACTTCACACAAATATGCCCTGAACCTGTACCCCTCCATAACCTCCCTGTCCCACTGGAACGTACCAATGCAGAACTCCTCAAAAATATGCCCTGAACCTGTACCCGTCCATAACCTCCCTGTCTGACTGGAACGTACCAATGCAGAACTCCACACAAATATGCCCGGAAACTGTACCCTCCATAACCTCCCTGTCTCACTGGAACGTACCAATGCAGAACTACACAGAAATATGCCCTGAACCTGTACCACTCTATAAACTCCTTGTCTCACTGGAACGTACCAATGCAGAACACCACACAAATATGCCCAGAACCTGTACCCCTCCATAACCTCCCTGTCTCACTGGAACGTACCATTGCAGAACACCACACAAATATGCCCTGAACCTTTACCCCTCCATAACCTCCCTGTCTCACTGGAACGTACCAATGCAGAACTCCACACAAATATGCCCTGAACCTGTACCCCTCCATAACCTCCCTGTCTCCCTGGAACGCACCAATGCCGAACTCCACTCAAATATGCCCTGAACCTAAACCGTGCATAACCTCCCTGTCTCACTGGAACGTACCAATGCAGAAGTCCACACAAATATGCCCTGAACCTGTACCCTCCATAACATCCCTCTCTCACTGGAACGTACCAATGCAGAACTCCACACAAATATGCCCTGAACCAGTACCCTCCATAATCTCCCTGTCTCACTGGAACGTACCAATGCAGAACTCCACACAAATATGACCTGAACCGGTACCCCTCCATAACCTCCCTGTCCCATTGGAACGTACCACTGCAGAACACGACACAAATATGCCATGAACCTGTACCCTCCATAACCTCCCTGTCTCACTGGAAAGTACCAATGCAGAACTCCACACAAGTCTGCCCTGAACCTGTACCCGTCCATAACCTCCCTGTCTCACTGGAACGTACCAATGCAGAACTCCACACAAATATGCCCGGAAACTGTACCCTCCATAACCTCCCTGTCTCACAGGAACGTACCAATGCAGAACTACACATAAATATGCCCTGAACCTGTACCACTCCATAAAGTCCTTGTCTCACTAGAACGTACCAATGCAGAACTCCACACAAATATGCCCTGAACCTGTACCCCTCCATAACCTCCCTGTCCCACTGGAACGTACCAATGCAGAACTCCTCAAAAATATGCCCTGAACCTGTACCCCTCCATAACCTCCCTGTCTCACTGGAACGTACGAATGCAGAACTCCTTACAAATATGCCCTGCAACTGTACCCCTCCATAACCTCCCTGTGTCACTGGAACGTACCAATGCAGAACTCCTCACAAATATGCCCTGTTCCTGTACCCCTCCATAACCTCCCTGTCTCACTGGAACGTACCAATGCAGAACTGTACACAAATATACCCTGAACCTGTACCCTCCATAACCTCCCTGTCTCACTGGAAAGTACCAATGCAGAACTCCACACAAATATGCTCTGAACCTGTACCACACCATTACCTCCCTGTCTCACTGGAACGTACCAATGCAGATCTCCACACAAATATGCCCTGAACCAGTATCCTACATAACCTCCCTGTCTCACTGGAACGTAGCAATGCAGAACTCCACGCAAATATGCCCTGAACCTGTACCCCTCCATAACCTCCCTGTCTCCCTGGAACGCACCAATGCCGAACTCCACTCAAATATGCCCTGAACCTAAACCGTGCATAACCTCCCTGTCTCACTGGAACGTACCAATGCAGAAGTCCACACAAATATGCCCTGAACCTGTACCCTCCATAACATCCCTCTCTCACTGGAACGTACCAATGCAGAACTCCACACAAATATGACCTGAACCGGTACCCCTCCATAACCTCCCTGTCTCACTGGAACGTACCAATGCAGAACTACACACAAATATGCCATGAACCTGTACCCTCCATAACCTCCCTGTCTCACTTGAAAGTACCAATGCAGAACTCCACACAAGTCTGCCCTGAACCTGTACCCGTCCATAAGCTCCCTGTCTCACTGGAACGTACCAATGCAGAACTCCACACAAATATGCCCGGAAACTGTACCCTCCATAACCTCCCTGTCTCACTGGAACGTACCAATGCAGAACTACACAGAAATATGCCCTGAACCTGTACCACTCCATAAACTCCTTGTCTCACTGGAACGTACCAATGCAGAACTCCACACAAATATGCCCTGAACCTGTACCCCTCCATAACCTCACTGTCCCACTGGAACGTACCAAGGCAGAACTCCTCAAAAATATGCCCTGAACCTGTACCCCTCCATAACCTCCCTGTCTCACTGGAACGTACGAATGCAGAACACCATACAAATATGCCCTGCAACTGTACCCCTCCATATCCTCCCTGTGTCACTGGAACGTACCAATGCAGAACTCCTCACAAATATGCCCTGTTCCTGTACCCCTCCATAACCTCCCTGTCTCACTGGAACGCACCAATGCCGAACTCCACTCAAATATGCCCTGAAGCTATACCGTGCATAAACTCCCTGTATCACTGGAACGTACCAATGCAGAAGTCCACACAAATATGCCCTGAACCTGTACCCTCCATAACATCCCTCTCTCACTGGAACGTACCAATGCAGAACTCCACACAAATATGACCTGAACCGGTACCCCTCCATAACCTCCCTGTCTCACTGGAACGTACCAATGCAGAACTACACACAAATATGCCATGAACCTGTACCCTCCATAACCTCCCTGTCTCACTTGAAAGTACCAATGCAGAACTCCACACAAGTCTGCCCTGAACCTGTACCCGTCCATAAGCTCCCTGTCTCACTGGAACGTACCAATGCAGAACTCCACACAAATATGCCCGGAAACTGTACCCTCCATAACCTCCCTGTCTCACTGGAACGTACCAATGCAGAACTACACAGAAATATGCCCTGAACCTGTACCACTCCATAAACTCCTTGTCTCACTGGAACGTACCAATGCAGAACTCCACACAAATATGCCCTGAACCTGTACCCCTCCATAACCTCACTGTCCCACTGGAACGTACCAAGGCAGAACTCCTCAAAAATATGCCCTGAACCTGTACCCCTCCATAACCTCCCTGTCTCACTGGAACGTACGAATGCAGAACACCATACAAATATGCCCTGCAACTGTACCCCTCCATATCCTCCCTGTGTCACTGGAACGTACCAATGCAGAACTCCTCACAAATATGCCCTGTTCCTGTACCCCTCCATAACCTCCCTGTCTCACTGGAACGCACCAATGCCGAACTCCACTCAAATATGCCCTGAAGCTATACCGTGCATAAACTCCCTGTATCACTGGAACGTACCAATGCAGAAGTCCACACAAATATGCCCTGAACCTGTACCCGTACATAAATTCCCTGTCTCACTGGAACGAACAAATGCAGAACTCCACACAAATATGCCCTGAACCAGTACCCTCCATAATCTCCCTGTCTCACTGGAACGTACCAATGCAGAACTCCACACAAATATGACCTGAACCGGTACCCCTCCATAACCTCCCTGTCCCATTGGAACGTACCACTGCAGAACACGACACAAATATGCCATGAACCTGTACCCTCCATAACCTCCCTGTCTCACTGGAAAGTACCAATGCAGAACTCCACACAAGTCTGCCCTGAACCTGTACCCGTCCATAACCTCCCTGTCTCACTGGAACGTACCAATGCAGAACTCCACACAAATATGCCCGGAAACTGTACCCTCCAAAACCTCCCTGTCTCACAGGAACGTACCAATGCAGAACTACACATAAATATGCCCTGAACCTGTACCACTCCATAAAGTCCTTGTCTCACTGGAACGTACCAATGCAGAACTCCACACAAATATGCCCTGAACCTGTACCCCTCCATAACCTCCCTGTCCCACTGGAACGTACCAATGCAGAACTCCTCAAAAATATGCCCTGAACCTGTACCCCTCCAAAACCTCCCTGTCTCACTGGAACGTACGAATGCAGAACTCCTTACAAATATGCCCTGCAACTGTACCCCTCCATAACCTCCCTGTGTCACTGGAACGTACCAATGCAGAACTCCTCACAAATATGCCCTGTTCCTGTACCCCTCCATAACCTCCCTGTCTCACTGGAACGTACCAATGCAGAACTGTACACAAATATACCCTGAACCTGTACCCTCCATAACCTCCCTGTCTCACTGGAAAGTACCAATGCAGAACTCCACACAAATATGCTCTGAACCTGTACCACACCATTACCTCCCTGTCTCACTGGAACGTACCAATGCAGATCTCCACACAAATATGCCCTGAACCAGTATCCTACATAACCTCCCTGTCTCACTGGAACGTAGCAATGCAGAACTCCACGCAAATATGCCCTGAACCTGTACCCCTACATAAATTCCCTGTCTCACTGGAACGAACAAATGCAGAACTCGACACAAATATGCCCTGAACCAGTACCCTCCATAACCTCTCTCTCTCACTGGAACGTACCAATGCAGAGCTCCACACAAATATGACCTGAACCGGTACCCCTCCATAACCTCCCTGTCTCTCTGGAACGTACCAATGCAGAACACCACACAAGTATGCCCTGAACCTGTACCCCACCATAACCTCCCTGTCTCACTGGAACTTACCATTGCAGAACACCATACAAATATGCCCTTAACCTGTACCCCTCCATAACCTCCCTGTCTCACTGGAACGTCCCAACGCAGAACTCCACACAAATATGCCCTGAGCCTGTACCCTCCATAACCTCCCTGTCTCACTGGAAATTACCATTGCAGAACACCACACAAATATGCCCTGAACCTGTACCCCTCCATAACCTCCCTGTCTCACTGGAAGTACCATTGCAGAACACCACACAAATTTGTCCTGAACCTGTACCCCTCCATAACCTCCCTGTCTCACTGGAACATACCAATGCAGAACTACACACAAATATGCCCTGAACCTGTACCCCTCCATAACCACCCTGTCTCACTGGAACGTACCATTGCAGAACACCACACAAATATGCCCAGAACCTGTAACCCTCCATATCCTCCCTGTCTCACTGGAACGTCCCAACGCAGAACTCCACACAAATATGCCCTGAACCTGTACCCTCCATAACCTCCCTCTCTCACTGGAACGTACCATTGCAGAACACCACACAAATATGCCCAGAACCTGTACCCCTCCATAACCTCCCTGTCTCACTGGAACGTACCATTGCAGAACACCACACAAATATGCCCTGAACCTGTACCCCTCCATAGCCTCCCTGTCTCACTGGAACGTACCAATGCAGAACTCCACACAAATATGCCCTGAACCTGTACCCCTGCAAAACCTCCCTGTCTCACTGGAACGCACCAATGCCGAACTCCACTCAAATATGCCCTGAACCTATAACGTGCATAACCTCCCTGTCTCACTGGAACGTACCAATGCAGAAGTCCACACAAATATGCCCTGAACCTGTACCCGTCCATAACCTCCCAGTCTCAGTGGTACGTCACACTTAAGAACTCCACACAAATATGCAATGAACATGTACCCCTCCATAACTTCCCTGTCTGACTAGAACGTACCAATGCAGAACTCCTCAAAAATATGTCCTGAACCTGTACCCCTCCACAACCTCCCTGTCTCACTGGAACGTACGAATGCAGAACTCCATACAAATATGCTCTGCAACTGTACCCCTCCATAACCGCCCTGTCCCACTGGAACGTACCAATGCAGAACTCCACACAAATATGCCCTGAACCTGTACCCCTCCATAATCTCCCCGTCTCACTGGATCCTACCAATGCAGAACTCCACAGAAATATGCCCTGACCCTGTACCCCTCCATAACATCCTTGTCTCACTGGAACGTACCAATGCAGAACTCCACACAAATATGCCCGGAAACTGTACCCTCCATAACCTCCCTGTCTCACTAGAACGTACCAATGCAGAACTACACACAAATATGCCCTGAACCTGTACCACTCCATAACCTCCCTGTCTCACTGGAACGTACCAATGCAGAACTCCACACAAATATGCCCTGAACCTGTACCTCTCCATAACCGCCCTGTCCCACTGGAACGTACCAATGCAGAACTCCTCAAAAATATGCCCTGAACCTGTACCCCTCCATAACCTCCCTGTCTCACTGGAACGTACGAATGCAGAACTCCTTACAAATATGCCCTGCAACTGTACCCCTCCATAACCTCCCTGTCTCACTGGAACGTACCATTGCAGAACACCACACAAATATGCCCTGAACCTGTACCCCTCCATAGCCTCCCTGTCTCACTGGAACGTACCAATGCAGAACTCCACACAAATATGCCCTGAACCTGTACCCCTCCATAACCTCCCTGTCTCACTGGAACGTACCAATGCAGAACTGTACACAAATATACCCTGAACCTGTACCCTCCATAACCTCCCTGTCTCACTGGAAAGTACCAATGCAGAACTCCACACAAATATGCTCTGAACCTGTACCACACCATTACCTCCCTGTCTCACTGGAACGTACCAATGCAGATCTCCACACAAATATGCCCTGAACCAGTATCCTACATAACCTCCCTGTCTCACTGGAACGTAGCAATGCAGAACTCCACGCAAATATGCCCTGAACCTGTACCCCTCCATAACCTCCCTGTCTCCCTGGAACGCACCAATGCCGAACTCCACTCAAATATGCCCTGAACCTAAACCGTGCATAACCTCCCTGTCTCACTGGAACGTACCAATGCAGAAGTCCACACAAATATGCCCTGAACCTGTACCCTCCATAACATCCCTCTCTCACTGGAACGTACCAATGCAGAACTCCACACAAATATGACCTGAACCGGTACCCCTCCATAACCTCCCTGTCTCACTGGAACGTACCAATGCAGAACTACACACAAATATGCCATGAACCTGTACCCTCCATAACCTCCCTGTCTCACTTGAAAGTACCAATGCAGAACTCCACACAAGTCTGCCCTGAACCTGTACCCGTCCATAAGCTCCCTGTCTCACTGGAACGTACCAATGCAGAACTCCACACAAATATGCCCGGAAACTGTACCCTCCATAACCTCCCTGTCTCACTGGAACGTACCAATGCAGAACTACACAGAAATATGCCCTGAACCTGTACCACTCCATAAACTCCTTGTCTCACTGGAACGTACCAATGCAGAACTCCACACAAATATGCCCTGAACCTGTACCCCTCCATAACCTCACTGTCCCACTGGAACGTACCAAGGCAGAACTCCTCAAAAATATGCCCTGAACCTGTACCCCTCCATAACCTCCCTGTCTCACTGGAACGTACGAATGCAGAACACCATACAAATATGCCCTGCAACTGTACCCCTCCATATCCTCCCTGTGTCACTGGAACGTACCAATGCAGAACTCCTCACAAATATGCCCTGTTCCTGTACCCCTCCATAACCTCCCTGTCTCACTGGAACGCACCAATGCCGAACTCCACTCAAATATGCCCTGAAGCTATACCGTGCATAAACTCCCTGTATCACTGGAACGTACCAATGCAGAAGTCCACACAAATATGCCCTGAACCTGTACCCGTACATAAATTCCCTGTCTCACTGGAACGAACAAATGCAGAACTCCACACAAATATGCCCTGAACCAGTACCCTCCATAATCTCCCTGTCTCACTGGAACGTACCAATGCAGAACTCCACACAAATATGACCTGAACCGGTACCCCTCCATAACCTCCCTGTCCCATTGGAACGTACCACTGCAGAACACGACACAAATATGCCATGAACCTGTACCCTCCATAACCTCCCTGTCTCACTGGAAAGTACCAATGCAGAACTCCACACAAGTCTGCCCTGAACCTGTACCCGTCCATAACCTCCCTGTCTCACTGGAACGTACCAATGCAGAACTCCACACAAATATGCCCGGAAACTGTACCCTCCAAAACCTCCCTGTCTCACAGGAACGTACCAATGCAGAACTACACATAAATATGCCCTGAACCTGTACCACTCCATAAAGTCCTTGTCTCACTGGAACGTACCAATGCAGAACTCCACACAAATATGCCCTGAACCTGTACCCCTCCATAACCTCCCTGTCCCACTGGAACGTACCAATGCAGAACTCCTCAAAAATATGCCCTGAACCTGTACCCCTCCAAAACCTCCCTGTCTCACTGGAACGTACGAATGCAGAACTCCTTACAAATATGCCCTGCAACTGTACCCCTCCATAACCTCCCTGTGTCACTGGAACGTACCAATGCAGAACTCCTCACAAATATGCCCTGTTCCTGTACCCCTCCATAACCTCCCTGTCTCACTGGAACGTACCAATGCAGAACTGTACACAAATATACCCTGAACCTGTACCCTCCATAACCTCCCTGTCTCACTGGAAAGTACCAATGCAGAACTCCACACAAATATGCTCTGAACCTGTACCACACCATTACCTCCCTGTCTCACTGGAACGTACCAATGCAGATCTCCACACAAATATGCCCTGAACCAGTATCCTACATAACCTCCCTGTCTCACTGGAACGTAGCAATGCAGAACTCCACGCAAATATGCCCTGAACCTGTACCCCTACATAAATTCCCTGTCTCACTGGAACGAACAAATGCAGAACTCGACACAAATATGCCCTGAACCAGTACCCTCCATAACCTCTCTCTCTCACTGGAACGTACCAATGCAGAGCTCCACACAAATATGACCTGAACCGGTACCCCTCCATAACCTCCCTGTCTCTCTGGAACGTACCAATGCAGAACACCACACAAGTATGCCCTGAACCTGTACCCCACCATAACCTCCCTGTCTCACTGGAACTTACCATTGCAGAACACCACACAAATATGCCCTTAACCTGTACCCCTCCATAACCTCCCTGTCTCACTGGAACGTCCCAACGCAGAACTCCACACAAATATGCCCTGAGCCTGTACCCTCCATAACCTCCCTGTCTCACTGGAAATTACCATTGCAGAACACCACACAAATATGCCCTGAACCTGTACCCCTCCATAACCTCCCTGTCTCACTGGAAGTACCATTGCAGAACACCACACAAATTTGTCCTGAACCTGTACCCCTCCATAACCTCCCTGTCTCACTGGAACATACCAATGCAGAACTACACACAAATATGCCCTGAACCTGTACCCCTCCATAACCTCCCTGTCTCACTGGAACGTACCATTGCAGAACACCACACAAATATGCCCAGAACCTGTAACCCTCCATATCCTCCCTGTCTCACTGGAACGTCCCAACGCAGAACTCCACACAAATATGCCCTGAACCTGTACCCTCCATAACCTCCCTCTCTCACTGGAACGTACCATTGCAGAACACCACACAAATATGCCCAGAACCTGTACCCCTCCATAACCTCCCTGTCTCACTGGAACGTACCATTGCAGAACACCACACAAATATGCCCTGAACCTGTACCCCTCCATAGCCTCCCTGTCTCACTGGAACGTACCAATGCAGAACTCCACACAAATATGCCCTGAACCTGTACCCCTCCAAAACCTCCCTGTCTCACTGGAACGCACCAATGCCGAACTCCACTCAAATATGCCCTGAACCTATAACGTGCATAACCTCCCTGTCTCACTGGAACGTACCAATGCAGAAGTCCACACAAATATGCCCTGAACCTGTACCCGTCCATAACCTCCCAGTCTCAGTGGTACGTCACACTTAAGAACTCCACACAAATATGCAATGAACATGTATCCCTCCATAACTTCCCTGTCTGACTAGAACGTACCAATGCAGAACTCCTCAAAAATATGTCCTGAACCTGTACCCCTCCACAACCTCCCTGTCTCACTGGAACGTACGAATGCAGAACTCCATACAAATATGCTCTGCAACTGTACCCCTCCATAACCGCCCTGTCCCACTGGAACGTACCAATGCAGAACTCCACACAAATATGCCCTGAACCTGTACCCCTCCATAATCTCCCCGTCTCACTGGATCCCACCAATGCAGAACTCCACAGAAATATGCCCTGACCCTGTACCCCTCCATAACATCCTTGTCTCACTGGAACGCACCAATGCCGAACTCCACTCAAATATGCCCTGAACCTATAACGTGCATATCCTCCCTGTCTCACTGGAACGTACCAATGCAGAAGTCCACACAAATATGCCCTGAACCTGTACCCGTCCATAACCCCCCTGTCTCAGTGGTACGTCACACTGCAGAACTCCACACAAATATGCAATGAACATGTACCCCTCCATAACTTCCCTGTCTGACTAGAACGTACCAATGCAGAACTCCACACAAATATGCACTGAACCTGTACCCGTCCATAACCTCCCTGTCTCACTGGAACGTCCCACTGCAGAACTCCACACAAATATGCCATGAACCTGTACCACTCCATAACCGCCCTGTCCCACTGGAACGTACCAATGCAGAACTCCACACAAATATGCCCTGAACCTGTACCCCTCCATAATCTCCCCGTCTCACTGGATCCTACCAATGCAGAACTCCAGAGAAATATGCCCTGACCCTGTACCCCTCCATAACATCCTTGTCTCACTGGAACGTACCAATGCAGAACTCCACACAAATATGCCCGGAAACTGTACCCTCCATAACCTCCCTGTCTCACTGGAACGTACCAATGCAGAACTACACACAAATATGCCCTGAACCTGTACCACTCCATAACCTCCCTGTCTCACTGGAACGTACCAATGCAGAACTCCACACAAATATGCCCTGAACCTGTACCTCTCCATAACCGCCCTGTCCCACTGGAACGTACCAATGCAGAACTCCTCAAAAATATGCCCTGAACCTGTACCCCTCCATAACCTCCCTGTCTCACTGGAACGTACGAATGCAGAACTCCTTACAAATATGCCCTGCAACTGTACCCCTCCATAACCTCCCTGTGTCACTGGAACGTACCAATGCAGAACTCCTCACAAATATGCCCTGTTCCTGTACCCCTCCATAACCACCCTGTCTCACTGGAACGTACCAATGCAGAACTGTACACAAATATACCCTGAACCTGTACCCTCCATAACCTCCCTGTCTCACTGGAAAGTACCAATGCAGAACTCCACACAAATATGCTCTGAACCTGTACCACACCATTACCTCCCTGTCTCACTGGAACGTACCAATGCAGATCTCCACACAAATATGCCCTGAACCAGTATCCTCCATAACCTCCCTGTCTCACTGGAACGTAGCAATGCAGAACTCCACGCAAATATGCCCTGAACCTGTACCCCTACATAAATTCCCTGTCTCACTGGAACGAACAAATGCAGAACTCGACACAAATATGCCCTGAACCAGTACCCTCCATAACCTCTCTCTCTCACTGGAACGTACCAATGCAGAGCTCCACACAAATATGACCTGAACCGGTACCCCTCCATAACCTCCCTGTCTCTCTTGAACGTACCAATGCAGAACACCACACAAGTATGCCCTGAACCTGTACCCCACCATAACCTCCCTGTCTCACTGGAACTTACCATTGCAGAACACCACACAAATATGCCCTTAACCTGTACCCCTCCATAACCTCCCTGTCTCACTGGAACGTCCCAACGCAGAACTCCACACAAATATGCCCTGAGCCTGTACCCTCCATAACCTCCCTGTCTCACTGGAAATTACCATTGCAGAACACCACACAAATATGCCCTGAACCTGTACCCCTCCATAACCTCCCTGTCTCACTGGAAGTACCATTGCAGAACACCACACAAATTTGTCCTGAACCTGTACCCCTCCATAACCTCCCTGTCTCACTGGAACATACCAATGCAGAACTACACACAAATATGCCCTGAACCTGTACCCCTCCATAAACTCCCTGTCTCACTGGAACGTACCATTGCAGAACACCACACAAATATGCCCAGAACCTGTAACCCTCCATATCCTCCCTGTCTCACTGGAACGTCCCAACGCAGAACTCCACACAAATATGCCCTGAACCTGTACCCTCCATAACCTCCCTCTCTCACTGGAACGTACCATTGCAGAACACCACACAAATATGCCCAGAACCTGTACCCCTCCATAACCTCCCTGTCTCACTGGAACGTACCATTGCAGAACACCACACAAATATGCCCTGAACCTGTACCCCTCCATAGCCTCCCTGTCTCACTGGAACGTACCAATGCAGAACTCCACACAAATATGCCCTGAACCTGTACCCCTCCATAACCTCCCTGTCTCACTGGAACGCACCAATGCCGAACTCCACTCAAATATGCCCTGAACCTATAACGTGCATAACCTCCCTGTCTCACTGGAACGTACCAATGCAGAAGTCCACACAAATATGCCCTGAACCTGTACCCGTCCATAACCTCCCTGTCTCAGTGGTACGTCACACTGCAGAACTCCACACAAATATGCAATGAACATGTACCCCTCCATAACTTCCCTGTCTGACTAGAACGTACCAATGCAGAACTCCACACAAATATGCACTGAACCTGTACCCGTCCATAACCTCCCTGTCTCACTGGAACGTCCCACTGCAGAAATCCACACAAATATGCCATGAACCTGTACCACTCCATAACCTCCCTGTCTCACTGGAACGTACCAATGCAGAACTCCACACAAATATGCCCTGAACCTGTACCTCTCCATAACCGCCCTGTCCCACTGGAACGTACCAATGCAGAACTCCTCAAAAATATGTCCTGAACCTGTACCCCTCCACAACCTCCCTGTCTCACTGGAACGTACGAATGCAGTACTCCATACAAATATGCCCTGCAACTGTACCCCTCCATAACCGCCCTGTCCCACTGGAACGTACCAATGCAGAACTCCACACAAATATGCCCTGAACCTGTACCCCTCCATAATCTCCCCGTCTCACTGGATCCTACCAATGCAGAACTCCACAGAAATATGCCCTGACCCTGTACCCCTCCATAACATCCTTGTCTCACTGGAACGTACCAATGCAGAACTCCACACAAATATGCCCGGAAACTGTACCCTCCATAACCTCCCTGTCTCACTGGAACGTACCAATGCAGAACTACACACAAATATGCCCTGAACCTGTACCACTCCATAACCTCCCTGTCTCACTGGAACGTACCAATGCAGAACTCCACACAAATATGCCCTGAACCTGTACCTCTCCATAACCGCCCTGTCCCACTGGAACGTACCAATGCAGAACTCCTCAAAAATAGGCCCTGAACCTGTACCCCTCCACAACCTCCCTGTCTCACTGGAACGTACGAATGCAGAACTCCTTACAAATATGCCCTGCAACTGTACCCCTCCATAACCTCCCTGTGTCACTGGAACGTACCAATGCAGAACTCCTCACAAATATGCCCTGTTCCTGTACCCCTCCATAACCTCCCTGTCTCACTGGAACGTACCAATGCAGAACTGTACACAAATATACTCTGAACCTGTACCCTCCATAACCTCCCTGTCTCACTGGAAAGTACCAATGCAGAACTCCACACAAATATGCTCTGAACATGTACCACACCATTACCTCCCTGTCTCACTGGAACGTACCAATGCAGATCTCCACACAAATATGCCCTGAACCAGTATCCTCCATAACCTCCCTGTCTCACTGGAACGTAGCAATGCAGAACTCCACGCAAATATGCCCTGAACCTGTACCCCTACATAAATTCCCTGTCTCACTGGAACGAACAAATGCAGAACTCGACACAAATATGCCCTGAACCAGTACCCTCCATAACCTCCCTCTCTCACTGGAACGTACCAATGCAGAGCTCCACACAAATATGACCTGAACCGGTACCCCTCCATAACCTCCCTGTCTCTCTGGAACGTACCAATGCAGAACACCACACAAGTATGCCCTGAGCCTGTACCCTCCATAACCTCCCTGTCTCACTGGAAATTACCATTGCAGAACACCACACAAATATGCCCTGAACCTGTACCCCTCCATAACCTCCCTGTCTCACTGGAAGTACCATTGCAGAACACCACACAAATTTGTCCTGAACCTGTACCCCTCCATAACCTCCCTGTCTCACTGGAACATACCAATGCAGAACTACACACAAATATGCCATGAACCTGTACCCCTCCATAACCTCCCTGTCTCACTGGAACGTACCATTGCAGAACACCACACAAATATGCCCAGAACCTGTAACCCTCCATATCCTCCCTGTCTCACTGGAACGTCCCAACGCAGAACTCCACACAAATATGCCCTGAACCTGTACCCTCCATAACCTCCCTCTCTCCCTGGAACGTACCATTGCAGAACACCACACAAATATGCCCAGAACCTGTACCCCTCCATAACCTCCCTGTCTCACTGGAACGTACCATTGCAGAACACCACACAAATATGCCCTGAACCTGTACCCCTCCATAGCCTCCCTGTCTCACTGGAACGTACCAATGCAGAACTCCACACAAATATGCCCTGAACCTGTACCCCTCCATAACCTCCCTGTCTCACTGGAACGCACCAATGCCGAACTCCACTCAAATATGCCCTGAACCTATAACTTGCATAACCTCCCTGTCTCACTGGAACGTCCCACTGCAGAACTCCACACAAATATGCCATGAACCTGTACCACTCCATAACCTCCCTGTCTCACTGGAACGTACCAATGCAGAACTCCACACAAATATGCCCTGAACCTGTACCTCTCCATAACCGCCCTGTCCCACTGGAACGTACCAATGCAGAACTCCTCAAAAATATGTCCTGAACCTGTACCCCTCCACAACCTCCCTGTCTCACTGGAACGTACGAATGCAGAACTCCATACAAATATGCCCTGCAACTGTACCCCTCCATAACCGCCCTGTCCCACTGGAACGTACCAATGCAGAACTCCACACAAATATGCCCTGAACCTGTACCCCTCCATAATCTCCCCGTCTCACTGGATCCTACCAATGCAGAACTCCACACAAATATGCCCAGAACCTGTAACCCTCCATATCCTCCCTGTCTCACTGGAACTTCCCAACGCAGAACTCCACACAAATATGCCCTGAACCTGTACCCTCCATAACCTCCCTCTCTCACTGGAACGTACCATTGCAGAACACCACACAAATATGCCCAGAACCTGTACCCCTCCATAACCTCCCTGTCTCACTGGAACGTACCATTGCAGAACACCACACAAATATGCCCTGAACCTGTACCCCTCCATAGCCTCCCTGTCTCACTGGAACGTACCAATGCAGAACTCCACACAAATATGCCCTGAACCTGTACCCCTCCATAACCTCCCTGTCTCACTGGAACGCACCAATGCCGAACTCCACTCAAATATGCCCTGAACCTATAACGTGCATAACCTCCCTGTCTCACTGGAACGTACCAATGCAGAAGTCCACACAAATATGCCCTGAACCTGTACCCGTCCATAACCTCCCTGTCTCAGTGGTACGTCACACTGCAGAACTCCACACAAATATGCAATGAACATGTACCCCTCCATAACTTCCCTGTCTGACTAGAACGTACCAATGCAGAACTCCACACAAATATGCACTGAACCTGTACCCGTCCATAACCTCCCTGTCTCACTGGAACGTCCCACTGCAGAACTCCACACAAATATGCCATGAACCTGTACCACTCCATAACCTCCCTGTCTCACTGGAACGTACCAATGCAGAACTCCACACAAATATGCCGTGAACCTGTACCTCTCCATAACCGCCCTGTCCCACTGGAACGTACCATCGCAGAACTCCTCAAAAATATGTCCTGAACCTGTACCCCTCCACAACCTCCCTGTCTCACTGGAACGTACGAATGCAGAACTCCATACAAATATGCCCTGCAACTGTACCCCTCCATAACCGCCCTGTCCCACTGGAACGTACCAATGCAGAACTCCACACAAATATGCCCTGAACCTGTACCCCTCCATAATCTCCCCGTCTCACTGGATCCTACCAATGCAGAACTCCACAGAAATATGCCCTGACCCTGTACACCTCCATAACATCCTTGTCTCACTGGAACGTACCAGTGCAGAACTCCACACAAATATGCCCGGAAACTGTACCCTCCATAACCTCCCTGTCTCACTGGAACGTACCAATGCAGAACTACACACAAATATGCCCTGAACCTGTACCTCTCCATAACCGCCCTGTCCCACTGGAACGTACCAATGCAGAACTCCTCAAAAATATGCCCTGAACCTGTACCCCTCCACAACCTCCCTGTCTCACTGGAACGTACGAATGCAGAACTCCTTACAAATATGCCCTGCAACTGTACCCCTCCATAACCTCCCTGTGTCACTGGAACGTACCAATGCAGAACTCCTCACAAATATGCCCTGTTCCTGTACCCCTCCATAACCTCCCTGTCTCACTGGAACGTACCAATGCAGAACTGTACACAAATATACCCTGAACCTGTACCCTCCATAACCTCCCTGTCTCACTGGAAAGTACCAATGCAGAACTCCACACAAATATGCTCTGAACATGTACCACACCATTACCTCCCTGTCTCACTGGAACGTACCAATGCAGATCTCCACACAAATATGCCCTGAACCAGTATCCTCCATAACCTCCCTGTCTCACTGGAACGTAGCAATGCAGAACTCCACGCAAATATGCCCTGAACCTGTACCCCTACATAAATTCCGTGTCTCACTGGAACGAACAAATGCAGAACTCGACACAAATATGCCCTGAACCAGTACCCTCCATAACCTCCCTCTCTCACTGGAACGTACCAATGCAGAGCTCCACACAAATATGACGTGCACCGGTACCCCTCCATAACCTCCCTGTCTCTCTGGAACGTACCAATGCAGAACACCACACAAGTATGCCCTGAACCTGTACCCCACCATAACCTCCCTGTCTCACTGGAACTTACCATTGCAGAACACCACACAAATATGCCCAGAACCTGTAACCCTCCATATCCTCCCTGTCTCACTGGAACGTCCCAACGCAGAACTCCACACAAATATGCCCTGAACCTGTACCCTCCATAACCTCCCTCTCTCACTGGAACGTACCATTGCAGAACACCACACAAATATGCCCAGAACCTGTACCCCTCCATAACCTCCCTGTCTCACTGGAACGTACCATTGCAGAACACCACACAAATATGCCCTGAACCTGTACCCCTCCATAGCCTCCCTGTCTCACTGGAACGTACCAATGCAGAACTCCACACAAATATGCCCTGAACCTGTACCCCTCCATAACCTCCCTGTCTCACTGGAACGCACCAATGCCGAACTCCACTCAAATATGCCCTGAACCTATAACGTGCATAACCTCCCTGTCTCACTGGATCGTACCAATGCAGAAGTCCACACAAATATGCCCTGAACCTGTACCCGTCCATAACCTCCCTGTCTCAGTGGTACGTCACACTGCAGAACTCCACACAAATATGCAATGAACATGTACCCCTCCATAACTTCCCTGTCTGACTAGAACGTACCAATGCAGAACTCCACACAAATATGCACTGAACCTGTACCCGTCCATAACCTCCCTGTTTCACTGGAACGTCCCACTGCAGAACTCCACACAAATATGCCATGAACCTGTACCACTCCATAACCTCCCTGTCTCACTGGAACGTACCAATGCAGAACTCCACACAAATATGCCCTGAACCTGTACCTCTCCATAACCGCCCTGTCCCACTGGAACGTACCAATGCAGAACTCCTCAAAAATATGTCCTGAACCTGTACCCCTCCACAACCTCCCTGTCTCACTGGAAAGTACGAATGCAGAACTCCATACAAATATGCCCTGCAACTGTACCCCTCCATAACCGCCCTGTCCCACTGGAACGTACCAATGCAGAACTCCACACAAATATGCCCTGAACCTGTACCCCTCCATAATCTCCCCGTCTCACTGGATCCTACCAATGCAGAACTCCACAGAAATATGCCCTGACCCTGTACCCCTCCATAACATCCTTGTCTCACTGGAACGTACCAATGCAGAACTCCACACAAATATGCCCTGAACCTTTACCCTCAATGACCTCCCTGTCTCACTGGAACGTACCAATGCAGAACTCCACACAAATATGCCCTGAACCTGTACCCCTCCATTACCTCCCCGTCTCACTGGAACGTACCAATGCAGAACTCCACACAAATATGCCCTGAACCTGTACCTCTCCATAACCGCCCTGTCCCTCTGGAACGTACCAATGCAGAACTCCTCAAAAATATGCCCTGAACCTGTACCCCTCCACAACCTCCCTGTCTCACTGGAACGTACGAATGCAGAACTCCATACAAATATGCCCTGCAACTGTACCCCTCCATAACCGCCCTGACCCACTGGAACGTAACAATGCAGAATTCCTCACAAATATGCCCTGTTCCTGTACCCCTCCATAACCGCCCTGTCCCACTGGAACGTACCAGAGCAGAACTCCACAAAAATATGCCCTGAACCTGTACCCCGCCACAACCTCCGTTTCTCACTGGAACTCACCAATGCAGAACTCCACACAAATATGCCCTGAACCTTTACCCTCAATGACCTCCCTGTCTCACTGGAACGTACCAATGCAGAACTCCACACAAATATGCCCTGAACCTGTACCCCTCCATTACCTCCCCGTCTCACTGGAACTAACCGATGCAGAACTCCACACAAATATGCCCTGAAGCTGTATCCTCCATAACCTCCCTCTCTCACTGGAAAGTACCAATGCAGAGCTCCACACAAATATGACCTGAACCGGTACCCCTCCATAACCACCCTGTCTCACTGGAACGTACCAATGCAGAACACCACACAAATATGCCCTGAACCTGTACCCCACCATAACTTCCCTGTCTCACTGGAACTTACCATTGCAGAACACCACACAAATATGCCCTTAACCTGTACCCCTCCATAACCTCCCTGTCTCACTGGAACGTCCCAACGCAGAACTCCACACAAATATGCCCTGAGCCTGTACCCTCCATAACCTTCCCGTCTCACTGGAAAGTACCATTGCAGAACACCACACAAATATGCCCTGAACCTGTACCCCTCCATAACCTCCCTGTCTCACTGGAAGTACCATTGCAGAACACCACACAAATTTGCCCTGAACCTGTACCCCTCCACAGCTTCCCTGTCTCACTGGAACATACCGATGCAGAACTACACACAAATATGCCCTGAACCTGTACCCCTCCATAACCTCCCTGTCTCACTGGAAAGTACCAATGCAGAAATCCACACAAATATGCTCTGAACCTGTACCCCACCATTACCTCCCTGTCTCACTGGAACGTACCAATGCAGATCTCCACACAAATATGCCCTGAACCTGTACCCCTCCATAACCTCCCTGTCTCACTGGAACGCACAAATGCCGAACTCCACTCAAATATGCCCTGAACCTATACCGTGCATAAACTCCCTGTATCACTGGAACGTACCAATGCAGAAGTCCACACAAATATGCCCTGAACCTGTACCCGTACATAAATTCCCTGTCTCACTGGAACGAACAAATGCAGAACTCCACACAAATATGCCCGGAAACTCTACCCTCCATAACCTCCCTGTCTCACAGGAACGTACCAATGCAGAACTACACATAAATATGCCCTGAACCTGTACCACTCCATAAAGTCCTTGTCTCACTGGAACGTACCAATGCAGAACTCCACACAAATATGCCCTGAACCTGTACCCCTCCATAACCTCCCTGTCCCACTGGAACGTACCAATGCAGAACTCCTCAAAAATATGCCCTGAACCTGTACCCCTCCATAACCTCCCTGTCTCACTGGAACGTACGAATGCAGAACTCCTTACAAATATGCCCTGCAACTGTACCCCTCCATAACCTCCCTGTGTCACTGGAACGTACCAATGCAGAACTCCTCACAAATATGCCCTGTTCCTGTACCCCTCCATAACCTCCCTGTCTCACTGGAACGTACCAATGCAGAACTGTACACAAATATACCCTGAACCTGTACCCTCCATAACATCCCTGTCTCACTGGAAAGTACCAATGCAGAACTCCACACAAATATGCTCTGAACCTGTACCCCACCATTACCTCCCTGTCTCACTGGAACGTACCAATGCAGAACACCACACAAGTATGCCCTGAACCTGTACCCCACCATAACCTCCCTGTCTCACTGGAACTTACCATTGCAGAACACCACACAAATATGCCCTTAACCTGTACCCCTCCATAACCTCACTGTCTCACTGGAACGTCCCAACGCAGAACTCCACACTAATATGCCCTGAGCCTGTACCCTCCATAACCTCCCTGTCTCACTGGAAATTACCATTGCAGAACACCACACAAATATGCCCTGAACCTGTACCCCTCCATAACCTCCCTGTCTCACTGGATGTACCATTGCAGAACACCACACAAATTTGTCCTGAACCTGTACCCCTCCATAACCTCCCTGTCTCACTGGAACATACCAATGCAGAACTCCACACAAATATGCCCGGAAACTGTACCCTCCATAACCTCCCTGTCTCACTGGAACGTACCAATGCAGAACTACACACAAATATGCCCTGAACCTGTACCACTCCATAACCTCCCTGTCTCACTGGTACGTACCAATGCAGAACTCCACACAAATATGCCCTGAACCTGTACCTCTCCATAACCGCCCTGTCCCACTGGAACGTACCAAATGCAGAACTCCTCAAAAATATGCCCTGAACCTGTACCCCTCCACAACCTCCCTGTCTCACTGCAACGTACGAATGCAGAACTCCATACAAATATGCCCTGCAACTGTACCCCTCCTTAACCGCCCTGTCCCACTGGAACGTAACAATGCAGAACTCCTCACAAATATGCCCTGTTCCTGTACCCCTCCATAACCGCCCTGTCCCACTGGAACGTACCAGAGCAGAACTCCACAAAAATATGCCCTGAACCTGTACCCCGCCACAACCTCCGTTTCTCACTGGAACTCACCAATGCAGAACTCCACACAAATATGCCCTGAACCTTTACCCTCAATGACCTCCCTGTCTCACTGGAACGTACCAATGCAGAACTCCACACAAATATGCCCTGAACCTGTACCCCTCCATTACCTCCCCGTCTCACTGGAACTAACCGATGCAGAACTCCACACAAATATGCCCTGAAGCTGTATCCTCCATAACCTCCCTCTCTCACTGGAAAGTACCAATGCAGAGCTCCACACAAATATGACCTGAACCGGTACCCCTCCATAACCATCCTGTCTCACTGGAACGTACCAATGCAGAACACCACACAAATATGCCCTGAACCGGTACCCCTCCATAACCTCCCTGTCTCACTGGAACTTACCAATGCCGAACTCCACACAAATATGCCCTGAACCTATACCGTGCATAAACTCCCTGTATCACTGGAACGTACCAATGCAGAAGTCCACACAAATATGCCCTGAACCTGTACCCGTACATAAATTCCCTGTCTCACTGGAACGAACAAATGCAGAACTCCACACAAATATGCCCGGAAACTCTACCCTCCATAACCTCCCTGTCTCACAGGAACGTACCAATGCAGAACTACACATAAATATGCCCTGAACCTGTACCACTCCATAAAGTCCTTGTCTCACTGGAACGTACCAATGCAGAACTCCACACAAATATGCCCTGAACCTGTACCCCTCCATAACCTCCCTGTCCCACTGGAACGTACCAATGCAGAACTCCTCAAAAATATGCCCTGAACCTGTACCCCTCCATAACCTCCCTGTCTCACTGGAACGTACGAATGCAGAACTCCTTACAAATATGCCCTGCAACTGTACCCCTCCATAACCTCCCTGTGTCACTGGAACGTACCAATGCAAAACTCCTCACAAATATGCCCTGTTCCTGTACCCCTCCATAACCTCACTGTCTCACTGGAACGTACCAATGCAGAACTGTACACAAATATACCCTGAACCTGTACCCTCCATAACCTCCCTGTCTCACTGGAAAGTACCAATGCAGAACTCCACACAAATATGCTCTGAACCTGTACCCCACCATTACCTCCCTGTCTCACTGGAACGTACCAATGCAGATCTCCACACAAATATGCCCTGAACCAGTATCCTCCATAACCTCCCTGTCTCACTGGAACGTAGTAATGCAGAACTCCACGCAAATATGCCCTGAACCTGTACCCCTACATAAATTCCCTGTCTCACTGGAACGAACAAATGCAGAACTCGACACAAATATGCCCTGAACCAGTACCCTCCATAACCTCCCTCTCTCACTGGAACGTACCAATGCAGAGCTCCACACAAATATGACCTGAACCGGTACCCCTCCATAACCTCCCTGTCTCTCTGGAACGTACCAATGCAGAACACCACACAAGTATGCCCTGAACCTGTACCCCACATAACCTCCCTGTCTCACTGGAACTTACCATTGCAGAACACCACACAAATATGCCCTTAACCTGTACCCCTCCATAACCTCCCTGTCTCACTGGAACGTCCCAACGCAGAACTCCACACAAATATGCCCTGAGCCTGTAACCTCCATAACCTCCCTGTCTCACTGGAAATTACCATTGCAGAACACCACACAAATATGCCCTGAACCTGTACCCCTCCATAACCTCCCTGTCTCACTGGAAGTACCATTGCAGAACACCACACAAATTTGTCCTGAACCTGTACCCCTCCATAACCTCCCTGTCTCACTGGAACATACCAATGCAGAACTACACACAAATATGCCCTGAACCTGTACCCCTCCATAACCTCCCTGTCTCACTGGAACGTACCATTTCAGAACACCACACAAATATGCCCAGAAACTGTAACCCTCCATATCCTCCCTGTCTCACTGGAACGTCCCAACGCTGAACTGCACACAAATATGCCCTGAACCTGTACCCTCCATAACCTCCCTCTCTCACTGGAACGTACCATTGCAGAACACCACACAAATATGCCCAGAACCTGTACCCCTCCATAACCTCCCTGTCTCACTGGAACGTACCATTGCAGAACACCACACAAATATGCCCTGAACCTGTACCCCTCCATAGCCTCCCTGTCTCACTGGAACGTACCAATGCAGAACTCCACACAAATATGCCCTGAACCTGTACCCCTCCATAACCTCCCTGTCTCACTGGAACGCACCAATGCTGAACTCCACTCAAATATGCCCTGAACCTATACCGTGCATAACCTCCCTGTCTCACTGGAACGTACCAATGCTGAACTCCACTCAAATATGCCCTGAACCTATACCGTGCATAACCTCCCTGTCTCACTGGAACGTACCAATGCAGAAGTCCACACAAATATGCCCTGAACCTGTACCCGTCCATAACCTCCCTGTCTCCATATATAACATATAACCATATAACAATCACAGCACGGAAACAGGCCATTCCGGCCCTCCTAGTCCGTGCCGAACTCTTAATCTCACCTAGTCCCACCTACCCGCACTCAGCCCATAACCCTCCACTCCTTTCCTATCCATATACCTATCCAATTTTACCTTAAATGACACAACTGATCTGGCCTCTACTACTTCTACAGGAAGCTCATTCCACACAGCTATCACTCTCTGAGTAAAGAAATACCCCCTCGTGTTTCCCTTAAACTTTTGCCCCCTAACTCTCAAATCATGTCCTCTCGTTTGAATCTCCCCTACTCTCAATGGAAACAGCCTATTCACGTCAACTCTATCTATCCCTCTCAACATTTTAAATACCTCGATCAAATCCCCCCTCAACCTTCTACGCTCCAATGAATAGAGACCTAACTTGTTCAACCTTTCTCTGTAACTTAAGTGCTGAAACCCTGGTAACATCCTAGTAAATCGTCTCTGCACTCTCTCTAATTTATTGATATCTTTCCTATAATTCGGTGACCAGAACTGTACACAATATTCCAAATTTGGCCTTACCAATGCCTTGTACAATTTTAACATTACATCCCAACTTCTGTACTCAATGCTCTGATTTATAAAGGCCAGCGTTCCAAAAGCCTTCTTCACCACCCTATCTACATGAGACTCCACCTTCAGGGAACTATGCACTGTTATTCCTAGATCTCTCTGTTCCACTGCATTCCTCAATGCCCTACCATTTACCCTGTATGTTCTATTTGGATTATTCCTGCCAAAATGTAGAACCTCACACTTCTCAGCATTAAACTCCATCTGCCAACGTTCAGCCCATTCTTCTAACCGGCATAAATCTCCCTGCAAGCTTTGAAAACCCACCTCATTATCCACAACACCTCCTACCTTAGTATCATCAGCATACTTACTAATCCAATTTACCACCCCATCATCCAGATCATTTATGTATATTACGTCTCAGTGGTACGTCACACTGCAGAACTCCACACATATATGCAATGAACATGTACCCCTCCATAACCTCACTGTCTCACTGGAACGTACCAATGCAGAACTGTACACAAATATACCCTGAACCTGTACCCTCCATAACCTCCCTGTCTCACTGGAAAGTACCAATGCAGAACTCCACACAAATATGCTCTGAACCTGTACCCCACCATTACCTCCCTGTCTCACTGGAACGTACCAATGCAGATCTCCACACAAATATGCCCTGAACCAGTATCCTCCATAACCTCCCTGTCTCACTGGAACGTAGTAATGCAGAACTCCACGCAAATATGCCCTGAACCTGTACCCCTACATAAATTCCCTGTCTCACTGGAACGAACAAATGCAGAACTCGACACAAATATGCCCTGAACCAGTACCCTCCATAACCTCCCTCTCTCACTGGAACGTACCAATGCAGAGCTCCACACAAATATGACCTGAACCGGTACCCCTCCATAACCTCCCTGTCTCTCTGGAACGTACCAATGCAGAACACCACACAAGTATGCCCTGAACCTGTACCCCACATAACCTCCCTGTCTCACTGGAACTTACCATTGCAGAACACCACACAAATATGCCCTTAACCTGTACTCCTCCATAACCTCCCTGTCTCACTGGAACGTCCCAACGCAGAACTCCACACAAATATGCCCTGAGCCTGTAACCTCCATAACCTCCCTGTCTCACTGGAAATTACCATTGCAGAACACCACACAAATATGCCCTGAACCTGTACCCCTCCATAACCTCCCTGTCTCACTGGAAGTACCATTGCAGAACACCACACAAATTTGTCCTGAACCTGTACCCCTCCATAACCTCCCTGTCTCACTGGAACATACCAATGCAGAACTACACACAAATATGCCCTGAACCTGTACCCCTCCATAACCTCCCTGTCTCACTGGAACGTACCATTTCAGAACACCACACAAATATGCCCAGAAACTGTAACCCTCCATATCCTCCCTGTCTCACTGGAACGTCCCAACGCTGAACTCCACACAAATATGCCCTGAACCTGTACCCTCCATAACCTCCCTCTCTCACTGGAACGTACCATTGCAGAACACCACACAAATATGCCCTGAACCGGTACCCCTCCATAACCTCCCTGTCTCACTGGAACTTACCAATGCCGAACTCCACACAAATATGCCCTGAACCTATACCGTGCATAAACTCCCTGTATCACTGGAACGTACCAATGCAGAAGTCCACACAAATATGCCCTGAACCTGTACCCGTACATAAATTCCCTGTCTCACTGGAACGAACAAATGCAGAACACCACACAAATATGCCCTGAACCTGTACCCTCCATAACCTCCCTGTCTCACAGGAACGTACCAATGCAGAACTACACATAAATATGCCCTGAACCTGTACCACTCCATAAAGTCCTTGTCTCACTGGAACGTACCAATGCAGAACTCCACACAAATATGCCCTGAACCTGTACCCCTCCATAACCTCCCTGTCCCACTGGAACGTACCAATGCAGAACTCCTCAAAAATATGCCCTGAACCTGTACCCCTCCATAACCTCCCTGTCTCACTGGAACGTACGAATGCAGAACTCCTTACAAATATGCCCTGCAACTGTACCCCTCCATAACCTCCCTGTGTCACTGGAACGTACCAATGCAAAACTCCTCACAAATATGCCCTGTTCCTGTACCCCTCCATAACCTCACTGTCTCACTGGAACGTACCAATGCAGAACTGTACACAAATATACCCTGAACCTGTACCCTCCATAACCTCCCTGTCTCACTGGAAAGTACCAATGCAGAACTCCACACAAATATGCTCTGAACCTGTACCCCACCATTACCTCCCTGTCTCACTGGAACGTACCAATGCAGATCTCCACACAAATATGCCCTGAACCAGTATCCTCCATAACCTCCCTGTCTCACTGGAACGTAGTAATGCAGAACTCCACGCAAATATGCCCTGAACCTGTACCCCTACATAAATTCCCTGTCTCACTGGAACGAACAAATGCAGAACTCGACACAAATATGCCCTGAACCAGTACCCTCCATAACCTCCCTCTCTCACTGGAACGTACCAATGCAGAGCTCCACACAAATATGACCTGAACCGGTACCCCTCCATAACCTCCCTGTCTCTCTGGAACGTACCAATGCAGAACACCACACAAGTATGCCCTGAACCTGTACCCCACATAACCTCCCTGTCTCACTGGAACTTACCATTGCAGAACACCACACAAATATGCCCTTAACCTGTACCCCTCCATAACCTCCCTGTCTCACTGGAACGTCCCAACGCAGAACTCCACACAAATATGCCCTGAGCCTGTAACCTCCATAACCTCCCTGTCTCACTGGAAATTACCATTGCAGAACACCACACAAATATGCCCTGAACCTGTACCCCTCCATAACCTCCCTGTCTCACTGGAAGTACCATTGCAGAACACCACACAAATTTGTCCTGAACCTGTACCCCTCCATAACCTCCCTGTCTCACTGGAACATACCAATGCAGAACTACACACAAATATGCCCTGAACCTGTACCCCTCCATAACCTCCCTGTCTCACTGGAACGTACCATTTCAGAACACCACACAAATATGCCCAGAAACTGTAACCCTCCATATCCTCCCTGTCTCACTGGAACGTCCCAACGCTGAACTGCACACAAATATGCCCTGAACCTGTACCCTCCATAACCTCCCTCTCTCACTGGAACGTACCATTGCAGAACACCACACAAATATGCCCAGAACCTGTACCCCTCCATAACCTCCCTGTCTCACTGGAACGTACCATTGCAGAACACCACACAAATATGCCCTGAACCTGTACCCCTCCATAGCCTCACTGTCTCACTGGAACGTACCAATGCAGAACTCCACACAAATATGCCCTGAACCTGTACCCCTCCATAACCTCCCTGTCTCACTGGAACGCACCAATGCTGAACTCCACTCAAATATGCCCTGAACCTATACCGTGCATAACCTCCCTGTCTCACTGGAACGTACCAATGCTGAACTCCACTCAAATATGCCCTGAACCTATACCGTGCATAACCTCCCTGTCTCACTGGAACGTACCAATGCAGAAGTCCACACAAATATGCCCTGAACCTGTACCCGTCCATAACCTCCCTGTCTCCATATATAACATATAACCATATAACAATCACAGCACGGAAACAGGCCATTCCGGCCCTCCTAGTCCGTGCCGAACTCTTAATCTCACCTAGTCCCACCTACCCGCACTCAGCCCATAACCCTCCACTCCTTTCCTATCCATATACCTATCCAATTTTACCTTAAATGACACAACTGATCTGGCCTCTACTACTTCTACAGGAAGCTCATTCCACACAGCTATCACTCTCTGAGTAAAGAAATACCCCCTCGTGTTTCCCTTAAACTTTTGCCCCCTAACTCTCAAATCATGTCCTCTCGTTTGAATCTCCCCTACTCTCAATGGAAACAGCCTATTCACGTCAACTCTATCTATCCCTCTCAACATTTTAAATACCTCGATCAAATCCCCCCTCAACCTTCTACGCTCCAATGAATAGAGACCTAACTTGTTCAACCTTTCTCTGTAACTTAAGTGCTGAAACCCTGGTAACATCCTAGTAAATCGTCTCTGCACTCTCTCTAATTTATTGATATCTTTCCTATAATTCGGTGACCAGAACTGTACACAATATTCCAAATTTGGCCTTACCAATGCCTTGTACAATTTTAACATTACATCCCAACTTCTGTACTCAATGCTCTGATTTATAAAGGCCAGCGTTCCAAAAGCCTTCTTCACCACCCTATCTACATGAGACTCCACCTTCAGGGAACTATGCACTGTTATTCCTAGATCTCTCTGTTCCACTGCATTCCTCAATGCCCTACCATTTACCCTGTATGTTCTATTTGGATTATTCCTGCCAAAATGTAGAACCTCACACTTCTCAGCATTAAACTCCATCTGCCAACGTTCAGCCCATTCTTCTAACCGGCATAAATCTCCCTGCAAGCTTTGAAAACCCACCTCATTATCCACAACACCTCCTACCTTAGTATCATCAGCATACTTACTAATCCAATTTACCACCCCATCATCCAGATCATTTATGTATATTACGTCTCAGTGGTACGTCACACTGCAGAACTCCACACATATATGCAATGAACATGTACCCCTCCATAACCTCACTGTCTCACTGGAACGTACCAATGCAGAACTGTACACAAATATACCCTGAACCTGTACCCTCCATAACCTCCCTGTCTCACTGGAAAGTACCAATGCAGAACTCCACACAAATATGCTCTGAACCTGTACCCCACCATTACCTCCCTGTCTCACTGGAACGTACCAATGCAGATCTCCACACAAATATGCCCTGAACCAGTATCCTCCATAACCTCCCTGTCTCACTGGAACGTAGTAATGCAGAACTCCACGCAAATATGCCCTGAACCTGTACCCCTACATAAATTCCCTGTCTCACTGGAACGAACAAATGCAGAACTCGACACAAATATGCCCTGAACCAGTACCCTCCATAACCTCCCTCTCTCACTGGAACGTACCAATGCAGAGCTCCACACAAATATGACCTGAACCGGTACCCCTCCATAACCTCCCTGTCTCTCTGGAACGTACCAATGCAGAACACCACACAAGTATGCCCTGAACCTGTACCCCACATAACCTCCCTGTCTCACTGGAACTTACCATTGCAGAACACCACACAAATATGCCCTTAACCTGTACCCCTCCATAACCTCCCTGTCTCACTGGAACGTCCCAACGCAGAACTCCACACAAATATGCCCTGAGCCTGTAACCTCCATAACCTCCCTGTCTCACTGGAAATTACCATTGCAGAACACCACACAAATATGCCCTGAACCTGTACCCCTCCATAACCTCCCTGTCTCACTGGAAGTACCATTGCAGAACACCACACAAATTTGTCCTGAACCTGTACCCCTCCATAACCTCCCTGTCTCACTGGAACATACCAATGCAGAACTACACACAAATATGCCCTGAACCTGTACCCCTCCATAACCTCCCTGTCTCACTGGAACGTACCATTTCAGAACACCACACAAATATGCCCAGAAACTGTAACCCTCCATATCCTCCCTGTCTCACTGGAACGTCCCAACGCTGAACTCCACACAAATATGCCCTGAACCTGTACCCTCCATAACCTCCCTCTCTCACTGGAACGTACCATTGCAGAACACCACACAAATATGCCCAGAACCTGTACCCCTCCATAACCTCCCTGTCTCACTGGAACGTACCATTGCAGAACACCACACAAATATGCCCTGAACCTGTACCCCTCCATAGCCTCCCTGTCTCACTGGAACGTACCAATGCAGAACTCCACACAAATATGCCCTGAACCTGTACCCCTCCATAACCTCCCTGTCTCACTGGAACGCACCAATGCTGAACTCCACTCAAATATGCCCTGAACCTATACCGTGCATAACCTCCCTGTCTCACTGGAACGTACCAATGCTGAACTCCACTCAAATATGCCCTGAACCTATACCGTGCATAACCTCCCTGTCTCACTGGAACGTACCAATGCAGAAGTCCACACAAATATGCCCTGAACCTGTACCCGTCCATAACCTCCCTGTCTCAGTGGTACGTCACACTGCAGAACTCCACACAAATATGCAATGAACATGTACCCCTCCATAACTTCCCTGTCTGACTAGAACGTACCAATGCAGAACTCCACACAAATATGCACTGAACCTGTACCCGTCCATAACCTCCCTGTCTCACTGGAACGTCCCACTGCAGAACTCCACACAAATATGCCATGAACCTGTACCACTCCATAACCTCCCTGTCTCACTGGAACGTACCAATGCAGAACTCCACACAAATATGCCCTGAACCTGTACCTCTCCATAACCGCCCTGTCCCACTGGAACGTACCAATGCAGAACTCCTCAAAAATATGTCCTGAACCTGTACCCCTCCAAAACCTCCCTGTCTCACTGGAACGTACGAATGCAGAACTCCATACAAATATGCCCTGCAACTGTACCCCTCCATAACCGCCCTGTCCCACTGGAACGTACCAATGCAGAACTCCACACAAATATGCCCTGAACCTGTACCCCTCCATAATCTCCCCGTCTCACTGGATCCTACCAATGCAGAACACCACAGAAATATGCCCTGACCCTGTACCCCTCCATAACATCCCCGTCTCACTGGAACTAACCGATGCAGAACTACACACAAATATGCCCTGAAGCTGTATCCTCCATAAACTCCCTCTCTCACTGGAACGTACCAATGCAGAGCTCCACACAAATATGACCTGAACCGGTACCCCTCCATAACCTCCCTGTCTCACTGGAACGTACCAATGCAGAACACCACACAAATATGCCCTGAACCTGTACCCCACCATAACTTCCCTGTCTCACTGGAACTTACCATTGCAGAACACCACACAAATATGCCCTTAACCTGTACCCCTCCATAACCTCCCTGTCTCACTGGAACGTCCCAACGCAGAACTCCACACAAATATGCCCTGAGCCTGTACCCTCCATAACCTTCCCGTCTCACTGGAAAGTACCATTGCAGAACACCACACAAATATGCCCTGAACCTGTACCCCTCCATAACCTCCCTGTCTCACTGGAAGTACCATTGCAGAACACCACACAAATTTGTCCTGAACCTGTACCCCTCCACAACTTCCCTGTCTCACTGGAACATACCGATGCAGAACTACACACAAATATGCCCTGAACCTGTACCCCTCCATAACCTCCCTGTCTCACTGGAAAGTACCAATGCAGAAATCCACACAAATATGCTCTGAACCTGTACCCCACCATTACCTCCCTGTCTCACTGGAACGTACCAATGCAGATCTCCACACAAATATGCCCTGAACCTGTACCCCTCCATAACCTCCCTGTCTCACTGGAACGCACCAATGCCGAACTCCACTCAAATATGCCCTGAACCTATACCGTGCATAAACTCCCTGTATCACTGGAACGTACCAATGCAGAAGTCCACACAAATATGCCCTGAACCTGTACCCGTACATAAATTCCCTGTCTCACTGGAACGAACAAATGCAGAACTCCACACAAATATGCCCGGAAACTCTACCCTCCATAACCTCCCTGTCTCACAGGAACGTACCAATGCAGAACTACACATAAATATGCCCTGAACCTGTACCACTCCATAAAGTCCTTGTCTCACTGGAACGTACCAATGCAGAACTCCACACAAATATGCCCTGAACCTGTACCCCTCCATAACCTCCCTGTCCCACTGGAACGTACCAATGCAGAACTCCTCAAAAATATGCCCTGAACCTGTACCCCTCCATAACCTCCCTGTCTCACTGGAACGTACGAATGCAGAACTCCTTACAAATATGCCCTGCAACTGTACCCCTCCATAACCTCCCTGTGTCACTGGAACGTACCAATGCAGAACTCCTCACAAATATGCCCTGTTCCTGTACCCCTCCATAACCTCCCTGTCTCACTGGAACGTACCAATGCAGAACTGTACACAAATATACCCTGAACCTGTACCCTCCATAACCTCCCTGTCTCACTGGAAAGTACCAATGCAGAACTCCACACAAATATGCTCTGAACCTGTACCCCACCATTACCTCCCTGTCTCACTGGAACGTACCAATGCAGAACACCACACAAGTATGCCCTGAACCTGTACCCCACCATAACCTCCCTGTCTCACTGGAACTTACCATTGCAGAACACCACACAAATATGCCCTTAACCTGTACCCCTCCATAACCTCACTGTCTCACTGGAACGTCCCAACGCAGAACTCCACACAAATATGCCCTGAGCCTGTACCCTCCATAACCTCCCTGTCTCACTGGAAATTACCATTGCAGAACACCACACAAATATGCCCTGAACCTGTACCCCTCCATAACCTCCCTGTCTCACTGGAAGTACCATTGCAGAACACCACACAAATTTGTCCTGAACCTGTACCCCTCCATAACCTCCCTGTCTCACTGGAACATACCAATGCAGAACTCCACACAAATATGCCCGGAAACTGTACCCTCCATAACCTCCCTGTCTCACTGGAACGTACCAATGCAGAACTACACACAAATATGCCCTGAACCTGTACCACTCCATAACCTCCCTGTCTCACTGGTACGTACCAATGCAGAACTCCACACAAATATGCCCTGAACCTGTACCTCTCCATAACCGCCCTGTCCCACTGGAACGTACCAATGCAGAACTCCTCAAAAATATGCCCTGAACCTGTACCCCTCCACAACCTCCCTGTCTCACTGCAACGTACGAATGCAGAACTCCATACAAATATGCCCTGCAACTGTACCCCTCCTTAACCGCCCTGTCCCACTGGAACGTAACAATGCAGAACTCCTCACAAATATGCCCTGTTCCTGTACCCCTCCATAACCGCCCTGTCCCACTGGAACGTACCAGAGCAGAACTCCACAAAAATATGCCCTGAACCTGTACCCCGCCACAACCTCCGTTTCTCACTGGAACTCACCAATGCAGAACTCCACACAAATATGCCCTGAACCTTTACCCTCAATGACCTCCCTGTCTCACTGGAACGTACCAATGCAGAACTCCACACAAATATGCCCTGAACCTGTACCCCTCCATTACCTCCCCGTCTCACTGGAACTAACCGATGCAGAACTCCACACAAATATGCCCTGAAGCTGTATCCTCCATAACCTCCCTCTCTCACTGGAAAGTACCAATGCAGAGCTCCACACAAATATGACCTGAACCGGTACCCCTCCATAACCATCCTGTCTCACTGGAACGTACCAATGCAGAACACCACACAAATATGCCCTGAACCGGTACCCCTCCATAACCTCCCTGTCTCACTGGAACTTACCAATGCCGAACTCCACACAAATATGCCCTGAACCTATACCGTGCATAAACTCCCTGTATCACTGGAACGTACCAATGCAGAAATCCACACAAATATGCCCTGAACCTGTACCCGTACATAAATTCCCTGTCTCACTGGAACGAACAAATGCAGAACTCCACACAAATATGCCCGGAAACTCTACCCTCCATAACCTCCCTGTCTCACAGGAACGTACCAATGCAGAACTACACATAAATATGCCCTGAACCTGTACCACTCCATAAAGTCCTTGTCTCACTGGAACGTACCAATGCAGAACTCCACACAAATATGCCCTGAACCTGTACCCCTCCATAACCTCCCTGTCCCACTGGAACGTACCAATGCAGAACTCCTCAAAAATATGCCCTGAACCTGTACCCCTCCATAACCTCCCTGTCTCACTGGAACGTACGAATGCAGAACTCCTTACAAATATGCCCTGCAACTGTACCCCTCCATAACCTCCCTGTGTCACTGGAACGTACCAATGCAAAACTCCTCACAAATATGCCCTGTTCCTGTACCCCTCCATAACCTCACTGTCTCACTGGAACGTACCAATGCAGAACTGTACACAAATATACCCTGAACCTGTACCCTCCATAACCTCCCTGTCTCACTGGAAAGTACCAATGCAGAACTCCACACAAATATGCTCTGAACCTGTACCCCACCATTACCTCCCTGTCTCACTGGAACGTACCAATGCAGATCTCCACACAAATATGCCCTGAACCAGTATCCTCCATAACCTCCCTGTCTCACTGGAACGTAGTAATGCAGAACTCCACGCAAATATGCCCTGAACCTGTACCCCTACATAAATTCCCTGTCTCACTGGAACGAACAAATGCAGAACTCGACACAAATATGCCCTGAACCAGTACCCTCCATAACCTCCCTCTCTCACTGGAACGTACCAATGCAGAGCTCCACACAAATATGACCTGAACCGGTACCCCTCCATAACCTCCCTGTCTCTCTGGAACGTACCAATGCAGAACACCACACAAGTATGCCCTGAACCTGTACCCCACATAACCTCCCTGTCTCACTGGAACTTACCATTGCAGAACACCACACAAATATGCCCTTAACCTGTACCCCTCCATAACCTCCCTGTCTCACTGGAACGTCCCAACGCAGAACTCCACACAAATATGCCCTGAGCCTGTAACCTCCATAACCTCCCTGTCTCACTGGAAATTACCATTGCAGAACACCACACAAATATGCCCTGAACCTGTACCCCTCCATAACCTCCCTGTCTCACTGGAAGTACCATTGCAGAACACCACACAAATTTGTCCTGAACCTGTACCCCTCCATAACCTCCCTGTCTCACTGGAACATACCAATGCAGAACTACACACAAATATGCCCTGAACCTGTACCCCTCCATAACCTCCCTGTCTCACTGGAACGTACCATTTCAGAACACCACACAAATATGCCCAGAAACTGTAACCCTCCATATCCTCCCTGTCTCACTGGAACGTCCCAACGCTGAACTCCACACAAATATGCCCTGAACCTGTACCCTCCATAACCTCCCTCTCTCACTGGAACGTACCATTGCAGAACACCACACAAATATGCCCAGAACCTGTACCCCTCCATAACCTCCCTGTCTCACTGGAACGTACCATTGCAGAACACCACACAAATATGCCCTGAACCTGTACCCCTCCATAGCCTCCCTGTCTCACTGGAACGTACCAATGCAGAACTCCACACAAATATGCCCTGAACCTGTACCCCTCCATAACCTCCCTGTCTCACTGGAACGCACCAATGCTGAACTCCACTCAAATATGCCCTGAACCTATACCGTGCATAACCTCCCTGTCTCACTGGAACGTACCAATGCTGAACTCCACTCAAATATGCCCTGAACCTATACCGTGCATAACCTCCCTGTCTCACTGGAACGTACCAATGCAGAAGTCCACACAAATATGCCCTGAACCTGTACCCGTCCATAACCTCCCTGTCTCAGTGGTACGTCACACTGCAGAACTCCACACAAATATGCAATGAACATGTACCCCTCCATAACTTCCCTGTCTGACTAGAACGTACCAATGCAGAACTCCACACAAATATGCACTGAACCTGTACCCGTCCATAACCTCCCTGTCTCACTGGAACGTCCCACTGCAGAACTCCACACAAATATGCCATGAACCTGTACCACTCCATAACCTCCCTGTCTCACTGGAACGTACCAATGCAGAACTCCACACAAATATGCCCTGAACCTGTACCTCTCCATAACCGCCCTGTCCCACTGGAACGTACCAATGCAGAACTCCTCAAAAATATGTCCTGAACCTGTACCCCTCCACAACCTCCCTGTCTCACTGGAACGTACGAATGCAGAACTCCATACAAATATGCCCTGCAACTGTACCCCTCCATAACCGCCCTGTCCCACTGGAACGTACCAATGCAGAACTCCACACAAATATGCCCTGAACCTGTACCCCTCCATAATCTCCCCGTCTCACTGGATCCTACCAATGCAGAACTCCACAGAAATATGCCCTGACCCTGTACCCCTCCATAACATCCTTGTCTCACTGGAACGTACCAATGCAGAACTCCACACAAATATGCCCGGAGACTGTACCCTCCATAACCTCCCTGTCTCACTGGAACGTACCAATGCAGAACTACACACAAATATGCCCTGAACCTGTACCACTCCATAACCTCCCTGTCTCACTGGAACGTACCAATGCAGAACTCCACACAAATATGCCCTGAACCTGTACCTCTCCATAACCGCCCTGTCCCACTGGAAGGTACCAATGCAGAACTCCTCAAAAATATGCCCTGAACCTGTACCCCTCCACAACCTCCCTGTCTCACTGGAACGTACGAATGCAGAACTCCATACAAATATGCCCTGCAACTGTACCCCTCCATAACCGCCCTGTCCCACTGGAACGTACCAATGCAGAACTCCTCACAAATATGCCCTGTTCCTGTACCCCTCCATAACCGCCCTGTCCCACTGGAACGTACCAGAGCAGAACTCCACAAAAATATGCCCTGAACCTGTACCCCGCCACAACCTCCGTTTCTCACTGGAACTCACCAATGCAGAACTCCACGCAAATATGCCCTGAACCTTTACCCTCAATGACCTCCCTGTCTCACTGGAACGTACCAATGCAGAACTCCACACAAATATGCCCTGAACCTGTACCCCTCCATTACCTCCCCGTCTCACTGGAACTAACCGATGCAGAACTACACACAAATATGCCCTGAAGCTGTATCCTCCATAAACTCCCTCTCTCACTGGAACGTACCAATGCAGAGCTCCACACAAATATGACCTGAACCGGTACCCCTCCATAACCTCCCTGTCTCACTGGAACGTACCAATGCAGAACACCACACAAATATGCCCTGAACCTGTACCCCACCATAACTTCCCTGTCTCACTGGAACTTACCATTGCAGAACACCACACAAATATGCCCTTAACCTGTACCCCTCCATAACCTCCCTGTCTCACTGGAACGTCCCAACGCAGAACTCCACACAAATATGCCCTGAGCCTGTACCCTCCATAACCTCCCCGTCTCACTGGAAAGTACCATTGCAGAACACCACACAAATATGCCCTGAACCTGTACCCCTCCATAACCTCCCTGTCTCACTGGAAGTACCATTGCAGAACACCACACAAATTTGTCCTGAACCTGTACCCCTCCACAACTTCCCTGTCTCACTGGAACATACCGATGCAGAACTACACACAAATATGCCCTGAACCTGTACCCCTCCATAACCTCCCTGTCTCACTGGAACGTACCATTGCAGAACACCACACAAATATGCCCAGAACCTGTACCCCTCCATATCCTCCCTGTCTCACTGGAACGTCCCAACGCAGAACTCCAAACAAATATGCCCTGAACCTGTACCCTCCATAACCTCCCTGTCTCACGGGAACGTACCATTGCAGAACACCACACAAATATGCCCAGAACCTGTACCCCTCCATAACCTCCCTGTCTCACTGGAACGTACCATTGCAGAACACCACACAAATATGCCCGGAACCTGTACCCCTCCATAACCTCCCTGTCTCACTGGAACGTACCAATGCAGAACTCCACACAAATATGCCCTGAACCTGTACCCCTCCATAACCTCCCTGTCTCCCTGGAACGCACCAATGCCGAACTCCGCTCAAATATGCCCTGAACCTAAACCGTGCATAACCTCCCTGTCTCACTGGAACGTACCAATGCAGAAGTCCACACAAATATGCCCTGAACCTGTACCCCTAAATAAATTCCCTGTCTCACTGGAACGAACAAATGCAGAACTCCACACAAATATGCCCTGAACCAGTACCCTCCATAACATCCCTCTCTCACTGGAACGTACCAATGCAGAACTCCACACAAATATGACCTGAACCGGTACCCCTCCATAACCTCCCTGTCTCACTGGAACGTACCAATGCAGAACACGACACAAATATGCCATGAACCTGTACCCTCCATAACCTCCCTGTCTCACTTGAAAGTACCAATGCAGAACTCCACACAAGTCTGCCCTGAACCTGTACCCGTCCATAACCTCCCTGTCTCACTGGAACGTACCAATGCAGAACTCCACACAAATATGCCCGGAAACTGTACCCTCCATAACCTCCCTGTCTCACTGGAACGTACCAATCCAGAACTACACAGAAATATGCCCTGAACCTGTACCACTCCATAAACTCCTTGTCTCACTGGAACGTACCAATGCAGAACTCCACACAAATATGCCCTGAACCTGTACCCCTCCATAACCTCCCTGTCCCACTGGAACGTACCAATGCAGAACTCCTCACAAATATGCCCTGTTCCTGTACCCCTCCATAACCTCACTGTCTCACTGGAACGTACCAATGCAGAACTGTACACAAATATACCCTGAACCTGTACCCTCCATAACCTCCCTGTCTCACTGGAAAGTACCAATGCAGAACTCCACAAAAATATGCTCTGAACCTGTACCCCACCATTACCTCCCTGTCTCACTGGAACGTACCAATGCAGATCTCCACACAAATATGCCCTGAACCTGTACCCCTCCATAACCTCCCTGTCTCACTGGAACGCACCAATGCCGAACTCCACTCAAATATGCCCTGAACCTATACCGTGCATAAACTCCCTGTCTCACTGGAACGCACCAATGCAGAAGTCCACACAAATATGCCCTGAACCTGTACCCGTACATAAATTCCCTGTCTCACTGGAACGAACAAATGCAGAACTCCACACAAATATGCCCTGAACCAGTACCCTCCATAACCTCCCTGTCTCACTGGAACGTACCAATGCAGAACTCCACACAAATATGACCTGATCCGGTACCCCTCCATAACCTCCCTGTCTCATTGGAACGTACCAATGCAGAACACGACACAAATATGCCATGAACCTGTACCCTCCATAACCTCCCTGTCTCACTTGAAAGTACCAATGCAGAACTCCACACAAGTCTGCCCTGAACCTGTACCCGTCCATAACCTCCCTGTCTCACTGGAACGTACCAATGCAGAACTCCACACAAATATGCCCGGAAACTGTACCCTCCATAACCTCCCTGTCTCACTGGAACGTACCAATGCAGAACTACACACAAATATGCCCTGAACCTGTACCACTCCATAAAGTCCTTGTCTCACTGGAACGTACCAATGCAGAACTCCACACAAATATGCCCTGAACCTGTACCCCTCCATAACCTCCCTGTCCCACTGGAACGTACCAATGCAGAACTCCTCAAAAATATGTCCTGAACCTGTACCCCTCCATAACCTCCCTGTCTCACTGGAACGTACGAATGCAGAACTCCTTACAAATATGCCCTGCAACTGTACCCCTCCATAACCTCCCTGTGTCACTGGAACGTACCAATGCAGAACTCCTCACAAATATGCCCTGTTCCTGTACCCCTCCATAACCTTCCTGTCTCACTGGAACGTACCAATGCAGAACTGTACACAAATATACCCTGAACCTGTACCCTCCATAACCTCCCTTTCTCACTGGAACGTACCAATGCAGAGCTCCACACAAATATGACCTGAACCGGTACCCCTCCATAACCTCCCTGTCTCTCTGGAACGTACCAATGCAGAACACCACACAAGTATGCCCTGAACCTGTACCCCACCATAACCTCCCTGTCTCACTGGATCTTACCATTGCAGAACACCACACAAATATGCCCATAACCTGTACCCCTCCATAACCTCCCTGTCTCACTGGAACGTCCCAACGCAGAACTCCACACAAATATGCCCTGAGCCTGTACCCTCCATAACCTCCCTGTCTCACTGGAAATTACCATTGCAGAACACCACACAAATATTCCCTGAACCTGTACCCCTCCATAACCTCATTGTCTCACTGGAAGTACCATTGCAGAACACCACACAAATTTGTCCTGAACCTGTACCCCTCCATAACCTCCCTGTCTCACTGGAACATACCAATGCAGAACTACACACAAATATGCCCTGAACCTGTACCCCTCCATAACCTCCCTGTCTCACTGGAACGTACCATTGCAGAACACCACACAAATATGCCCAGAACCTGTAACCCTCCATATCCTCCCTGTCTCTCTGGAACGTACCAATGCAGAACACCACACAAGTATGCCCTGAACCTGTACCCCACCATAACCACCCTGTCTCACTGGAACTTACCATTGCAGAACTCCACACAAATATGACCTGAACCGGTACCCCTCCATAACCTCCCTGTCTCATTGGAACGTACCAATGCAGAACACGACACAAATATGCCATGAACCTGTACCCTCCATAACCTCCCTGTCTCACTTGAAAGTACCAATGCAGAACTCCACACAAGTCTGCCCTGAACCTGTACCCGTCCATAACCTCCCTGTCTCACTGGAACGTACCAATGCAGAACTCCACACAAATATGCCCGGAAACTGTACCCTCCATAACCTCCCTGTCTCACTGGAACGTACCAATGCAGAACTACACACAAATATGCCCTGAACCTGTACCACTCCATAAAGTCCTTGTCTCACTGGAACGTACCAATGCAGAACTCCACACAAATATGCCCTGAACCTGTACCCCTCCATAACCTCCCTGTCCCACTGGAACGTACCAATGCAGAACTCCTCAAAAATATGCCCTGAACCTGTACCCCTCCATAACCTCCCTTTCTCACTGGAACGTACGAATGCAGAACTCCTTACAAATATGCCCTGCAACTGTACCCCTCCATAACCTCCCTGTGTCACTGGAACGTACCAATGCAGAACTCCTCACAAATATGCCCTGTTCCTGTACCCCTCCATAACCTCCCTGTCTCACTGGAACGTACCAATGCAGAACTGTACACAAATATACCCTGAACCTGTACCCTCCATAACCTCCCTCTCTCACTGGAACGTACCAATGCAGAGCTCCACACAAATATGACCTGAACCGGTACCCCTCCATAACCTCCCTGTCTCTCTGGAACGTACCAATGCAGAACACCACACAAGTATGCCCTGAACCTGTACCCCACCATAACCTCCCTGTCTCACTGGATCTTACCAATGCAGAACTCCACACAAATATGCCATGAACCTGTACCACTCCATAACCTCCCTGTCTCACTGGAACGTACCAATGCAGAACTCCACACAAATATGCCCTGAACCTGTACCTCTCCATAACCGCCCTGTCCCACTGGAACGTACCAATGCAGAACTCCTCAAAAATATGTCCTGAACCTGTACCCCTCCACAACCTCCCTGTCTCACTGGAACGTACGAATGCAGAACTCCATACAAATATGCCCTGCAACTGTACCCCTCCATAACCGCCCTGTCCCACTGGAACGTACCAATGCAGAACTCCACACAAATATGCCCTGAACCTGTACCCCTCCATAATCTCCCCGTCTCACTGGATCCTACCAATGCAGAACTCCACAGAAATATGCCCTGACCCTGTACCCCTCCATAACATCCTTGTCTCACTGGAACGTACCAATGCAGAACTCCACACAAATATGCCCGGAGACTGTACCCTCCATAACCTCCCTGTCTCACTGGAACGTACCAATGCAGAACTACACACAAATATGCCCTGAACCTGTACCACTCCATAACCTCCCTGTCTCACTGGAACGTACCAATGCAGAACTCCACACAAATATGCCCTGAACCTGTACCTCTCCATAACCGCCCTGTCCCACTGGAAGGTACCAATGCAGAACTCCTCAAAAATATGCCCTGAACCTGTACCCCTCCACAACCTCCCTGTCTCACTGGAACGTACGAATGCAGAACTCCATACAAATATGCCCTGCAACTGTACCCCTCCATAACCGCCCTGTCCCACTGGAACGTACCAATGCAGAACTCCTCACAAATATGCCCTGTTCCTGTACCCCTCCATAACCGCCCTGTCCCACTGGAACGTACCAGAGCAGAACTCCACAAAAATATGCCCTGAACCTGTACCCCGCCACAACCTCCGTTTCTCACTGGAACTCACCAATGCAGAACTCCACGCAAATATGCCCTGAACCTTTACCCTCAATGACCTCCCTGTCTCACTGGAACGTACCAATGCAGAACTCCACACAAATATGCCCTGAACCTGTACCCCTCCATTACCTCGCCGTCTCACTGGAACTAACCGATGCAGAACTACACACAAATATGCCCTGAAGCTGTATCCTCCATAAACTCCCTCTCTCACTGGAACGTACCAATGCAGAGCTCCACACAAATATGACCTGAACCGGTACCCCACCATAACTTCCCTGTCTCACTGGAACTTACCATTGCAGAACACCACACAAATATGCCCTTAACCTGTACCCCTCCATAACCTCCCTGTCTCACTGGAACGTCCCAACGCAGAACTCCACACAAATATGCCCTGAGCCTGTACCCCTCCATAACCTCCCTGTCTCACTGGAAGTACCATTGCAGAACACCACACAAATTTGTCCTGAACCTGTACCCCTCCACAACTTCCCTCTCTCACTGGAACATACCGATGCAGAACTACACACAAATATGCCCTGAACCTGTACCCCTCCATAACCTCCCTGTCTCACTGGAACGTACCATTGCAGAACACCACACAAATATGCCCAGAACCTGTACCCCTCCATATCCTCCCTGTCTCACTGGAACGTCCCAACGCAGAACTCCAAACAAATATGCCCTGAACCTGTACCCTCCATAACCTCCCTGTCTCACGGGAACGTACCATTGCAGAACACCACACAAATATGCCCAGAACCTGTACCCCTCCATAACCTCCCTGTCTCACTGGAACGTACCATTGCAGAACACCACACAAATATGCCCGGAACCTGTACCCCTCCATAACCTCCCTGTCTCACTGGAACGTACCAATGCAGAACTCCACACAAATATGCCCTGAACCTGTACCCCTCCATAACCTCCCTGTCTCCCTGGAACGCACCAATGCCGAACTCCGCTCAAATATGCCCTGAACCTAAACCGTGCATAACCTCCCTGTCTCACTGGTACGTACCAATGCAGAAGTCCACACAAATATGCCCTGAACCTGTACCCCTAAATAAATTCCCTGTCTCACTGGAACGAACAAATGCAGAACTCCACACAAATATGCCCTGAACCAGTACCCTCCATAACATCCCTCTCTCACTGGAACGTACCAATGCAGAACTCCACACAAATATGACCTGAACCGGTACCCCTCCATAACCTCCCTGTCTCACTGTAACGTACCAATGCAGAACACGACACAAATATGCCATGAACCTGTACCCTCCATAACCTCCCTGTCTCACTTGAAAGTACCAATGCAGAACTCCACACAAGTCTGCCCTGAACCTGTACCCGTCCATAACCTCCCTGTCTCACTGGAACGTACCAATGCAGAACTCCACACAAATATGCCCGGAAACTGTACCCTCCATAACCTCCCTGTCTCACTGGAACGTACCAATCCAGAACTACACAGAAATATGCCCTGAACCTGTACCACTCCATAAACTCCTTGTCTCACTGGAACGTACCAATGCAGAACTCCACACAAATATGCCCTGAACCTGTACCCCTCCATAACCTCCCTGTCCCACTGGAACGTACCAATGCAGAACTCCTCACAAATATGCCCTGTTCCTGTACCCCTCCATAACCTCACTGTCTCACTGGAACGTACCAATGCAGAACTGTACACAAATATACCCTGAACCTGTACCCTCCATAACCTCCCTGTCTCACTGGAAGGTACCAATGCAGAACTCCACAAAAATATGCTCTGAACCTGTACCCCACCATTACCTCCCTGTCTCACTGGAACGTACCAATGCAGATCTCCACACAAATATGCCCTGAACCTGTACCCCTCCATAACCTCCCTGTCTCACTGGAACGCACCAATGCCGAACTCCACTCAAATATGCCCTGAACCTATACCGTGCATAAACTCCCTGTCTCACTGGAACGCACCAATGCAGAAGTCCACACAAATATGCCCTGAACCTGTACCCGTACATAAATTCCCTGTCTCACTGGAACGAACAAATGCAGAACTCCACACAAATATGCCCTGAACCAGTACCCTCCATAACCTCCCTGTCTCACTGGAACGTACCAATGCAGAAATCCACACAAATATGACCTGATCCGGTACCCCTCCATAACCTCCCTGTCTCATTGGAACGTACCAATGCAGAACACGACACAAATATGCCATGAACCTGTACCCTCCATAACCTCCCTGTCTCACTTGAAAGTACCAATGCAGAACTCCACACAAGTCTGCCCTGAACCTGTACCCGTCCATAACCTCCCTGTCTCACTGGAACGTACCAATGCAGAACTCCACACAAATATGCCCGGAAACTGTACCCTCCATAACCTCCCTGTCTCACTGGAACGTACCAATGCAGAACTACACACAAATATGCCCTGAACCTCTACCACTCCATAAAGTCCTTGTCTCACTGGAACGTACCAATGCAGAACTCCACACAAATATGCCCTGAACCTGTACCCCTCCATAACCTCCCTGTCCCACTGGAACGTACCAATGCAGAACTCCTCAAAAATATGTCCTGAACCTGTACCCCTCCATAACCTCCCTGTCTCACTGGAACGTACGAATGCAGAACTCCTTACAAATATGCCCTGCAACTGTACCCCTCCATAACCTCCCTGTGTCACTGGAACGTACCAATGCAGAACTCCTCACAAATATGCCCTGTTCCTGTACCCCTCCATAACCTTCCTGTCTCACTGGAACGTACCAATGCAGAACTGTACACAAATATACCCTGAACCTGTACCCTCCATAACCTCCCTTTCTCACTGGAACGTACCAATGCAGAGCTCCACACAAATATGACCTGAACCGGTACCCCTCCATAACCTCCCTGTCTCTCTGGAACGTACCAATGCAGAACACCACACAAGTATGCCCTGAACCTGTACCCCACCATAACCTCCCTGTCTCACTGGATCTTACCATTGCAGAACACCACACAAATATGCCCATAACCTGTACCCCTCCATAACCTCCCTGTCTCACTGGAACGTCCCAACGCAGAACTCCACACAAATATGCCCTGAGCCTGTACCCTCCATAACCTCCCTGTCTCACTGGAAATTACCATTGCAGAACACCACACAAATATTCCCTGAACCTGTACCCCTCCATAACCTCATTGTCTCACTGGAAGTACCATTGCAGAACACCACACAAATTTGTCCTGAACCTGTACCCCTCCATAACCTCCCTGTCTCACTTGAAAGTACCAATGCAGAACTCCACACAAGTCTGCCCTGAACCTGTACCCGTCCATAACCTCCCTGTCTCACTGGAACGTACCAATGCAGAACTCCACACAAATATGCCCGGAAACTGTACCCTCCATAACCTCCCTGTCTCACTGGAACGTACCAATCCAGAACTACACAGAAATATGCCCTGAACCTGTACCACTCCATAAACTCCTTGTCTCACTGGAACGTACCAATGCAGAACTCCACACAAATATGCCCTGAACCTGTACCCCTCCATAACCTCCCTGTCCCACTGGAACGTACCAATGCAGAACTCCTCACAAATATGCCCTGTTCCTGTACCCCTCCATAACCTCACTGTCTCACTGGAACGTACCAATGCAGAACTGTACACAAATATACCCTGAACCTGTACCCTCCATAACCTCCCTGTCTCACTGGAAGGTACCAATGCAGAACTCCACAAAAATATGCTCTGAACCTGTACCCCACCATTACCTCCCTGTCTCACTGGAACGTACCAATGCAGATCTCCACACAAATATGCCCTGAACCTGTACCCCTCCATAACCTCCCTGTCTCACTGGAACGCACCAATGCCGAACTCCACTCAAATATGCCCTGAACCTATACCGTGCATAAACTCCCTGTCTCACTGGAACGCACCAATGCAGAAGTCCACACAAATATGCCCTGAACCTGTACCCGTACATAAATTCCCTGTCTCACTGGAACGAACAAATGCAGAACTCCACACAAATATGCCCTGAACCAGTACCCTCCATAACCTCCCTGTCTCACTGGAACGTACCAATGCAGAACTCCACACAAATATGACCTGATCCGGTACCCCTCCATAACCTCCCTGTCTCATTGGAACGTACCAATGCAGAACACGACACAAATATGCCATGAACCTGTACCCTCCATAACCTCCCTGTCTCACTTGAAAGTACCAATGCAGAACTCCACACAAGTCTGCCCTGAACCTGTACCCGTCCATAACCTCCCTGTCTCACTGGAACGTACCAATGCAGAACTCCACACAAATATGCCCGGAAACTGTACCCTCCATAACCTCCCTGTCTCACTGGAACGTACCAATGCAGAACTACACACAAATATGCCCTGAACCTCTACCACTCCATAAAGTCCTTGTCTCACTGGAACGTACCAATGCAGAACTCCACACAAATATGCCCTGAACCTGTACCCCTCCATAACCTCCCTGTCCCACTGGAACGTACCAATGCAGAACTCCTCAAAAATATGTCCTGAACCTGTACCCCTCCATAACCTCCCTGTCTCACTGGAACGTACGAATGCAGAACTCCTTACAAATATGCCCTGCAACTGTACCCCTCCATAACCTCCCTGTGTCACTGGAACGTACCAATGCAGAACTCCTCACAAATATGCCCTGTTCCTGTACCCCTCCATAACCTTCCTGTCTCACTGGAACGTACCAATGCAGAACTGTACACAAATATACCCTGAACCTGTACCCTCCATAACCTCCCTTTCTCACTGGAACGTACCAATGCAGAGCTCCACACAAATATGACCTGAACCGGTACCCCTCCATAACCTCCCTGTCTCTCTGGAACGTACCAATGCAGAACACCACACAAGTATGCCCTGAACCTGTACCCCACCATAACCTCCCTGTCTCACTGGATCTTACCATTGCAGAACACCACACAAATATGCCCATAACCTGTACCCCTCCATAACCTCCCTGTCTCACTGGAACGTCCCAACGCAGAACTCCACACAAATATGCCCTGAGCCTGTACCCTCCATAACCTCCCTGTCTCACTGGAAATTACCATTGCAGAACACCACACAAATATTCCCTGAACCTGTACCCCTCCATAACCTCATTGTCTCACTGGAAGTACCATTGCAGAACACCACACAAATTTGTCCTGAACCTGTACCCCTCCATAACCTCCCTGTCTCACTGGAACATACCAATGCAGAACTACACACAAATATGCCCTGAACCTGTACCCCTCCATAACCTCCCTGTCTCACTGGAACGTACCATTGCAGAACACCACACAAATATGCCCAGAACCTGTAACCCTCCATATCCTCCCTGTCTCTCTGGAACGTACCAATGCAGAACACCACACAAGTATGCCCTGAACCTGTACCCCACCATAACCACCCTGTCTCACTGGAACTTACCATTGCAGAACTCCACACAAATATGACCTGAACCGGTACCCCTCCATAACCTCCCTGTCTCATTGGAACGTACCAATGCAGAACACGACACAAATATGCCATGAACCTGTACCCTCCATAACCTCCCTGTCTCACTTGAAAGTACCAATGCAGAACTCCACACAAGTCTGCCCTGAACCTGTACCCGTCCATAACCTCCCTGTCTCACTGGAACGTACCAATGCAGAACTCCACACAAATATGCCCGGAAACTGTACCCTCCATAACCTCCCTGTCTCACTGGAACGTACCAATGCAGAACTACACACAAATATGCCCTGAACCTGTACCACTCCATAAAGTCCTTGTCTCACTGGAACGTACCAATGCAGAACTCCACACAAATATGCCCTGAACCTGTACCCCTCCATAACCTCCCTGTCCCACTGGAACGTACCAATGCAGAACTCCTCAAAAATATGCCCTGAACCTGTACCCCTCCATAACCTCCCTTTCTCACTGGAACGTACGAATGCAGAACTCCTTACAAATATGCCCTGCAACTGTACCCCTCCATAACCTCCCTGTGTCACTGGAACGTACCAATGCAGAACTCCTCACAAATATGCCCTGTTCCTGTACCCCTCCATAACCTCCCTGTCTCACTGGAACGTACCAATGCAGAACTGTACACAAATATACCCTGAACCTGTACCCTCCATAACCTCCCTCTCTCACTGGAACGTACCAATGCAGAGCTCCACACAAATATGACCTGAACCGGTACCCCTCCATAACCTCCCTGTCTCTCTGGAACGTACCAATGCAGAACACCACACAAGTATGCCCTGAACCTGTACCCCACCATAACCTCCCTGTCTCACTGGATCTTACCAATGCAGAACACCACACAAATATGCCCTTAACCTGTACCCCTCCATAACCTCCCTGTCTCACTGGAACGTCCCAACGCAGAACTCCACACAAATATGCCCTGAGCCTGTACCCTCCATAACCTCCCTGTCTCACTGGAAATTACCATTGCAGAACACCACACAAATATTCCCTGAACCTGTACCCCTCCATAACCTCATTGTCTCACTGGAAGTACCATTGCAGAACACCACACAAATTTGTCCTGAACCTGTACCCCTCCATAACCTCCCTGTCTCACTGGAACATACCAATGCCGAACTACACACAAATATGCCCTGAACCTGTACCCCTCCATAACCTCCCTGTCTCACTGGAACGTACCATTGCAGAACACCACACAAATATGCCCAGAACCTGTAACCCTCCATATCCTCCCTGTCTCTCTGGAACGTACCAATGCAGAACACCACACAAGTATGCCCTGAACCTGTACCCCACCATAACCACCCTGTCTCACTGGAACTTACCATTGCAGAACACCACACAAATATGCCCTTAACCTGTACCCCTCCATATCCTCCCTGTCTCACTGGAACGTCCCAACGCAGAACTCCACACAAATATGCCCTGAGCCTGTACCCTGCATAACCTCCCTGTCTCTCTGGAAATTACCATTGCAGAACACCACACAAATATGCCCTGAACCTGTACCCGTACATAAATTCCCTGTCTCACTGGAACGAACAAATGCAGAACTCCACACAAATATGCCCTGAACCAGTACCCTCCATAACCTCCCTGTCTCACTGGAACGTACCAATGCAGAACTCCACACAAATATGACCTGAACCGGTACCCCTCCATAACCTCCCTGTCTCATTGGAACGTACCAATGCAGAACACGACACAAATATGCCATGAACCTGTACCCTCCATAACCTCCCTGTCTCACTGGAAAGTACCAATGCAGAACTCCACACAAGTCTGCCCTGAACCTGTACCCGTCCATAACCTCCCTGTCCCACTGGAACGTACCAATGCAGAACTCCTCAAAAATATGCCCTGAACCTGTACCCCTCCATAACCTCCCTGTCTCACTGGAACGTACGAATGCAGAACTCCTTACAAATATGCCCTGCAACTGTACCCCTCCATAACCTCCCTGTGTCACTGGAACGTACCAATGCAGAACTCCTCACAAATATGCCCTGTTCCTGTACCCCTCCATAACCTCCCTGTCTCACTGGAACGTACCAATGCAGAACTGTACACAAATATACCCTGAACCTGTACCCTCCATATCCTCCCTGTCTCACTGGAAAGTACCAATGCAGAACTCCACACAAATATGCTCTGAACCTGTACCCCACCATTACCTCCCTGTCTCACTGGAACGTACCAATGCAGATCTCCACACAAATATGCCCTGAACCAGTATCCTCCATAACCTCCCTGTCTCATTGGAACGTACCAATGCAGAACTCCACGCAAATATGCCCTGAACCTGTACCCCTACATAAATTCCCTGTCTCACTGGAACGAACAAATGCAGAACTCGACACAAATATGCCCTGAACCAGTACCCTCCATAACCTCCCTCTCTCACTGGAACGTACCAATGCAGAGCTCCACACAAATATGACCTGAACCGGTACCCCTCCATAACCTCCCTGTCTCTCTGGAACGTACCAATGCAGAACACCACACAAGTATGCCCTGAACCTGTACCCCACCATAACCTCCCTGTCTCACTGGAACTTACCATTGCAGAACACCACACAAATATGCCCTTAACCTGTACCCCTCCATAACCTCCCTGTTTCACTGGAACGACCCAACGCAGAACTCCACACAAATATGCCCTGAGCCTGTACCCTCCATAACCTCCCTGTCTCACTGGAAATTACCATTGCAGAACACCACACAAATATTCCCTGAACCTGTACCCCTCCATAACCTCATTGTCTCACTGGAAGTACCATTGCAGAACACCACACAAATTTGTCCTGAACCTGTACCCCTCCATAACCTCCCTGTCTCACTGGAACATACCAATGCAGAACTACACACAAATATGCCCTGAACCTGTACCCCTCCATAACCTCCCTGTCTCACTGGAACGTACCATTGCAGAACACCACACAAATATGCCCAGAACCTGTAACCCTCCATATCCTCCCTGTCTCTCTGGAACGTACCAATGCAGAACACCACACAAGTATGCCCTGAACCTGTACCCCACCATAAACTCCCTGTCTCACTGGAACTTACCATTGCAGAACACCACAGAAATATGCCCTTAACCTGTACCCCTCCATAACCTCCCTATCTCACTGGAACGTCCCAACGCAGAACTCCACACAAATATGCCCTGAGCCTGTACCCTCCATAACCTCCCTGTCTCACTGGAAATTACCATTGCAGAACACCACACAAATATTCCCTGAACCTGTACCCCTCCATAACCTCATTGTCTCACTGGAAGTACCATTGCAGAACACCACACAAATTTGTCCTGAACCTGTACCCCTCCATAACCTCCCTGTCTCACTGGAACATACCAATGCAGAACTACACACAAATATGCCCTGAACCTGTACCCCTCCATAACCTCCCTGTCTCACTGGAACGTACCATTGCAGAACACCACACAAATATGCCCAGAACCTGTAAACCTCCATATCCTCCCTGTCTCACTGGAACGTCCCAACGCAGAACTCCACACAAATATGCCCTGAACCTGTACTCTCCATAACCTCCCTCTCTCACTGGAACGTACCATTGCAGAACACCAAACAAATATGCCCAGAACCTGTACCCCTCCATAACCTTCCTGTCTCACTGGAACGTACCATTGCAGAACACCACACAAATATGCCCTGAACCTGTACCCCTCCATAGCCTCCCTGTCTCACTGGAACGTACCAATGCAGAACTCCACACAAATATGCCCTGAACCTGTACCCCTCCATAACCTCATGTGTCTCACTGGAACGCACCAATGCCGAACTCCACTCAAATTGGCCTGAACCTATACCGTGCATAACCTCCCTGTCTCACTTGAACGTACCAATGCAGAAGTCCACACAAATATGCCCTGAACCTGTACCCGTCCATAACCTCCCTGTCTCAGTGGTACGTCACACTGCAGAACTCCACACAAATATGCAATGAACCTGTACCCTCCATAACCTCCCTGTCTCACTGGAAAGTACCAATGCAGAACTCCACACAAATATGCCCTGAACATGTACCCCTCCATAACTTCCCTGTCTCACTGGAACGTACCAATGCAGAACTCCACACAAATATGCACTGAACCTGTACCCGTCCATAACCTCCCTGTCTCACTGGAACGTCCCACTGCAGAACTCCACACAAATATGCCATGAACCTGTACCCTCCATAACCTCCCTGTCTCACTGGAAAGTACCAATGCAGAACTCCACACAAATATGCCCTGAACCTGTACCCCTCCATAACCTCCCCGTCTCACTGGATCCTACCAATGCAGAACTCCACAGAAATATGACCTGACCCTGTACCCCTCCATAACATCCTTGTCTCACTGGAACGTACCAATGCAGAACTACACACAAATATGCCCTGAACCTGTTCCACTCCATAACCTCCCTGTCTCACTGGAACGTACCAATGCAGAACTCCACACAAATATGCCCTGAACCTGTACCTCTCCATAACCGCCCTGTCCCACTGGAACGTACCAATGCAGAACTCCTGAAAAATATGCCCTGAACCTGTACCCCTCCACAACCTCCCTGTCTCACTGCAACGTACGAATGCAGAACTCCATACAAATATGCCCTGCAACTGTACCCCTCCATAACCGCCCTGTCCCACTGGAACGTACCAATGCAGAACTCCTCACAAATATGCCCTGTTCCTGTACCCCTCCATAACCTCCCTGTCTCACTGGAACGTACCAATGCAGAACTGTACACAAATATACCCTGAACCTGTACCCTCCATAACCTCCCTGTCACACTGGAAAGTACCAATGCAGAACTCCACACAAATATGCTCTGAACCTGTACCCCTCCATTACCTCCCTGTCTCACTGGAACGTACCAATGCAGATCTAAAAAAAATACGCCCTGAACCAGTATCCTCCATAACCTCCCTGTCTCACTGGAACGTACCAATGCAGAACTCCACGCAAATATGCACTGAACCTGTACCCCTACCTAAATTCCCTGTCTCACTGGAACGAACAAATGCAAAACTCCACACAAATATGCCCTGAACCAGTACCCTCCATAACCTCCCTCTCTCACTGGAACGTACCAATGCAGAACTCCACACAAATATGACCTGAACCGGTACCCCTCCATAACCTCCCTGTCTCACTGGAACATACCAATGCAGAACACGACACAAATATGCCCTGAACCTGTACACCACCATAACCTCCCTGTCTCAATGGAACTTACGAATGCAGCACTCCATACAAATATGCTGTGCAACTGTTCCCCTCCATAACCTCCCTCTCTCACTGGAACGTACCAATGCAGAACTCCACACAAATATGACCTGAACCGGTACCCCTCCATAACCTCCCTGTCTCACTGGAACATACCAATGCAGAACACGACACAAATATGCCCTGAACCTGTACACCACCATAACCTCCCTGTCTCACTGGAACTTACGAATGCAGCACTCCATACAAATATGCTGTGCAACTGTTCCCCTCCATAACCTCCCTGTCTCACTGGAACGTACCAATGCAGAAGTCCACACAAATATGCCCTGAACCTGTACCCGTCCATAACCTCCTTGTCTCACTGGAACGTCCCAACGCAGAACTCCACACAAATATGCCCTGAACATGTACCCTCCATAATCTCCCTGTCTCACTGGAACGTACGATTGCAGAACACCACACAAATATGCCCTGAACCTGTACCCCTCCATAACCTCCCTGTCTCACTGGGACGTCCCAACGCAGAACTCTACACAAATATGCCCTGAACCTGTACCCTCCATAACCTCCCTGTCTCACTGGAACGTACAATTGCAGAACACCACACAAATATGCCCAGAACCTGTACCCCTCCATAACCTCCCTGTCTCACTGGAACGTACCACTGCAGAACTCCACACAAATATGCCCGGAAACTGTACCCTCCATAACCTCTACTGTCTCACTGGAACGTACCATTGCAGAACTACACACAAATATGCCCTGAACCTGTACCACTCCATAACCTCCTTGTCTCACTGGAACGTACCAATGCAGAACTCCACACAAATATGCCCTGAACCTGTACCCCTCCATAACCTCCCTGTCTCACTGGAACGTACCAATGCAGAACTGTACACAAATATACACTGAACCTGTACCCTCCATAACCTCCCTGTCTCAATGGAAAGTACCAATGCAGAACTCCACACAAATATGCTCTGAACCTGTACCCCACCATTACCTCCCTGTCTCACTGGAACGTACCAATGCAGATCTCCAGACAAATATGCCCTGAACCAGTATCCTCCATAACCTCCCTTTCTCACTGGAACGTACCAATGCAGAACTCCACGCAAATATGCCCTGAACCTATACCCCTACATAAATTCCCTGTCTCACTGGAACGAACAAATACAGAACTCCACACAAATATGCCCTGAACCAGTACCCTCCATAACCTCCCTCTCTCACTGGAACGTACCAATGCAGAGCTCCACACAAATATGACCTGGACCGGTACCCCTCCATAACCTCCCTGTCTCACTGGAACGTACCAATGCAGAACACCACACAAATATGCCCTGTACCTGTATCCCACCATAACCTCCCTGTCTCACTGGAACTTACCATTGCAGAACACCACACAAATATGCCCTTAACCTGTACCCCTCCATAACCTCCCTGTCTTACTGGAACGTACCATTGCAGAACACCACACAAATATGCCCTGAACCTGTACCCGTCCATAACCTCCCTGTCTCACGGGAACGTCCCACTGCAGAACTACACACAAATATGCCCTGAACCTGTACCCCTCCATAACCTCCCTGTCTCACTGGAACGTACCATTGCAGAACACCACACAAATATGCCCAGAACCTGTAACCCTCCATATCCTCCCTGTCTCTCTGGAACGTACCAATGCAGAACACCACACAAGTATGCCCTGAACCTGTACACCACCATAACCTCCCTGTCTCACTGGAACTTACCATTGCAGAACACCACACAAATATGCCCTTAACCTGTACCCCTCCATAACCTCCCTGTCTCACTGGAACGTCCCAACGCAGAACTCCACACAAATATGCCCTGAGCCTGTACCCTCCATACCCTCCCTGTCTCACTGGAAATTACCATTGCAGAACACCACACAAATATTCCCTGAACCTGTACCCCTCCATAACCTCATTGTCTCACTGGAAGTACCATTGCAGAACACCACACAAATTTGTCCTGAACCTGTACCCCTCCATAACCTCCCTGTCTCACTGGAACATACCAATGCAGAACTACACACAAATATGCCCTGAACCTGTACCCCTCCATAACCTCCCTGTCTCACTGGAACGTACCATTGCAGAACACCACACAAATATGCCCAGAACCTGTAACCCTCCATATCCTCCCTGTCTCACTGGAACGTCCCAACGCAGAACTCCACACAAATATGCCCTGAACCTGTACCCTCCATAACCTCCCTCTCTCACTGGAACGTACCATTGCAGAACACCACACAAATATGCCCAGAATCTGTACCCCTCCATAACCTACCTGTCTCACTGGAACGTACCATTGCAGAACACCACACAAATATGCCCTGAACCTGTACCCCTCCATAGCCTCCCTGTCTCACTGGAACGTACCAATGCAGAACTCCACACAAATATGCCCTGAACCTGTACCCCTCCATAACCTCCCTGTCTCACTGGAACGCACCAATGCCGAACTCCACTCAAATATGCCCTGAACCTATACCGTGCATAACCTCCCTGTCTCACTTGAACGTACCAATGCAGAAGTCCACACAAATATGCCCTGAACCTGTACCCGTCCATAACCTCCCTGTCTCAGTGGTACGTCACACTGCAGAACTCCACACAAATATGCAATGAACCTGTACCCTCCATAACCTCCCTGTCTCACTGGAAAGTACCAATGCAGAACTCCACACAAATATGCCCTGAACATGTACCCCTCCATAACTTCCCTGTCTCACTGGAACGTACCAATGCAGAACTCCACACAAATATGCACTGAACCTGTACCCGTCCATAACCTCCCTGTCTCACTGGAACGTCCCACTGCAGAACTCCACACAAATATGCCATGAACCTGTACCCTCCATAACCTCCCTGTCTCACTGGAAAGTACCAATGCAGAATTCCACACAAATATGCCCTGAACCTGTACCCCTCCATAACCTCCCCGTCTCACTGGATCCTACCAATGCAGAACTCCACAGAAATATGCCCTGACCCTGTACCGCTCCATAACATCCTTGTCTCACTGGAACGTACCAATGCAGAACTCCACACAAATATGCCCGGAAACTGTACCCTCCATAACCTCCCTGTCTCACTGGAAAGTACCAATGCAGAACTACACACAAATATGCCCTGAACCTGTACCCCTCCACAACCTCCCTGTCTCACTGGAACGTACGAATGCAGAACTCCATACAAATATGCCCAGCAGCTGTACCCCTCCATAACCGCCCTGTCCCACTGGAACGTACCAATGCAGAACTCCTCACAAATATGCCCTGTTCCTGTACCCCTCCATAACCTCCCTGTCTCACTGGAACGTTCCAATGCAGAACTGTACACAAATATACCCTGAACCTGTACCCGTCCATAACCTCCCTGTCTCACAGGAACGTCCCACTGCAGAACTCCACACAAATATGCCATGAACCTGTACCCTCCATAACCTCCCTGTCTCACTGGAAAGTACCAATGCAGAACTCCACAGAAATATGCCCTGACCCTGTACCGCTCCATAACATCCTTGTCTCACTGGAACGTACCAATGCAGAACTCCACACAAATATGCCCGGAAACTGTACCCTCCATAACCTCCCTGTCTCACTGGAAAGTACCAATGCAGAACTACACACAAATATGCCCTGAACCTGTACCCCTCCACAACCTCCCTGTCTCACTGGAACGTACGAATGCAGAACTCCATACAAATATGCCCAGCAGCTGTACCCCTCCATAACCGCCCTGTCCCACTGGAACGTACCAATGCAGAACTCCTCACAAATATGCCCTGTTCCTGTACCCCTCCATAACCTCCCTGTCTCACTGGAACGTTCCAATGCAGAACTGTACACAAATATACCCTGAACCTGTACCCGTCCATAACCTCCCTGTCTCACAGGAACGTCCCACTGCAGAACTCCACACAAATATGCCATGAACCTGTACCCTCCATAACCTCCCTGTCTCACTGGAAAGTACCAATGCAGAACTCCACACAAATATGCCCTGAACCTGTACCCCTCCATAACCTCCCCGTCTCAATGGATCCTACCAATACAGAACTCCACAGAAATATGCCCTGACCCTGTACCCCACCATAACATCCTTGTCTCACTGGAACGTACCAATGCAGAACTCCACACAAATATGCCCGGAAACTGTACCCTCCATAACCTCCCTGTCTCACTGGAACGTACCAATGCAGAACTACACACAAATATGCCCTGAACCTGTACCACTCCATAACCTCCCTGTCTCACTGGAACGTACCAATGCAGAACTCCACACAAATATGCCCTGAACCTGTACCTCTCCATAACCGCCCTGTCCCACTGGAACGTACCAATGCAGAACTCCTCAAAAATATGCCCTGAACCTGTACCCCTCCACAACCTCCCTGTCTCACTGAAACGTACGAATGCAGAACTCCCTACAAATATGCCCTGCAATTGTAACCCTCCATAACCGCCCTGTCCCACTGGAACGTACCAATGCAGAACTCCTCACAAATATGCCCTGTTCCTGTACCCCTCCATAACCTCCCTGTCTCACTGGAACGTACCAATGCAGAACTGTACACAAATATACCCTGAACCTGTACCCTCCATAACCTCCCTGTCACACTGGAAAGTACCAATGCAGAACTCCACACAAATATGCTCTGAACCTGTACCCCTCCATTACCTCCCTGTCTCACTGGAACGTACCAATGCAGATCTCCACACAAATATGCCCTGAACCAGTATCCTCCATAACCTCCCTGTCTCACTGGAACGTACCAATGCAGAACTCCACGCAAATATGCACTGAACCTGTACCCCTACCTAAATTCCCTGTCTCACTGGAACGAACAAATGCAAAATTCCACACAAATATGCCCTGAACCAGTACCCTCCATAACCTCCCTCTCTCACTGGAACGTACCAATGCAGAACTCCACACAAATATGACCTGAACCGGTACCCCTCCATAACCTCCCTGTCTCACTGGAACATACCAATGCAGAACACGACACAAATATGCCCTGAACCTGTACACCACCATAACCTCCCTGTCTCACTGGAACTTACGAATGCAGCACTGCATACAAATATGCTCTGCAACTGTTCCCCTCCATAACCTCCCTGTCTCACTGGAACGTACCAATGCAGAAGTCCACACAAATATGCCCTGAACCTGTACCCCTCCATAACCTCCCTGTCTCGCTGGGACGTCCCAACGCAGAACTCTACACAAATATGCCCTGAACCTGTACCCTCCATAACCTCCCTGTCTCACTGGAACGTACCATTGCAGAAAACCACACAAATATGCCCAGAACCTGTACCCCTCCATAACCTCCCTGTCTCACTGGAACGTACCATTGCAGAACACTACACAAATATGCCCTGAACCTGTACCCGTCCATAACCTCCCTGTCTCAGTGGTACGTCACACTGCAGAACTCCACACAAATATGCCATGACCCTGTACCCTCCATAACCTCCCTGTCTCACTGGAAAGTACCAATGCAGAACTCCACACAAATATGCCCTGAACCTGTACCCCTCCATAACTTCCCTGTCTCACTAGAAAGTACCAATGCAGAACTCCACACAAATATGCCATGAACCTGTACCCTCCATAAACTCCCTGTCTCACTGGAAAGTACCAATGCAAAACTCCACACAAGTCTGCCCTGAACCTGTACCCGTCCATAACCTCCCTGTCTCACTGGAACGTACCACTGCAGAACTCCACACAAATATGCCCGGAAACTGTACCCTCCATAACCTCCCTGTCTCACTGGAACGTACCATTGCAGAACTACACACAAATATGCCCTGAACCTGTACCACTCCATAACCTCCTTGTCTCACTGGAACGTACCAATGCAGAACTCCACAGAAATATGCCCTGAACCTGTACCCCTCCATAACCTCCCTGTCTCACTGGAACGTACCAATGCAGAACTGTACACAAATATACACTGAACCTGTACCCTCCATAACCTCCCTGTCTCACTGGAAAGTACCAATGCAGAACTCCACACAAATATGCTCTGAACCTGTACCCCACCATTACCTCCCTGTCTCACTGGAACGTACCAATGCAGATCTCCAGACAAATATGCCCTGAACCAGTATCCTCCATAACCTCCCTTTCTCACTGGAACGTACCAATGCAGAACTCCACGCAAATATGCCCTGAACCTGTACCCCTACATAAATTCCCTGTCTCACTGGAACGAACAAATGCATAACTCCACACAAATATGCCCTGAACCAGTACCCTCCATAACCTCCCTCTCTCACTGGAACGTACCAATGCAGAGCTCCACACAAATATGACCTGAACCGGTACCCCTCCATAACCTCCCTGTCTCACTGGAACGTACCAATGCAGAACACCACACAAATATGCCCTGTACCTGTACCCCACCATAACCTCCCTGTCTCACTGGAACTTACCAGTGCAGAACACCACACAAATATGCCCTTAACCTGTACCCCTCCATAACCTCCCTGTCTTACTGGAACGTACCATTGCAGAACACCACACAAATATGCCCTGAACCTGTACCCGTCCATAACCTCCCTGTCTCACTGGAACGTCCCACTGCAGAACTCCACACAAATATGCCATGAACCTGTACCCTCCATAACCTCGCTGTCTCACTGGAAAGTACCAATGCAGAACTCCACACAAAAATGCCCTGAACCTGTACCCCTCCATAACCTCCCCGTCTCACTGGATCCTACCAATGCAGAACTCCACAGAAATATGCCCTGACCCTGTACCCCACCATAACATCCTTGTCTCACTGGAACGTACCAATGCAGAACTCCACACAAATATGCCCGGAAACTCTACCCTCCATAACCTCCCTGTCTCACTGGAACGTACCAATGCAGAACTACACACAAATATGCCATGAACCTGTACCACTCCATAACCTCCCTGTCTCACTGGAACGTACCAATGCAGAACTCCACACAAATATGCCCTGAACCTGTACCTCTCCATAACCGCCCTGTCCCACTGGAACGTACCAATGCAGAACTCCTCAAAAATATGCCCTGAACCTGTACCCCTCCACAACCTGCCTGTCTCACTGGAACGTACGAATGCAGAACTCCATACAAATATGCCATGCAACTGTACCCCTCCATAACCGCCCTGTCCCACTGGAACGTACCAATGCAGAACTCCTCACAAATATGCCCTGTTCCTGTACCCCTCCATAACCTCCCTGTCTCACTGGAACGTACCAATGCAGAACTGTACACAAATATACCCTGAACCTGTACCCTCCATAACCTCCCTGTCACACTGGAAAGTACCAATGCAGAACTCAACACAAATATGCTCTGAACCTGTAACCCTCCATTACCTCCCTGTCTCACTGGAACGTACCAATGCAGATCTCCACACAAATATACCCTGAACCAGTATCCTCCATAACCTCCCTGTCTCACTGGAACGTACCAATGCAGAACTCCACGCAAATATGCACTGAACCTGTACCCCTACCTAAATTCCCTGTCTCACTGGAACGAACAAATGCAAAACTCCACACAAATATGCCCTGAACCAGTACCCTCCATAACCTCCCTCTCTCACTGGAACGTACCAATGCAGAATTCCACACAAATATGACCTGAACCGGTACCCCTCCATAACCTCCCTGTCTCACTGGAACATACCAATGCAGAACACGACACAAATATGCCCTGAACCTGTACACCACCATAACCTCCCTGTCTCACTGGAACTTACGAATGCAGCACTCCATACAAATATGCTCTGCAACTGTTCCCCTCCATAACCTCCCTGTCTCACTGGAACGTACCAATGCAGAAGCCCACACAAATATGCCCTGAACCTGTACCCGTCCATAACCTCCTTGTCTCACTGGAACGTCCCAACGCAGAACTCCACACAAATATGCCCTGAACCTGTACCCCTCCATAACCTCCCTGTCTCACTGGGACGTCCCAACGCAGAACTCTACACAAATATGCCCTGAACCTGTACACTCCATAACCTCCCTGTCTCACTGGAACGTACCATTGCAGAACACCACACAAATATGCCCAGAACCTGTACCCCTCCATAACCTCCCTGTCTCACTGGAACGTACCATTGCAGAACACTACACAAATATGCCCTGAACCTGTACCCCTCCATAACCTCCCTGTCTCAGTGGTACGTCACACTGCAGAACTCCACACAAATATGCCATGAACCTGTACCCTCCATAACCTCCCTGTCTCACTGGAAAGTACCAATGCAGAACTCCACACAAATATGCCCTGAACCTGTACCCCTCCATAACTTCCCTGTCTCACTAGAAAGTACCAATGCAGAACTCCACACAAATATGCCATGAACCTGTACCCTCCATAAACTCCCTGTCTCACTGGAAAGTACCAATGCAAAACTCCACACAAGTCTGCCCTGAACCTGTACCCGTCCATAACCTCCCTGTCTCACTGGAACGTACCACTGCAGAACTCCACACAAATATGCCCGGAAACTGTACCCTCCATAACCTCCCTGTCTCACTGGAACGTACCATTGCAGAACTACACACAAATATGCCCTGAACCTGTACCACTCCATAACCTCCTTGTCTCACTGGAACGTACCAATGCAGAACTCCACAGAAATATGCCCTGAACCTGTACCCCTCCATAACCTCCCTGTCTCACTGGAACGTACCAATGCAGAACTGTACACAAATATACACTGAACCTGTACCCTCCATAACCTCCCTGTCTCACTGGAAAGTACCAATGCAGAACTCCACACAAATATGCTCTGAACCTGTACCCCACCATTACCTCCCTGTCTCACTGGAACGTACCAATGCAGATCTCCAGACAAATATGCCCTGAACCAGTATCCTCCATAACCTCCCTTTCTCACTGGAACGTACCAATGCAGAACTCCACGCAAATATGCCCTGAACCTGTACCCCTACATAAATTCCCTGTCTCACTGGAACGAACAAATGCATAACTCCACACAAATATGCCCTGAACCAGTACCCTCCATAACCTCCCTCTCTCACTGGAACGTACCAATGCAGAGCTCCACACAAATATGACCTGAACCGGTACCCCTCCATAACCTCCCTGTCTCACTGGAACGTACCAATGCAGAACACCACACAAATATGCCCTGTACCTGTACCCCACCATAACCTCCCTGTCTCACTGGAACTTACCAGTGCAGAACACCACACAAATATGCCCTTAACCTGTACCCCTCCATAACCTCCCTGTCTTACTGGAACGTACCATTGCAGAACACCACACAAATATGCCCTGAACCTGTACCCGTCCATAACCTCCCTGTCTCACTGGAACGTCCCACTGCAGAACTCCACACAAATATGCCATGAACCTGTACCCTCCATAACCTCGCTGTCTCACTGGAAAGTACCAATGCAGAACTCCACACAAAAATGCCCTGAACCTGTACCCCTCCATAACCTCCCCGTCTCACTGGATCCTACCAATGCAGAACTCCACAGAAATATGCCCTGACCCTGTACCCCACCATAACATCCTTGTCTCACTGGAACGTACCAATGCAGAACTCCACACAAATATGCCCGGAAACTCTACCCTCCATAACCTCCCTGTCTCACTGGAACGTACCAATGCAGAACTACACACAAATATGCCATGAACCTGTACCACTCCATAACCTCCCTGTCTCACTGGAACGTACCAATGCAGAACTCCACACAAATATGCCCTGAACCTGTACCTCTCCATAACCGCCCTGTCCCACTGGAACGTACCAATGCAGAACTCCTCAAAAATATGCCCTGAACCTGTACCCCTCCACAACCTGCCTGTCTCACTGGAACGTACGAATGCAGAACTCCATACAAATATGCCATGCAACTGTACCCCTCCATAACCGCCCTGTCCCACTGGAACGTACCAATGCAGAACTCCTCACAAATATGCCCTGTTCCTGTACCCCTCCATAACCTCCCTGTCTCACTGGAACGTACCAATGCAGAACTGTACACAAATATACCCTGAACCTGTACCCTCCATAACCTCCCTGTCACACTGGAAAGTACCAATGCAGAACTCAACACAAATATGCTCTGAACCTGTAACCCTCCATTACCTCCCTGTCTCACTGGAACGTACCAATGCAGATCTCCACACAAATATACCCTGAACCAGTATCCTCCATAACCTCCCTGTCTCACTGGAACGTACCAATGCAGAACTCCACGCAAATATGCACTGAACCTGTACCCCTACCTAAATTCCCTGTCTCACTGGAACGAACAAATGCAAAACTCCACACAAATATGCCCTGAACCAGTACCCTCCATAACCTCCCTCTCTCACTGGAACGTACCAATGCAGAATTCCACACAAATATGACCTGAACCGGTACCCCTCCATAACCTCCCTGTCTCACTGGAACATACCAATGCAGAACACGACACAAATATGCCCTGAACCTGTACACCACCATAACCTCCCTGTCTCACTGGAACTTACGAATGCAGCACTCCATACAAATATGCTCTGCAACTGTTCCCCTCCATAACCTCCCTGTCTCACTGGAACGTACCAATGCAGAAGCCCACACAAATATGCCCTGAACCTGTACCCGTCCATAACCTCCTTGTCTCACTGGAACGTCCCAACGCAGAACTCCACACAAATATGCCCTGAACCTGTACCCCTCCATAACCTCCCTGTCTCACTGGGACGTCCCAACGCAGAACTCTACACAAATATGCCCTGAACCTGTACACTCCATAACCTCCCTGTCTCACTGGAACGTACCATTGCAGAACACCACACAAATATGCCCAGAACCTGTACCCCTCCATAACCTCCCTGTCTCACTGGAACGTACCATTGCAGAACACTACACAAATATGCCCTGAACCTGTACCCCTCCATAACCTCCCTGTCTCAGTGGTACGTCACACTGCAGAACTCCACACAAATATGCCATGAACCTGTACCCTCCATAACCTCCCTGTCTCACTGGAAAGTACCAATGCAGAACTCCACACAAATATGCCCTGAACCTGTACCCCTCCATAACTTCCCTGTCTCACTAGAAAGTACCAATGCAGAACTCCACACAAATATGCCATGAACCTGTACCCTCCATAAACTCCCTGTCTCACTGGAAAGTACCAATGCAAAACTCCACACAAGTCTGCCCTGAACCTGTACCCGTCCATAACCTCCCTGTCTCACTGGAACGTACCACTGCAGAACTCCACACAAATATGCCCGGAAACTGTACCCTCCATAACCTCCCTGTCTCACTGGAACGTACCATTGCAGAACTACACACAAATATGCCCTGAACCTGTACCACTCCATAACCTCCTTGTCTCACTGGAACGTACCAATGCAGAACTCCACAGAAATATGCCCTGAACCTGTACCCCTCCATAACCTCCCTGTCTCACTGGAACGTACCAATGCAGAACTGTACACAAATATACACTGAACCTGTACCCTCCATAACCTCCCTGTCTCACTGGAAAGTACCAATGCAGAACTCCACACAAATATGCTCTGAACCTGTACCCCACCATTACCTCCCTGTCTCACTGGAACGTACCAATGCAGATCTCCAGACAAATATGCCCTGAACCAGTATCCTCCATAACCTCCCTTTCTCACTGGAACGTACCAATGCAGAACTCCACGCAAATATGCCCTGAACCTGTACCCCTACATAAATTCCCTGTCTCACTGGAACGAACAAATGCATAACTCCACACAAATATGCCCTGAACCAGTACCCTCCATAACCTCCCTCTCTCACTGGAACGTACCAATGCAGAGCTCCACACAAATATGACCTGAACCGGTACCCCTCCATAACCTCCCTGTCTCACTGGAACGTACCAATGCAGAACACCACACAAATATGCCCTGTACCTGTACCCCACCATAACCTCCCTGTCTCACTGGAACTTACCAGTGCAGAACACCACACAAATATGCCCTTAACCTGTACCCCTCCATAACCTCCCTGTCTTACTGGAACGTACCATTGCAGAACACCACACAAATATGCCCTGAACCTGTACCCGTCCATAACCTCCCTGTCTCACTGGAACGTCCCACTGCAGAACTCCACACAAATATGCCATGAACCTGTACCCTCCATAACCTCGCTGTCTCACTGGAAAGTACCAATGCAGAACTCCACACAAAAATGCCCTGAACCTGTACCCCTCCATAACCTCCCCGTCTCACTGGATCCTACCAATGCAGAACTCCACAGAAATATGCCCTGACCCTGTACCCCACCATAACATCCTTGTCTCACTGGAACGTACCAATGCAGAACTCCACACAAATATGCCCGGAAACTCTACCCTCCATAACCTCCCTGTCTCACTGGAACGTACCAATGCAGAACTACACACAAATATGCCATGAACCTGTACCACTCCATAACCTCCCTGTCTCACTGGAACGTACCAATGCAGAACTCCACACAAATATGCCCTGAACCTGTACCTCTCCATAACCGCCCTGTCCCACTGGAACGTACCAATGCAGAACTCCTCAAAAATATGCCCTGAACCTGTACCCCTCCACAACCTCCCTGTCTCACTGGAACGTACGAATGCAGAACTCCATACAAATATGCCCTGCAACTGTACCCCTCCATAACCGCCCTGTCCCACTGGAACGTACCAATGCAGAACTCCTCACAAATATGCCCTGTTCCTGTACCCCTCCATAACCTCCCTGTCTCACTGGAACGTACCAATGCAGAACTGTACACAAATATACCCTGAACCTGTACCCTCCATAACCTCCCTGTCACACTGGAAAGTACCAATGCAGAACTCAACACAAATATGCTCTGAACCTGTACCCCTCCATTACCTCCCTGTCTCACTGGAACGTACCAATGCAGATCTCCACACAAATATACCCTGAACCAGTATCCTCCATAACCTCCCTGTCTCACTGGAACGTACCAATGCAGAACTCCACGCAAATATGCACTGAACCTGTACCCCTACCTAAATTCCCTGTCTCACTGGAACGAACAAATGCAAAACTCCACACAAATATGCCCTGAACCAGTACCCTCCATAACCTCCCTCTCTCACTGGAACGTACCAATGCAGAACTCCACACAAATATGACCTGAACCGGTACCCCTCCATAACCTCCCTGTCTCACTGGAACATACCAATGCAGAACACGACACAAATATGCCCTGAACCTGTACACCACCATAACCTCCCTGTCTCACTGGAACTTACGAATGCAGCACTCCATACAAATATGCTCTGCAACTGTTCCCCTCCATAACCTCCCTGTCTCACTGGAACGTACCAATGCAGAAGCCCACACAAATATGCCCTGAACCTGTACCCGTCCATAACCTCCTTGTCTCACTGGAACGTCCCAACGCAGAACTCCACACAAATATGCCCTGAACCTGTACCCCTCCATAACCTCCCTGTCTCACTGGGACGTCCCAACGCAGAACTCTACACAAATATGCCCTGAACCTGTACACTCCATAACCTCCCTGTCTCACTGGAACGTACCATTGCAGAACACCACACAAATATGCCCAGAACCTGTACCCCTCCATAACCTCCCTGTCTCACTGGAACGTACCATTGCAGAACACTACACAAATATGCCCTGAACCTGTACCCCTCCATAACCTCCCTGTCTCAGTGGTACGTCACACTGCAGAACTCCACACAAATATGCCATGAACCTGTACCCTCCATAACCTCCCTGTCTCACTGGAAAGTACCAATGCAGAACTCCACACAAATATGCCCTGAACCTGTACCCCTCCATAAACTCCCTGTCTCACTGGAAAGTACCAATGCAAAACTCCACACAAGTCTGCCCTGAACCTGTACCCGTCCATAACCTCCCTGTCTCACTGGAACGTACCACTGCAGAACTCCACACAAATATGCCCGGAAACTGTACCCTCCATAACCTCCCTGTCTCACTGGAACGTACCATTGCAGAACTACACACAAATATGCCCTGAACCTGTACCACTCCATAACCTCCTTGTCTCACTGGAACGTACCAATGCAGAACTCCACAGAAATATGCCCTGAACCTGTACCCCTCCATAACCTCCCTGTCTCACTGGAACGTACCAATGCAGAACTGTACACAAATATACACTGAACCTGTACCCTCCATAACCTCCCTGTCTCACTGGAAAGTACCAATGCAGAACTCCACACAAATATGCTCTGAACCTGAACCCCACCATTACCTCCCTGTCTCACTGGAACGTACCAATGCAGATCTCCAGACAAATATGCCCTGAACCAGTATCCTCCATAACCTCCCTTTCTCACTGGAACGTACCAATGCAGAACTCCACGCAAATATGCCCTGAACCTGTACCCCTACATAAATTCCCTGTCTCACTGGAACGAACAAATGCAGAACTCCACACAAATATGCCCTGAACCAGTACCCTCCATAACCTCCCTCTCTCACTGGAACGTACCAATGCAGAGCTCCACACAAATATGACCTGAACCGGTACCCCTCCATAACCTCCCTGTCTCACTGGAACGTAGCAATGCAGAACACCACACAAATATGCCCTGTACCTGTACCCCACCATAACCTCCCTGTCTCACTGGAACTTACCAGTGCAGAACACCACACAAATATGCCCTTAACCTGTACCCCTCCATAACCTCCCTGTCTTACTGGAACGTACCATAGCAGAACACCACACAAATATGCCCTGAACCTGTACCCGTCCATAACCTCCCTGTCTCACTGGAACGTCCCACTGCAGAACTCCACACAAATATGCCATGAACCTGTACCCTCCATAACCTCGCTGTCTCACTGGAAAGTACCAATGCAGAACTCCACACAAAAATGCCCTGAAACCTGTACCCCTCCATAACCTCCCCGTCTCACTGGATCCTACCAATGCAGAACTCCACAGAAATATGCCCTGACCCTGTACCCCACCATAACATCCTTGTCTCACTGGAACGTACCAATGCAGAACTCCACACAAATATGCCCGGAAACTCTACCCTCCATAACCTCCCTGTCTCACTGGAACGTACCAATGCAGAACTACACACAAATATGCCATGAACCTGTACCACTCCATAACCTCCCTGTCTCACTGGAACGTACCAATGCAGAACTCCACACAAATATGCCCTGAACCTGTACCTCTCCATAACCGCCCTGTCCCACTGGAACGTACCAATGCAGAACTCCTCAAAAATATGCCCTGAACCTGTACCCCTCCACAACCTCCCTGTCTCACTGGAACGTACGAATGCAGAACTCCATACAAATATGCCCTGCAACTGTACCCCTCCATAACCGCCCTGTCCCACTGGAACGTACCAATGCAGAACTCCTCACAAATATGCCCTGTTCCTGTACCCCTCCATAACCTCCCTGTCTCACTGGAACGTACCAATGCAGAACTGTACACAAATATACCCTGAACCTGTACCCTCCATAACCTCCCTGTCACACTGGAAAGTACCAATGCAGAACTCAACACAAATATGCTCTGAACCTGTACCCCTCCATTACCTCCCTGTCTCACTGGAACGTACCAATGCAGATCTCCACACAAATATGACCTGAACCGGTACCCCTCCATAACCTCCCTGTCTCACTGGAACATACCAATGCAGAACACGACACAAATATGCCCTGAACCTGTACACCACCATAACCTCCCTGTCTCACTGGAACTTACGAATGCAGCACTCCATACAAATATGCTCTGCAACTGTTCCCCTCCATAACCTCCCTGTCTCACTGGAACGTACCAATGCAGAAGCCCACACAAATATGCCCTGAACCTGTACCCGTCCATAACCTCCTTGTCTCACTGGAACGTCCCAACGCAGAACTCCACACAAATATGCCCTGAACATGTACCCTCCATAACCTCCCTGTCTCACTGGAACGTACGATTGCAGAACACCACACAAATATGCCCTGAACCTGTACCCCTCCATAACCTCCCTGTCTCACTGGGACGTCCCAACGCAGAACTCTACACAAATATGCCCTGAACCTGTACCCTCCATAACCTCCCTGTCTCACTGGAACGTACCATTGCAGAACACCACACAAATATGCCCAGAACCTGTACCCCTCCATAACCTCCCTGTCTCACTGGAACGTACCATTGCAGAACACTACACAAATATGCCCTGAACCTGTACCCCTCCATAACCTCCCTGTCTCAGTGGTACGTCACACTGCAGAACTCCACACAAATATGCCATGAACCTGTACCCTCCATAACCTCCCTGTCTCACTGGAAAGTACCAATGCAGAACTCCACACAAATATGCCCTGAACCTGTACCCCTCCATAACTTCCCTGTCTCACTAGAAAGTACCAATGCAGAACTCCACACAAATATGCCATGAACGTGTACCCTCCATAACCTCCCTGTCTCACTGGAAAGTACCAATGCAAAACTCCACACAAGTCTGCCCTGAACCTGTACCCGTCCATAACCTCCCTGTCTCACTGGAACGTACCACTGCAGAACTCCACACAAATATGCCCGGAAACTGTACCCTCCATAACCTCCCTGTCTCACTGGAACGTACCATTGCAGAACTACACACAAATATGCCCTGAACCTGTACCACTCCATAACCTCCTTGTCTCACTGGAACGTACCAATGCAGAACTCCACACAAATATGCCCTGAACCTGTACCCCTCCATAACCTCCCTGTCTCACTGGAACGTACCAATGCAGAACTGTACACAAATATACACTGAACCTGTACCCTCCATAACCTCCCTCTCTCACTGGAACGTACCAATGCAGAGCTCCACACAAATATGACCTGAACCGGTAACCCTCCATAACCTCCCTGTCTCACTGGAACGTACCAATGCAGAACACCACACAAATATGCCCTGTACCTGTACCCCACCATAACCTCCCTGTCTCACTGGAACTTACCATTGCAGAACACCACACAAATATGCCCTTAACCTGTACCCCTCCATAACCTCCCTGTCTTACTGGAACGTACCATTGCAGAACACCACACAAATATGCCCTGAACCTGTACCCCTCCATAACCTCCCTGCCTCACTGGAACGTACCAATGCAGAACACCACACAAATATGCCCTGAACCTGTAGCCGTCCATAACCTCCCTGTCTCAGTGGTACGTCACACTGCAGAACTCCACACAAATATGCCCGGAAACTGTACCCTCCATAACCTCCCTGTCTCACTGGAATGTACCAATGCAGAACTCCACACAAATATGCTCTGAACCTGTACCCCACCATTACCTCCCTGTCTCACTGGAACGTACCAATGCAGATCTCCACACAAATATGCCCTGAACCAGTATCCTCCATAACCTCCCTGTCTCACTGGAACGTACCAATGCAGAACTCCACGCAAATATGCCCTGAACCTGTACCCCTACATAAATTCCCTGTCTCACTGGAACGAACAAATGCAGAACTCCACACAAATATGCCCTGAACCTGTACCCGTCCATAACCTCCCTGTCTCACTGGAACGTACCACTGCAGAACTCCACACAAATATGCCCGGAAACTGTACCCTCCATAACCTCCCTGTCTCACTGGAACGTACCATTGCAGAACTACACACAAATATGCCCTGAACCTGTACCACTCCATAACCTCCTTGTCTCACTGGAACGTACCAATGGAGAACTCCACACAAATATGCCCTGAACCTGTACCCCTCCATAGCCTCCCTGTCTCACTGGAACGTACCAATGCAGAACTGTACACAAATATACACTGAACCTGTACCCTCCATAACCTCCCTCTCTCACTGGAACGTACCAATGCAGAGCTCCACACAAATATGACCTGAACCGGTACCCCTCCATAACCTCCCTGTCTCACTGGAACGTACCAATGCAGAACACCACACAAATATGCCCTGTACCTGTACCCCACCATAACCTCTCTGTCTCACTGGAACTTACCATTGCAGAACACCACACAAATATGCCCTTAACCTGTACCCCTCCATAACCTCCCTGTCTTACTGGAACGTACCATTGCAGAACACCACACAAATATGCCCTGAACCTGTACCCCTCCATAACCTCCCTGCCTCACTGGAACGTACCAATGCAGAACACCACACAAATATGCCCTGAACCTGTAGCCGTCCATAACCTCCCTGTCTCAGTGGTACGTCACACTGCAGAACTACACACAAATATGCCATGAACCTGTACCCTCCATAACCTCCCTGTCTCACTGGAAAGTACCAATGCAGAACTCCACACAAATATGCCCTGAACCTGTACCGCTCCATAACTTCCCTCTCTCACTAGAAAGTACCAATGCAGAACTCCGCACAAATATGCCCTGAACCTGTACCCGTCCATAACCTCCCTGTCTCACTGGAACGTACCACTGCAGAACTCCACACAAATATGCCCGGAAACTGTACCCTCCATAACCTCCCTGTCTCACTGGAACGTACCAATGCAGAACTCCTCACAAATATGCCCTGTTCCTCTACCCCTCCATAACCTCCCTGTCTCACTGGAACGTACCAATGCAGAACTGTACACAAATATACCCTGAACCTGTACCCTCCATAACCTCCCTGTCTCACTGGAAAGTACCAATGCAGAACTCCACACAAATATGCTCTGAACCTGTACCCCACCATTACCTCCCTGTCTCACTGGAACGTACCAATGCAGATCTCCACACAAATATGCCCTGAACCAGTATCCTCCATAACCTCCCTGTCTCACTGGAACGTACCAATGCAGAACTCCACGCAAAGATGCCCGGAACCTGCACCCCTACATAAATTCCCTGTCTCACTGGAACGAACAAATGCAGAACTCCACACAAATATGCCCTGAACCAGTACCCTCCATAACCTCCCTCTCTCACTGGAACGTACCAATGCAGAGCTCCACACAAATATGACCTGAACCGGTACCCCTCCATAACCTCACTGTCTCACTGGAACGTACCAATGCAGAACACAACACAAATATGCCCTTAACCTGTACCGCTCCATAACATCCCTGACTTACTGGAACGTCCCAACGCAGAACTCCACACAAATATGCCCTGAGCCTGTACCCTCCATAACCTCCCTGTCTCACTGGAAGTACCATTGCAGAACACCACACAAATTTGTCCTGAACCTGTACCCCTCCATAACCTCCCTGTCTCACTGGAACATACCAATGCAGAACTACACACAAATATGCCCTGTTCCTGTACCCCTCCATAACCTCCCTGTCTCACTGGAACGTACCATTGCAGAACACCACACAAATATGCCCTGAACCTGTACCCCTCCATAACCTCCCTGTCCCACTGGAACGTACCAATGCAGAACTCCACACAAATATGCCCTGAACCTGTACCCCTCCATAACCTCCCTGTCTCACTGGAACGCACCAATGCCGAAATCCACTCAAATATGCCCTGAACCTATACCGTGCATAACCTCCCTGTCTCACTGGAACGTACCAATGCAGACGTCCACACAAATATGCCCTGAACCAGTATCCTCCATAACCTCCCTGTCTCACTGGAACGTACCAATGCAGAACTCCACGCAAATATGCACTGAACCTGCACCCCTACCTAAATTCCCTGTCTCACTGGAACGAACAAATGCAAAACTCCACACAAATATGCCCTGAACCAGTACCCTCCATAACCTCCCTCTCTCACTGGAACGTACCAATGCAGAACTCCACACAAATATGACCTGAACCGGTACCCCTCCATAACCTCCCTGTCTCACTGGAACATACCAATGCAGAACACGACACAAATATGCCCTGAACCTGTACACCACCATAACCTCCCTGTCTCACTGGAACTTACGAATGCAGCACTCCATACAAATATGCTCTGCAACTGTTCCCCTCCATAACCTCCCTGTCTCACTGGAACGTACCAATGCAGAAGTCCACACAAATATGCCCTGAACCTGTACCCGTCCATAACCTCCTTGTCTCACTGGAACGTCCCAACGCAGAACTCCACACAAATATGATCTGAACATGTACCCTCCATAACCTCCCTGTCTCACTGGAACGTACGATTGCAGAACACCACACAAATATGCCCTGAACCTGTACCCCTCCATAACCTCCCTGTCCCAGTGGTACGTCACACTGCAGAACTCCACACAAATATGCCATGAACCTGTACCCTCCATAACCTCCCTGTCTCACTGGAAAGTACCAATGCAGAACTCCACACAAATATGCCCTGAACCTGTACCCCTCCATAACTTCCCTGTCTCACTAGAAAATACCAATGCAGAACTCCACACAAATATGCCATGAACCTGTACCCTCCATAACCTCCCTGTCTCACTGGAAAGTACCAATGCAAAACTCCACACAAGTCTGCCCTGAACCTGTACCCGTCCATAAACTCCCTGTCTCACTGGAACGTACCACTGCAGAACTCCACACAAATATGCCCGGAAACTGTACCCTCCATAACCTCCCTGTCTCACTGGAACGTACCATTGCAGAACTACACACAAATATGCCCCGAACCTGTACCACTCCATAACCTCCTTGTCTCACTGGAACGTACCAATGCAGAACTCCACACAAATATGCCCTGAACCTGTACCCCTCCATAACCTCCCTGTCTCACTGGAACGTACCAATGCAGAACTGTACACAAATATACACTGAACCTGTACCCTCCATAACCTCCCTGTCTCACTGGAAAGTACCAATGCAGAACTCCACACAAATATGCTCTGAACCTGTACCCCACCATTACCTCCCTGTCTCACTGGAACGTACCAATGCAGATCTCCAGACAAATATGCCCTGAACCAGTATCCTCCATAACCTCCCTTTCTCACTGGAACGTACCAATGCAGAACTCCACGCAAATATGCCCTGAACCTGTACCCCTACATAAATTCCCTGTCTCACTGGAACGAACAAATGCAGAACTCCACACAAATATGCCCTGAACCAGTACCCTCCATAACCTCCCTCTCTCACTGGAACGTACCAATGCAGAGCTCCACACAAATATGACCTGAACCGGTACCCCTCCATAACCTCCCTGTCTCACTGGAACGTACTAATGCAGAACACCACACAAATATGCCCTGTACCTGTACCCCACCATAACCTCCCTGTCTCATTGGAACTTACCATTGCAGAACACCACACAAATATGCCCTTAACCTGTACCCCTCCATAACCTCCCTGTCTTACTGGAACGTACCATTGCAGAACACCACACAAATATGCCCTGAACCTGTACCCGTCCATAACCTCCCTGTCTCACTGGAACGTCCCACTGCAGAACTCCACACAAATATGCCATGAACCTGTACCCTCCATAACCTCCCTGTCTCACTGGAAAGTACCAATGCAGAACTCCACACAAATATGCCCTGAACCTGTACCCCTCCATAACCTCCCCGTCTCACTGGATCCTACCAATGCAGAACTCCACAGAAATATGCCCTGACCCTGTACCCCACCATAACATCCTTGTCTCACTGGAACGTACCAATGCACAACTCCACACAAATATGCCCGGAAACTCTACCCTCCATAACCTCCCTGTCTAACTGGAACGTACCAATGCAGAACTACACACAAATATGCCCTGAACCTGTACCACTCCATAACCTCCCTGTCTCACTGGAACGTACCAATGCAGCACTCCACACAAATATGCCCTGAACCTGTACCTCTCCATAACCGCCCTGTCCCACTGGAACGTACCAATGCAGAACTCCTCAAAAATATGCCCTGAACCGGTACCCCTCCACAACCTCCCTGTCTCACTGGAACGTACGAATGCAGAACTCCATACAAATATGCCCTGCAACTGTACCCCTCCATAACCGCCCTGTCCCACTGGAACGTACCAATGCAGAACTCCTCACAAATATGTCCTGTTCCTGTACCCCTCCATAACCTCCCTGTCACACTGGAAAGTACCAATGCAGAACTCCACACAAATATGCTCTGAACCTGTACCCCTCCATTACCTCCCTGTCTCACTGGAACGTACCAATGCAGATCTCCACACAAATATGCCCTGAACCAGTATCCTCCATAACCTCCCTGTCTCACTGGAACGTACCAATGCAGAACTCCACGCAAATATGCACTGAACCTGTACCCCTACCTAAATTCCCTGTCTCACTGGAACGAACAAATGCAAAACTCCACACAAATATGCCCTGAACCAGTACCCTCCATAACCTCCCTCTCTCACTGGAACGTACCAATGCAGAACTCCACACAAATATGACCTGAACCGGTACCCCTCCATAACCTCCCTGTCTCACTGGAACATACCAATGCAGAACACGACACAAATATGCCCTGAACCTGTACACCACCATAACCTCCCTGTCTCACTGGAACTTACGAATGCAGCACTCCATACAAATATGCTCTGCAACTGTTCCCCTCCATAACCTCCTTGTCTCACTGGAACGTACCAATGCAGAAGTCCAAACAAATATGCCCTGAACCTGTACCCGTCCATAACCTCCTTGTCTCACTGGAACGTCCCAACGGAGAACTCCACACAAATATGCCCTGAACATGTACCCTCCATAACCTCCCTGTCTCACTGGAACGTACGATTGCAGAACACCACACAAATATGCCCTGAACCTGTACCCCTCCATAACCTCCCTGTCTCACTGGGACGTCCCAACGCAGAACTCTACACAAATATGCCCTGAACCTGTACCCTCCATAACCTCCCTGTCTCACTGGAACGTACCATTGCAGAACACCACACAAATATGCCCAGAACCTGTACCCCTCCATAACCTCCCTGTCTCACTGGAACGTACCATTTCAGATCACTACACAAATATGCCCTGAACCTGTACCCGTCCATAACCTCCCTGTCTCAGTGGTACGTCACACTGCAGAACTCCACACAAATATGCCATGAACCTGTACCCTCCATAACCTCCCTGTCTCACTGGAAAGTACCAATGCAGAACTCCACACAAATATGCCCTGAACATGTACCCTCCATAACCTCCCTGTCTCACTGGAACGTACGATTGCAGAACACCACACAAATATGCCCTGAACCTGTACCCGTCCATAACCTCCCTGTCTCACTGGAAAGTACCAATGCAGAACTCCACACAAATATGCCCTGAACCTGTACCCCTCCATAACTTCCCTGTCTCACTAGAAAGTACCAATGCAGAACTCCACACAAATATGCCATGAACCTGTACCCGTCCATAACCTCCCTGTCTCACTGGAACGTACCATTGCAGAACTGTACACAAATATACACTGAACCTGTACCCTCCATAACCTTCCTGTCTCACTGGAAAGTACCAATGCAGAACTCCACACAAATATGCTCTGAACCTGTACCCCACCATTACCTCCCTGTCTCACTGGAACGTACCAATGCAGATCTCCAGACAAATATGCCCTGAACCAGTATCCTCCATAACCTCCCTTTCTCACTGGAACGTACCAATGCAGAACTCCACGCAAATATGCCCTGAACCTGTACCCCTACATAAATTCCCTGTCTCACTGGAACGAACAAATGCAGAACTCCACACAAATATGCCCTGAACCAGTACCCTCCATAACCTCCCTCTCTCACTGGAACGTACCAGTGCAGAGCTCCACACAAATATGACCTGAACCGGTACCCCTCCATAACCTCCCTGTCTCACTGGAACGTACCAATGCAGAACACCACACAAATATGCCCCGTACCTGTACCCCACCATAACCTCCCTGTCTCACTGGAACTTACCATTGCAGAACACCACACAAATATGCCCTTAACCTGTACCACTCCATAACCTCCCTGTCTTACTGGAACGTACCATTGCAGAACACCACACAAATATGCCCTGAACCTGTACCCCTCCATAACCTCCCTGTCTCACTGGAACGTACAAATGCAGAACACCACACAAATATGCCCTGAACCTGTAGCCGTCCATAACCTCCCTGTCTCAGTGGTACGTCACACTGCAGAACTCCACACAAATATGCCATGAACCTGTACCCTCCATAACCTCCCTGTCTCACTGGAAAGTACCAATGCAGAACTCCACACAAATATGCCCTGAACCTGTACCCCTCCATAACTTCCCTGTCTCACTAGAAAGTACCAATGCAGAACTCCACACAAATATGCCCTGAACCTGTACCCGTCCATAACTTCCCTGACTCACTGGAACGTACCACTGCAGAAATCCACACAAATATGCCCGGAAACTGTACCCTCCATAACCTCCCTGTCTCACTGGAACGTACCAATGCAGAACTACACACAAATATGCCCTGAACCTGTACCATTCCATAACCTCCTTGTCTCACTGGAAAGTACCAATGCAGAACTCCACACAAATATGCCCTGAACCTGTACCCCTCCATAACCTCCCTGTCTCACTGGAAGTACCATTGCAGAACACCACACAAATTTGTCCTGAACCTGTACCCCTCCATAACCTCCCTGTCTCACTGGAACATACCAATGCAGAACTACACACAAATATGCCCTGTTCCTGTACCCCTCCATAACCTCCCTGTCTCACTGGAACGTACCATTGCAGAACACCACACAAATATGCCCTGAACCTGTACCCCTCCATAACCTCCCTGTCTCACTGGAACGTACCAATGCAGAACTCCACACAAATATGCCCTGAACCTGTACCCCTCCATTACCTCCCTGTCTCACTGGAACGCACCAATGCCGAACTCCACTCAAATATGCCCTGAACCTATACCGTGCATAACCTCCCTGTCTCACTGGAACGTACCAATGCAGAAGTCCACACAAATATGCCCTGAACCTGTACCCCTACATAAATTCCCTGTCTCACTGGAACGAACAAATGCAGAACTCCACACAAATATGCCCTGAACCAGTACCCTCCATAACCTCCCTCTCTCACTGGAACGTACCAATGCAGAACTCCACTCAAATATGCCCTGAACCTATACCGTGCATAACCTCCCTGTCTCACTGGAACGTACCAATGCAGAAGTCCACACAAATATGCCCTGAACCTGTACCCCTACATAAATTCCCTGTCACACTGGAACGAACAAATGCAGAACTCCACACAAATATGCCCTGAACCAGTACCCTCCATAACCTCCCTCTCTCACTGGAACGTACCAATGCAGAACTCCACACAAATACGACCTGAACCGGTACCCCTCCATAACCTCCCTGTCTCACTGGAACGTACCAATGCAGAACACGACACAAATATGCCCTGAACCTGTACCCCACCATAACCTCCCTGTCTCACTGGAACCTACCATTGCAGAACAGCACACAAATTTGCCCAGAACCTGTACCCCTCCATAACCTCCCTGTCTCACTGGAACGTACCAATGCAGAAGTCCACACAAATATGCCCTGAACCTGTACCCCTACATAAATTCCCTGTCTCACTGGAACGAACAAATGCAGAACTCCACACAAATATGCCCTGAACCAGTACCCTCCATAACCTCCCTCTCTCACTGGATCGTACCAATGCAGAACTCCACACAAATACGACCTGAACCGGTACCCCCCCATAACCTCCCTGTCTCACTGGAACGTACCAATGCAGAACACGACACAAATATGCCCTGAACCTGTACCCCACCATAACCTCCCTGTCTCACTGGAACCTACCATTGCAGAAAACCACACAAATTTGCCCAGAACCTGTACCCCTCCATAAACTCCCTGTCACACTGGAACGTCCCAACGCAGAACTCCACACAAATATGCCCTGAACCTGTACCCTCCATAACCTGCCTGTCTCACTGGAACGTACCAATGCAGAACACGACACAAATATGCCCTGAACCTGTACCCCACCATAACCTCCCTGTCTCACTGGAACCTACCATTGCAGAACACCACACAAATATGCCCAGAACATGTACCTCTCCATAACCTCCCTGTCACACTGGAACGTACCATTGCAGAACACCACACAAATATGCCCTGAACCTGTACCCCTCCATAACCTCCCTGTCTCACTGGAACGTACCAATGCAGAACTCCACACAAATATGCCCTGAACCAGTACCCCTCCATAACCTCCCTGTCTCACTGGAACGCACCAATGCCGAACTCCACACAAATATGCCCTGAACCTATACCGTGCATAACCTCCCTGTCTCACTGGAACGTACCAATGCAGAAGTCCACACAAATATGCCCTGAACCTGTACCCGTCCATAACCTCCTTGTCTCACTGGAACGTCCCAACGCAGAACTCCACACAAATATGCCCTGAACCTGTACCCTCCATAACCTCCCTGTCTCACTGGAACGTACCATTGCAGAACACCACACAAATATGCCCTGAACCTGTACCCCTCCATAACCTCCCTGTCTCACTGGGACGTCCCAACGCAGAACTCTACACAAATATGCCCTGAACCTGTACCCTCCATAACCTCCCTGTCTCACTGGAACGTACCATTGCAGAACACTACACAAATATGCCCTGAACCCGTACCCGTCCATAACCTCCCTGTCTCAGTGGTACGTCACACTGCAGAACTCCACACAAATATGCAAGAACCTGTACCCTCCATAACCTCCCTGTCTCACTGGAAAGTACCAATGCAGAACTCCACACAAATAGGCCCTGAACCTGTACCCCTCCATAACCTCCCTGTCTCACTGGAACGCACCAATGCCGAACTCCACACAAATATGCCCTGAACCTATACCGTGCATAACCTCCCTGTCTCACTGGAACGTACCAATGCAGAAGTCCACACAAATATGCCCTGAACCTGTACCCGTCCATAAACTCCTTGTCTCACTGGAACGTCCCAACGCAGAACTCCACACAAATATGCCCTGAACCTGTACCCTCCATAACCTCCCTGTCTCACTGGAACGTACCAATGCAGAACACGACACAAATATGCCCTGAACCTGTACCCCACCATAACCTCCCTGTCTCACTGGAACCTACCATTGCAGAACACCACACAAATATGCCCAGAACCTGTACCCCTCCATAACCTCCCTGTCACAATGGAACGTACCATTGCAGAACACCACACAAATATGCCCTGAACCTGTACCCCTCCATAACCTCCCTGTCTCACTGGAACGTACCAATGCAGAACTCCACACAAATATGCCCTGAACCTGTACCCCTCCATAACCTCCCTGTCTCACTGGAACGCACCAATGCCGAACTCCACACAAATATGCCCTGAACCTATACCGTGCATAACCTCCCTGTCTCACTGGAACGTACCAATGCAGAAGTCCACACAAATATGCCCTGAACCTGTACCCGTCCATAACCTCCTTGTCTCACTGGAACGTCCCAACGCAGAACTCCACACAAATATGCCCTGAACCTGTACCCTCCATAACCTCCCTGTCTCACTGGAACGTACCATTGCAGAACACCACACAAATAAGCCCTGAACCTGTACCCCTCCATAAGCTCACTGTCTCACTGGAACGTACCAATGCAGAACACAACACAAATATGCCCTTAACCTGTACCCCTCCATAACATCCCTGTCTTACTGGAACGTCCCAACGCAGAACTCCACACAAATATGCCCTGAGCCTGTACCCTCCATAACCTCCCTGTCTCACTGGAAAGTACCATTGCAGAACACCACACAAATATGCCCTGAACCTGTACCCCTCCATAACAACCCTGTCTCACTGGAAGTACCATTGCAGAACACCACACAAATTTGTCCTGAACATGTACCGCTCCATAACCTCCCTGTCTCACTGGAACATACCAATGCAGAACTACACACAAATATGCCCTGTTCCTGTACCCCTCCATAACCTCCCTGTCTCACTGGAACGTACCATTGCAGAACACCACACAAATATGCCCTGAACCTGTACCCCTCCATAACCTCCCTGTCTCACTGGAACGTACCAATGCAGAACTGTACACAAATATACCCTGAACCTGTACCCTCCATAACCTCCCTGTCTCACTGGAAAGTACCAATGCAGAACTCCACACAAATATGCTCTGAACCTGTACCCCACCATTACCTCCCTGTCTCACTGGAACGTACCAATGCAGATCTCCACACAAATATGCCCTGAACCAGTATCCTCCATAACCTCCCTGTCTCACTGGAACGTACCAATGCAGAACTCCACGCAAATATGCCCTGAACCTGTACCCCTACATAAATTCCCTGTCTCACTGGAACGAACAAATGCAGAACTCCACAAAAATATGCCCTGAGCCTGTACCCTCCATAACCTCCCTGTCTCACTGGAAAGTACCATTGCAGAACACCACACAAATATGCCCTGAACCTGTACCCCTCCATAACCTCCCTGTCTCACTGGAACATACCAATGCCGAACTACACACAAATATGCCCTGTTCCTGTACCCCTCCATAACCTCCCTGTCTCACTGGAACGTACCATTGCAGAACACCACACAAATATGCCCTGAACCTGTACCCCTCCATAACCTCCCTGTCTCACTGGAACGTACCAATGCAGAACACCACACAAATATGCCCTGTACCTGTACCCCACCATAACCTCCCTGTCTCACTGGAACTTACCATTGCAGAACACCACACAAATATGCCCTTAACCTGTACCCCTCCATAACCTCCCTGTCTTACTGGAACGTACCATTGCAGAACACCACACAAATATGCCCTGAACCTGTACCCCTCCATAACCTCCCTGTCTCACTGGAACGTACCAATGCAGAACACCACACAAATATGCCCTGAACCTGTAGCCGTCCATAACCTCCCTGTCTCAGTGGTACGTCACACTGCAGAACTCCACACAAATATGCCATGAACCTGTACCCTCCATAACCTCCCTGTCTCACTGGAAAGTACCAATGCAGAACTCCACACAAATATGCCCTGAACCTGTACCCCTCCATAACTTCCCTGTCTCACTAGAAAGTACCAATGCAGAACTCCACACAAATATGCCCTGAACCTGTACCCGTCCATAACTTCCCTGACTCACTGGAACGTACCACTGCAGAACTCCACACAAATATGCCCGGAAACTGTACCCTCCATAACCTCCCTGTCTCACTGGAACGTACCAATGCAGAACTACACACAAATATGCCCTGAACCTGTACCATTCCATAACCTCCTTGTCTCACTGGAAAGTACCAATGCAGAACTCCACACAAATATGCCCTGAACCTGTACCCCTCCATAACCTCCCTGTCTCACTGGAAGTACCATTGCAGAACACCACACAAATTTGTCCTGAACCTGTACCCCTCCATAACCTCCCTGTCTCACTGGAACATACCAATGCAGAACTACACACAAATATGCCCTGTTCCTGTACCCCTCCATAACCTCCCTGTCTCACTGGAACGTACCATTGCAGAACACCACACAAATATGCCCTGAACCTGTACCCCTCCATAACCTCCCTGTCTCACTGGAACGTACCAATGCAGAACTCCACACAAATATGCCCTGAACCTGTACCCCTCCATTACCTCCCTGTCTCACTGGAACGCACCAATGCCGAACTCCACTCAAATATGCCCTGAACCTATACCGTGCATAACCTCCCTGTCTCACTGGAACGTACCAATGCAGAAGTCCACACAAATATGCCCTGAACCTGTACCCCTACATAAATTCCCTGTCTCACTGGAACGAACAAATGCAGAACTCCACACAAATATGCCCTGAACCAGTACCCTCCATAACCTCCCTCTCTCACTGGAACGTACCAATGCAGAACTCCACTCAAATATGCCCTGAACCTATACCGTGCATAACCTCCCTGTCTCACTGGAACGTACCAATGCAGAAGTCCACACAAATATGCCCTGAACCTGTCCCCCTACATAAATTCCCTGTCACACTGGAACGAACAAATGCAGAACTCCACACAAATATGCCCTGAACCTGTACCCCTCCATAACCTCCCTGTCTCACTGGAACGTACCAATGCAGAACACGACACAAATATGCCCTGAACCTGTTCCCCACCATAACCTCCCTGTCTCACTGGAACCTACCATTGCAGAAAACCACACAAATTTGCCCAGAACCTGTACCCCTCCATAAACTCCCTGTCACACTGGAACGTCCCAACGCAGAACTCCACACAAATATGCCCTGAACCTGTACCCTCCATAACCTGCCTGTCTCACTGGAACGTACCAATGCAGAACACGACACAAATATGCCCTGAACCTGTACCCCACCATAACCTCCCTGTCTCACTGGAACCTACCATTGCAGAACACCACACAAATATGCCCAGAACCTGTACCTCTCCATAACCTCCCTGTCACACTGGAACGTACCATTGCAGAACACCACACAAATATGCCCTGAACCTGTACCCCTCCATAACCTCCCTGTCTCACTGGAACGTACCAATGCAGAACTCCACACAAATATGCCCTGAACCTGTACCCCTCCATAACCTCCCTGTCTCACTGGAACGCACCAATGCCGAACTCCACACAAATATGCCCTGAACCTATACCGTGCATAACCTCCCTGTCTCACTGGAACGTACCAATGCAGAAGTCCACACAAATATGCCCTGAACCTGTACCCGTCCATAACCTCCTTGTCTCACTGGAACGTCCCAACGCAGAACTCCACACAAATATGCCCTGAACCTGTACCCTCCATAACCTCCCTGTCTCACTGGAACGTACCATTGCAGAACACCACACAAATATGCCCTGAACCTGTACCCCTCCATAACCTCCCTGTCTCACTGGGACGTCCCAACGCAGAACTCTACACAAATATGCCCTGAACCTGTACCCTCCATAACCTCCCTGTCTCACTGGAACGTACCATTGCAGAACACTACACAAATATGCCCTGAACCCGTACCCGTGCATAACCTCCCTGTCTCAGTGGTACGTCACACTGCAGAAGTCCACACAAATATGCCCTGAACCTGTACCCGTCCATAACCTCCTTGTCTCACTGGAACGTCCCAACGCAGAACTCCACACAAATATGCCCTGAACCTGTACCCTCCATAACCTCCCTGTCTCACTGGAACGTACCAATGCAGAACACGACACAAATATGCCCTGAACCTGTACCCCACCATAACCTCCCTGTCTCACTGGAACCTACCATTGCAGAACACCACACAAATATGCCCAGAACCTGTACCCCTCCATAACCTCCCTGTCACAATGGAACGTACCATTGCAGAACACCACACAAATATGCCCTGAACCTGTACCCCTCCATAACCTCCCTGTCTCACTGGAACGTACCAATGCAGAACTCCACACAAATATGCCCTGAACCTGTACCCCTCCATAACCTCCCTGTCTCACTGGAACGCACCAATGCCGAACTCCACACAAATATGCCCTGAACCTATACCGTGCATAACCTCCCTGTCTCACTGGAACGTACCAATGCAGAAGTCCACACAAATATGCCCTGAACCTGTACCCGTCCATAACCTCCTTGTCTCACTGGAACGTCCCAACGCAGAACTCCACACAAATATGCCCTGAACCTGTACCCTCCATAACCTCCCTGTCTCACTGGAAGTACCATTGCAGAACACCACACAAATTTGTCCTGAACATGTACCGCTCCATAACCTCCCTGTCTCACTGGAACATACCAATGCAGAACTACACACAAATATGCCCTGTTCCTGTACCCCTCCATAACCTCCCTGTCTCACTGGAACGTACCATTGCAGAACACCACACAAATATGCCCTGAACCTGTACCCCTCCATAACCTCCCTGTCTCACTGGAACGTACCAATGCAGAACTGTACACAAATATACCCTGAACCTGTACCCTCCATAACCTCCCTGTCTCACTGGAAAGTACCAATGCAGAACTCCACACAAATATGCTCTGAACCTGTACCCCACCATTACCTCCCTGTCTCACTGGAACGTACCAATGCAGATCTCCACACAAATATGCCCTGAACCAGTATCCTCCATAACCTCCCTGTCTCACTGGAACGTACCAATGCAGAACTCCACGCAAATATGCCCTGAACCTGTACCCCTACATAAATTCCCTGTCTCACTGGAACGAACAAATGCAGAACTCCACAAAAATATGCCCTGAGCCTGTACCCTCCATAACCTCCCTGTCTCACTGGAAAGTACCATTGCAGAACACCACACAAATATGCCCTGAACCTGTACCCCTCCATAACCTCCCTGTCTCACTGGAAGTACCATTGCAGAACACCACACAAATTTGTCCTGAACCTGTACCCCTCCATAACCTCCCTGTCTCACTGGAACATACCAATGCAGAACTACACACAAATATGCCCTGTTCCTGTACCCCTCCATAACCTCCCTGTCTCACTGGAACGTACCATTGCAGAACACCACACAAATATGCCCTGAACCTGTACCCCTCCATAACCTCCCTGTCTCACTGGAACGTACCAATGCAGAACTCCACACAAATATGCCCTGAACCTGTACCCCTCCATTACCTCCCTGTCTCACTGGAACGCACCAATGCCGAACTCCACTCAAATATGCCCTGAACCTATACCGTGCATAACCTCCCTGTCTCACTGGAACGTACCAATGCAGAAGTCCACACAAATATGCCCTGAACCTGTACCCCTACATAAATTCCCTGTCTCACTGGAACGAACAAATGCAGAACTCCACACAAATATGCCCTGAACCAGTACCCTCCATAACCTCCCTCTCTCACTGGAACGTACCAATGCAGAACTCCACTCAAATATGCCCTGAACCTATACCGTGCATAACCTCCCTGTCTCACTGGAACGTACCAATGCAGAAGTCCACACAAATATGCCCTGAACCTGTACCCCTACATAAATTCCCTGTCTCACTGGAACGAACAAATGCAGAACTCCACACAAATATGCCCTGAACCAGAACCCTCCATAACCTCCCTCTCTCACTGGAACGTACCAATGCAGAACTCCACACAAATACGACCTGAACCGGTACCCCTCCATAACCTCCCTGTCTCACTGGAACGTACCAATGCAGAACACGACACAAATATGCCCTGAACCTGTACCCCACCATAACCTCCCTGTCTCACTGGAACCTACCATTGCAGAACACCACACAAATTTGCCCAGAACCTGTACCCCTCCATAACCTCCCTGTCTGACTGGAACGTACCAATGCAGAAGTCCACACAAATATGCCCTGAACCTGTACCCCTACATAAATTCCCTGTCTCACTGGAACGAACAAATGCAGAACTCCACACAAATATGCCCTGAACCAGTACCCTCCATAACCTCCCTCTCTCACTGGATCGTACCAATGCAGAACTCCACACAAATACGACCTGAATCGGTACCCCTCCATAACCTCCCTGTCTCACTGGAACGTACCAATGCAGAACACGACACAAATATGCCCTGAACCTGTACCCCACCATAACCTCCCTGTCTCACTGGAACCTACCATTGCAGAAAACCACACAAATTTGCCCAGAACCTGTACCCCTCCATAAACTCCCTGTCACACTGGAACGTCCCAACCCAGAACTCCACACAAATATGCCCTGAACCTGTACCCTCCATAACCTGCCTGTCTCACTGGAACGTACCAATGCAGAACACGACACAAATATGCCCTGAACCTGTACCCCACCATAACCTCCCTGTCTCACTGGAACCTACCATTGCAGAACACCACACAAATATGCCCAGAACCTGTACCTCTCCATAACCTCCCTGTCACACTGGAACGTACCATTGCAGAACACCACACAAATATGCCCTGAACCTGTACCCCTCCATAACCTCCCTGTCTCACTGGAACGTACCAATGCAGAACTCCACACAAATATGCCCTGAACCTGTACCCCTCCATAACCTCCCTGTCTCACTGGAACGCACCAATGCCGAACTCCACACAAATATGCCCTGAACCTATACCGTGCATAACCTCCCTGTCTCACTGGAACGTACCAATGCAGAACACCACACAAATATGCCCTGAACCTGTACCCCTCCATAACCTCCCTGTCTCACTGGAACGTACCAATGCAGAACTCCACACAAATATGCCCTGAACCAGTACCCTCCATAACCTCCCTCTCTCACTGGAACGTACCAATGCAGAACTCCACTCAAATATGCCCTGAACCTATACCGTGCATAACCTCCCTGTCTCACTGGAACGTACCAATGCAGAAGTCCACACAAATATGCCCTGAACCTGTACCCCTACATAAATTCCCTGTCTCACTGGAACGAACAAATGCAGAACTCCACACAAATATGCCCTGAACCAGTACCCTCCATATCCTCCCTCTCTCACTGGAACGTACCAATGCAGAACTCCACACAAATACGACCTGAACCGGTACCCCTCCATAACCTCCCTGTCTCACTGGAACGTACCAATGCAGAACACGACACAAATATGCCCTGAACCTGTACCCCACCATAACCTCCCTGTCTCACTGGAACCTACCATTGCAGAACAGCACACAAATTTGCCCAGAACCTGTACCCCTCCATAACCTCCCTGTCTCACTGGAACGTACCAATGCAGAAGTCCACACAAATATGCCCTGAACCTGTACCCCTACATAAATTCCCTGTCTCACTGGAACGAACAAATGCAGAACTCCACACAAATATGCCCTGAACCAGTACCCTCCATAACCTCCCTCTCTCACTGGATCGTACCAATGCAGAACTCCACACAAATACGACCTGAACCGGTACCCCTCCATAACCTCCCTGTCTCACTGGAACGTACCAATGCAGAACACGACACAAATATGCCCTGAACCTGTACCCCACCATAACCTCCCTGTCTCACTGGAACCTACCATTGCAGAAAACCACACAAATTTGCCCAGAACCTGTACCCCTCCATAAACTCCCTGTCACACTGGAACGTCCCAACGCAGAACTCCACACAAATATGCCCTGAACCTGTACCCTCCATAACCTGCCTGTCTCACTGGAACGTACCAATGCAGAACACGACACAAATATGCCCTGAACCTGTACCCCACCATAACCTCCCTGTCTCACTGGAACCTACCATTGCAGAACACCACACAAATATGCCCAGAACCTGTACCTCTCCATAACCTCCCTGTCACACTGGAACGTACCATTGCAGAACACCACACAAATATGCCCTGAACCTGTACCCCTCCATAACCTCCCTGTCTCACTGGAACGTACCAATGCAGAACTCCACACAAATATGCCCTGAACCTGTACCCCTCCATAACCTCCCTGTCTCACTGGAACGCACCAATGCCGAACTCCACACAAATATGCCCTGAACCTATACCGTGCATAACCTCCCTGTCTCACTGGAACGTACCAATGCAGAAGTCCACACAAATATGCCCTGAACCTGTACCCGTCCATAACCTCCTTGTCTCACTGGAACGTCCCAACGCAGAACTCCACACAAATATGCCCTGAACCTGTACCCTCCATAACCTCCCTGTCTCACTGGAACGTACCATTGCAGAACACCACACAAATATGCCCTGAACCTGTACCCCTCCATAACCTCCCTGTCTCACTGGGACGTCCCAACGCAGAACTCTACACAAATATGCCCTGAACCTGTACCCTCCATAACCTCCCTGTCTCACTGGAACGTACCATTGCAGAACACTACACAAATATGCCCTGAACCCGTACCCGTCCATAACCTCCCTGTCTCAGTGGTACGTCACACTGCAGAACTCCACACAAATATGCAAGAACCTGTACCCTCCATAACCTCCCTGTCTCACTGGAAAGTACCAATGCAGAAGTCCACACAAATATGCCCTGAACCTGTACCCGTCCATAACCTCCTTGTCTCACTGGAACGTCCCAACGCAGAACTCCACACAAATATGCCCTGAACCTGTACCCTCCATAACCTCCCTGTCTCACTGGAACGTACCAATGCAGAACACGACACAAATATGCCCTGAACCTGTACCCCACCATAACCTCCCTGTCTCACTGGAACCTACCATTGCAGAACACCACACAAATATGCCCAGAACCTTTACCCCTCCATAACCTCCCTGTCACAATGGAACGTACCATTGCAGAACACCACACAAATATGCCCTGAATCTGTACCCCTCCATAACCTCCCTGTCTCACTGGAACGTACCAATGCAGAACTCCACACAAATATGCCCTGAACCTGTACCCCTCCATAACCTCCCTGTCTCACTGGAACGCACCAATGCCGAACTCCACACAAATATGCCCTGAACCTATACCGTGCATAACCTCCCTGTCTCACTGGAACGTACCAATGCAGAAGTCCACACAAATATGCCCTGAACCTGTACCCGTCCATAACCTCCTTGTCTCACTGGAACGTCCCAACGCAGAACTCCACACAAATATGCCCTGAACCTGTACCCTCCATAACCTCCCTGTCTCACTGGAACGTACCATTGCAGAACACCACACAAATAAGCCCTGAACCTGTAACCCTCCATAAGCTCACTGTCTCACTGGAACGTATCAATGCAGAACACAACACAAATATGCCCTTAACCTGTACCCCTCCATAACATCCCTGTCTTACTGGAACGTCCCAACGCAGAACTCCACACAAATATGCCCTGAGCCTGTACCCTCCATAACCTCCCTGTCTCACTGGAAAGTACCATTGCAGAACACCACACAAATATGCCCTGAACCTGTACCCCTCCATAACCACCCTGTCTCACTGGAAGTACCATTGCAGAACACCACACAAATTTGTCCTGAACCTGTACCGCTCCATAACCTCCCTGTCTCACTGGAACATACCAATGCAGAACTACACACAAATATGCCCTGTTCCTGTACCCCTCCATAACCTCCCTGTCTCACTGGAACGTACCATTGCAGAACACCACACAAATATGCCCTGAACCTGTACCCCTCCATAACCTCCCTGTCTCACTGGAACGTACCAATGCAGAACTGTACACAAATATACCCTGAACCTGTACCCTCCATAACCTCCCTGTCTCACTGGAAAGTACCAATGCAGAACTCCACACAAATATGCTCTGAACCTGTACCCCACCATTACCTCCCTGTCTCACTGGAACGTACCAATGCAGATCTCCACACAAATATGCCCTGAACCAGTATCCTCCATAACCTCCCTGTCTCACTGGAACGTACCAATGCAGAACTCCACGCAAATATGCCCTGAACCTGTACCCCTACATAAATTCCCTGTCTCACTGGAACGAACAAATGCAGAACTCCACAAAAATATGCCCTGAGCCTGTACCCTCCATAACCTCCCTGTCTCACTGGAAAGTACCATTGCAGAACACCACACAAATTTTTCCTGAACCTGTACCGCTCCATAACCTCCCTGTCTCACTGGAACATACCAATGCAGAACTACACACAAATATGCCCTGTTCCTGTACCCCTCCATAACCTCCCTGTCTCACTGGAACGTACCATTGCAGAACACCACACAAATATGCCCTGAACCTGTACCCCTCCATAACCTCCCTGTCTCACTGGAACGTACCAATGCAGAACTGTACACAAATATACCCTGAACCTGTACCCTCCATAACCTCCCTGTCTCACTGGAAAGTACCAATGCAGAACTCCACACAAATATGCTCTGAACCTGTACCCCACCATTACCTCCCTGTCTCACTGGAACGTACCAATGCAGATCTCCACACAAATATGCCCTGAACCAGTATCCTCCATAACCTCCCTGTCTCACTGGAACGTACCAATGCAGAACTCCACGCAAATATGCCCTGAACCTGTACCCCTACATAAATTCCCTGTCTCACTGGAACGAACAAATGCAGAACTCCACAAAAATATGCCCTGAGCCTGTTACCTCCATAACCTCCCTGTCTCACTGGAAAGTACCATTGCAGAACACCACACAAATATGCCCTGAACCTGTACCCCTCCATAACCTCCCTGTCTCACTGGAAGTACCATTGCAGAACACCACACAAATTTGTCCTGAACCTGTACCCCTCCATAACCTCCCTGTCTCACTGGAACATACCAATGCCGAACTACACACAAATATGCCCTGTTCCTGTACCCCTCCATAACCTCCCTGTCTCACTGGAACGTACCATTGCAGAACACCACACAAATATGCCCTGAACCTGTACCCCTCCATAACCTCCCTGTCTCACTGGAACGTACCAATGCAGAACTCCACACAAATATGCCCTGAACCTGTACCCCTCCATTACCTCCCTGTCTCACTGGAACTCACCAATGCCGAACTCCACTCAAATATGCCCTGAACCTATACCGTGCATAACCTCCCTGTCTCACTGGAACGTACCAATGCAGAAGTCCACACAAATATGCCCTGAACCTGTACCCCTACATAAATTCCCTGTCTCACTGGAACGAACAAATGCAGAACTCCACACAAATATGCCCTGAACCAGTACCCTCCATAACCTCCCTCTCTCACTGGAACGTACCAATGCAGAACTCCACTCAAATATGCCCTGAACCTATACCGTGCATAACCTCCCTGTCTCACTGGAACGTACCAATGCAGAAGTCCACACAAATATGCCCTGAACCTGTACCCCTACATAAATTCCCTGTCTCACTGGAACGAACAAATGCAGAACTCCACACAAATATGCCCTGAACCAGTACCCTCCATAACCTCCCTCTCTCACTGGAACGTACCAATGCAGAACTCCACACAAATACGACCTGAACCGGTACCCCTCCATAACCTCCCTGTCTCACTGGAACGTACCAATGCAGAACACGACACAAATATGCCCTGAACCTGTACCCCACCGTAACCTCCCTGTCTCACTGGAACCTACCATTGCAGAACACCACACAAATTTGCCCAGAACCTGTACCCCTCCATAACCTCCCTGTCTGACTGGAACGTACCAATGCAGAAGTCCACACAAATATGCCCTGAACCTGTACCCCAACATAAATTCCCTGTCTCACTGGAACGAACAAATGCAGAACTCCACACAAATATGCCCTGAACCAGTACCCTCCATAACCTCCCTCTCTCACTGGATCGTACCAATGCAGAACTCCACACAAATACGACCTGAACCGGTACCCCTCCATAACCTCCCTGTCTCACTGGAACGTACCAATGCAGAACACGACACAAATATGCCCTGAACCTGTACCCCACCATAACCTCCCTGTCTCACTGGAACCTACCATTGCAGAAAACCACACAAATTTGCCCAGAACCTGTACCCCTCCATAAACTCCCTGTCACACTGGAACGTCCCAACGCAGAACTCCACACAAATATGCCCTGAACCTGTACCCTCCATAACCTGCCTGTCTCACTGGAACGTACCAATGCAGAACACGACACAAATATGCCCTGAACCTGTACCCCACCATAACCTCCCTGTCTCACTGGAACCTACCATTGCAGAACACCACACAAATATGCCCAGAACCTGTACCTCTCCATAATCTCCCTGTCACACTGGAACGTACCATTGCAGAACACCACACAAATATGCCCTGAACCTGTACCCCTCCATAACCTCCCTGTCTCACTGGAACGTACCAATGCAGAACTCCACACAAATATGCCCTGAACCTGTACCCCTCCATAACCTCCCTGTCTCACTGGAACGCACCAATGCCGAACTCCACACAAATATGCCCTGAACCTATACCGTGCATAACCTCCCTGTCTCACTGGAACGTACCAATGCAGAACACCACACAAATATGCCCAGAACCTGTACCCCTCCATAACCTCCCTGTCTCACTGGAACGTACCAATGCAGAACTCCACACAAATATGCCCTGAACCAGTACCCTCCATAACCTCCCTCTCTCACTGGAACGTACCAATGCAGAACTCCACTCAAATATGCCCTGAACCTATACCGTGCATAACCTCCCTGTCTCACTGGAACGTACCAATGCAGAAGTCCACACAAATATGCCCTGAACCTGTACCCCTACATAAATTCCCTGTCTCACTGGAACGAACAAATGCAGAACTCCACACAAATATGCCCTGAACCAGTACCCTCCATAACCTCCCTCTCTCACTGGAACGTACCAATGCAGAACTCCACACAAATACGACCTGAACCGGTACCCCCCCATAACCTCCCTGTCTCACTGGAACGTACCAATGCAGAACACGACACAAATATGCCCTGAACCTGTACCCCACCATAACCTCCCTGTCTCACTGGAACCTACCATTGCAGAACAGCACACAAATTTGCCCAGAACCTGTACCCCTCCATAACCTCCCTGTCTCACTGGAACGTACCAATGCAGAAGTCCACACAAATATGCCCTGAACCTGTACCCCTACATAAATTCCCTGTCTCACTGGAACGAACAAATGCAGAACTCCACACAAATATGCCCTGAACCAGTACCCTCCATAACCTCCCTCTCTCACTGGATCGTACCAATGCAGAACTCCACACAAATACGACCTGAACCGGTACCCCTCCATAACCTCCCTGTCTCACTGGAACGTACCAATGCAGAACACGACACAAATATGCCCTGAACCTGTACCCCACCATAACCTCCCTGTCTCACTGGAACCTACCATTGCAGAAAACCACACAAATTTGCCCAGAACCTGTACCCCTCCATAAACTCCCTGTCACACTGGAACGTCCCAAGGCAGAACTCCACACAAATATGCCCTGAACCTGTACCCTCCATAACCTGCCTGTCTCACTGGAACGTACCAATGCAGAACACGACACAAATATGCCCTGAACCTGTACCCCACCATAACCTCCCTGTCTCACTGGAACCTACCATTGCAGAACACCACACAAATATGCCCAGAACCTGTACCTCTCCATAACCTCCCTGTCACACTGGAACGTACCATTGCAGAACACCACACAAATATGCCCTGAACCTGTACCCCTCCATAACCTCCCTGTCTTACTGGAACGTCCCAACGCAGAACTCCACACAAATATGCCCTGAGCCTGTACCCTCCATAACCTCCCTGTCTCACTGGAAAGTACCATTGCAGAACACCACACAAATATGCCCTGAACCTGTACCCCTCCATAACCACCCTGTCTCACTGGAAGTACCATTGCAGAACACCACACAAATTTGTCCTGAACCTGTACCGCTCCATAACCTCCCTGTCTCACTGGAACATACCAATGCAGAACTACACACAAATATGCCCTGTTCCTGTACCCCTCCATAACCTCCCTGTCTCACTGGAACGTACCATTGCAGAACACCACACAAATATGCCCTGAACCTGTACCCCTCCATAACCTCCCTGTCTCACTGGAACGTACCAATGCAGAACTGTACACAAATATACCCTGAACCTGTACCCTCCATAACCTCCCTGTCTCACTGGAAAGTACCAATGCAGAACTCCACACAAATATGCTCTGAACCTGTACCCCACCATTACCTCCCTGTCTCACTGGAACGTACCAATGCAGATCTCCACACAAATATGCCCTGAACCAGTATCCTCCATAACCTCCCTGTCTCACTGGAACGTACCAATGCAGAACTCCACGCAAATATGCCCTGAACCTGTACCCCTACATAAATTCCCTGTCTCACTGGAACGAACAAATGCAGAACTCCACAAAAATATGCCCTGAGCCTGTACCCTCCATAACCTCCCTGTCTCACTGGAAAGTACCATTGCAGAACACCACACAAATTTTTCCTGAACCTGTACCGCTCCATAACCTCCCTGTCTCACTGGAACATACCAATGCAGAACTACACACAAATATGCCCTGTTCCTGTACCCCTCCATAACCTCCCTGTCTCACTGGAACGTACCATTGCAGAACACCACACAAATATGCCCTGAACCTGTACCCCTCCATAACCTCCCTGTCTCACTGGAACGTACCAATGCAGAACTGTACACAAATATACCCTGAACCTGTACCCTCCATAACCTCCCTGTCTCACTGGAAAGTACCAATGCAGAACTCCACACAAATATGCTCTGAACCTGTACCCCACCATTACCTCCCTGTCTCACTGGAACGTACCAATGCAGATCTCCACACAAATATGCCCTGAACCAGTATCCTCCATAACCTCCCTGTCTCACTGGAACGTACCAATGCAGAACTCCACGCAAATATGCCCTGAACCTGTACCCCTACATAAATTCCCTGTCTCACTGGAACGAACAAATGCAGAACTCCACAAAAATATGCCCTGAGCCTGTACCCTCCATAACCTCCCTGTCTCACTGGAAAGTACCATTGCAGAACACCACACAAATATGCCCTGAACCTGTACCCCTCCATAACCTCCCTGTCTCACTGGAAGTACCATTGCAGAACACCACACAAATTTGTCCTGAACCTGTACCCCTCCATAACCTCCCTGTCTCACTGGAACATACCAATGCCGAACTACACACAAATATGCCCTGTTCCTGTACCCCTCCATAACCTCCCTGTCTCACTGGAACGTACCATTGCAGAACACCACACAAATATGCCCTGAACCTGTACCCCTCCATTACCTCCCTGTCTCACTGGAACGAACAAATGCAGAACTCCACACAAATATGCCCTGAACCAGTACCCTCCATAACCTCCCTCTCTCACTGGAACGTACCAATGCAGAACTCCACTCAAATATGCCCTGAACCTATACCGTGCATAACCTCCCTGTCTCACTGGAACGTACCAATGCAGAAGTCCACACAAATATGCCCTGAACCTGTACCCCTACATAAATTCCCTGTCTCACTGGAACGAACAAATGCAGAACTCCACACAAATATGCCCTGAACCAGTACCCTCCATAACCTCCCTCTCTCACTGGAACGTACCAATGCAGAACTCCACACAAATACGACCTGAACCGGTACCCCTCCATAACCTCCCTGTCTCACTGGAACGTACCAATGCAGAACACGACACAAATATGCCCTGAACCTGTACCCCACCGTAACCTCCCTGTCTCACTGGAACCTACCATTGCAGAACACCACACAAATTTGCCCAGAACCTGTACCCCTCCATAACCTCCCTGTCTGACTGGAACGTACCAATGCAGAAGTCCACACAAATATGCCCTGAACCTGTACCCCTACATAAATTCCCTGTCTCACTGGAACGAACAAATGCAGAACTCCACACAAATATGCCCTGAACCAGTACCCTCCATAACCTCCCTCTCTCACTGGATCGTACCAATGCAGAACTCCACACAAATACGACCTGAACCGGTACCCCTCCATAACCTCCCTGTCTCACTGGAACGTACCAATGCAGAACACGACACAAATATGCCCTGAACCTGTACCCCACCATAACCTCCCTGTCTCACTGGAACCTACCATTGCAGAAAACCACACAAATTTGCCCAGAACCTGTACCCCTCCATAAACTCCCTGTCACACTGGAACGTCCCAACGCAGAACTCCACACAAATATGCCCTGAACCTGTACCCTCCATAACCTGCCTGTCTCACTGGAACGTACCAATGCAGAACACGACACAAATATGCCCTGAACCTGTACCCCACCATAACCTCCCTGTCTCACTGGAACCTACCATTGCAGAACACCACACAAATATGCCCAGAACCTGTACCTCTCCATAATCTCCCTGTCACACTGGAACGTACCATTGCAGAACACCACACAAATATGCCCTGAACCTGTACCCCTCCATAACCTCCCTGTCTCACTGGAACGTACCAATGCAGAACTCCACACAAATATGCCCTGAACCTGTACCCCTCCATAACCTCCCTGTCTCACTGGAACGCACCAATGCCGAACTCCACACAAATATGCCCTGAACCTATACCGTGCATAACCTCCCTGTCTCACTGGAACGTACCAATGCAGAACACCACACAAATATGCCCTGAACCTGTACCCCTCCATAACCTCCCTGTCTCACTGGAACGTACCAATGCAGAACTCCACACAAATATGCCCTGAACCAGTACCCTCCATAACCTCCCTCTCTCACTGGAACGTACCAATGCAGAACTCCACTCAAATATGCCCTGAACCTATACCGTGCATAACCTCCCTGTCTCACTGGAACGTACCAATGCAGAAGTCCACACAAATATGCCCTGAACCTGTACCCCTACATAAATTCCCTGTCTCACTGGAACGAACAAATGCAGAACTCCACACAAATATGCCCTGAACCAGTACCCTCCATAACCTCCCTCTCTCACTGGAACGTACCAATGCAGAACTCCACACAAATACGACCTGAACCGGTACCCCCCCATAACCTCCCTGTCTCACTGGAACGTACCAATGCAGAACACGACACAAATATGCCCTGAACCTGTACCCCACCATAACCTCCCTGTCTCACTGGAACCTACCATTGCAGAACAGCACACAAATTTGCCCAGAACCTGTACCCCTCCATAACCTCCCTGTCTCACTGGAACGTACCAATGCAGAAGTCCACACAAATATGCCCTGAACCTGTACCCCTACATAAATTCCCTGTCTCACTGGAACGAACAAATGCAGAACTCCACACAAATATGCCCTGAACCAGTACCCTCCATAACCTCCCTCTCTCACTGGATCGTACCAATGCAGAACTCCACACAAATACGACCTGAACCGGTACCCCTCCATAACCTCCCTGTCTCACTGGAACGTACCAATGCAGAACACGACACAAATATGCCCTGAACCTGTACCCCACCATAACCTCCCTGTCTCACTGGAACCTACCATTGCAGAAAACCACACAAATTTGCCCAGAACCTGTACCCCTCCATAAACTCCCTGTCACACTGGAACGTCCCAAGGCAGAACTCCACACAAATATGCCCTGAACCTGTACCCTCCATAACCTGCCTGTCTCACTGGAACGTACCAATGCAGAACACGACACAAATATGCCCTGAACCTGTACCCCACCATAACCTCCCTGTCTCACTGGAACCTACCATTGCAGAACACCACACAAATATGCCCAGAACCTGTACCTCTCCATAACCTCCCTGTCACACTGGAACGTACCATTGCAGAACACCACACAAATATGCCCTGAACCTGTACCCCTCCATAACCTCCCTGTCTCACTGGAACGTACCAATGCAGAACTCCACACAAATATGCCCTGAACCTGTACCCCTCCATAACCTCCCTGTCTCACTGGAACGCACCAATGCCGAACTCCACACAAATATGCCCTGAACCTATACCGTGCATAACCTCCCTGTCTCACTGGAACGTACCAATGCAGAAGTCCACACAAATATGCCCTGAACCTGTACCCGTCCATAACCTCCTTGTCTCACTGGAACGTCCCAACGCAGAACTCCACACAAATATGCCCTGAACCTGTACCCTCCATAACCTCCCTGTCTCACTGGAACGTACCATTGCAGAACACCACACAAATATGCCCTGAACCTGTACCCCTCCATAACCTCCCTGTCTCACTGGGACGTCCCAACGCAGAACTCTACACAAATATGCCCTGAACCTGTACCCTCCATAACCTCCCTGTCTCACTGGAACGTACCATTGCAGAACACTACACAAATATGCCCTGAACCCGTACCCGTCCATAACCTCGCTGTCTCAGTGGTACGTCACACTGCAGAACTCCACACAAATATGCAAGAACCTGTACCCTCCATAACCTCCCTGTCTCACTGGAAAGTACCAATGCAGAACTCCACACAAATAGGCCCTGAACCTGTACCCCTCCATAACCTCCCTGTCTCACTGGAACGCACCAATGCCGAACTCCACACAAATATGCCCTGAACCTATACCGTGCATAACCTCCCTGTCTCACTGGAACGTACCAATGCAGAAGTCCACACAAATATGCCCTGAACCTGTACCCGTCCATAACCTCCTTGTCTCACTGGAACGTCCCAACGCAGAACTCCACACAAATATGCCCTGAACCTGTACCCTCCATAACCTCCCTGTCTCACTGGAACGTACCAATGCAGAACACGACACAAATATGCCCTGAACCTGTACCCCACCATAACCTCCCTGTCTCACTGGAACCTACCATTGCAGAACACCACACAAATATGCCCAGAACCTATACCCATCCATAACCTCCCTGTCACAATGGAACGTACCATTGCAGAACACCACACAAATATGCCCTGAACCTGTAAACCTCCATAACCTCCCTGTCTCACTGGAACGTACCAATGCAGAACTCCACACAAATATGCCCTGAAACTGTACCCCTCCATAACCTCCCTGTCTCACTGGAACGCACCAATGCCGAACTCCACACAAATATGCCCTGAACCTATACCGTGCATAACCTCCCTGTCTCACTGGAACGTACCAATGCAGAAGTCCACACAAATATGCCCTGAACCTGTACCCGTCCATAACCTCATTGTCTCACTGGAACGTCCCAACGCAGAACTCCACACAAATATGCCCTGAACCTGTACCCTCCATAACCTCCCTGTCTCACTGGAACGTACCATTGCAGAACACCACACAAATAAGCCCTGAACCTGTAACCCTCCATAAGCTCACTGTCTCACTGGAACGTACCAATGCAGAACACAACACAAATATGCCCTTAACCTGTACCCCTCCATAACATCCCTGTCTTACTGGAACGTCCCAACGCAGAACTCCACACAAATATGCCCTGAGCCTGTACCCTCCATAACCTCCCTGTCTCACTGGAAAGTACCATTGCAGAACACCACACAAATATGCCCTGAACCTGTACCCCTCCATAACCACCCTGTCTCACTGGAAGTACCATTGCAGAACACCACACAAATTTGTCCTGAACCTGTACCGCTCCATAACCTCCCTGTCTCACTGGAACATACCAATGCAGAACTACACACAAATATGCCCTGTTCCTGTACCCCTCCATAACCTCCCTGTCTCACTGGAACGTACCATTGCAGAACACCACACAAATATGCCCTGAACCTGTACCCCTCCATAACCTCCCTGTCTCACTGGAACGTACCAATGCAGAACTGTACACAAATATACCCTGAACCTGTACCCTCCATAACCTCCCTGTCTCACTGGAAAGTACCAATGCAGAACTCCACACAAATATGCTCTGAACCTGTACCCCACCATTACCTCCCTGTCTCACTGGAACGTACCAATGCAGATCTCCACACAAATATGCCCTGAACCAGTATCCTCCATAACCTCCCTGTCTCACTGGAACGTACCAATGCAGAACTCCACGCAAATATGCCCTGAACCTGTACCCCTACATAAATTCCCTGTCTCACTGGAACGAACAAATGCAGAACTCCACAAAAATATGCCCTGAGCCTGTACCCTCCATAACCTCCCTGTCTCACTGGAAAGTACCATTGCAGAACACCACACAAATATGCCCTGAACCTGTACCCCTCCATAACCTCCCTGTCTCTCTGGAAGTACCATTGCAGAACACCACACAAATTTGTCCTGAACCTGTACCCCTCCATAACCTCCCTGTCTCACTGGAACATACCAATGCAGAACTACACACAAATATGCCCTGTTCCTGTACCCCTCCATAACCTCCCTGTCTCACTGGAACGTACCATTGCAGAACACCACACAAATATGCCCTGAACCTGTACCCCTCCATAACCTCCCTGTCTCACTGGAACGTACCAATGCAGAACTCCACACAAATATGCCCTGAACCTGTACCCCTCCATTACCTCCCTGTCTCACTGGAACGCACCAATGCCGAACTCCACTCAAATATGCCCTGAACCTATACCGTGCATAACCTCCCTGTCTCACTGGAACGTACCAATGCAGAAGTCCACACAAATATGCCCTGAACCTGTACCCCTACATAAATTCCCTGTCTCACTGGAACGAACAAATGCAGAACTCCACACAAATATGCCCTGAACCAGTACCCTCCATAACCTCCCTCTCTCACTGGAACGTACCAATGCAGAACTCCACACAAATACGACCTGAACCGGTACCCCTCCATAACCTCCCTGTCTCACTGGAACGTACCAATGCAGAACACGACACAAATATGCCCTGAACCTGTACCCCACCATAACCTCCCTGTCTCACTGGAACCTACCATTGCAGAACACCACACAAATTTGCCCAGAACCTGTACCCCTCCATAACCTCCCTGTCTCACTGGAACGTACCAATGCAGAAGTCCACACAAATATGCCCTGAACCTGTACCTCTACATAAATTCCCTGTCTCACTGGAACGAACAAATGCAGAACTCCACACAAATATGCCCTGAACCAGTACCCTCCATAACCTCCCTCTCTCACTGGATCGTACCAATGCAGAACTCCACACAAATACGACCTGAACCGGTACCCCTCCATAACCTCCCTGTCTCACTGGAACGTACCAATGCAGAACACGACACAAATATGCCCTGAACCTGTACCCCACCATAACCTCCCTGTCTCACTGGAACCTACCATTGCAGAAAACCACACAAATTTGCCCAGAACCTGTACCCCTCAATAAACTCCCTGTCACACTGGAACGTCCCAACGCAGAACTCCACACAAATATGCCCTGAACCTGTACCCTCCATAACCTGCCTGTCTCACTGGAACGTACCAATGCAGAACACGACACAAATATGCCCTGAACCTGTACCCCACCATAACCTCCCTGTCTCACTGGAACCTACCATTGCAGAACACCACACAAATATGCCCAGAACCTGTACCTCTCCATAACCTCCCTGTCACACTGGAACGTACCATTGCAGAACACCACACAAATATGCCCTGAACCTGTACCCCTCCATAACCTCCCTGTCTCACTGGAACGCACCAATGCCGAACTCCACACAAATATGCCCTGAACCTATACCGTGCATAACCTCCCTGTCTCACTGGAACGTACCAATGCAGAAGTCCACACAAATATGCCCTGAACCTGTACCCGTCCATAACCTCCTTGTCTCACTGGAACGTCCCAACGCAGAACTCCACACAAATATGCCCTGAACCTGTACCCTCCATAACCTCCCTGTCTCACTGGAACGTACCATTGCAGAACACGACACAAATATGCCCTGAACCTGTACCCCTCCATAACCTCCCTGTCTCACTGGGACGTCCCAACGCAGAACTCTACACAAATATGCCCTGAACCTGTACCCTCCATAACCTCCCTGTCTCACTGGAACGTACCATTGCAGAACACTACACAAATATGCCCTGAACCCGTACCCGTCCATAACCTCCCTGTCTCAGTGGTACGTCACACTGCAGAACTCCACACAAATATGCAAGAACCTGTACCCTCCATAACCTCCCTGTCTCACTGGAAAGTACCAATGCAGAACTCCACACAAATAGGCCCTGAACCTGTACCCCTCCATAACCTCCCTGTCTCACTGGAACGCACCAATGCCGAACTCCACAGAAATATGCCCTGAACCTATACCGTGCATAACCTCCCTGTCTCACTGGAACGTACCAATGCAGAAGTCCACACAAATATGCCCTGAACCTGTACCCGTCCATAACCTCCTTGTCTCACTGGAACGTCCCAACGCAGAACTCCACACAAATATGCCCTGAACCTGTACCCTCCATAACCTCCCTGTCTCACTGGAACGTACCAATGCAGAACACGACACAAATATGCCCTGAACCTGTACCCCACCATAACCTCCCTGTCTCACTGGAACGTACCAATGCAGAACTCCACACAAATACGACCTGAACCGGTACCCCTCCATAACCTCCCTGTCTCACTGGAACGTACCAATGCAGAACACGACACAAATATGCCCTGAACCTGTACCCCACCATAACCTCCCTGTCTCACTGGAACCTACCATTGCAGAACACCACACAAATTTGCCCAGAACCTGTACCCCTCCATAACCTCCCTGTCTCACTGGAACGTACCAATGCAGAAGTCCACACAAATATGCCCTGAACCTGTACCTCTACATAAATTCCCTGTCTCACTGGAACGAACAAATGCTGAACTCCACACAAATATGCCCTGAACCAGTACACTCCATAACCTCCCTCTCTCACTGGATCGTACCAATGCAGAACTCCACACAAATACGACCTGAACCGGTACCCCTCCATAACCTCCCTGTCTCACTGGAACGTACCAATGCAGAACACGACACAAATATGCCCTGAACCTGTACCCCACCATAACCTCCCTGTCTCACTGGAACCTACCATTGCAGAAAACCACACAAATTTGCCCAGAACCTGTACCCCTCCATAAACTCCCTGTCACACTGGAACGTCCCAACGCAGAACTCCACACAAATATGCCCTGAACCTGTACCCTCCATAACCTGCCTGTCTCACTGGAACGTACCAATGCAGAACACGACACAAATATGCCCTGAACCTGTACCCCACCATAACCTCCCTGTCTCACTGGAACCTACCATTGCAGAACACCACACAAATATGCCCAGAACCTGTACCTCTCCATAACCACCCTGTCACACTGGAACGTACCATTGCAGAACACCACACAAATATGCCCTGAACCTGTACCCCTCCATAACCTCCCTGTCTCACTGGAACGCACCAATGCCGAACTCCACACAAATATGCCCTGAACCTATACCGTGCATAACCTCCCTGTCTCACTGGAACGTACCAATGCAGAAGTCCACACAAATATGCCCTGAACCTGTACCCGTCCATAACCTCCTTGTCTCACTGGAACGTCCCAACGCAGAACTCCACACAAATATGCCCTGAACCTGTACCCTCCATAACCTCCCTGTCTCACTGGAACGTACCATTGCAGAACACGACACAAATATGCCCTGAACCTGTACCCCTCCATAACCTCCCTGTCTCACTGGGACGTCCCAACGCAGAACTCTACACAAATATGCCCTGAACCTGTACCCTCCATAACCTCCCTGTCTCACTGGAACGTACCATTGCAGAACACTACACAAATATGCCCTGAACCCGTACCCGTCCATAACCTCCCTGTCTCAGTGGTACGTCACACTGCAGAACTCCACACAAATATGCAAGAACCTGTACCCTCCATAACCTCCCTGTCTCACTGGAAAGTACCAATGCAGAACTCCACACAAATAGGCCCTGAACCTGTACCCCTCCATAACCTCCCTGTCTCACTGGAACGCACCAATGCCGAACTCCACACAAATATGCCCTGAACCTATACCGTGCATAACCTCCCTGTCTCACTGGAACGTACCAATGCAGAAGTCCACACAAATATGCCCTGAACCTGTACCCGTCCATAACCTCCTTGTCTCACTGGAACGTCCCAACGCAGAACTCCACACAAATATGCCCTGAACCTGTACCCTCCATAACCTCCCTGTCTCACTGGAACGTACCAATGCAGAACACGACACAAATATGCCCTGAACCTGTACCCCACCATAACCTCCCTGTCTCACTGGAACCTACCATTGCAGAACACCACACAAATATGCCCAGAACCTGTACCCCTCCATAACCTCCCTGTCACAATGGAACGTACCATTGCAGAACAGCACACAAATATGCCCTGAACCTGTTCCCCTCCATAACCTCCCTGTCTCACTGGAACGTACCAATGCAGAACTCCACACAAATATGCCCTGAACCTGTACCCCTCCATAACCTCCCTGTCTCACTGGAACGCACCAATGCCGAACTCCACACAAATATGCCCTGAACCTATACCGTGCATAACCTCCCTGTCTCACTGGAACGTACCAATGCAGAAGTCCACACAAATATGCCCTGAACCTGTACCCGTCCATAACCTCCTTGTCTCACTGGAACGTCCCAACGCAGAACTCCACACAAATATGCCCTGAACCTGTACCCTCCATAACCTCCCTGTCTCACTGGAACGTACCATTGCAGAACACGACACAAATATGCCCTGAACCTGTACCCCTCCATAACCTCCCTGTCTCACTGGGACGTCCCAACGCAGAACTCTACACAAATATGCCCTGAACCTGTACCCTCCATAACCTCCCTGTCTCACTGGAACGTACCATTGCAGAACACTACACAAATATGCCCTGAACCCGTACCCGTCCATAACCTCCCTGTCTCAGTGGTACGTCACACTGCAGAACTCCACACAAATATGCAAGAACCTGTACCCTCCATAACCTCCCTGTCTCACTGGAAAGTACCAATGCAGAACTCCACACAAATAGGCCCTGAACCTGTACCCCTCCATAACCTCCCTGTCTCACTGGAACGCACCAATGCCGAACTCCACACAAATATGCCCTGAACCTATACCGTGCATAACCTCCCTGTCTCACTGGAACGTACCAATGCAGAAGTCCACACAAATATGCCCTGAACCTGTACCCGTCCATAACCTCCTTGTCTCACTGGAACGTCCCAACGCAGAACTCCACACAAATATGCCCTGAACCTGTACCCTCCATAACCTCCCTGTCTCACTGGAACGTACCAATGCAGAACACGACACAAATATGCCCTGAACCTGTACCCCACCATAACCTCCCTGTCTCACTGGAACCTACCATTGCAGAACACCACACAAATATGCCCAGAACCTGTACCCCTCCATAACCTCCCTGTCACAATGGAACGTACCATTGCAGAACAGCACACAAATATGCCCTGAACCTGTTCCCCTCCATAACCTCCCTGTCTCACTGGAACGTACCAATGCAGAACTCCACACAAATATGCCCTGAACCTGTACCCCTCCATAACCTCCCTGTCTCACTGGAACGCACCAATGCCGAACTCCACACAAATATGCCCTGAACCTATACCGTGCATAACCTCCCTGTCTCACTGGAACGTACCAATGCAGAAGTCCACACAAATATGCCCTGAACCTGTACCCGTCCATAACCTCCTTGTCTCACTGGAACGTCCCAACGCAGAACTCCACACAAATATGCCCTGAACCTGTACCCTCCATAACCTCCCTGTCTCACTGGAACGTACCATTGCAGAACACCACACAAATAAGCCCTGAACCTGTACCCCTCCATAAGCTCACTGTCTCACTGGAACGTACCAATGCAGAACACAACACAAATATGCCCTTAACCTGTACCCCTCCATAACATCCCTGTCTTACTGGAACGTCCCAACGCAGAACTCCACACAAATATGCCCTGAGCCTGTACCCTCCATAACCTCCCTGTCTCACTGGAAAGTACCATTGCAGAACACCACACAAATATGCCCTGAACCTGTACCCCTCCATAACCACCCTGTCTCACTGGAAGTACCATTGCAGAACACCACACAAATTTGTCCTGAACCTGTACCGCTCCATAACCTCCCTGTCTCACTGGAACATACCAATGCAGAACTACACACAAATATGCCCTGTTCCTGTACCCCTCCATAACCTCCCTGTCTCACTGGAACGTACCATTGCAGAACACCACACAAATATGCCCTGAACCTGTACCCCTCCATAACCTCCCTGTCTCACTGGAACGTACCAATGCAGAACTCCACACAAATATGCCCTGAACCTATACCGTGCATAACCTCCCTGTCTCACTGGAACGTACCAATGCAGAAGTCCACACAAATATGCCCTGAACCTGTACCCGTCCATAACCTCCTTGTCTCACTGGAACGTCCCAACGCAGAACTCCACACAAATATGCCCTGAACCAGTACCCTCCATAACCTCCCTGTCTCACTGGAACGTACCATTGCAGAACACCACACAAATATGCCCTGAACCTGTACCCCTCCATAACCTCACTGTCTCACTGGAACGTACCAATGCAGAACACAACACAAATATGCCCTTAACCTGTACCCCTCCATAACATCCCTGTCTTACTGGAACGTCCCAACGCAAAACTCCACACAAATATGCCCTGAGCCTGTACCCTCCATAACCTCCCTGTCTCACTGGAAAGTACCATTGCAGAACACCACACCAATATGCCCTGAACCTGTACCCCTCCATAACCTCCCTGTCTCACTGGAAGTACCATTGCAAAACACCACACAAATTTGTCCTGAACCTGTACCCCTCCATAACCTCCCTGTCTCACTGGAACATACCAATGCAGAACTACACACAAATATGCCCTGTTCCTGTACCCCTCCATAACCTCCCTGTCTCACTGGAACGTACCATTGCAGAACACCACACAAATATGCCCTGAACCTGTACCCCTCCATAACCTCCCTGTCTCACTGGAACGTACCAATGCAGAACTCCACACAAATATGCCCTGAACCTGTACCCCTCCATAACCTCCCTGTCTCACTGGAACGCACCAATGCCGAACTCCACTCAAATATGCCCTGAACCTATACCGTGCATAACCTCCCTGTCTCACTGGAACGTACCAATGCAGAAGTCCACACAAATATGCCCTGAACCTGTACCCCTACATAAATTCCCTGTCTCACTGGAACGAACAAATGCAGAACTCCACACAAATAAGCCCTGAACCTGTACCCTCCATAACCTCCCTCTCTCACTGGAACGTACCAATGCAGAACTCCACACAAATACGACCTGAACCGGTACCCCTCCATAACCTCCCTGTCTCACTGGAACGTACCAATGCAGAACACGACACAAATATGCCCTGAACCTGTACTCCACCATAACCTCCCTGTCTCACTGGAACCTACCATTGCAGAACACCACACAAATATGCCCAGAACCTGTACCCCTCCATAACCTCCCTGTCACACTGGAACGTACCATTGCAGAACACCACACAAATATGCCCTGAACCTGTACCCCTCCATAACCTCCCTGTCTCACTGGAACGTACCAATGCAGAACTCCACACAAATATGCCCTGAACCTGTACCCCTCCATAACCTCCCTGTCTCACTGGAACGCACCAATGCCGAACTCCACACAAATATGCCCTGAACCTATACCGTGCATAACCTCCCTGTCTCACTGGAACGTACCAATGCAGAAGTCCACACAAATATGCCCTGAACCTGTACCCGTCCATAACCTCCTTGTCTCACTGGAACGTCACAACGCAGAACTCCACACAAATATGCCCTGAACCTGTACCCTCCATAACCTCCCTGTCTCACTGGAACGTACCAATGCAGAACACGACACAAATGTGCCCTGAACCTGTACCCCACCATAACCTCCCTGTCTCACTGGAACCTACCATTGCAGAACACCACACAAATATGCCCAGAACCTGTACCCCTCCATAACCTCCCTGTCACACTGGAACGTACCATTGCAGAACACCACACAAATATGCCCTGAACCTGTACCCCTCCATAACCTCCCTGTCTCACTGGAACGTACCAATGCAGAACTCCACACAAATATGCCCTGAACCTGTACCCCTCCATAACCTCCCTGTCTCACTGGAACGCACCAATGCCGAACTCCACACAAATATGCCCTGAACCTATACCGTGCATAACCTCCCTGTCTCACTGGAACGTACCAATGCAGAAGTCCACACAAATATGCCCTGAACCTGTACCCGTCCATAACCTCCTTGTCTCACTGGAACGTCCCAACGCAGAACTCCACACAAATATGCCCTGAACCTGTACCCTCCATAACCTCCCTGTCTCACTGGAACGTACCATTGCAGAACACCACACAAATATGCCCTGAACCTGTACCCCTCCATAACCTCCCTGTCTCACTGGGACGTCCCAACGCAGAACTCTACACAAATATGCCCTGAACCTGTACCCTCCATAAACTCCCTGTCTCACTGGAACGTACCATTGCAGAACACTACACAAATATGCCCTGAACCCGTACCCGTCCATAACCTCCCTGTCTCAGTGGTACGTCACACTGCAGAACACCACACAAATATACCCTGAACCTGTACCCTCCATAACCTCCCTGTCCCACTGGAAAGTACCAATGCAGAACTCCACACAAATATGCTCTGAACCTGTACCCCACCATTACCTCCCTGTCTCACTGGAACGTACCAATGCAGATCTCCACACAAATATGCCCTGAACCAGTATCCTCCATAACCTCCCTGTCTCACTGGAACGTACCAATGCAGAACTCCACGCAAATATGCCCTGAACCTGTACCCCTACATAAATTCCCTGTCTCACTGGAACGAACAAATGCAGAACTCCACAAAAATATGCCCTGAACCAGTACCCTCCATAACCTCCCTCTCTAACTGGAACGTACCAATGCAGAGCTCCACACAAATATGCCCAGAACCTGTACCCCTCCATAACCTCCCTGTCACACTGGAACGTACCATTGCAGAACACCACACAAATATGCCCTGAACCTGTACCCCTCCATAACCTCCCTGTCTCACTGGAACGTACCAATGCAGAACTCCACACAAATATGCCCTGAACCTGTACCCCTCCATAACCTCCCTGTCTCACTGGAACGCACCAATGCCGAACTCCACACAAATATGCCCTGAACCTATACCGTGCATAACCTCCCTGTCTCACTGGAACGTACCAATGCAGAAGTCCACACAAATATGCCCTGAACCTGTACCCGTCCATAACCTCCTTGTCTCACTGGAACGTCACAACGCAGAACTCCACACAAATATGCCCTGAACCTGTACCCTCCATAACCTCCCTGTCTCACTGGAACGTACCAATGCAGAACACGACACAAATATGCCCTGAACCTGTACCCCACCATAACCTCCCTGTCTCACTGGAACCTACCATTGCAGAACACCACACAAATATGCCCAGAACCTGTACCCCTCCATAACCTCCCTGTCACACTGGAACGTACCATTGCAGAACACCACACAAATATGCCCTGAACCTGTACCCCTCCATAACCTCCCTGTCTCACTGGAACGTACCAATGCAGAACTCCACACAAATATGCCCTGAACCTGTACCCCTCCATAACCTCCCTGTCTCACTGGAACGCACCAATGCCGAACTCCACACAAATATGCCCTGAACCTATACCGTGCATAACCTCCCTGTCTCACTGGAACGTACCAATGCAGAAGTCCACACAAATATGCCCTGAACCTGTACCCGTCCATAACCTCCTTGTCTCACTGGAACGTCCCAACGCAGAACTCCACACAAATATGCCCTGAACCTGTACCCTCCATAACCTCCCTGTCTCACTGGAACGTACCATTGCAGAACACCACACAAATATGCCCTGAACCTGTACCCCTCCATAACCTCCCTGTCTCACTGGGACGTCCCAACGCAGAACTCTACACAAATATGCCCTGAACCTGTACCCTCCATAAACTCCCTGTCTCACTGGAACGTACCATTGCAGAACACTACACAAATATGCCCTGAACCCGTACCCGTCCATAACCTCCCTGTCTCAGTGGTACGTCACACTGCAGAACACCACACAAATATACCCTGAACCTGTACCCTCCATAACCTCCCTGTCCCACTGGAAAGTACCAATGCAGAACTCCACACAAATATGCTCTGAACCTGTACCCCACCATTACCTCCCTGTCTCACTGGAACGTACCAATGCAGATCTCCACACAAATATGCCCTGAACCTATACCGTGCATAACCTCCCTGTCTCACTGGAACGTACCAATGCAGAAGTCCACACAAATATGCCCTGAACCTGTACCCGTCCATAACCTCCTTGTCTCACTGGAACGTCCCAACGCAGAACTCCACACAAATATGCCCTGAACCTGTACCCTCCATAACCTCCCTGTCTCACTGGAACGTACCATTGCAGAACACCACACAAATAAGCCCTGAACCTGTACCCCTCCATAAGCTCACTGTCTCACTGGAACGTACCAATGCAGAACACAACACAAATATGCCCTTAACCTGTACCCCTCCATAACATCCCTGTCTTACTGGAACGTCCCAACGCAGAACTCCACACAAATATGCCCTGAGCCTGTACCCTCCATAACCTCCCTGTCTCACTGGAAAGTACCATTGCAGAACACCACACAAATATGCCCTGAACCTGTACCCCTCCATAACCACCCTGTCTCACTGGAAGTACCATTGCAGAACACCACACAAATTTGTCCTGAACCTGTACCGCTCCATAACCTCCCTGTCTCACTGGAACATACCAATGCAGAACTACACACAAATATGCCCTGTTCCTGTACCCCTCCATAACCTCCCTGTCTCACTGGAACGTACCATTGCAGAACACCACACAAATATGCCCTGAACCTGTACCCCTCCATAACCTCCCTGTCTCACTGGAACGTACCAATGCAGAACTCCACACAAATATGCCCTGAACCTATACCGTGCATAACCTCCCTGTCTCACTGGAACGTACCAATGCAGAAGTCCACACAAATATGCCCTGAACCTGTACCCGTCCATAACCTCCTTGTCTCACTGGAACGTCCCAACGCAGAACTCCACACAAATATGCCCTGAACCAGTACCCTCCATAACCTCCCTGTCTCACTGGAACGTACCATTGCAGAACACCACACAAATATGCCCTGAACCTGTACCCCTCCATAACCTCACTGTCTCACTGGAACGTACCAATGCAGAACACAACACAAATATGCCCTTAACCTGTACCCCTCCATAACATCCCTGTCTTACTGGAACGTCCCAACGCAAAACTCCACACAAATATGCCCTGAGCCTGTACCCTCCATAACCTCCCTGTCTCACTGGAAAGTACCATTGCAGAACACCACACCAATATGCCCTGAACCTGTACCCCTCCATAACCTCCCTGTCTCACTGGAAGTACCATTGCAAAACACCACACAAATTTGTCCTGAACCTGTACCCCTCCATAACCTCCCTGTCTCACTGGAACATACCAATGCAGAACTACACACAAATATGCCCTGTTCCTGTACCCCTCCATAACCTCCCTGTCTCACTGGAACGTACCATTGCAGAACACCACACAAATATGCCCTGAACCTGTACCCCTCCATAACCTCCCTGTCTCACTGGAACGTACCAATGCAGAACTCCACACAAATATGCCCTGAACCTGTACCCCTCCATAACCTCCCTGTCTCACTGGAACGCACCAATGCCGAACTCCACTCAAATATGCCCTGAACCTATACCGTGCATAACCTCCCTGTCTCACTGGAACGTACCAATGCAGAAGTCCACACAAATATGCCCTGAACCTGTACCCCTACATAAATTCCCTGTCTCACTGGAACGAACAAATGCAGAACTCCACACAAATAAGCCCTGAACCTGTACCCTCCATAACCTCCCTCTCTCACTGGAACGTACCAATGCAGAACTCCACACAAATACGACCTGAACCGGTACCCCTCCATAACCTCCCTGTCTCACTGGAAGGTACCAATGCAGAACACGACACAAATATGCCCTGAACCTGTACTCCACCATAACCTCCCTGTCTCACTGGAACCTACCATTGCAGAACACCACACAAATATGCCCAGAACCTGTACCCCTCCATAACCTCCCTGTCACACTGGAACGTACCATTGCAGAACACCACACAAATATGCCCTGAACCTGTACCCCTCCATAACCTCCCTGTCTCACTGGAACGTACCAATGCAGAACTCCACACAAATATGCCCTGAACCTGTACCCCTCCATAACCTCCCTGTCTCACTGGAACGCACCAATGCCGAACTCCACACAAATATGCCCTGAACCTATACCGTGCATAACCTCCCTGTCTCACTGGAACGTACCAATGCAGAAGTCCACACAAATATGCCCTGAACCTGTACCCCTACATAAATTCCCTGTCTCACTGGAACGAACAAATGCAGAACTCCACACAAATATGCCCTGAACCAGTACCCTCCATAACCTCCCTCTCTCACTGGAACGTACCAATGCAGAACTCCACACAAATACGACCTGAACCGGTACCCCTCCATAACCTCCCTGTCTCACTGGAACGTACCAATGCAGAACACGACACAAATATGCCCTGAACCTGTACCCCACCATAACCTCCCTGTCTCACTGGAACCTACCATTGCAGAACACCACACAAATTTGCCCAGAACCTGTACCCCTCCATAACCTCCCTGTCTCACTGGAACGTACCAATGCAGAAGTCCACACAAATATGCCCTGAACCTGTACCTCTACATAAATTCCCTGTCTCACTGGAACGAACAAATGCAGAACTCCACACAAATATGCCCTGAACCAGTACCCTCCATAACCTCCCTCTCTCACTGGATCGTACCAATGCAGAACTCCACACAAATACGACCTGAACCGGTACCCCTCCATAACCTCCCTGTCTCACTGGAACGTACCAATGCAGAACACGACACAAATATGCCCTGAACCTGTACCCCACCATAACCTCCCTGTCTCACTGGAACCTACCATTGCAGAAAACCACACAAATTTGCCCAGAACCTGTACCCCTCCATAAACTCCCTGTCACACTGGAACGTCCCAACGCAGAACTCCACACAAATATGCCCTGAACCTGTACCCTCCATAACCTGCCTGTCTCACTGGAACGTACCAATGCAGAACACGACACAAATATGCCCTGAACCTGTACCCCACCATAACCTCCCTGTCTCACTGGAACCTACCATTGCAGAACACCACACAAATATGCCCAGAACCTGTACCTCTCCATAACCTCCCTGTCACACTGGAACGTACCATTGCAGAACACCACACAAATATGCCCTGAACCTGTACCCCTCCATAACCTCCCTGTCTCACTGGAACGTACCAATGCAGAACTCCACACAAATATGCCCTGAACCTGTACCCCTCCATAACCTCCCTGTCTCACTGGAACGCACCAATGCCGAACTCCACACAAATATGCCCTGAACCTATACCGTGCATAACCTCCCTGTCTCACTGGAACGTACCAATGCAGAAGTCCACACAAATATGCCCTGAACCTGTACCCGTCCATAACCTCCTTGTCTCACTGGAACGTCCCAACGCAGAACTCCACACAAATATGCCCTGAACCTGTACCCTCCATAACCTCCCTGTCTCACTGGAACGTACCATTGCAGAACACGACACAAATATGCCCTGAACCTGTACCCCTCCATAACCTCCCTGTCTCACTGGGACGTCCCAACGCAGAACTCTACACAAATATGCCCTGAACCTGTACCCTCCATAACCTCCCTGTCTCACTGGAACGTACCATTGCAGAACACTACACAAATATGCCCTGAACCCGTACCCGTCCATAACCTCCCTGTCTCAGTGGTACGTCACACTGCAGAACTCCACACAAATATGCAAGAACCTGTACCCTCCATAACCTCCCTGTCTCACTGGAAAGTACCAATGCAGAACTCCACACAAATAGGCCCTGAACCTGTACCCCTCCATAACCTCCCTGTCTCACTGGAACGCACCAATGCCGAACTCCACACAAATATGCCCTGAACCTATACCGTGCATAACCTCCCTGTCTCACTGGAACGTACCAATGCAGAAGTCCACACAAATATGCCCTGAACCTGTACCCGTCCATAACCTCCTTGTCTCACTGGAACGTCCCAACGCAGAACTCCACACAAATATGCCCTGAACCTGTACCCTCCATAACCTCCCTGTCTCACTGGAACGTACCAATGCAGAACACGACACAAATATGCCCTGAACCTGTACCCCACCATAACCTCCCTGTCTCACTGGAACCTACCATTGCAGAACACCACACAAATATGCCCAGAACCTGTACCCCTCCATAACCTCCCTGTCACAATGGAACGTACCATTGCAGAACAGCACACAAATATGCCCTGAACCTGTTCCCCTCCATAACCTCCCTGTCTCACTGGAACGTACCAATGCAGAACTCCACACAAATATGCCCTGAACCTGTACCCCTCCATAACCTCCCTGTCTCACTGGAACGCACCAATGCCGAACTCCACACAAATATGCCCTGAACCTATACCGTGCATAACCTCCCTGTCTCACTGGAACGTACCAATGCAGAAGTCCACACAAATATGCCCTGAACCTGTACCCGTCCATAACCTCCTTGTCTCACTGGAACGTCCCAACGCAGAACTCCACACAAATATGCCCTGAACCTGTACCCTCCATAACCTCCCTGTCTCACTGGAACGTACCATTGCAGAACACCACACAAATAAGCCCTGAACCTGTACCCCTCCATAAGCTCACTGTCTCACTGGAACGTACCAATGCAGAACACAACACAAATATGCCCTTAACCTGTACCCCTCCATAACATCCCTGTCTTACTGGAACGTCCCAACGCAGAACTCCACACAAATATGCCCTGAGCCTGTACCCTCCATAACCTCCCTGTCTCACTGGAAAGTACCATTGCAGAACACCACACAAATATGCCCTGAACCTGTACCCCTCCATAACCACCCTGTCTCACTGGAAGTACCATTGCAGAACACCACACAAATTTGTCCTGAACCTGTACCGCTCCATAACCTCCCTGTCTCACTGGAACATACCAATGCAGAACTACACACAAATATGCCCTGTTCCTGTACCCCTCCATAACCTCCCTGTCTCACTGGAACGTACCATTGCAGAACACCACACAAATATGCCCTGAACCTGTACCCCTCCATAACCTCCCTGTCTCACTGGAACGTACCAATGCAGAACTCCACACAAATATGCCCTGAACCTATACCGTGCATAACCTCCCTGTCTCACTGGAACGTACCAATGCAGAAGTCCACACAAATATGCCCTGAACCTGTACCCGTCCATAACCTCCTTGTCTCACTGGAACGTCCCAACGCAGAACTCCACACAAATATGCCCTGAACCAGTACCCTCCATAACCTCCCTGTCTCACTGGAACGTACCATTGCAGAACACCACACAAATATGCCCTGAACCTGTACCCCTCCATAACCTCACTGTCTCACTGGAACGTACCAATGCAGAACACAACACAAATATGCCCTTAACCTGTACCCCTCCATAACATCCCTGTCTTACTGGAACGTCCCAACGCAAAACTCCACACAAATATGCCCTGAGCCTGTACCCTCCATAACCTCCCTGTCTCACTGGAAAGTACCATTGCAGAACACCACACCAATATGCCCTGAACCTGTACCCCTCCATAACCTCCCTGTCTCACTGGAAGTACCATTGCAAAACACCACACAAATTTGTCCTGAACCTGTACCCCTCCATAACCTCCCTGTCTCACTGGAACATACCAATGCAGAACTACACACAAATATGCCCTGTTCCTGTACCCCTCCATAACCTCCCTGTCTCACTGGAACGTACCATTGCAGAACACCACACAAATATGCCCTGAACCTGTACCCCTCCATAACCTCCCTGTCTCACTGGAACGTACCAATGCAGAACTCCACACAAATATGCCCTGAACCTGTACCCCTCCATAACCTCCCTGTCTCACTGGAACGCACCAATGCCGAACTCCACACAAATATGCCCTGAACCTATACCGTGCATAACCTCCCTGTCTCACTGGAACGTACCAATGCAGAAGTCCACACAAATATGCCCTGAACCTGTACCCGTCCATAACCTCCTTGTCTCACTGGAACGTCACAACGCAGAACTCCACACAAATATGCCCTGAACCTGTACCCTCCATAACCTCCCTGTCTCACTGGAACGTACCAATGCAGAACACGACACAAATGTGCCCTGAACCTGTACCCCTCCATAACCTCCCTGTCTCACTGGAACGTACCAATGCAGAACTCCACACAAATATGCCCTGAACCTGTACCCCTCCATAACCTCCCTGTCTGACTGGAACGCACCAATGCCGAACTCCACACAAATATGCCCTGAACCTATACCGTGCATAACCTCCCTGTCTCACTGGAACGTACCAATGCAGAAGTCCACACAAATATGCCCTGAACCTGTACCCGTCCATAACCTCCTTGTCTCACTGGAACGTCCCAACGCAGAACTCCACACAAATATGCCCTGAACCTGTACCCTCCATAACCTCCCTGTCTCACTGGAACGTACCATTGCAGAACACCACACAAATATGCCCTGAACCTGTACCCCTCCATAACCTCCCTGTCTCACTGGGACGTCCCAACGCAGAACTCTACACAAATATGCCCTGAACCTGTACCCTCCATAAACTCCCTGTCTCACTGGAACGTACCATTGCAGAACACTACACAAATATGCCCTGAACCCGTACCCGTCCATAACCTCCCTGTCTCAGTGGTACGTCACACTGCAGAACACCACACAAATATACCCTGAACCTGTACCCTCCATAACCTCCCTGTCCCACTGGAAAGTACCAATGCAGAACTCCACACAAATATGCTCTGAACCTGTACCCCACCATTACCTCCCTGTCTCACTGGAACGTACCAATGCAGATCTCCACACAAATATGCCCTGAACCAGTATCCTCCATAACCTCCCTGTCTCACTGGAACGTACCAATGCAGAACTCCACGCAAATATGCCCTGAACCTGTACCCCTACATAAATTCCCTGTCTCACTGGAACGAACAAATGCAGAACTCCACAAAAATATGCCCTGAACCAGTACCCTCCATAACCTCCCTCTCTAACTGGAACGTACCAATGCAGAGCTCCACACAAATATGCCCAGAACCTGTACCCCTCCATAACCTCCCTGTCACACTGGAACGTACCATTGCAGAACACCACACAAATATGCCCTGAACCTGTACCCCTCCATAACCTCCCTGTCTCACTGGAACGTACCAATGCAGAACTCCACACAAATATGCCCTGAACCTGTACCCCTCCATAACCTCCCTGTCTCACTGGAACGCACCAATGCCGAACTCCACACAAATATGCCCTGAACCTATACCGTGCATAACCTCCCTGTCTCACTGGAACGTACCAATGCAGAAGTCCACACAAATATGCCCTGAACCTGTACCCGTCCATAACCTCCTTGTCTCACTGGAACGTCACAACGCAGAACTCCACACAAATATGCCCTGAACCTGTACCCTCCATAACCTCCCTGTCTCACTGGAACGTACCAATGCAGAACACGACACAAATATGCCCTGAACCTGTACCCCACCATAACCTCCCTGTCTCACTGGAACCTACCATTGCAGAACACCACACAAATATGCCCAGAACCTGTACCCCTCCATAACCTCCCTGTCACACTGGAACGTACCATTGCAGAACACCACACAAATATGCCCTGAACCTGTACCCCTCCATAACCTACCTGTCTCACTGGAACGTACCAATGCAGAACTCCACACAAATATGCCCTGAACCTGTACCCCTCCATAACCTCCCTGTCTCACTGGAACGCACCAATGCCGAACTCCACACAAATATGCCCTGAACCTATACCGTGCATAACCTCCCTGTCTCACTGGAACGTACCAATGCAGAAGTCCACACAAATATGCCCTGAACCTGTACCCGTCCATAACCTCCTTGTCTCACTGGAACGTCCCAACGCAGAACTCCACACAAATATGCCCTGAACCTGTACCCTCCATAACCTCCCTGTCTCACTGGAACGTACCATTGCAGAACACCACACAAATATGCCCTGAACCTGTACCCCTCCATAACCTCCCTGTCTCACTGGGACGTCCCAACGCAGAACTCTACACAAATATGCCCTGAACCTGTACCCTCCATAAACTCCCTGTCTCACTGGAACGTACCATTGCAGAACACTACACAAATATGCCCTGAACCCGTACCCGTCCATAACCTCCCTGTCTCAGTGGTACGTCACACTGCAGAACACCACACAAATATACCCTGAACCTGTACCCTCCATAACCTCCCTGTCCCACTGGAAAGTACCAATGCAGAACTCCACACAAATATGCTCTGAACCTGTACCCCACCATTACCTCCCTGTCTCACTGGAACGTACCAATGCAGATCTCCACACAAATATGCCCTGAACCTATACCGTGCATAACCTCCCTGTCTCACTGGAACGTACCAATGCAGAAGTCCACACAAATATGCCCTGAACCTGTACCCTCCATAACCTCCCTGTCTCACTGGAACGTACCATTGCAGAACACCACACAAATAAGCCCTGAACCTGTACCCCTCCATAAGCTCACTGTCTCACTGGAACGTACCAATGCAGAACACAACACAAATATGCCCTTAACCTGTACCCCTCCATAACATCCCTGTCTTACTGGAACGTCCCAACGCAGAACTCCACACAAATATGCCCTGAGCCTGTACCCTCCATAACCTCCCTGTCTCACTGGAAAGTACCATTGCAGAACACCACACAAATATGCCCTGAACCTGTACCCCTCCATAACCACCCTGTCTCACTGGAAGTACCATTGCAGAACACCACACAAATTTGTCCTGAACCTGTACCGCTCCATAACCTCCCTGTCTCACTGGAACATACCAATGCAGAACTACACACAAATATGCCCTGTTCCTGTACCCCTCCATAACCTCCCTGTCTCACTGGAACGTACCATTGCAGAACACCACACAAATATGCCCTGAACCTGTACCCCTCCATAACCTCCCTGTCTCACTGGAACGTACCAATGCAGAACTCCACACAAATATGCCCTGAACCTATACCGTGCATAACCTCCCTGTCTCACTGGAACGTACCAATGCAGAAGTCCACACAAATATGCCCTGAACCTGTACCCGTCCATAACCTCCTTGTCTCACTGGAACGTCCCAACGCAGAACTCCACACAAATATGCCCTGAACCAGTACCCTCCATAACCTCCCTGTCTCACTGGAACGTACCATAGCAGAACACCACACAAATATGCCCTGAACCTGTACCCCTCCATAACCTCACTGTCTCACTGGAACGTACCAATGCAGAACACAACACAAATATGCCCTTAACCTGTACCCCTCCATAACATCCCTGTCTTACTGGAACGTCCCAACGCAAAACTCCACACAAATATGCCCTGAGCCTGTACCCTCCATAACCTCCCTGTCTTACTGGAAAGTACCATTGCAGAACACCACACCAATATGCCCTGAACCTGTACCCCTCCATAACCTCCCTGTCTCACTGGAAGTACCATTGCAAAACACCACACAAATTTGTCCTGAACCTGTAACCCTCCATAACCTCCCTGTCTCACTGGAACATACCAATGCAGAACTACACACAAATATGCCCTGTTCCTGTACCCCTCCATAACCTCCCTGTCTCACTGGAACGTACCATTGCAGAACACCACACAAATATGCCCTGAACCTGTACCCCTCCATAACCTCCCTGTCTCACTGGAACGTACCAATGCAGAACTCCACACAAATATGCCCTGAACCTGTACCCCTCCATAACCTCCCTGTCTCACTGGAACGCACCAATGCCGAACTCCACTCAAATATGCCCTGAACCTATACCGTGCATAACCTCCCTGTCTCACTGGAACGTACCAATGCAGAAGTCCACACAAATATGCTCTGAACCTGTACCCCACCATTACCTCCCTGTCTCACTGGAACGTACCAATGCAGATCTCCACACAAATATGCCCTGAACCAGTATCCTCCATAACCTCCCTGTCTCACTGGAACGTACCAATGCAGAACTCCACGCAAATATGCCCTGAACCTGTACCCCTACATAAATTCCCTGTCTCACTGGAACGAACAAATGCAGAACTCCACAAAAATATGCCCTGAACCAGTACCCTCCATAACCTCCCTCTCTAACTGGAACGTACCAATGCAGAGCTCCACACAAATATGCCCAGAACCTGTACCCCTCCATAACCTCCCTGTCACACTGGAACGTACCATTGCAGAACACCACACAAATATGCCCTGAACCTGTACCCCTCCATAACCTCCCTGTCTCACTGGAACGTACCAATGCAGAACTCCACACAAATATGCCCTGAACCTGTACCCCTCCATAACCTCCCTGTCTCACTGGAACGCACCAATGCCGAACTCCACACAAATATGCCCTGAACCTATACCGTGCATAACCTCCCTGTCTCACTGGAACGTACCAATGCAGAAGTCCACACAAATATGCCCTGAACCTGTACCCGTCCATAACCTCCTTGTCTCACTGGAACGTCACAACGCAGAACTCCACACAAATATGCCCTGAACCTGTACCCTCCATAACCTCCCTGTCTCACTGGAACGTACCAATGCAGAACACGACACAAATATGCCCTGAACCTGTACCCCACCATAACCTCCCTGTCTCACTGGAACCTACCATTGCAGAACACCACACAAATATGCCCAGAACCTGTACCCCTCCATAACCTCCCTGTCACACTGGAACGTACCATTGCAGAACACCACACAAATATGCCCTGAACCTGTACCCCTCCATAACCTCCCTGTCTCACTGGAACGTACCAATGCAGAACTCCACACAAATATGCCCTGAACCTGTACCCCTCCATAACCTCCCTGTCTCACTGGAACGCACCAATGCCGAACTCCACACAAATATGCCCTGAACCTATACCGTGCATAACCTCCCTGTCTCACTGGAACGTACCAATGCAGAAGTCCACACAAATATGCCCTGAACCTGTACCCGTCCATAACCTCCTTGTCTCACTGGAACGTCCCAACGCAGAACTCCACACAAATATGCCCTGAACCTGTACCCCTCCATAACCTCCCTGTCACACTGGAACGTACCATTGCAGAACACCACACAAATATGCCCTGAACCTGTACCCCTCCATAACCTCCCTGTCTCACTGGGACGTCCCAACGCAGAACTCTACACAAATATGCCCTGAACCTGTACCCTCCATAAACTCCCTGTCTCACTGGAACGTACCATTGCAGAACACTACACAAATATGCCCTGAACCCGTACCCGTCCATAACCTCCCTGTCTCACTGGAACGTACCATTGCAGAACACCACACAAATATGCCCTGAACCTGTACCCCTCCATAACCTCCCTGTCTCACTGGGACGTCCCAACGCAGAACTCTACACAAATATGCCCTGAACCTGTACCCTCCATAAACTCCCTGTCTCACTGGAACGTACCATTGCAGAACACTACACAAATATGCCCTGAACCCGTACCCGTCCATAACCTCCCTGTCTCAGTGGTACGTCACACTGCAGAACACCACACAAATATACCCTGAACCTGTACCCTCCATAACCTCCCTGTCCCACTGGAAAGTACCAATGCAGAACTCCACACAAATATGCTCTGAACCTGTACCCCACCATTACCTCCCTGTCTCACTGGAACGTACCAATGCAGATCTCCACACAAATATGCCCTGAACCAGTATCCTCCATAACCTCCCTGTCTCACTGGAACGTACCAATGCAGAACTCCACGCAAATATGCCCTGAACCTGTACCCCTACATAAATTCCCTGTCTCACTGGAACGAACAAATGCAGAACTCCACAAAAATATGCCCTGAACCAGTACCCTCCATAACCTCCCTCTCTAACTGGAACGTACCAATGCAGAGCTCCACACAAATATGACCTGAACCGGTACACCTCCATAACCTCACTGTCTCACTGGAACGTACCAATGCAGAACACAACACAAATATGCCCTTAACCTGTACCCCTCCATAACATCCCTGTCTTACTGGAACGTCCCAACGCAGAACTCCACACAAATATGCCCTGAGCCTGTACCCTCCATAACCTCCCTGTCTCACTGGAAAGTACCATTGCAGAACACCACACAAATATGCCCTGAACCTGTACCCCTCCATAACCTCCCTGTCTCACGGGAAGTACCATTGCAGAACACCACACAAATTTGTCCTGAACCTGTACCCCTCCATAACCTCCCTGTCTCACTGGAACATACCAATGCAGAACTACACACAAATATGCCCTGTTCCTGTACCCCTCCATAACCTCCCTGTCTCACTGGAACGTACCATTGCAGAACACCACACAAATATGCCCTGAACCTGTACCCCTCCATAACCTCCCTGTCTCACTGGAACGTACCATTGCAGAACACCACACAAATATGCCCTGAACCTGTACCCCTCCATAACCTCCCCGTCTCACTGGAACGTACCAATGCAGAACACAACACAAATATGCCCTGAACCTGTACCCCTCCATAACCTCCCTGTCTCACTGGAAAGCACCAATGCCGAACTCCACTCAAATATGCCCTGAACCTATACCGTGCATAACCTCCCTGTCTCACTGGAACGTACCAATGCAGAAGTCCACACAAATATGCCCTGAACCTGTACCCCTACATAAATTCCCTGTCTCACTGGAACGAACAAATGCAGAACTCCACACAAATATGCCCTGAACCTGTACCCTCCATAACCTCCCTCTCTCACTGGAACCTACCATTGCAGAACACCACACAAATATGCCCAGAACCTGTACCCCTCCATAACCTCCCTGTCACACTGGAACGTACCATTGCAGAACACCACACAAATATGCCCTGAACCTGTACCCCTCCATAACCTCCCTGTCTCACTGGAACGTACCAATGCAGAACTCCACACAAATATGCCCTGAACCTGTACCCCTCCATAATCTCCCTGTCTCACTGGAACGCACCAATGCCGAACTCCACACAAATATGCCCTGAACCTATACCGTGCATAACCTCCCTGTCTCACTGGAACGTACCAATGCAGAAGTCCACACAAATATGCCCTGAACCTGTACCCGTCCATAACCTCCTTGTCTCACTGGAACGTCCCAACGCAGAACTCCACACAAATATGCCCTGAACCTGTACCCTCCATAACCTCCCTGTCTCACTGGAACGTACCAATGCAGAACACGACACAAATATGCCCTGAACCTGTACCCCACCATAACCTCCCTGTCTCACTGGAACCTACCATTGCAGAACACCACACAAATATGCCCAGAACCTGTACCCCTCCATAACCTCCCTGTCACACTGGAACGTACCATTGCAGAACACCACACAAATATGCCCTGAACCTGTACCCGTCCATAACCTCCTTGTCTCACTGGAACGTCCCAACGCAGAACTCCACACAAATATGCCCTGAACCTGTACCCTCCATAACCTCCCTGTCTCACTGGAACGTACCATTGCAGAACACTACACAAATATGCCCTGAACCCGTACCCGTCCATAACCTCCCTGTCTCAGTGTTACGTCACACTGCAGAACTCCACACAAATATGCAAGAACCTGTACCCTCCATAACCTCCCTGTCTCACTGGAAAGTACCAATGCAGAACTCCACACAAATATGCCCTGAACCTGTACCCCTCCATAACCTCCCTGTCTCACTGGAACGCACCAATGCCGAACTCCACACAAATATGCCCTGAACCTATACCGTGCATAACCTCCCTGTCTCACTGGAACGCACCAATGCCGAACTCCACACAAATATGCCCTGAACCTATACCGTGCATAACCTCCCTGTCTCACTGGAACGTACCAATGCAGAAGTCCACACAAATATGCCCTGAACCTGTACCCGTCCATAACCTCCTTGTCTCACTGGAACGTCCCAACGCAGAACTCCACACAAATATGCAAGAACCTGTACCCTCCATAACCTCCCTGTCTCACTGGAAATTACCAATGCAGAACTCCACACAAATATGCCCTGAACCTGTACTCCTCCATAACCTCCCTATCTCACTGGAACGCACCAATGCCGAACTCCACACAAATATGCCCAGAACCTGTACCCCTCCATAACCTCCCTGTCACACTGGAACGTACCATTGCAGAACACCACACAAATATGCCCTGAACCTATACCGTGCATAACCTCCCTGTCTCACTGGAACGTACCAATGCAGAAGTCCACACAAATATGCCCTGAACCTGTACCCGTCCATAACCTCCTTGTCTCACTGGAACGTCCCAACGCAGAACTCCACACAAATATGCCCTGAACCTGTACCCTCCATAACCTCCCTGTCTCACTGGAACGTACCATTGCAGAACACCACACAAATATGCCCTGAACCTGTACCCCTCCATAACCTCCCTGTCTCACTGGGACGTCCCAACGCAGAACTCTACACAAATATGCCCTGAACCTGTACCCTCAATAACCTCCCTGTCTCACTGGAACGTACCATTGCAGAACACTACACAAATATGCCCTGAACCCGTACCCGTCCATAACCTCCCTGTCTCAGTGGTACGTCACACTGCAGAACACCACACAAATATACCCTGAACCTGTACCCTCCATAACCTCCCTGTCCCACTGGAAAGTACCAATGCAGAACTCCACACAAATATGCTCTGAACCTGTACCCCACCATTACCTCCCTGTCTCACTGGAACGTACCAATGCAGATCTCCACACAAATATGCCCTGAACCAGTATCCTCCATAACCTCCCTGTCTCACTGGAACGTACCAATGCAGAACTCCACGCAAATATGCCCTGAACCTGTACCCCTACATAAATTCCCTGTCTCACTGGAACGAACAAATGCAGAACTCCACAAAAATATGCCCTGAACCAGTACCCTCCATAACCTCCCTCTCTCACTGGAACGTACCAATGCAGAGCTCCACACAAATATGACCTGAACCGGTACCCCTCCATAACCTCACTGTCTCACTGGAACGTACCAATGCAGAACACAACACAAATATGCCCTGAGCCTGTACCCTCCATAACCTCCCTGTCTCACTGGAAAGTACCATTGCAGAACACCACACAAATATGCCCTGAACCTGTACCCCTCCATAACCTCCCTGTCTCACTGGAAGTACCATTGCAGAACACCACACAAATTTGTCCTGAACCTGTACCCCTCCATAACCTCCCTGTCTCACTGGAACATACCATTGCAGAACACCACACAAATTTGTCCTGAACCTGTACCCCTCCATAACCTCCCTGTCTCACTGGAACGTACCATTGCAGAACACTACACAAATATGCCCTGAACCCGTACCCGTCCATAACCTCCCTGTCTCAGTGGTACGTCACACTGCAGAACTCCACACAAATATGCAAGAACCTGTACCCTCCATAACCTCCCTGTCTCACTGGAAAGTACCAATGCAGAACTCCACACAAATATGCCCTGAACCTGTACCCCTCCATAACCTCCCTGTCTCACTGGAACGCACCAATGCCGAACTCCACACAAATATGCCCTGAACCTATACCGTGCATAACCTCCCTGTCTCACTGGAACGTACCAATGCAGAAGTCCACACAAATATGCCCTGAACCTGTACCCGTCCATAACCTCCTTGTCTCACTGGAACGTCCCAACGCAGAACTCCACACAAATATGCAAGAACCTGTACCCTCCATAACCTCCCTGTCTCACTGGAAAGTACCAATGCAGAACTCCACACAAATATGCCCTGAACCTGTACTCCTCCATAACCTCCCTGTCTCACTGGAACGCACCAATGCCGAACTCCACACAAATATGCCCAGAACCTGTACCCCTCCATAACCTCCCTGTCACACTGGAACGTACCATTGCAGAACACCACACAAATATGCCCTGAACCTATACCGTGCATAACCTCCCTGTCTCACTGGAACGTACCAATGCAGAAGTCCACACAAATATGCCCTGAACCTGTACCCGTCCATAACCTCCTTGTCTCACTGGAACGTCCCAACGCAGAACTCCACACAAATATGCCCTGAACCTGTACCCTCCATAACCTCCCTGTCTCACTGGAACGTACCATTGCAGAACACCACACAAATATGCCCTGAACCTGTACCCCTCCATAACCTCCCTGTCTCACTGGGACGTCCCAACGCAGAACTCTACACAAATATGCCCTGAACCTGTACCCTCAATAACCTCCCTGTCTCACTGGAACGTACCATTGCAGAACACTACACAAATATGCCCTGAACCCGTACCCGTCCATAACCTCCCTGTCTCAGTGGTACGTCACACTGCAGAACACCACACAAATATACCCTGAACCTGTACCCTCCATAACCTCCCTGTCCCACTGGAAAGTACCAATGCAGAACTCCACACAAATATGCTCTGAACCTGTACCCCACCATTACCTCCCTGTCTCACTGGAACGTACCAATGCAGATCTCCACACAAATATGCCCTGAACCAGTATCCTCCATAACCTCCCTGTCTCACTGGAACGTACCAATGCAGAACTCCACGCAAATATGCCCTGAACCTGTACCCCTACATAAATTCCCTGTCTCACTGGAACGAACAAATGCAGAACTCCACAAAAATATGCCCTGAACCAGTACCCTCCATAACCTCCCTCTCTCACTGGAACGTACCAATGCAGAGCTCCACACAAATATGACCTGAACCGGTACCCCTCCATAACCTCACTGTCTCACTGGAACGTACCAATGCAGAACACAACACAAATATGCCCTGAGCCTGTACCCTCCATAACCTCCCTGTCTCACTGGAAAGTACCATTGCAGAACACCACACAAATATGCCCTGAACCTGTACCCCTCCATAACCTCCCTGTCTCACTGGAAGTACCATTGCAGAACACCACACAAATTTGTCCTGAACCTGTACCCCTCCATAACCTCCCTGTCTCACTGGAACATACCAATGCAGAACTACACACAAATATGCCCTGTTCCTGTACCCCTCCATAACCTCCCTGTCTCACTGGAACGTACCATTGCAGAACACCACACAAATATGCCCTGAACCTGTACCCCTCCATAACCTCCCTGTCTCACTGGAACGTACCAATGCAGAACTCCACACAAATATGCCCTGAACCTGTACCCCTCCATAACCTCCCTGTCTCACTGGAACGCACCAATGCCGAACTCCACTCAAATATGCCCTGAACCTATACCGTGCATAACCTCCCTGTCTCACTGGAACGTACCAATGCAGAAGTCCACACAAATATGCCCTGAACCTGTACCCCTACATAAATTCCCTGTCTCACTGGAACGAACAAATGCAGAACTCCACACAAATATGCCCTGAACCTGTACCCCTCCATAACCTCCCTGTCTCACTGGAACGTACCATTGCAGAACACCACACAAATATGCCCTGAACCTGTACCCCTCCATAACCTCCCTGTCTCACTGGAACGTACCAATGCAGAACACAACACAAATATGCCCTGAACCTGTACCCCTCCATAACCTCCCTGTCTCACTGGAACGCACCAATGCCGAACTCCACTCAAATATGCCCTGAACCTATACCGTGCATAACCTCCCTGTCTCACTGGAACGTACCAATGCAGAAGTCCACACAAATATGCCCTGAACCTGTACCCCTACATAAATTCCCTGTCTCACTGGAACGAACAAATGCAGAACTCCACACAAATATGCCCTGAACCTGTACCCTCCATAACCTCCCTCTCTCACTGGAACCTACCATTGCAGAACACCACACAAATATGCCCAGAACCTGTACCCCTCCATAACCTCCCTGTCACACTGGAACGTACCATTGCAGAACACCACACAAATATGCCCTGAACCTGTACCCCTCCATAACCTCCCTGTCTCACTGGAACGTACCAATGCAGAACTCCACACAAATATGCCCTGAACCTGTACCCCTCCATAACCTCCCTGTCTCACTGGAACGCACCAATGCCGAACTCCACACAAATATGCCCTGAACCTATACCGTGCATAACCTCCCTGTCTCACTGGAACGTACCAATGCAGAAGTCCACACAAATATGCCCTGAACCTGTACCCGTCCATAACCTCCTTGTCTCACTGGAACGTCCCAACGCAGAACTCCACACAAATATGCCCTGAACCTGTACCCTCCATAACCTCCCTGTCTCACTGAAACGTACCAATGCAGAACACGACACAAATATGCCCTGAACCTGTACCCCACCATAACCTCCCTGTCTCACTGGAACCTACCATTGCAGAACACCACACAAATATGCCCAGAACCTGTACCCCTCCATAACCTCCCTGTCACACTGGAACGTACCATTGCAGAACACCACACAAATATGCCCTGAACCTGTACCCGTCCATAACCTCCTTGTCTCACTGGAACGTCCCAACGCAGAACTCCACACAAATATGCCCTGAACCTATACCGTGCATAACCTCCCTGTCTCACTGGAACGTACCAATGCAGAAGTCCACACAAATATGCCCTGAACCTGTACCCGTCCATAACCTCCTTGTCTCACTGGAACGTCCCAACGCAGAACTCCACACAAATATGCAAGAACCTGTACCCTCCATAACCTCCCTGTCTCACTGGAAAGTACCAATGCAGAACTCCACACAAATATGCCCTGAACCTGTACCCCTCCATAACCTCCCTGTCTCACTGGAACGCACCAATGCCGAACTCCACACAAATATGCCCAGAACCTGTACCCCTCCATAACCTCCCTGTCACACTGGAACGTACCATTGCAGAACACCACACAAATATGCCCTGAACCTATACCGTGCATAACCTCCCTGTCTCACTGGAACGTACCAATGCAGAAGTCCACACAAATATGCCCTGAACCTGTACCCGTCCATAACCTCCTTGTCTCACTGGAACGTCCCAACGCAGAACTCCACACAAATATGCCCTGAACCTGTACCCTCCATAACCTCCCTGTCTCACTGGAACGTACCATTGCAGTACACCACACAAATATGCCCTGAACCTGTACCCCTCCATAACCTCCCTGTCTCACTGGGACGTCCCAACGCAGAACTCTACACAAATATGCCCTGAACCTGTACCCTCAATAACCTCCCTGTCTCACTGGAACGTACCATTGCAGAACACTACACAAATATGCCCTGAACCCGTACCCGTCCATAACCTCCCTGTCTCAGTGGTACGTCACACTGCAGAACACCACACAAATATACCCTGAACCTGTACCCTCCATAACCTCCCTGTCCCACTGGAAAGTACCAATGCAGAACTCCACACAAATATGCTCTGAACCTGTACCCCACCATTACCTCCCTGTCTCACTGGAACGTACCAATGCAGATCTCCACACAAATATGCCCTGAACCAGTATCCTCCATAACCTCCTTGTCTCACTGGAACGTACCAATGCAGAACTCCACGCAAATATGCCCTGAACCTGTACCCCTACATAAATTCCCTGTCTCACTGGAACGAACAAATGCAGAACTCCACAAAAATATGCCCTGAACCAGTACCCTCCATAACCTCCCTCTCTCACTGGAACGTACCAATGCAGAGCTCCACACAAATATGACCTGAACCGGTACCCCTCCATAACCTCACTGTCTCACTGGAACGTACCAATGCAGAACACAACACAAATATGCCCTTAACCTGTACCCCTCCATAACATCCCTGTCTTACTGGAACGTCCCAACGCAGAACTCCACACAAATATGCCCTGAGCCTGTACCCTCCATAACCTCCCTGTCTCACTGGAAAGTACCATTGCAGAACACCACACAAATATGCCCTGAACCTGTACCCCTCCATAACCTCCCTGTCTCACTGGAAGTACCATTGCAGAACACCACACAAATTTGTCCTGAACCTGTACCCCTCCATAACCTCCCTGTCTCACTGGAACATACCAATGCAGAACTACACACAAATATGCCCTGTTCCTGTACCCCTCCATAACCTCCCTGTCTCACTGGAACGTACCATTGCAGAACACCACACAAATATGCCCTGAACCTGTACCCCTCCATAACCTCCCTGTCTCACTGGAACGTACCAATGCAGAACTCCACACAAATATGCCCTGAACCTGTACCCCTCCATAACCTCCCTGTCTCACTGGAACGCACCAATGCCGAACTCCACTCAAATATGCCCTGAACCTATACCGTGCATAACCTCCCTGTCTCACTGGAACGTACCAATGCAGAAGTCCACACAAATATGCCCTGAACCTGTACCCCTACATAAATTCCCTGTCTCACTGGAACGAACAAATGCAGAACTCCACACAAATATGCCCTGAACCAGTACCCTCCATAACCTCCCTCTCTCACTGGAACGTACCAATGCAGAACTCCACACAAATACGACCTGAACCGGTACCCCTCCATAACCTCCCTGTCTCACTGGAACGTAGCAATGCAGAACACGACACAAATATGCCCTGAACCTGTACCCCACTATAACCTCCCTGTCTCACTGGAACCTACCATTGCAGAACACCACACAAATATGCCCAGAACCTGTACCCCTCCATAACCTCCCTGTCACACTGGAACGTACCATTGCAGAACACCACACAAATATGCCCTGAACCTGTACCCCTCCATAACCTCCCTGTCTCACTGGAACGTACCAATGCAGAACTCCACACAAATATGCCCTGAACCTGTACCCCTCCATAACCTCCCTGTCTCACTGGAACGCACCAATGCTGAACTCCACTCAAATATGCCCTGAACCTATACCGTGCATAACCTCCCTGTCTCACTGGAACGTACCAATGCAGAAGTCCACACAAATATGCCCTGAACCTGTACCCCTACATAAATTCCCTGTCTCACTGGAACGAACAAATGCAGAACTCCACACAAATATGCCCTGAACCAGTACCCTCCAGAACCTCCCTCTCTCACTGGAACGTACCAATGCAGAACTCCACACAAATACGACCTGAACCGGTACCCCTCCATATCCTCCCTGTCTCACTGGAACGTAGCAATGCAGAACACGACACAAATATGCCCTGAACCTGTACCCCACCATAACCTCCCTGTCTCACTGGAACCTACCATTGCAGAACACCACACAAATAAGCCCAGAACCTGTACCCCTCCATAACCTCCCTGTCACACTGGAACGTACCATTGCAGAACACCACACAAATATGCCCTGAACCTGTACCCCTCCATAACCTCCCTGTCTCACTGGAACGTACCAATGCAGAACTCCACACAAATATGCCCTGAACCTATACCCCTCCATAACCTCCCTGTCTCACTGGAACGCACCAATGCCGAACTCCACACAAATATGCCCTGAACCTCTACCGTGCATAACCTCCCTGTCTCACTGGAACGTACCAATGCAGAAGTCCACACAAATATGCCCTGAACCTGTACCCGTCCATAACCTCCTTGTCTCACTGGAACGTCCCAACGCAGAACTCCACACAAATATGCCCTGAACCTGTACCCTCCATAACCTCCCTGTCTCACTGGAACGTACCAATGCAGAACACGACACAAATATGCCCTGAACCTGTACCCCACCATAACCTCCCTGTCTCACTGGAACCTACCATTGCAGAACACCACACAAATATGCCCAGAACCTGTACCCCTCCATAACCTCCCTGTCACACTGGAACGTACCATTGCAGAACACCACACAAATATGCCCTGAACCTGTACCCCTCCATAACCTCCCTGTCTCACTGGAACGTACCAATGCAGAACTCCACACAAATGTGCCCTGAACCTGTACCCCTCCATAACCTCCCTGTCTCACTGGAACGCACCAATGCCGAACTCCACACAAATATGCCCTGAACCTATACCGTGCATAACCTCCCTGTCTCACTGGAACGTACCAATGCAGAAGTCCACACAAATATGCCCTGAACCTGTACCCGTCCATAACCACCTTGTCTCACTGGAACGTTCCAACGCAGAACTCCACACAAATATGCCCTGAACCTGTACCCTCCATAACCTCCCTGTCTCACTGGAACGTACCATTGCAGAACACCACACAAATATGCCCTGAACCTGTACCCCTCCATAACCTCCCTGTCTCACTGGGACTTCCCAACGCAGAACTCTACACAAATATGCCCTGAACCTGTAGCCTCCATAACCTCCCTGTCTCACTGGAACGTACCATTGCAGAACACTACACAAATATGCCCTGAACCCGTACCCGTCCATAACCTCCCTGTCTCAGTGGTACGTCACACTGCAGAACTCCACACAAATATGCAAGAACCTGTACCCTCCATAACCTCCCTGTCTCACTCGAAAGTACCAATGCAGAACTCCACACAAATATGCCCTGAACCTGTACCCCTCCATAACCTCCCTGTCTCACTGGAACGCACCAATGCCGAACTCCACAAAAATATGCCCTGAACCTATACCGTGCATAACCTCCCTGTCTCACTGGAACGTACCAATGCAGAAGTCCACACAAATATGCCCTGAACCTGTACCCGTCCATAACCTCCTTGTCTCACTGGAACGTCCCAACGCAGAACTCAACACAAATATGCCCTGAACCTGTACCCTCCATAACCTCCCTGTCTCACTGGAACGTACCAATGCAGAACACGACACAAATATGCCCTGAACCTGTACCCCACCATAACCTCCCTGTCTCACTGGAACCTACCATTGCAGAACACCACACAAATATGCCAAGAACCTGTACCCCTCCATAACCTCCCTGTCACACTGGAACGTACCATTGCAGAACACCACACAAATATGCCCTGAACCTGTACCCAACCATAACCTCCCTGTCTCACTGGAACGTACCAATGCAGAAGTCCACACAAATATCCCCTGAACCTGTACCCGTCCATAACCTCCTTGTCTCACTGGAACGTCCCTACGCAGAACTCCACACAAATATGCCCTGAACCTGTACCCTCCATAACCTCCCTGTCTCACTGGAACGTACCATTGCAGAACACCACACAAATATGCCCTGAACCTGTACCCCTCCATAACCTCCCTGTCTCACTGGGACGTCCCAACGCAGAACTCTACACAAATATGCCCTGAACCTGTACCCCTCCATAACCTCCCTGTCTCACTGGAACGTAGCAATGCAGAACACGACACAAATATGCCCTGAACCTGTACCCCTCCATAACCTCCCTGTCACACTGGAACGTACCATTGCAGAACACCACACAAATATGCCCTGAACCTGTACCCCTCCATAACCTCCCTGTCTCACTGGAACGTACCAATGCAGAACTCCACACAAATATGCCCTGAACCTGTACCCCTCCATAACCTCCCTGTCTCACTGGAACGCACCAATGCCGAACTCCACACAAATATGCCCTGAACCTATACCGTGCATAACCTCCCTGTCTCACTGGAACGTACCAATGCAGAAGTCCACACAAATATGCCCTGAACCTGTACCCGTCCATAACCTCCTTGTCTCACTGGAACGTCCCAACGCAGAACTCCACACAAATATGCCCTGAACCTGTACCCTCCATAACCTCCCTGTCTCACTGGAACGTACCAATGCAGAACACGACACAAATATGCCCTGAACCTGTACCCCACCATAACCTCCCTGTCTCACTGGAACCTACCATTGCAGAACACCACACAAATATGCCCAGAACCTGTACCCCTCCATAACCTCCCTGTCACACTGGAACGTACCATTGCAGAACACCACACAAATATGCCCTGAACCTGTACCCCTCCATAACCTCCCTGTCTCACTGGAACGTACCAATGCAGAACTCCACACAAATATGCAAGAACCTGTACCCTCCATAACCTCCCTGTCTCACTGGAAAGTACCAATGCAGAACTCCACACAAATATGCCCTGAAACTGTACCCCTCCATAACCTCCCTGTCTCACTGGAACGCACCAATGCCGAACTCCACAAAAATATGCCCTGAACCTATACCGTGCATAACCTCCCTGTCTCACTGGAACGTACCAATGCAGAAGTCCACACAAATATGCCCTGAACCTGTACCCGTCCATAACCTCCTTGTCTCACTGGAACGTCCCAACGCAGAACTCCACACAAATATGCCCTGAACCTGTACCCTCCATAACCTCCCTGTCTCACTGGAACGTACCAATGCAGAACACGACACAAATATGCCCTGAACCTGTACCCCACCATAACCTCCCTGTCTCACTGGAACCTACCATTGCAGAACACCACACAAATATGCCCAGAACCTGTACCCCTCCATAACCTCCCTGTCACACTGGAACGTACCATTGCAGAACACCACACAAATATGCCCTGAACCTGTACCCAACCATAACCTCCCTGACTCACTGGAACGTACCAATGCAGAAGTCCACACAAATATGCCCTGAACCTGTACCCGTCCATAACCTCCTTGTCTCACTGGAACGTCCCAACGCAGAACTCCACACAAATATGCCCTGAACCTGTACCCTCCATAACCTCCCTGTCTCACTGGAACGTACCATTGCAGAACACCACACAAATATGCCCTGAACCTGTACCCCTCCATAACCTCCCAGTCTCACTGGGACGTCCCAACGCAGAACTCTACACAAATATGCCCTGAACCTGTACCCTCCATAACCTCCCTGTCTCACTGGAACTTACCATTGCAGAACACTACACAAATATGCCCTGAACCCGTACCCGTCCATAACCTCCCTGTCTCAGTGGTACGTACCAATGCAGAACACGACACAAATATGCCCTGAACCTGTACCCCACCATAACCTCCCTGTCTCACTGGAACCTACCATTGCAGAACACCACACAAATATGCCCAGAACCTGTACCCCTCCATAACCTCCCTGTCACACTGGAACGTACCATTGCAGAACACCACACAAATATGCCCTGAACCTGTACCCCTCCATAACCTCCCTGTCTCACTGGAACGTACCAATGCAGAACTCCACACAAATATGCCCTGAACCTGTACCCCTCCATAACCTCCCTGTCTCACTGGAACGCACCAATGCCGAACTCCACACAAATATGCCCTGAACCTATACCGTGCATAACCTCCCTGTCTCACTGGAACGTACCAATGCAGAAGTCCACACAAATATGCCCTGAACCTGTACCCGTCCATAACCTCCTTGTCTCACTGGAACGTCCCAACGCAGAACTCCACACAAATATGCCCTGAACCTGTACCCTCCATAACCTCCCTGTCTCACTGGAACGTACCATTGCAGAACACCACACAAATATGCCCTGAACCTGTACCCCTCCATAACCTCCCTGTCTCACTGGGACTTCCCAACGCAGAACTCTACACAAATATGCCCTGAACCTGTAGCCTCCATAACCTCCCTGTCTCACTGGAACGTACCATTGCAGAACACTACACAAATATGCCCTGAACCCGTACCCGTCCTTAACCTCCCTGTCTCAGTGGTACGTCACACTGCAGAACTCCACACAAATATGCAAGAGCCTGTACCCTCCATAACCTCCCTGTCTCACTGGAAAGTACCAATGCAGAACTCCACACAAATATGCCCTGAACCTGTACCCCTCCATAACCTCCCTGTCTCACTGGAACGCACCAATGCCGAACTCCACAAAAATATGCCCTGAACCTATACCGTGCATAACCTCCCTGTCTCACTGGAACGTACCAATGCAGAAGTCCACACAAATATGCCCTGAACCTGTACCCGTCCATAACCTCCTTGTCTCACTGGAACGTCCCAACGCAGAACTCCACACAAATATGCCCAGAACCTGTACCCCTCCATAACCTCCCTGTCACACTGGAACGTACCATTGCAGAACACCACACAAATATGCCCTGAACCTGTACCCAACCATAACCTCCCTGACTCACTGGAACGTACCAATGCAGAAGTCCACACAAATATGCCCTGAACCTGTACCCGTCCATAACCTCCTTGTCTCACTGGAACGTCCCAACGCAGAACTCCACACAAATATGCCCTGAACCTGTACCCTCCATAACCTCCCTGTCTCACTGGAACGTACCATTGCAGAACACCACACAAATATGCCCTGAACCTGTACCCCTCCATAACCTCCCTGTCTCACTGGGACGTCCCAACGCAGAACTCTACACAAATATGCCCTGAACCTGTACCCTCCATAACCTCCCTGTCTCACTGGAACTTACCATTGCAGAACACTACACAAATATGCCCTGAACCCGTACCCGTCCATAACCTCCCTGTCTCAGTGGTACGTCACACTGCAGAACTCCACACAAATATGCAAGAACCTGTACCCTCCATAACCTCCCTGTCTCACTGGAAAGTACCAATGCAGAACTACACACAAATATGCCCTGAACCTGTACCCCTCCATAACTTCCCTGTCTCACTAGAAAGTACCAATGCAGAACTCCACACAAATATGCCATGAACCTGTACCCTCCATAACCTCCCTGTATCACTGGAAAGTACCAATGCAAAACTCCACACAAGTCTGCCCTGAACCTGTACCCGTCCATAACCTCCCTGTCTCACTGGAACGTACCACTGCAGAACTCCACACAAATATGCCCGGAAACTGTACACTCCATAACCTCCCTGTCTCACTGGAACGTACCAATGCAGAACTACACACAAATATGCCCTGAACCTGTACCACTCCATAACCTCCTTGTCTCACTGGAACGTACCAATGCAGAACACCACACAAATATGCCCTAAATCTGTACCCCTCCATAACCTCCCTGTCCCACTGGAACGTACCAATGCAGAACTCCTCAAAAATATGCCCTGAACCTGTACCGTGCATAACCTCCCTGTCTCACTGGAACGTACCAATGCAGAAGTCCACACCAATATGCCCTGAACCTGTACCCGTCCATAACCTCCTTGTCTCACTGGAACGTCCCAACGCAGAACTCCACAGAAATATGCCCTGAACCTGTACCCTCCATAACCTCCCTGTCTCACTGGAACGTACCATTGCAGAACACTACACAAATATGCCCTGAACCTGTACCCCTCCATAACCTCCCTGTCTCACTGGAACGTCCCAACGCAGAACTCTACACAAATATGCCCTGAACCAGTACCCTTCATAACCTCTCTCTCTCACTGGAACGTACCAATGCAGAACTCCACACAAATATGACCTGAACCGGTACCCCTATATAATCTCCCTGTCTCACTGGAACGTACCAATGCAGAACACGACACAAATATGCCCTGAACCTGTACCCCACCATAACCTCCCTGTCTCACTGGAACTTACCATTGCAGAACACCACACAAATATGCCCAGAACCTGTACCCCTCCATAACCTCCCTGTCTCACTGGAACGTACCATTGCAGAACACCACACAAATATGCCCTGAACCTGTACCCCTCCATAACCTCCCTGTCTCACTGGAACGTACCAATGCAGAACTCCACACAAATAAGCCCTGAACCTGTACCCCTCCATAACCTCCCTGTCTCACTGGAACGCACCAATGCCGAACTCCACTCAAATATGCCCTGAACCTATACCGTGCATAACCTCCCTGTCTCACTGGAACGTCCCAACGCAGAACTCCACACAAATATGCCCAGAACCTGTACCCCTCCATAACCTCCCTGTCACACTGGAACGTACCATTGCAGAACACCACACAAATATGCCCTGAACCTGTACCCAACCATAACCTCCCTGACTCACTGGAACGTACCAATGCAGAAGTCCACACAAATATGCCCTGAACCTGTACCCGTCCATAACCTCCTTGTCTCACTGGAACGTCCCAACGCAGAACTCCACACAAATATGCCCTGAACTTGTACCCTCCATAACCTCCCTGTCTCACTGGAACGTACCATTGCAGAACACCACACAAATATGCCCTGAACCTGTACCCCTCCATAACCTCCCTGTCTCACTGGGACGTCCCAACGCAGAACTCTACACAAATATGCCCTGAACCTGTACCCCTCCATAACCTCCCTGTCTCACTGGAACGTACCATTGCAGAACACCACACAAATATGCCCTGAACCTGTACCCGTCCATAACCTCCTTGTCTCACTGGAACGTCCCAACGCAGAACTCCACACAAATATGCCCTGAACCTGTACCCTCCATAACCTCCCTGTCTCACTGGAACGTACCATTGCAGAACACCACACAAATATGCCCTGAACCTGTACCCCTCCATAACCTCCCTGTCTCACTGGGACTTCCCAACGCAGAACTCTACACAAATATGCCCTGAACCTGTAGCCTCCATAACCTCCCTGTCTCACTGGAACGGACCATTGCAGAACACTACACAAATATGCCCTGAACCCGTACCCGTCCATAACCTCCCTGTCTCAGTGGTACGTCACACTGCAGAACTCCACACAAATATGCAAGAACCTGTACCCTCCATAACCTCCCTGTCTCACTGGAAAGTACCAATGCAGAACTCCACACAAATATGCCCTGAACCTGTACCCCTCCATAACCTCCCTGTCTCACTGGAACGCACCAATGCCGAACTCCACAAAAATATGCCCTGAACCTATACCGTGCATAACCTCCCTGTCTCACTGGAACGTACCAATGCAGAAGTCCACACAAATATGCCCTGAACCTGTACCCGTCCATAACCTCCTTGTCTCACTGGAACGTCCCAACGCAGAACTCCACACAAACATGCCCGGAAACTGTACCCTCCATAACCTCCCTGTCTCACTGGAACGTACCAATGCAGAACTACACACAAATATGCCCTGAACCTGTACCCGTCCATAACCTCCTTGTCTCACTGGAACGTCCCAACGCAGAACTCCACACAAATATGCCCAGAACCTGTACCCCTCCATAACCTCCCTGTCACACTGGAACGTACCATTGCAGAACACCACACAAATATGCCCTGAACCTGTACCCAACCATAACCTCCCTGACTCACTGGAACGTACCAATGCAGAAGTCCACACAAATATGCCCTGAACCTGTACCCGTCCATAACCTCCTTGTCTCACTGGAACGTCCCAACGCAGAACTCCACACAAATATGCCCTGAACCTGTACCCTCCATAACCTCCCTGTCTCACTGGAACGTACCATTGCAGAACACCACACAAATATGCCCTGAACCTGTACCCCTCCATAACCTCCCTGTCTCACTGGGACGTCCCAACGCAGAACTCTACACAAATATGCCCTGAACCTGTACCCTCCATAACCTCCCTGTCTCACTGGAACTTACCATTGCAGAACACTACACAAATATGCCCTGAACCCGTACCCGTCCATAACCTCCCTGTCTCAGTGGTACGTCACACTGCAGAACTCCACACAAATATGCAAGAACCTGTACCCTCCATAACCTCCCTGTCTCACTGGAAAGTACCAATGCAGAACTACACACAAATATGCCCTGAACCTGTACCCCTCCATAACTTCCCTGTCTCACTAGAAAGTACCAATGCAGAACTCCACACAAATATGCCATGAACCTGTACCCTCCATAACCTCCCTGTCTCACTGGAAAGTACCAATGCAAAACTCCACACAAGTCTGCCCTGAACCTGTACCCGTCCATAACCTCCCTGTCTCACTGGAACGTACCACTGCAGAACTCCACACAAATATGCCCGGAAACTGTACACTCCATAACCTCCCTGTCTCACTGGAACGTACCAATGCAGAACTACACACAAATATGCCCTGAACCTGTACCACTCCATAACCTCCTTGTCTCACTGGAACGTACCAATGCAGAACTCCTCAAAAATATGCCCTGAACCTGTACCGTGCAAAACCTCCCTGTCTCACTGGAACGTACCAATGCAGAAGTCCACACCAATATGCCCTGAACCTGTACCCGTCCATAACCTCCTTGTCTCACTGGAACGTCCCAACGCAGAACTCCACAGAAATATGCCCTGAACCTGTACCCAACCATAACCTCCCTGACTCACTGGAACGTACCAATGCAGAAGTCCACACAAATATGCCCTGAACCTGTACCCGTCCATAACCTCCTTGTCTCACTGGAACGTCCCAACGCAGAACTCCACACAAATATGCCCTGAACTTGTACCCTCCATAACCTCCCTGTCTCACTGGAACGTACCATTGCAGAACACCACACAAATATGCCCTGAACCTGTACCCCTCCATAACCTCCCTGTCTCACTGGGACGTCCCAACGCAGAACTCTACACAAATATGCCCTGAACCTGTACCCCTCCATAACCTCCCTGTCTCACTGGAACGTACCATTGCAGAACACCACACAAATATGCCCTGAACCTGTACCCGTCCAGAACCTCCTTGTCTCACTGGAACGTCCCAACGCAGAACTCCACACAAATATGCCCTGAACCTGTACCCTCCATAACCTCCCTGTCTCACTGGAACGTACCATTGCAGAACACCACACAAATATGCCCTGAACCTGTACCCCTCCATAACCTCCCTGTCTCACTGGGACTTCCCAACGCAGAACTCTACACAAATATGCCCTGAACCTGTAGCCTCCATAACCTCCCTGTCTCACTGGAACGGACCATTGCAGAACACTACACAAATATGCCCTGAACCCGTACCCGTCCATAACCTCCCTGTCTCAGTGGTACGTCACACTGCAGAACTCCACACAAATATGCAAGAACCTGTACCCTCCATAACCTCCCTGTCTCACTGGAAAGTACCAATGCAGAACTCCACACAAATATGCCCTGAACCTGTACCCCTCCATAACCTCCCTGTCTCACTGGAACGCACCAATGCCGAACTCCACAAAAATATGCCCTGAACCTATACCGTGCATAACCTCCCTGTCTCACTGGAACGTACCAATGCAGAAGTCCACACAAATATGCCCTGAACCTGTACCCGTCCATAACCTCCTTGTCTCACTGGAACGTCCCAACGCAGAACTCCACACAAACATGCCCGGAAACTGTACCCTCCATAACCTCCCTGTCTCACTGGAACGTACCAATGCAGAACTACACACAAATATGCCCTGAACCTGTACCCGTCCATAACCTCCTTGTCTCACTGGAACGTCCCAACGCAGAACTCCACACAAATATGCCCAGAACCTGTACCCCTCCATAACCTCCCTGTCACACTGGAACGTACCATTGCAGAACACCACACAAATATGCCCTGAACCTGTACCCAACCATAACCTCCCTGACTCACTGGAACGTACCAATGCAGAAGTCCACACAAATATGCCCTGAACCTGTACCCGTCCATAACCTCCTTGTCTCACTGGAACGTCCCAACGCAGAACTCCACACAAATATGCCCTGAACCTGTACCCTCCATAACCTCCCTGTCTCACTGGAACGTACCATTGCAGAACACCACACAAATATGCCCTGAACCTGTACCCCTCCATAACCTCCCTGTCTCACTGGGACGTCCCAACGCAGAACTCTACACAAATATGCCCTGAACCTGTACCCTCCATAACCTCCCTGTCTCACTGGAACTTACCATTGCAGAACACTACACAAATATGCCCTGAACCCGTACCCGTCCATAACCTCCCTGTCTCAGTGGTACGTCACACTGCAGAACTCCACACAAATATGCAAGAACCTGTACCCTCCATAACCTCCCTGTCTCACTGGAAAGTACCAATGCAGAACTACACACAAATATGCCCTGAACCTGTACCCCTCCATAACTTCCCTGTCTCACTAGAAAGTACCAATGCAGAACTCCACACAAATATGCCATGAACCTGTACCCTCCATAACCTCCCTGTCTCACTGGAAAGTACCAATGCAAAACTCCACACAAGTCTGCCCTGAACCTGTACCCGTCCATAACCTCCCTGTCTCACTGGAACGTACCACTGCAGAACTCCACACAAATATGCCCGGAAACTGTACACTCCATAACCTCCCTGTCTCACTGGAACGTACCAATGCAGAACTACACACAAATATGCCCTGAACCTGTACCACTCCATAACCTCCTTGTCTCACTGGAACGTACCAATGCAGAACACCACACAAATATGCCCTAAATCTGTACCCCTCCATAACCTCCCTGTCCCACTGGAACGTACCAATGCAGAACTCCTCAAAAATATGCCCTGAACCTGTACCGTGCAAAACCTCCCTGTCTCACTGGAACGTACCAATGCAGAAGTCCACACCAATATGCCCTGAACCTGTACCCGTCCATAACCTCCTTGTCTCACTGGAACGTCCCAACGCAGAACTCCACAGAAATATGCCCTGAACCTGTAACCTCCATAACCTCCCTGTCTCACTGGAACGTACCATTGCAGAACACTACACAAATATGCCCTGAACCTGTACCCCTCCATAACCTCCCTGTCTCACTGGAACGTCCCAACGCAGAACTCTACACAAATATGCCCTGAACCAGTACCCTTCATAACCTCTCTCTCTCACTGGAACGTACCAATGCAGAACTCCACACAAATATGACCTGAACCGGTACCCCTCCATAATCTCCCTGTCTCACTGGAACGTACCAATGCAGAACACGACACAAATATGCCCTGAACCTGTACCCCACCATAACCTCCCTGTCTCACTGGAACTTACCATTGCAGAACACCACACAAATATGCCCAGAACCTGTACCCCTCCATAACCTCCCTGTCTCACTGGAACGTACCATTGCAGAACACCACACAAATATGCCCTGAACCTGTACCCCTCCATAACCTCCCTGTCTCACTGGAACGTACCAATGCAGAACTCCACACAAATAAGCCCTGAACCTGTACCCCTCCATAACCTCCCTGTCTCCCTGGAACGCACCAATGCCGAACTCCACTCAAATATGCCCTGAACCTATACCGTGCATAACCTCCCTGTCTCACTGGAACGTCCCAACGCAGAACTCCACACAAATATGCCCAGAACCTGTACCCCTCCATAACCTCCCTGTCACACTGGAACGTACCATTGCAGAACACCACACAAATATGCCCTGAACCTGTACCCAACCATAACCTCCCTGACTCACTGGAACGTACCAATGCAGAAGTCCACACAAATATGCCCTGAACCTGTACCCGTCCATAACCTCCTTGTCTCACTGGAACGTCCCAACGCAGAACTCCACACAAATATGCCCTGAACCTGTACCCTCCATAACCTCCCTGTCTCACTGGAACGTACCATTGCAGAACACCACACAAATATGCCCTGAACCTGTACCCCTCCATAACCTCCCTGTCTCACTGGGACGTCCCAACGCAGAACTCTACACAAATATGCCCTGAACCTGTACCCCTCCATAACCTCCCTGTCTCACTGGGACTTCCCAACGCAGAACTCTACACAAATATGCCCTGAACCTGTAGCCTCCATAACCTCCCTGTCTCACTGGAACGTACCATTGCAGAACACTACACAAATATGCCCTGAACCCGTACCCGTCCATAACCTCCCTGTCTCAGTGGTACGTCACACTGCAGAACTCCACACAAATATGCAAGAACCTGTACCCTCCATAACCTCCCTGTCTCACTGGAAAGTACCAATGCAGAACTCCACACAAATATGCCCTGAACCTGTACCCCTCCATAACCTCCCTGTCTCACTGGAACGCACCAATGCCGAACTCCACAAAAATATGCCCTGAACCTATACCGTGCATAACCTCCCTGTCTCACTGGAACGTACCAATGCAGAAGTCCACAAAAATATGCCCTGAACCTGTACCCGTCCATAACCTCCTTGTCTCACTGGAACGTCCCAACGCAGAACTCCACACAAATATGCCCAGAACCTGTACCCCTGCATAACCTCCCTGTCACACTGGAACGTACCACTGCAGAACACCACACAAATATGCCCTGAACCTGTACCCAACCATAACCTCCCTGACTCACTGGAACGTACCAATGCAGAAGTCCACACAAATATGCCCTGAACCTGTACCCGTCCATAACCTCCTTGTCTCACTGGAACGTCCCAACGCAGAACTCCACACAAATATGCCCTGAACCTGTACCCTCCATAACCTCCCTGTCTCACTGGAACGTACCATTGCAGAACACCACACAAATATGCCCTGAACCTGTACCCCTCCATAACCTCCCTGTCTCACTGGGACGTCCCAACGCAGAACTCTACACAAATATGCCCTGAACCTGTACCCTCCATAACCTCCCTGTCTCACTGGAACTTACCATTGCAGAACACTACACAAATATGCCCTGAACCCGTACCCGTCCATAACCTCCCTGTCTCAGTGGTACGTCACACTGCAGAACTCCACACAAATATGCAAGAACCTGTACCCTCCATAACCTCCCTATCTCACTGGAAAGTACCAATGCAGAACTACACACAAATATGCCCTGAACCTGTACCCCTCCATAACTTCCCTGTCTCACTAGAAAGTACCAATGCAGAACTCCACACAAATATGCCATGAACCTGTACCCTCCATAACCTCCCTGTCTCACTGGAAAGTACCAATGCAAAACTCCACACAAGTCTGCCCTGAACCTGTACCCGTCCATAACCTCCCTGTCTCACTGGAACGTACCACTGCAGAACTCCACACAAATATGCCCGGAAACTGTACACTCCATAACCTCCCTGTCTCACTGTAACGTACCAATGCAGAACTACACACAAATATGCCCTGAACCTGTACCACTCCATAACCTCCTTGTCTCACTGGAACGTACCAATGCAGAACACCACACAAATATGCCCTAAATCTGTACCCCTCCATAACCTCCCTGTCCCACTGGAACGTACCAATGCAGAACTCCTCAAAAATATGCCCTGAACCTGTACCGTGCATAACCTCCCTGTCTCACTGGAACGTACCAATGCAGAAGTCCACACCAATATGCCCTGAACCTGTACCCGTCCATAACCTCCTTGTCTCACTGGAACGTCCCAACGCAGAACTCCACAGAAATATGCCCTGAACCTGTACCCTCCATAACCTCCCTGTCTCACTGGAACGTACCATTGCAGAACACTACACAAATATGCCCTGAACCTGTACCCCTCCATAACCTCCCTGTCTCACTGGAACGTCCCAACGCAGAACTCTACACAAATATGCCCTGAACCAGTACCCTTCATAACCTCTCTCTCTCACTGGAACGTACCAATGCAGAACTCCACACAAATATGACCTGAACCGGTACCCCTATATAATCTCCCTGTCTCACTGGAACGTACCAATGCAGAACACGACACAAATATGCCCTGAACCTGTACCCCACCATAACCTCCCTGTCTCACTGGAACTTACCATTGCAGAACACCACACAAATATGCCCAGAACCTGTACCCCTCCATAACCTCCCTGTCTCACTGGAACGTACCATTGCAGAACACCACACAAATATGCCCTGAACCTGTACCCCTCCATAACCTCCCTGTCTCACTGGAACGTACCAATGCAGAACTCCACACAAATAAGCCCTGAACCTGTACCCCTCCATAACCTCCCTGTCTCACTGGAACGCACCAATGCCGAACTACACTCAAATATGCCCTGAACCTATACCGTGCATAACCTCCCTGTCTCACTGGAACGTCCCAACGCAGAACTCCACACAAATATGCCCTGAACCTGTACCCCTCCATAACCTCCCTGTCTCACTGGGACGTCCCAACTCAGAACTCTACACAAATATGCCCTGAACCTGTACCCTCCATAACCTCCCTGTCTCACTGGAACTTACCATTGCAGAACACTACACAAATATGCCCTGAACCCGTACCCGTCCATAACCTCCCTGTCTCAGTGGTACGTCACACTGCAGAACTCCACACAAATATGCAAGAACCTGTACCCTCCATAACCTCCCTATCTCACTGGAACGTACCATTGCAGAACACCACACAAATATGCCCTGAACCTGTACCCCTCCATAACCTCCCTGTCTCACTGGGACGTCCCAACGCAGAACTCTACACAAATATGCCCTGAACCTGTACCCTCCATAACCTCCCTGTCTCACTGGAACTTACCATTGCAGAACACTACACAAATATGCCCTGAACCCGTACCCGTCCATAACTTCCCTGTCTCAGTGGTACGTCACACTGCAGAACTCCACACAAATATGCAAGAACCTGTACCCTCCATAACCTCCCTGTCTCACTGGAAAGTACCAATGCAGAACTACACACAAATATGCCCTGAACCTGTACCCCTCCATAACTTCCCTGTCTCACTAGAAAGTACCAATGCAGAACTCCACACAAATATGCCATGAACCTGTACCCTCCATAACCTCCCTGTCTCACTGGAAAGTACCAATGCAAAACTCCACACAAGTCTGCCCTGAACCTGTACCCGTCCATAACCTCCCTGTCTCACTGGAACGTACCACTGCAGAACTCCACACAAATATGCCCGGAAACTGTACACTCCATAACCTCCCTGTCTCACTGGAACGTACCAATGCAGAACTACACACAAATATGCCCTGAACCTGTACCACTCCATAACCTCCTTGTCTCACTGGAACGTACCAATGCAGAACACCACACAAATATGCCCTAAATCTGTACCCCTCCATAACCTCCCTGTCCCACTGGAACGTACCAATGCAGAACTCCTCAAAAATATGCCCTGAACCTGTACCGTGCATAACCTCCCTGTCTCACTGGAACGTACCAATGCAGAAGTCCACACCAATATGCCCTGAACCTGTACCCGTCCATAACCTCCTTGTCTCACTGGAACGTCCCAACGCAGAACTCCACAGAAATATGCCCTGAACCTGTACCCTCCATAACCTCCCTGTCTCACTGGAACGTACCATTGCAGAACACTACACAAATATGCCCTGAACCTGTACCCCTCCATAACCTCCCTGTCTCACTGGAACGTCCCAACGCAGAACTCTACACAAATATGCCCTGAACCAGTACCCTTCATAACCTCTCTCTCTCACTGGAACGTACCAATGCAGAACTCCACACAAATATGACCTGAACCGGTACCCCTATATAATCTCCCTGTCTCACTGGAACGTACCAATGCAGAACACGACACAAATATGCCCTGAACCTGTACCCCACCATAACCTCCCTGTCTCACTGGAACTTACCATTGCAGAACACCACACAAATATGCCCAGAACCTGTACCCCTCCATAACCTCCCTGTCTCACTGGAACGTACCATTGCAGAACACCACACAAATATGCCCTGAACCTGTACCCCTCCATAACCTCCCTGTCTCACTGGAACGTACCAATGCAGAACTCCACACAAATAAGCCCTGAACCTTTACCCCTCCATAACCTCCCTGTCTCACTGGAACGCACCAATGCCGAACTCCACTCAAATATGCCCTGAACCTATACCGTGCATAACCTCCCTGTCTCACTGGAACGTCCCAACGCAGAACTCCACACAAATATGCCCAGAACCTGTACCCCTCCATAACCTCCCTGTCACACTGGAACGTACCATTGCAGAACACCACACAAATATGCCCTGAACCTGTACCCAACCATAACCTCCCTGACTCACTGGAACGTACCAATGCAGAAGTCCACACAAATATGCCCTGAACCTGTACCCGTCCATAACCTCCTTGTCTCACTGGAACGTCCCAACGCAGAACTCCACACAAATATGCCCTGAACTTGTACCCTCCATAACCTCCCTGTCTCACTGGAACGTACCATTGCAGAACACCACACAAATATGCCCTGAACCTGTACCCCTCCATAACCTCCCTGTCTCACTGGGACGTCCCAACGCAGAACTCTACACAAATATGCCCTGAACCTGTACCCCTCCATAACCTCCCTGTCTCACTGGAACGTACCATTGCAGAACACCACACAAATATGCCCTGAACCTGTACCCGTCCATAACCTCCTTGTCTCACTGGAACGTCCCAACGCAGAACTCCACACAAATATGCCCTGAACCTGTACCCTCCATAACCTCCCTGTCTCACTGGAACGTACCATTGCAGAACACCACACAAATATGCCCTGAACCTGTACCCCTCCATAACCTCCCTGTCTCACTGGGACTTCCCAACGCAGAACTCTACACAAATATGCCCTGAACCTGTAGCCTCCATAACCTCCCTGTCTCACTGGAACGGACCATTGCAGAACACTACACAAATATGCCCTGAACCCGTACCCGTCCATAACCTCCCTGTCTCAGTGGTACGTCACACTGCAGAACTCCACACAAATATGCAAGAACCTGTACCCTCCATAACCTCCCTGTCTCACTGGAAAGTACCAAGGCAGAACTCCACACAAATATGCCCTGAACCTGTACCCCTCCATAACCTCCCTGTCTCACTGGAACGCACCAATGCCGAACTCCACAAAAATATGCCCTGAACCTATACCGTGCATAACCTCCCTGTCTCACTGGAACGTACCAATGCAGAAGTCCACACAAATATGCCCTGAACCTGTACCCGTCCATAACCTCCTTGTCTCACTGGAACGTCCCAACGCAGAACTCCACACAAATATGCCCGGAAACTGTACCCTCCATAACCTCCCTGTCTCACTGGAACGTACCAATGAAGAACTACACACAAATATGCCCTGAACCTGTACCCGTCCATAACCTCCTTGTCTCACTGGAACGTCCCAACGCAGAACTCCACACAAATATGCCCAGAACCTGTACCCCTCCATAACCTCCCTGTCACACTGGAACGTACCATTGCAGAACACCACACAAATATGCCCTGAACCTGTACCCAACCATAACCTCCCTGACTCACTGGAACGTACCAATGCAGAAGTCCACACAAATATGCCCTGAACCTGTACCCGTCCATAACCTCCTTGTCTCACTGGAACGTCCCAACGCAGAACTCCACACAAATATGCCCTGAACCTGTACCCTCCATAACCTCCCTGTCTCACTGGAACGTACCATTGCAGAACACCACACAAATATGCCCTGAACCTGTACCCCTCCATAACCTCCCTGTCTCACTGGGACGTCCCAACGCAGAACTCTACACAAATATGCCCTGAACCTGTACCCTCCATAACCTCCCTGTCTCACTGGAACTTACCATTGCAGAACACTACACAAATATGCCCTGAACCCGTACCCGTCCATAACCTCCCTGTCTCAGTGGTACGTCACACTGCAGAACTCCACACAAATATGCAAGAACCTGTACCCTCCATAACCTCCCTGTCTCACTGGAAAGTACCAATGCAGAACTACACACAAATATGCCCTGAACCTGTACCCCTCCATAACTTCCCTGTCTCACTAGAAAGTACCAATGCAGAACTCCACACAAATATGCCATGAACCTGTACCCTCCATAACCTCCCTGTCTCACTGGAAAGTACCAATGCAAAACTCCACACAAGTCTGCCCTGAACCTCTACCCGTCCATAACCTCCCTGTCTCACTGGAACGTACCACTGCAGAACTCCACACAAATATGCCCGGAAACTGTACACTCCATAACCTCCCTGTCTCACTGGAACGTACCAATGCAGAACTACACACAAATATGCCCTGAACCTGTACCACTCCATAACCTCCTTGTCTCACTGGAACGTACCAATGCAGAACACCACACAAATATGCCCTAAATCTGTACCCCTCCATAACCTCCCTGTCCCACTGGAACGTACCAATGCAGAACTCCTCAAAAATATGCCCTGAACCTGTACCGTGCATAACCTCCCTGTCTCACTGGAACGTACCAATGCAGAAGTCCACACCAATATGCCCTGAACCTGTACCCGTCCATAACCTCCTTGTCTCACTGGAACGTCCCAACGCAGAACTCCACAGAAATATGCCCTGAACCTGTACCCTCCATAACCTCCCTGTCTCACTGGAACGTACCAATGCAGAACACGACACAAATATGCCCTGAACCTGTACCCCACCATAACCTCCCTGTCTCACTGGAACTTACCATTGCAGAACACCACACAAATATGCCCAGAACCTGTACCCCTCCATAACCTCCCTGTCTCACTGGAACGTACCATTGCAGAACACCACACAAATATGCCCTGAACCTGTACCCCTCCATAACCTCCCTGTCTCACTGGAACGTACCAATGCAGAACTCCACACAAATAAGCCCTGAACCTGTACCCCTCCATAACCTCCCTGTCTCACTGGAACGCACCAATGCCGAACTCCACTCAAATATGCCCTGAACCTATACCGTGCATAACCTCCCTGTCTCACTGGAACGTCCCAACGCAGAACTCCACACAAATATGCCCAGAACCTGTACCCCTCCATAACCTCCCTGTCACACTGGAACGTACCATTGCAGAACACCACACAAATATGCCCTGAACCTGTACCCAACCATAACCTCCCTGACTCACTGGAACGTACCAATGCAGAAGTCCACACAAATATGCCCTGAACCTGTACCCGTCCATAACCTCCTTGTCTCACTGGAACGTCCCAACGCAGAACTCCACACAAATATGCCCTGAACCTGTACCCTCCATAACCTCCCTGTCTCACTGGAACGTACCATTGCAGAACACCACACAAATATGCCCTGAACCTGTACCCCTCCATAACCTCCCTGTCTCACTGGGACGTCCCAACGCAGAACTCTACACAAATATGCCCTGAACCTGTACCCCTCCATAACCTCCCTGTCTCACTGGAACGTACCATTGCAGAACACCACACAAATATGCCCTGAACCTGTACCCGTCCATAACCTCCTTGTCTCACTGGAACGTCCCAACGCAGAACTCCACACAAATATGCCCTGAACCTGTACCCTCCATAACCTCCCTGTCTCACTGGAACGTACCATTGCAGAACACCACACATATATGCCCTGAACCTGTACCCCTCCATAACCTCCCTGTCTCACTGGGACTTCCCAACGCAGAACTCTACACAAATATGCCCTGAACCTGTAGCCTCCATAACCTCCCTGTCTCACTGGAACGTACCATTGCAGAACACTACACAAATATGCCCTGAACCCGTACCCGTCCATAACCTCCCTGTCTCAGTGGTACGTCACACTGCAGAACTCCACACAAATATGCAAGAACCTGTACCCTCCATAACCTCCCTGTCTCACTGGAAAGTACCAATGCAGAACTCCACACAAATATGCCCTGAACCTGTACCCCTCCATAACCTCCCTGTCTCACTGGAACGCACCAATGCCGAACTCCACAAAAATATGTCCTGAACCTATACCGTGCATAACCTCCCTGTCTCACTGGAACGTACCAATGCAGAAAGTCCACAAAAATATGCCCTGAACCTGTACCCGTCCATAACCTCCTTGTCTCACTGGAACGTCCCAACGCAGAACTCCACACAAATATGCCCAGAACCTGTACCCCTGCATAACCTCCCTGTCACACTGGAACGTACCATTGCAGAACACCACACAAATATGCCCTGAACCTGTACCCAACCATAACCTCCCTGACTCACTGGAACGTACCAATGCAGAAGTCCACACAAATATGCCCTGAACCTGTACCCGTCCAGAACCTCCTTGTCTCACTGGAACGTCCCAACGCAGAACTCCACACAAATATGCCCTGAACCTGTACCCTCCATAACCTCCCTGTCTCACTGGAACGTACCATTGCAGAACACCACACAAATATGCCCTGAACCTGTACCCCTCCATAACCTCCCTGTCTCACTGGGACGTCCCAACGCAGAACTCTACACAAATATGCCCTGAACCTGTACCCTCCATAACCTCCCTGTCTCACTGGAACTTACCATTGCAGAACACTACACAAATATGCCCTGAACCCGTACCCGTCCATAACCTCCCTGTCTCAGTGGTACGTCACACTGCAGAACTCCACACAAATATGCAAGAACCTGTACCCTCCATAACCTCCCTATCTCACTGGAAAGTACCAATGCAGAACTACACACAAATATGCCGTGAACCTGTACCCCTCCATAACTTCCCTGTCTCACTAGAAAGTACCAATGCAGAACTCCACACAAATATGCCATGAACCTGTACCCTCCATAACCTCCCTGTCTCACTGGAAAGTACCAATGCAAAACTCCACACAAGTCTGCCCTGAACCTGTACCCGTCCATAACCTCCCTGTCTCACTGGAACGTACCACTGCAGAACTCCACACAAATATGTCCGGAAACTGTACACTCCATAACCTCCCTGTCTCACTGGAACGTACCAATGCAGAACTACACACAAATATGCCCTGAACCTGTACCACTCCATAACCTCCTTGTCTCACTGGAACGTACCAATGCAGAACACCACACAAATATGCCCTAAATCTGTACCCCTCCATAACGTCCCTGTCCCACTGGAACGTACCAATGCAGAACTCCTCAAAAATATGCCCTGAACCTGTACCGTGCATAACCTCCCTGTCTCACTGGAACGTACCAATGCAGAAGTCCACACCAATATGCCCTGAACCTGTACCCGTCCATAACCTCCTTGTCTCACTGGAACGTCCCAACGCAGAACTCCACAGAAATATGCCCTGAACCTGTACCCTCCATAACCTCCCTGTCTCACTGGAACGTACCATTGCAGAACACTACACAAATATGCCCTGAACCTGTACCCCTCCATAACCTCCCTGTCTCACTGGAACGTCCCAACGCAGAACTCTACACAAATATGCCCTGAACCAGTACCCTTCATAACCTCTCTCTCTCACTGGAACGTACCAATGTAGAACTCCACACAAATATGACCTGAACCGGTACCCCTCCATAATCTCCCTGTCTCACTGGAACGTACCAATGCAGAACACGACACAAATATGCCCTGAACCTGTACCCCACCATAACCTCCCTGTCTCACTGGAACTTACCATTGCAGAACACCACACAAATATGCCCAGAACCTGTACCCCTCCATAACCTCCCTGTCTCACTGGAACGTACCATTGCAGAACACCACACAAATATGCCCTGAACCTGTACCCCTCCATAACCTCCCTGTCTCACTGGAACGTACCAATGCAGAACTCCACACAAATAAGCCCTGAACCTGTACCCCTCCATAACCTCCCTGTCTCACTGGAACGCACCAATGCCGAACTCCACTCAAATATGCCCTGAACCTATACCGTGCATAACCTCCCTGTCTCACTGGAACGTCCCAACGCAGAACTCCACACAAATATGCCCTGAACCTGTACCCCTCCATAACCTCCCTGTCTCACTGGGACGTCCCAACGCAGAACTCTACACAAATATGCCCTGAACCTGTACCCTCCATAACCTCCCTGTCTCACTGGAACTTACCATTGCAGAACACTACACAAATATGCCCTGAACCCGTACCCGTCCATAACCTCCCTGTCTCAGTGGTACGTCACACTGCAGAACTCCACACAAATATGCAAGAACCTGTACCCTCCATAACCTCCCTATCTCACTGGAAAGTACCAATGCAGAACTACACACAAATATGCCCTGAACCTGTACCCCTCCATAACTTCCCTGTCTCACTAGAAAGTACCAATGCAGAACTCCACACAAATATGCCATGAACCTGTACCCTCCATAACCTCCCTGTCTCACAGGAAAGTACCAATGCAAAACTCCACACAAGTCTGCCCTGAACCTGTACCCGTCCATAACCTCCCTGTCTCACTGGAACGTACCACTGCAGAACTCCACACAAATATGCCCGGAAACTGTACACTCCATAACCTCCCTGTCTCACTGGAACGTACCAATGCAGAACTACACACAAATATGCCCTGAACCTGTACCACTCCATAACCTCCTTGTCTCACTGGAACGTACCAATGCAGAACACCACACAAATATGCCCTAAATCTGTACCCCTCCATAACCTCCCTGTCCCACTGGAACGTACCAATGCAGAACTCCTCAAAAATATGCCCTGAACCTGTACCGTGCATAACCTCCCTGTCTCACTGGAACGTACCAATGCAGAAGTCCACACCAATATGCCCTGAACCTGTACCCGTCCATAACCTCCTTGTCTCACTGGAACGTCCCAACGCAGAACTCCACAGAAATATGCCCTGAACCTGTACCCTCCATAACCTCCCTGTCTCACTGGAACGTACCATTGCAGAACACTACACAAATATGCCCTGAACCTGTACCCCTCCATAACCTCCCTGTCTCACTGGAACGTCCCAACGCAGAACTCTACACAAATATGCCCTGAACCAGTACCCTTCATAACCTCTCTCTCTCACTGGAACGTACCAATGCAGAACTCCACACAAATATGACCTGAACCGGTACCCCTCCATAATCTCCCTGTCTCACTGGAACGTACCAATGCAGAACACGACACAAATATGCCCTGAACCTGTACCCCACCATAACCTCCCTGTCTCACTGGAACTTACCATTGCAGAACACCACACAAATATGCCCAGAACCTGTACCCCTCCATAACCTCCCTGTCTCACTGGAACGTACCATTGCAGAACACCACACAAATATGCCCTGAACCTGTACCCCTCCATAACCTCCCTGTCTCACTGGAACGTACCAATGCAGAACTCCACACAAATAAGCCCTGAACCTGTACCCCTCCATAACCTCCCTGTCTCACTGGAACGCACCAATGCCGAACTCCACTCAAATATGCCCTGAACCTATACCGTGCATAACCTCCCTGTCTCACTGGAACGTCCCAACGCAGAACTCCACACAAATATGCCCAGAACCTGTACCCCTCCATAACCTCCCTGTCACACTGGAACGTACCATTGCAGAACACCACACAAATATGCCCTGAACCTGTACACAACCATAACCTCCCTGACTCACTGGAACGTACCAATGCAGAAGTCCACACAAATATGCCCTGAACCTGTACCCGTCCATAACCTCCTTGTCTCACTGGAACGTCCCAACGCAGAACTCCACACAAATATGCCCTGAACCTGTACCCTCCATAACCTCCCTGTCTCACTGGAACGTACCATTGCAGAACACCACACAAATATGCCCTGAACCTGTACCCCTCCATAATCTCCCTGTCTCACTGGGACGTCCCAACGCAGAACTCTACACAAATATGCCCTGAACCTGTACCCTCCATAACCTCCCTGTCTCACTGGAACTTACCATTGCAGAACACTACACAAATATGCCCTGAACCCGTACCCGTCCATAACCTCCCTGTCTCAGTGGTACGTCACACTGCAGAACTCCACACAAATATGCAAGAACCTGTACCCTCCATAACCTCCCTGTCTCACTGGAAAGTACCAATGCAGAACTACACACAAATATGCCCTGAACCTGTACCCCTCCATAACTTCCCTGTCTCACTAGAAAGTACCAATGCAGAACTCCACACAAATATGCCATGAACCTGTACCCTCCATAACCTCCCTGTCTCACTGGAAAGTACCAATGCAAAACTCCACACAAGTCTGCCCTGAACCTGTATCCGTCCATAACCTCCCTGTCTCACTGGAACGTACCACTGCAGAACTCCACACAAATATGCCCGGAAACTGTACACTCCATAACCTCCCTGTCTCACTGGAACGTACCAATGCAGAACTACACACAAATATGCCCTGAACCTGTACCACTCCATAACCTCCTTGTCTCACTGGAACGTACCAATGCAGAACTCCACACAAATAAGCCCTGAACCTGTACCCCTCCATAACCTCACTGTCTCACTGGAACGCACCAATGCCGAACTCCACTCAAATATGCCCTGAACTTATACCGTGCATAACCTCCCTGTCTCACTGGAACGTCCCAACGCAGAACTCCACACAAATATGCCCAGAACCTGTACCCCTCCATAACCTCCCTGTCACACTGGAACGTACCATTGCAGAACACCACACAAATATGCCCTGAACCTGTACCCAACCATAACCTCCCTGACTCACTTGAACGTACCAATGCAGAAGTCCACACAAATATGCCCTGAACCTGTACCCGTCCATAACCTCCTTGTCTCACTGGAACGTCCCAACGCAGAACTCCACACAAATATGCCCTGAACCTGTACCCTCCATAACCTCCCTGTCTCACTGGAACGTACCATTGCAGAACACCACACAAATATGCCCTGAACCTGTACCCCTCCATAACCTCCCTGTCTCACTGGGACGTCCCAACGCAGAACTCTACACAAATATGCCCTGAACCTGTACCCTCCATAACCTCCCTGTCTCACTGGAACTTACCATTGCAGAACAGTACACAAATATGCCCTGAACCCGTACCCGTCCATAACCTCCCTGTCTCAGTGGTACGTCACACTGCAGAACTCCACACAAATATGCAAGAACCTGTACCCTCCATAACCTCCCTGTCTCACTGGAAAGTACCAATGCAGAACTACACACAAATATGCCCTGAACCTGTACCCCTCCATAACTTCCCTGTCTCACTAGAAAGTACCAATGCAGAACTCCACACAAATATGCCATGAACCTGTACCCTCCATAACCTCCCTGTCTCACTGGAAAGTACCAATGCAAAACTCCACACAAGTCTGCCCTGAACCTGTACCCGTCCATAACCTCCCTGTCTCACTGGAACGTACCACTGCAGAACTCCACACAAATATGCCCGGAAACTGTACACTCCATAACCTCCCTGTCTCACTGGAACGTACCAATGCAGAACTACACACAAATATGCCCTGAACCTGTACCACTCCATAACCTCCTTGTCTCACTGGAACGTACCAATGCAGAACACCACACAAATATGCCCTAAATCTGTACCCCTCCATAACCTCCCTGTCCCACTGGAACGTACCAATGCAGAACTCCTCAAAAATATGCCCTGAACCTGTACCGTGCATAACCTCCCTGTCTCACTGGAACGTACCAATGCAGAAGTCCACACCAATATGCCCTGAACCTGTACCCGTCCATAACCTCCTTGTCTCACTGGAACGTCCCAACGCAGAACTCCACAGAAATATGCCCTGAACCTGTACCCTCCATAACCTCCCTGTCTCACTGGAACGTACCATTGCAGAACACTACACAAATATGCCCTGAACCAGTACCCTTCATAACCTCTCTCTCTCACTGGAACGTACCAATGCAGAACTCCACACAAATATGCCCTGAACCTGTACCCGTCCATAACCTCCTTGTCTCACTGGAACGTCCCAACGCAGAACTCCACACAAATATGCCCTGAACCTGTACCCTCCATAACCTCCCTGTCTCATTGGAACGTACCATTGCAGAACACCACACAAATATGCCGTGAACCTGTACCCCTCCATAACCTCCCTGTCTCACTGGAACGTCCCAACGCAGAACTCTACACAAATATGCCCTGAACCTGTACCCTCCATAACCTCCCTGTCTCACTGGAACGTACCATTGCAGAACACCACACAAATATGCCCAGAACCTGTACCCCTCCATAACCTCCCTGTCTCATTGGAATGTACCATTGCAGAACACCACACAAATATGCCCTGAACCTGTACCCCTCCATAACCTCCCAGTCTCACTGGAACGTACCAATGCAGAACTCCACACAAATATGCCCTGAACCTGTACCCCTCCATAACCTCCCTGTCTCACTTTTACGTACCATTGCAGAACTCCACACAAATATGCCCTGAACCTGTACCCTTCCATAACCTCCCTGTCTCACTGGAACGTACCATTGCAGAACACCACACAAATATGCCCTGAACCTGTACCCCTCCATAACCTCCCTGTCTCGCTGGAACGTCCCAACGCAGAACACCACACAAATATGCCCTGAACCTGTACCCTCCATAACCTCCCTGTCTCACTGGAACGTACCATTGCAGAACACCACACAAATATGCCCAGAACCTGTACCCCTCCATAACCTCCCTGTCTCACTGGAACGTACCATTGCAGAACACTACACAAATATGCCCTGAACCTGTACTCGTCCATAACCTCCCTGTCTGAGTGGTACGTCACACTGCAGAACTCCACACAAATATGCCATGAACCTGTACCCTCCATAACCTCCCTGTCTCACTGGAAAGTACCAATGCAGAACACCACACAAATATGCCCTGTTCCTGTACCCCTCCATAAACTCCCTGTCTCACTGGAACGTACCAATGCAGAACTGTACACAAATATACCCTGAACCTGTACCCTCCATAACCTCCCTGTCTCACTGGAATGTACCAATGCAGAACTACACACAAATATGCCCTGAACCTGTACCACTCCATAACCTCCCTGTCTCACTGGAACGTACCAATGCAGAACTCCACACAAATATGCCCTGAACCTGTACCCCTCCATAACCGCCCTGTCCCACTGGAACGTACGAATGCAGAACTCCTCAAAAATATGCCCTGAACCTGTACCCCTCCATAACCTCCCTGTCTCACTGGAACGTACGAATGCAGAACTCCATACAAATATGCCCTGCAGCTGTACCCCTCCATAACCTCCCTGTGTCACGGGAACGTACAAATGCAGAACTCCTCACAAATATGCCCTGTTCCTGTACCCCTCCATAAACTCCCTGTCTCACTGGAACGTACCAATGCAGAACTGTACACAAATATACCCTGAACCTGTACCCTCCATAACCTCCCTGTCACACTGGAAAGTACCAATGCAGAACTCCACACAAATATGCTCTGAACCTGTACCCCTCTATTACCTCCTTGTCTCACTGGAACGTACCAATGCAGATCTCCACAAAAATATGCACTGAACCGGTACCCCTCCATAACCTCCCTGTCTCACTGGAACGTACCAATGCAGAACACGACACAAATATGCCCTGAACCTGTACCCCACCATAACCTCCCTGTCTCACTGGAACTTACCATTGCAGAACACCACACAAAAATGCCCAGAACCTGTACCCCTCCATAACCTCCCTGTCTCACTGGAACGTACCATTGCAGAACACCACACAAATATGCCCTGAACCTGTACCCCTCCATAACCTCCCTGTCTCACTGGAACGTACCAATGCAGAACTCCACAAAAATAAGCCCTGAACCTGTACCCCTCCATAACCTCCCTGTCTCACTGGAACGCACCAATGCCGAACTCCACTCAAATATGCCCTGAACCTATACCGTGCATAACCTCCCTGTCTCACTGGAACGTCCCAACGCAGAACTCCACACAAATATGCCCAGAACCTGTACCCCTCCATAACCTCCCTGTCACACTGGAACGTACCATTGCAGAACACCACACAAATATGCCCTGAACCTGTACCCAACCATAACCTCCCTGACTCACTGGAACGTACCAATGCAGAAGTCCACACAAATATGCCCTGAACCTGTACCCGTCCATAACCTCCTTGTCTCACTGGAACGTCCCAACGCAGAACTCCACACAAATATGCCCTGAACCTGTACCCTCCATAACCTCCCTGTCTCACTGGAACGTACCATTGCAGAACACCACACAAATAGGCCCTGAACCTGTACCCCTCCATAACCTCCCTGTCTCACTGGGACGTCCCAACGCAGAACTCTACACAAATATGCCCTGAACCTGTACCCTCCATAACCTCCCTGTCTCACTGGAACTTACCATTGCAGAACACTACACAAATATGCCCTGAACCCGTACCCGTCCATAACCTCCCTGTCTCAGTGGTACGTCACACTGCAGAACTCCACACAAATATGCAAGAACCTGTACCCTCCATAACCTCCCTGTCTCACTGGAAAGTACCAATGCAGAACTACACACAAATATGCCCTGAACCTGTACCCCTCCATAACTTCCCTGTCTCACTAGAAAGTACCAATGCAGAACTCCACACAAATATGCCATGAACCTGTACCCTCCATAACCTCCCTGTCTCACTGGAAAGTACCAATGCAAAACTCCACACAAGTCTGCCCTGAACCTGTACCCGTCCATAACCTCCCTGTCTCACTGGAACGTACCACTGCAGAACTTCACACAAATATGCCCGGAAACTGTACACTCCATAACTTCCCTGTCTCACTGGAACGTACCAATGCAGAACTACACACAAATATGCCCTGAACCTGTACCAGTCCATAACCTCCTTGTCTCACTGGAACGTACCAATGCAGAACACCACACAAATATGCCCTAAATCTGTACCCCTCCATAACCTCCCTGTCCCACTGGAACGTACCAATGCAGAACTCCTCAAAAATATGCCCTGAACCTGTACCGTGCATAACCTCCCTGTCTCACTGGAACGTACCAATGCAGAAGTCCACACCAATATGCCCTGAACCTGTACCCGTCCATAACCTCCTTGTCTCACTGGAACGTCCCAACGCAGAACTCCACAGAAATATGCCCTGAACCTGTACCCTCCATAACCTCCCTGTCTCACTGGAACGTACCATTGCAGAACACTACACAAATATGCCCTGAACCAGTACCCTTCATAACCTCTCTCTCTCACTGGAACGTACCAATGCAGAACTCCACACAAATATGACCTGAACCGGTACCCCTCCATAATCTCCCTGTCTCACTGGAACGTACCAATGCAGAACACGACACAAATATGCCCTGAACCTGTACCCCACCATAAGCTCCCTGTCTCACTGGAACTTACCATTGCAGAACACCACACAAATATGCCCAGAACCTGTACCCCTCCATAACCTCCCTGTCTCACTGGAACGTACCATTGCAGAACACCACACAAATATGCCCTGAACCTGTACCCCTCCATAACCTCCCTGTCTCACTGGAACGTACCAATGCAGAACTCCACACAAATAAGCCCTGAACCTGTACCCCTCCATAACCTCCCTGTCTCACTGGAACGCACCAATGCCGAACTCCACTCAAATATGCCCTGAACCTATACCGTGCATAACCTCCCTGTCTCACTGGAACGTACCAATGCAGAAGTCCACACCAATATGCACTGAACCTGTACCCGTCCATAACCTCCTTGTCTCACTGGAACGTCCCAACGCAGAACTCCACACAAATATGCCCTGAACCTGTACCCTCCATAACCTCCCTGTCTCATTGGAACGTACCATTGCAGAACACCACACAAATATGCCGTGAACCTGTACCCCTCCATAACCTCCCTGTCTCACTGGAACGTCCCAACGCAGAACTCTACACAAATATGCCCTGAACCTGTACCCTCCATAACCTCCCTGTCTCACTGGAACGTACCATTGCAGAACACCACACAAATATGCCCAGAACCTGTACCCCTCCATAACCTCCCTGTCTCATTGGAATGTACCATTGCAGAACACCACACAAATATGCCCTGAACCTGTACCCCTCCATAACCTCCCAGTCTCACTGGAACGTACCAATGCAGAACTCCACACAAATATGCCCTGAACCTGTACCCCTCCATAACCTCCCTGTCTCACTTTTACGTACCATTGCAGAACTCCACACAAATATGCCCTGAACCTGTACCCTTCCATAACCTCCCTGTCTCACTGGAACGTACCATTGCAGAACACCACACAAATATGCCCTGAACCTGTACCCCTCCATAACCTCCCTGTCTCGCTGGAACGTCCCAACGCAGAACACCACACAAATATGCCCTGAACCTGTACCCTCCATAACCTCCCTGTCTCACTGGAACGTACCATTGCAGAACACCACACAAATATGCCCAGAACCTGTACCCCTCCATAACCTCCCTGTCTCACTGGAACGTACCATTGCAGAACACTACACAAATATGCCCTGAACCTGTACTCGTCCATAACCTCCCTGTCTGAGTGGTACGTCACACTGCAGAACTCCACACAAATATGCCATGAACCTGTACCCTCCATAACCTCCCTGTCTCACTGGAAAGTACCAATGCAGAACACCACACAAATATGCCCTGTTCCTGTACCCCTCCATAAACTCCCTGTCTCACTGGAACGTACCAATGCAGAACTGTACACAAATATACCCTGAACCTGTACCCTCCATAACCTCCCTGTCTCACTGGAATGTACCAATGCAGAACTACACACAAATATGCCCTGAACCTGTACCACTCCATAACCTCCCTGTCTCACTGGAACGTACCAATGCAGAACTCCACACAAATATGCCCTGAACCTGTACCCCTCCATAACCGCCCTGTCCCACTGGAACGTACGAATGCAGAACTCCTCAAAAATATGCCCTGAACCTGTACCCCTCCATAACCTCCCTGTCTCACTGGAACGTACGAATGCAGAACTCCATACAAATATGCCCTGCAGCTGTACCCCTCCATAACCTCCCTGTGTCACGGGAACGTACCAATGCAGAACTCCTCACAAATATGCCCTGTTCCTGTACCCCTCCATAAACTCCCTGTCTCACTGGAACGTACCAATGCAGAACTGTACACAAATATACCCTGAACCTGTACCCTCCATAACCTCCCTGTCACACTGGAAAGTACCAATGCAGAACTCCACACAAATATGCTCTGAACCTGTACCCCTCTATTACCTCCTTGTCTCACTGGAACGTACCAATGCAGATCTCCACAAAAATATGCACTGAACCGGTACCCCTCCATAACCTCCCTGTCTCACTGGAACGTACCAATGCAGAACACGACACAAATATGCCCTGAACCTGTACCCCACCATAACCTCCCTGTCTCACTGGAACTTACCATTGCAGAACACCACACAAAAATGCCCAGAACCTGTACCCCTCCATAACCTCCCTGTCTCACTGGAACGTACCATTGCAGAACACCACACAAATATGCCCTGAACCTGTACCCCTCCATAACCTCAATGTCTCACTGGAACGCACCAATGCCGAACTCCACTCAAATATGCCCTGAACCTATACCGTGCATAACCTCCCTGTCTCACTGGAACGTCCCAACGCAGAACTCCACACAAATATGCCCTGAACCTGTACCCTCCATAACCTCCCTGTCTCACTGGAACGTCCCAACGCAGAACTCTACACAAATATGCCCTGAACCTGTACCCTCCATAACCTCCCTGTCTCACTGGAACGTACCATTGCACAACACCACACGAATATGCCCAGAACCTGTACCCCTCCATAACCTCCCTGTCTCACTGGAACGTACCATTGCAGAACACCACACAAATATGCCCTGAACCTGTACCCCTCCATAACCTCCCTGTCTCACTCGAACGTCCCAACGCAGAACTCCACACAAATATGCCCTGAACCTGTACCCTCCATAACCTCCCTGTCTCACTGGAACGTACCATTGCACAGCACTACACAAATATGCCCAGAACCTGTACCCCTCCATAACCTCCCTGTCTCACTGGAACGTACCATTGCAGAACACCACACAAATATGCCCTGAACAAGTACCCGTCCATAACCTCCCTGTCTCACTGGAACGTCCCACTGCAGAACTCCACACAAATATGCCATGAACCTGTACCCTCCATAACCTCCCTGTCTCACTAGAAAGTACCAATGCAGAGCTCCACACAAATATGCCATGAACCTGTACCCGTCCATAACCTCCCTGTCTCACTGGAACGTACCACGGCAGAACTCCACACAAATATGCCGGGAAACTGTACCCGTCCATAACCTCCTTGTCTCACTGGAACGTCCCAACGCAGAACTCCACACAAATATGCCCTGAACCTGTACCCTCCATAACCTCCCTGTCTCACTGGAACTTACCATTGCAGAACACTACACAAATATGCCCTGAACCCGTACCCGTCCATAACCTCCCTGTCTCAGTGGTACGTCACACTGCAGAACTCCACACAAATATGCAAGAACCTGTACCCTCCATAACCTCCCTGTCTCACTGGAAAGTACCAATGCAGAACTCCACACAAATATGCCCTGAACCTGTACCCCTCCATAACTTCCCTGTCTCACTAGAAAGTACCAATGCAGAACTCCACACAAATATGCCATGAACCTGTACCCTCCATAACCTCCCTGTCTCACTGGAAAGTACCAATGCAAAACTCCACACAAGTCTGCCCTGAACCTGTACCCGTCCATAACCTCCCTGTCTCACTGGAACGTACCACTGCAGAACTCCACACAAATATGCCCGGAAACTGTACACTCCATAACCTCCCTGTCTCACTGGAACGTACCAATGCAGAACTACACACAAATATGCCCTGAACCTGTACCACTCCATAACCTCCTTGTCTCACTGGAACGTACCAATGCAGAACACCACACAAATATGCCCTAAATCTGTACCCCTCCATAACCTCCCTGTCCCACTGGAACGTACCAATGCAGAACTCCTCAAAAATATGCCCTGAACCGGTACCGTGCATAACCTCCCTGTCTCACTGGAACGTACCAATGCAGAAGTCCACACCAATATGCCCTGAACCTGTACCCGTCCATAACCTCCTTGTCTCACTGGAACGTCCCAACGCAGAACTCCACAGAAATATGCCCTGAACCTGTACCCTCCATAACCTCCCTGTCTCACTGGAACGTACCATTGCAGAACACTACACAAATATGCCCTGAACCTGTACCCCTCCATAACCTCCCTGTCTCACTGGAACGTCCCAACGCAGAACTCTACACAAATATGCCCTGAACCAGTACCCTTCATAACCTCTCTCTCTCACTGGAACGTACCAATGCAGAACTCCACACAAATATGACCTGAACCGGTACCCCTCCATAATCTCCCTGTCTCACTGGAACGTACCAATGCAGAACACGACACAAATATGCCCTGAACCTGTACCCCACCATAACCTCCCTGTCTCACTGGAACTTACCATTGCAGAACACCACACAAATATGCCCAGAACCTGTACCCCTCCATAACATCCCTGTCTCACTGGAACGTACCATTGCAGAACACCACACAAATATGCCCTGAACCAGTACCCCTCCATAACCTCCCTGTCTCACTGGAACGTACCAATGCAGAACTCCACACAAATAAGCCCTGAACCTGTACCCCTCCATAACCTCCCTGTCTCACTGGAACGCACCAATGCCGAACTCCACTCAAATATGCCCTGAACCTATACCGTGCATAACCTCCCTGTCTCACTGGAACGTACCAATGCAGAAGTCCACACCAATATGCACTGAACCTGTACCCGTCCATAACCTCCTTGTCTCACTGGAACGTCCCAACGCAGAACTCCACACAAATATGCACTGAACCTGTACCCTCCATAACCTCCCTATCTCAATGGAACGTACCATTGCAGAACACCACACAAATATGCCGTGAACCTGTACCCCTTGATAACCTCCCTGTCTCACTGGAACGTCCCAACGCAGAACTCTACACAAATATGCCCTGAACCTGTACCCTCCATAACCTCCCTATCTCAATGGAACGTACCATTGCAGAACACCACACAAATATGCCGTGAACCTGTACCCCTCGATAACCTCCCTGTCTCACTGGAACGTCCCAACGCAGAACTCTACACAAATATGCCCTGAACCTGTACCCTCCATAACCTCCCTGTCTCACTGGAACGTACCATTGCAGAACACCACACAAATATGCCCAGAACCTGTACCCCTCCATAACCTCCCTGTCTCATTGGAATGTACCATTGCAGAACACCACACAAATATGCCCTGAACCTGTACCCCTCCATAACCTCCCAGTCTCACTGGAATGTACCAATGCAGAACTCCACACAAATATGCCCTGAACCTGTACCCCTCCATAACCTCCCTGTCTCACTTTTACGTACCATTGCAGAACTCCACACAAATATGCCCTGAACCTGTACCCTTCCATAACCTCCCTGTCTCACTGGAACGTACCATTGCAGAACACCACACAAATATCCCCTGAACCTGTACCCCTCCATAACCTCCCTGTCTCGCTGGAACGTCCCAACGCAGAACACCACACAAATATGCCCTGAACCTGTACCCTCCATAACCTCCCTGTCTCACTGGAACGTACCATTGCAGAACACCACACAAATATGCCCAGAACCTGTACCCCTCCATAACCTCCCTGTCTCACTGGAACGTACCATTGCAGAACACTACACAAATATGCCCTGAACCTGTACTCGTCCATAACCTCCCTGTCTGAGTGGTACGTCACACTGCAGAACTCCACACAAATATGCCATGAACCTGTACCCTCCATAACCTCCCTGTCTCACTGGAAAGTACCAATGCAGAACACCACACAAATATGCCCTGTTCCTGTACCCCTCCATAAACTCCCTGTCTCACTGGAACGTACCAATGCAGAACTGTACACAAATATACACTGAACCTGTACCCTCCATAACCTCCCTGTCTCACTGGAATGTACCAATGCAGAACTACACACAAATATGCCCTGAACCTGTACCACTCCATAACCTCCCTGTCTCACTGGAACGTACCAATGCAGAACTCCACACAAATATGCCCTGAACCTGTACCCCTCCATAACCGCCCTGTCCCACTGGAACGTACGAATGCAGAACTCCTCAAAAATATGCCCTGAACCTGTACCCCTCCATAACCTCCCTGTCTCACTGGAACGTACGAATGCAGAACTCCATACAAATATGCCCTGCAGCTGTACCCCTCCATAACCTCCCTGTGTCACGGGAACGTACCAATGCAGAACTCCTCACAAATATGCCCTGTTCCTGTACCCATCCATAAACTCCCTGTCTCACTGGAACGTACCAATGCAGAACTGTACACAAATATACCCTGAACCTGTACCCTCCATAACCTCCCTGTCACACTGGAAAGTACCAATGCAGAACTCCTCAAAAATATGCCCTGAACCTGTACCCCTCCATAACCTCCCTGTCTCACTGGAACGTACGAATGCAGAACTCCATACAAATATGCCCTGCAGCTGTACCCCTCCATAACCTCCCTGTGTCACGGGAACGTACCAATGCAGAACTCCTCACAAATATGCCCTGTTCCTGTACCCCTCCATAAACTCCCTGTCTCACTGGAACGTACCAATGCAGAACTGTACACAAATATACCCTGAACCTGTACCCTCCATAACCTCCCTGTCACACTGGAAAGTACCAATGCAGAACTCCACACAAATATGCTCTGAACCTGTACCCCTCTATTACCTCCTTGTCTCACTGGAACGTACCAATGCAGATCTCCACAAAAATATGCACTGAACCGGTACCCCTCCATAACCTCCCTGTCTCACTGGAACGTACCAATGCAGAACACGACACAAATATGCCCTGAACCTGTACCCCACCATAACCTCCCTGTCTCACTGGAACTTACCATTGCAGAACACCACACAAAAATGCCCAGAACCTGTACCCCTCCATAACCTCCCTGTCTCACTGGAACGTACCATTGCAGAACACCACACAAATATGCCCTGAACCTGTACCCCTCCATAACCTCAATGTCTCACTGGAACGCACCAATGCCGAACTCCACTCAAATATGCCCTGAACCTATACCGTGCATAACCTCCCTGTCTCACTGGAACGTCCAAACGCAGAACTCCACACAAATATGCCCTGAACCTGTACCCTCCATAACCTCCCTGTCTCACTGGAACGTCCCAACGCAGAACTCTACACAAATATGCCCTGAACCTGTACCCTCCATAACCTCCCTGTCTCACTGGAACGTACCATTGCACAACACCACACGAATATGCCCAGAACCTGTACCCCTCCATAACCTCCCTGTCTCACTGGAACGTACCATTGCAGAACACCACACAAATATGCCCTGAACCTGTACCCCTCCATAACCTCCCTGTCTCACTCGAACGTCCCAACGCAGAACTCCACACAAATATGCCCTGAACCTGTACCCTCCATAACCTCCCTGTCTCACTGGAACGTACCATTGCACAGCACTACACAAATATGCCCAGAACCTGTACCCCTCCATAACCTCCCTGTCTCACTGGAACGTACCATTGCAGAACACCACACAAATATGCCCTGAACAAGTACCCGTCCATAACCTCCCTGTCTCACTGGAACGTCCCACTGCAGAACTCCACACAAATATGCCATGAACCTGTACCCTCCATAACCTCCCTGTCTCACTAGAAAGTACCAATGCAGAGCTCCACACAAATATGCCATGAACCTGTACCCGTCCATAACCTCCCTGTCTCACTGGAACGTACCACGGCAGAACTCCACACAAATATGCCGGGAAACTGTACCCGTCCATAACCTCCTTGTCTCACTGGAACGTCCCAACGCAGAACTCCACACAAATATGCCCTGAACCTGTACCCTCCATAACCTCCCTGTCTCACTGGAACTTACCATTGCAGAACACTACACAAATATGCCCTGAACCCGTACCCGTCCATAACCTCCCTGTCTCAGTGGTACGTCACACTGCAGAACTCCACACAAATATGCAAGAACCTGTACCCTCCATAACCTCCCTGTCTCACTGGAAAGTACCAATGCAGAACTCCACACAAATATGCCCTGAACCTGTACCCCTCCATAACTTCCCTGTCTCACTAGAAAGTACCAATGCAGAACTCCACACAAATATGCCATGAACCTGTACCCTCCATAACCTCCCTGTCTCACTGGAAAGTACCAATGCAAAACTCCACACAAGTCTGCCCTGAACCTGTACCCGTCCATAACCTCCCTGTCTCACTGGAACGTACCACTGCAGAACTCCACACAAATATGCCCGGAAACTGTACACTCCATAACCTCCCTGTCTCACTGGAACGTACCAATGCAGAACTACACACAAATATGCCCTGAACCTGTACCACTCCATAACCTCCTTGTCTCACTGGAACGTACCAATGCAGAACACCACACAAATATGCCCTAAATCTGTACCCCTCCATAACCTCCCTGTCCCACTGGAACGTACCAATGCAGAACTCCTCAAAAATATGCCCTGAACCGGTACCGTGCATAAACTCCCTGTCTCACTGGAACGTACCAATGCAGAAGTCCACACCAATATGCCCTGAACCTGTACCCGTCCATAACCTCCTTGTCTCACTGGAACGTCCCAACGCAGAACTCCACAGAAATATGTCCTGAACCTGTACCCTCCATAACCTCCCTGTCTCACTGGAACGTACCATTGCAGAACACTACACAAATATGCCCTGAACCTGTACCCCTCCATAACCTCCCTGTCTCACTGGAACGTCCCAACGCAGAACTCTACACAAATATGCCCTGAACCAGTACCCTTCATAACCTCTCTCTCTCACTGGAACGTACCAATGCAGAACTCCACACAAATATGACCTGAACCGGTACCCCTCCATAATCTCCCTGTCTCACTGGAACGTACCAATGCAGAACACGACACAAATATGCCCTGAACCTGTACCCCACCATAACCTCCCTGTCTCACTGGAACTTACCATTGCAGAACACCACACAAATATGCCCAGAACCTGTACCCCTCCATAACATCCCTGTCTCACTGGAACGTACCATTGCAGAACACCACACAAATATGCCCTGAACCTGTACCCCTCCATAACCTCCCTGTCTCACTGGAACGTACCAATGCAGAACTCCACACAAATAAGCCCTGAACCTGTACCCCTCCATAACCTCCCTGTCTCACTGGAACGCACCAATGCCGAACTCCACTCAAATATGCCCTGAACCTATACCGTGCATAACCTCCCTGTCTCACTGGAACGTACCAATGCAGAAGTCCACACCAATATGCACTGAACCTGTACCCGTCCATAACCTCCTTGTCTCACTGGAACGTCCCAACGCAGAACTCCACACAAATATGCACTGAACCTGTACCCTCCATAACCTCCCTATCTCAATGGAACGTACCATTGCAGAACACCACACAAATATGCCGTGAACCTGTACCCCTCGATAACCTCCCTGTCTCACTGGAACGTCCCAACGCAGAACTCTACACAAATATGCCCTGAACCTGTACCCTCCATAACCTCCCTATCTCAATGGAACGTACCATTGCAGAACACCACACAAATATGCCGTGAACCTGTACCCCTCGATAACCTCCCTGTCTCACTGGAACGTCCCAACGCAGAACTCTACACAAATATGCCCTGAACCTGTACCCTCCATAACCTCCCTGTCTCACTGGAACGTACCATTGCAGAACACCACACAAATATGCCCAGAACCTGTACCCCTCCATAACCTCCCTGTCTCATTGGAATGTACCATTGCAGAACACCACACAAATATGCCCTGAACCTGTACCCCTCCATAACCTCCCAGTCTCACTGGAATGTACCAATGCAGAACTCCACACAAATATGCCCTGAACCTGTACCCCTCCATAACCTCCCTGTCTCACTTTTACGTACCATTGCAGAACTCCACACAAATATGCCCTGAACCTGTACCCTTCCATAACCTCCCTGTCTCACTGGAACGTACCATTGCAGAACACCACACAAATATCCCCTGAACCTGTACCCCTCCATAACCTCCCTGTCTCGCTGGAACGTCCCAACGCAGAACACCACACAAATATGCCCTGAACCTGTACCCTCCATAACCTCCCTGTCTCACTGGAACGTACCATTGCAGAACACCACACAAATATGCCCAGAACCTGTACCCCTCCATAACCTCCCTGTCTCACTGGAACGTACCATTGCAGAACACTACACAAATATGCCCTGAACCTGTACTCGTCCATAACCTCCCTGTCTGAGTGGTACGTCACACTGCAGAACTCCACACAAATATGCCATGAACCTGTACCCTCCATAACCTCCCTGTCTCACTGGAAAGTACCAATGCAGAACACCACACAAATATGCCCTGTTCCTGTACCCCTCCATAAACTCCCTGTCTCACTGGAACGTACCAATGCAGAACTGTACACAAATATACACTGAACCTGTACCCTCCATAACCTCCCTGTCTCACTGGAATGTACCAATGCAGAACTACACACAAATATGCCCTGAACCTGTACCACTCCATAACCTCCCTGTCTCACTGGAACGTACCAATGCAGAACTCCACACAAATATGCCCTGAACCTGTACCCCTCCATAACCGCCCTGTCCCACTGGAACGTACGAATGCAGAACTCCTCAAAAATATGCCCTGAACCTGTACCCCTCCATAACCTCCCTGTCTCACTGGAACGTACGAATGCAGAACTCCATACAAATATGCCCTGCAGCTGTACCCCTCCATAACCTCCCTGTGTCACGGGAACGTACCAATGCAGAACTCCTCACAAATATGCCCTGTTCCTGTACCCCTCCATAAACTCCCTGTCTCACTGGAACGTACCAATGCAGAACTGTACACAAATATACCCTGAACCTGTACCCTCCATAACCTCCCTGTCACACTGGAAAGTACCAATGCAGAACTCCACACAAATATGCTCTGAACCTGTACCCCTCTATTACCTCCTTGTCTCACTGGAACGTACCAATGCAGATCTCCACAAAAATATGCACTGAACCGGTACCCCTCCATAACCTCCCTGTCTCACTGGAACGTACCAATGCAGAACACGACACAAATATGCCCTGAACCTGTACCCCACCATAACCTCCCTGTCTCACTGGAACTTACCATTGCAGAACACCACACAAATATGCCCAGAACCTGTACCCCTCCATAACCTCCCTGTCTCACTGGAACGTACCATTGCAGAACACCACACAAATATGCCCTGAACCTGTACCCCTCCATAACCTCAACTTCTCACTGGAACGCACCAATGCCGAACTCCACTCAAATATGCCCTGAACCTATACCGTGCATAACCTCCCTGTCTCACTGGAACGTACCAATGCAGAAGTCCACACCAATATGCCCTGAACCTGTACCCGTCCATAACCTCCTTGTCTCACTGGAACGTCCCAACGCAGAACTCCACACAAATATGCCCTGAACCTGTACCCTCCATAACCTCCCTGTCTCACTGGAACGTACCATTGCAGAACACTACACAAATATGCCCTGAACCTGTACCCCTCCATAACCTCCCTGTCTCACTGGAACGTCCCAACGCAGAACTCTACACAAATATGCCCTGAACCTGTACCCTCCATAACCTCCCTGTCTCACTGGAACGTACCATTGCACAACACCACACGAATATGCCCAGAACCTGTACCCCTCCATAACCTCCCTGTCTCACTGGAACGTACCATTGCAGAACACCACACAAATATGCCCTGAACCTGTACCCCTCCATAACCTCCCTGTCTCACTCGAACGTCCCAACGCAGAACTCCACACAAATATGCCCTGAACCTGTACCCTCCATAACCTCCCTGTCTCACTGGAACGTACCATTGCACAGCACTACACAAATATGCCCAGAACCTGTACCCCTCCATAACCTCCCTGTCTCACTGGAACGTACCATTGCAGAACGCCACACAAATATGCCCTGAACAAGTACCCGTCCATAACCTCCCTGTCTCACTGGAACGTCCCACTGCAGAACTCCACACAAATATGCCATGAACCTGTACCCTCCATAACCTCCCTGTCTCACTAGAAAGTACCAATGCAGAGCTCCACACAAATATGCCATGAACCTGTACCCGTCCATAACCTCCCTGTCTCACTGGAACGTACCACGGCAGAACTCCACACAAATATGCCGGGAAACTGTACCCTCCATCACCGCCCTGTCCCACTGGAACGTACGAATGCAGAACTCCTCAAAAATATGCCCAGAACCTGTACCCCTCCATAACCTCCCTGTCTCACTGGAACGTACGAATGCAGAACTCCATACAAATATGCCCTGCAGCTGTACCCCTCCATAACCTCCCTGTGTCACGGGAACGTAACAATGCAGAACTCCTCACAAATATGCACTGTTCCTGTACCCCTCCATAAACTCCCTGTCTCACTGGAACGTACCAATGCAGAACTGTACACAAATATACCCTGAACCTGTACCCTCCCTAACCTCCCTGTCACACTGGAAAGTACCAATGCAGAACTCCACACAAATATGCTCTGAACCTGTACCCCTCCATTACCTCCTTGTCTCACTGGAACGTACCAATGCAGATCTCCACAAAAATATGACCTGAACCGGTACCCCTCCATAACCTCCCTGTCTCACTGGAACGTACCAATGCAGAACACGACACAAATATGCCCTGAACCTGTACCCCACCATAACCCCCCTGTCTCACTGGAACTTACCATTGCAGAACACCACACAAATATGCCCAGAACGTGTATCCCTCCATAACCTCCCTGTCTCACTGGAACGTACCATTGCAGAACACCACACAAATATGCCCTGAACCTGTACCCCTCCATAACCTCCCTGTCTCACTGGAACGCACCAATGCCGAACTCCACTCAAATATGCCCTGAACCTATACCGTGCATAACCTCCCTGTCTCACTGGAACGTACCAATGCAGAAGTCCACACCAATATGCCCTGAACCTGTACCCGTCCATAACCTCCTTGTCTCACTGGAACGTCCCAACGCAGAACTACACACAAATATGCCCTGAACCTGTACCCTCCATAACCTCCCTGTCTCACTGGAACGTACCATTGCAGAACACTACACAAATATGCCCTGAACCTGTACCCCTCCATAACCTCCCTGTCTCACTGGAACGTCCCAACGCAGAACTCTACACAAATATGCCCTGAACCTGTACCCTCCATAACCTCCCTGTCTCACTGGAACGTACCATTGCACAACACCACACAAATATGCCCAGAACCTGTACCCCTCCATAACCTCCCTGTCTCACTGGAACGTACCATTGCAGAACACCACACAAATATGCCCTGAACCTGTACCCCTCCATAACCTCCCTGTCTCACTGGAACGTACCAATGCAGAAGTCCACACCAATATGCCCTGAACCTGTACCCGCCCATAACCTCCTTGTCTCACTGGAACGTCCCAACGCAGAACTCCACACAAATATGCCCTCAACCTGTACCCTCCATAACCTCCCTGTCTCACTGGAACGTACCATTGCAGAACACTACACAAATATGCCCTGAACCTGTACCCCTCCATAACCTCCCTGTCTCACTGGAACGTCCCAACGCAGATCTCTACACAAATATGCCCTGAACCTGTACCCTCCATAACCTCCCTGTCTCACTGGAACGTACCATTGCACAACACCACACAAATATGCCCAGAACCTGTACCCCTCCATAACCTCCCTGTCTCACTGGAACGTACCATTGCAGAACACCACACAAATATGCCCTGAACCTGTACCCCTCCATAACCTCCCTGTCTCACTCGAACGTCCCAACGCAGAACTCCACACAAATATGCCCTGAACCTGTACCCTCCATAACCTCCCTGTCTCACTGGAACCTACCATTGCACAACACCACACAAATATGCCCTGAACCTGTACCCCTCCATAACCTCCCTGTCTCACTCGAACGTCCCAACGCAGAACTCCACACAAATATGCCCTGAACCTGTACCCTCCATAACCTCCCTGTCTCACTGGAACGTACCATTGCAGAACACCACACAAATATGCCCAGAACCTGTACCCCTGAATAACCTCCCTGTCTCACTGGAACGTACCATTGCAGAACACTACACAAATATGCCCTGAACCTGTACCCGTCCATAACCTCCCTGTCTCAGTGGTACGTCACACTGCAGAACTCCACACAAATATGCTATGAACCTGTACCCTCCATAACCTCCCTGTCTCACTGGAAAGTACCAATGCAGAACTCCACACAAATATGCCCTGAACCTGTACCCCTCCATAACTTCCCTGTCTCACTAGAAAGTACCAATGCAGAACTCCACACAAATATGCCATGAACCTGTACCCTCCAAAACCTCCCTGTCTCACAGGAAAGTACCAATGCAGAACTCCACACAAGTCTGCCCTGAACCTGTACCCGTCCATAACCTCCCTGTCTCACTGGAACGTACCACTGCAGAACTCCACACAAATATGCCCGGAAACTGTACCCTCCATAACCTCCCTGTCTCACTGGAACGTACCAATGCAGAACTACACACAAATATGCCCTGAACCTGTACCACTCCATAACCTCCTTGTCTCACTGGAACGTACCAATGCAGAACTCCACACAAATATGCCCTGAACCTGTACCCCTCAATAACCTCCCTGTCCCACTGGAACGTACCAATGCAGAACTCCTCAAAAGTATGCCCTGAACCTGTACCCCTCCATAACCTCCCTGTCTCACTGGAACGTACGAATGCAGAACTCCATACAAATAGGCCCTGCAACTGTACCCCTCCATAACCTCCCTGTGTCACTGGAACGTACCAATGCAGAACTCCTCACAAATTTGTCCTGTTCCTGTACCCCTCCATAACCTCCCTGTCTCACTGGAACGTACCAATGCAGAACTGTACACAAATATACCCTGAAACTGTACCCTCCATAACCTCCCTGTCTCACTGGAAAGTACCAATGCAGAACTCCACACAAATATGCTCTGAACCTGTAACCCTCCATTACCTCCCTGTCTCACTGGAACGAACAAATGCTGAACTCCACACAAATATGCCCTGAACCAGTACCCTCCATAACCTCCCTCTCTCACTGGAACGTACCAATGCAGAGCTCCACACAAATATGACCTGAACCGGTACCCCTCCATAATCTCCCTGTCTCACTGGAACGTACCAATGCAGAACACCACACAAATATGCCTCGAAACTGTACCCCACCATAACCTCCCTGTCTCACTGGAACTTACCATTGCAGAACACCACACAAATATGCCCTTAACCTGTACCCCTCCATAAACTCCCTGTCTCACTGGAACGTCCCAACGCAGAACTCCACACAAATATGCCCTGAGCATGTACCCTCCATAACCTCCCTGTCTCACTGGAAAGTACCATTGCAGAACACCACACAAATATGCCCTGAACCTGTACCCCTCCATAACCTCCCTGTCTCACTGGAACGCACCAATGCCGAACTCCACTCAAATATGCCCTGAACCTATACCGTGCATAACCTCCCTGTCTCAGTGGTACGTCACACTGCAGAACTACACACAAATATGCCATGAACCTGTACCCTCCATAACCTCCCTGTTTCACTTTAAAGTACCAATGCAGAACTCCACACAAATATGCCATGAACCTGTACCCTCCATAACCTCCCTGTCTCACTGGAAAGTACCAATGCAGAACTCCACACAAATATGCCCTGAACCTGTACCCCTCCATAACCTCCCCGTCTCACTGGAACCTACCAATGCAGAACTCCACAGAAATATGCCCTGACCCTGTACCCCTCCATAACATCCTTGTCTCACTGGATCGTACCAATGCAGAACTCCACACAAATATGCCCGGAAACTGTACCCTCCATAACCTCCCTGTCTCACTGGAACGTACCAATGCAGAACTGCACACAAATATGCCCTGAACCTGTACCACTCCATAACCTCCCTGTCTCACTGGAACTTACCAATGCAGAACTCCACACAAATATGCCCTGAACCTGTACCCCTCCATAACCGCCCTGTCCCACTTGAACGTACCAATGCAGCACTCCTCAAAAATATGCCATGAACCTGTACCCTCCAAAACCTCCCTGTCTCACAGGAAAGTACCAATGCAGAACTCCACACAAGTCTGCCCTGAACCTGTACCCGTCCATAACCTCCCTGTCTCACTGGAACGTACCACTGCAGAACTCCACACAAATATGCCCGGACACTGTACCCTCCATAACCTCCCTGTCTCACTGGAACGTACCAATGCAGAACTACACACAAATATGCCCTGAACCTGTACCACTCCATAACCTCCTTGTCTCACTGGAACGTACCAATGCAGAACTCCACACAAATATGCCCTGAACCTGTACCCCTCCATAACCTCCCTGTCCCACTGGAACGTACCAATGCAGAACTCCTCAAAAATATGCCCTGAACCTGTACCCCTCCATAACCTCCCTGTCTCACTGGAAAGTACGAATGCAGAACTCCATACAAATAGGCCCTGCAACTGTACCCCTCCATAACCTCCCTGTGTCACTGGAACGTACCAATGCAGAACTCCTCACAAATTTGCCCTGTTCCTGTACCCCTCCATAACCTCCCTGTCTCACTGGAACGTACCAATGCAGAACTGTACACAAATATACCCTGAAACTGTACCCTCCATAACCTCCCTGTCTCACTGGAAAGTACCATTGCAGAACACCACACAAATATGCCCTGAACCTGTACCCCTCCATTACCTCCCTGTCTCACTGGAACGCACCAATGCCGAACTCCACTCAAATATGCCCTGAACCTATACCGTGCATAACCTCCCTGTCTCAGTGGTACGTCACACTGCAGAACTACACACAAATATGCCATGAACCTGTACCCTCCATAACCTCCCTGTTTCACTTTAAAGTACCAATGCAGAACTCCACACAAATATGCCATGAACCTGTACCCTCCATAACCTCCCTGTCTCACTGGAAAGTACCAATGCAGAACTCCACACAAATATGCCCTGAACCTGTACCCCTCCATAACCTCCCCGTCTCACTGGAACCTACCAATGCAGAACTCCACAGAAATATGCCCTGACCCTGTACCCCTCCATAACATCCTTGTCTCACTGGATCGTACCAATGCAGAACTCCACACAAATATGCCCGGAAACTGTACCCTCCATAACCTCCCTGTCTCACTGGAACGTACCAATGCAGAACTGCACACAAATATGCCCTGAACCTGTACCACTCCATAACCTCCCTGTCTCACTGGAACTTACCAATGCAGAACTCCACACAAATATGCCCTGAACCTGTACCCCTCCATAACCGCCCTGTCCCACTTGAACGTACCAATGCAGCACTCCTCAAAAATATGCCATGAACCTGTTCCCTCCAATACCTCCCTGTCTCACAGGAAAGTACCAATGCAGAACTCCACACAAGTCTGCCCTGAACCTGTACCCGTCCATAACCTCCCTGTCTCACTGGAACGTACCACTGCAGAACTCCACACAAATATGCCCGGACACTGTACCCTCCATAACCTCCCTGTCTCACTGGAACGTACCAATGCAGAACTACACACAAATATGCCCTGAACCTGTACCACTCCATAACCTCCTTGTCTCACTGGAACGTACCAATGCAGAACTCCACACAAATATGCCCTGAACCTGTACCCCTCCATAACCTCCCTGTCCCACTGGAACGTACCAATGCAGAACTCCTCAAAAATATGCCCTGAACCTGTACCCCTCCATAACCTCCCTGTCTCACTGGAAAGTACGAATGCAGAACTCCATACAAATAGGCCCTGCAACTGTACCCCTCCATAACCTCCCTGTGTCACTGGAACGTACCAATGCAGAACTCCTCACAAATTTGCCCTGTTCCTGTACCCCTCCATAACCTCCCTGTCTCACTGGAACGTACCAATGCAGAACTGTACACAAATATACCCTGAAACTGTACCCTCCATAACCTCCCTGTCTCACTGGAAAGTACCATTGCAGAACACCACACAAATATGCCCTGAACCTGTACCCCTCCATTACCTCCCTGTCTCACTGGAACGCACCAATGCCGAACTCCACTCAAATATGCCCTGAACCTATACCGTGCATAACCTCCCTGTCTCAGTGGTACGTCACACTGCAGAACTACACACAAATATGCCATGAACCTGTACCCTCCATAACCTCCCTGTTTCACTTTAAAGTACCAATGCAGAACTCCACACAAATATGCCATGAACCTGTACCCTCCATAACCTCCCTGTCTCACTGGAAAGTACCAATGCAGAACTCCACACAAATATGCCCTGAACCTGTACCCCTCCATAACCTCCCCGTCTCACTGGAACCTACCAATGCAGAACTCCACAGAAATATGCCCTGACCCTGTACCCCTCCATAACATCCTTGTCTCACTGGATCGTACCAATGCAGAACTCCACACAAATATGCCCGGAAACTGTACCCTCCATAACCTCCCTGTCTCACTGGAACGTACCAATGCAGAACTGCACACAAATATGCCCTGAACCTGTACCACTCCATAACCTCCCTGTCTCACTGGAACTTACCAATGCAGAACTCCACACAAATATGCCCTGAACCTGTACCCCTCCATAACCGCCCTGTCCCACTTGAACGTACCAATGCAGCACTCCTCAAAAATATGCCATGAACCTGTTCCCTCCAATACCTCCCTGTCTCACAGGAAAGTACCAATGCAGAACTCCACACAAGTCTGCCCTGAACCTGTACCCGTCCATAACCTCCCTGTCTCACTGGAACGTACCACTGCAGAACTCCACACAAATATGCCCGGACACTGTACCCTCCATAACCTCCCTGGCTCACTGGAACGTACCAATGCAGAACTACACACAAATATGCCCTGAACCTGTACCACTCCATAACCTCCTTGTCTCACTGGAACGTACCAATGCAGAACTCCACACAAATATGCCCTGAACCTGTACCCCTCCATAACCTCCCTGTCCCACTGGAACGTACCAATGAAGAACTCCTCAAAAATATGCCCTGAACCTGTACCCCTCCATAACCTCCCTGTCTCACTGGAAAGTACGAATGCAGAACTCCATACAAATAGGCCCTGCAACTGTACCCCTCCATAACCTCCCTGTGTCACTGGAACGTACCAATGCAGAACTCCTCACAAATTTGCCCTGTTCCTGTACCCCTCCATAACCTCCCTGTCTCACTGGAACGTACCAATGCAGAACTGTACACAAATATACCCTGAAACTGTACCCTCCATAACCTCCCTGTCTCACTGGAAAGTACCAATGCAGAACTCCACACAAATATGCTCTGAACCTGTACCCCTCCATTACCTCCCTGTCTCACTGGAACGAACAAATGCTGAACTCCACACAAATATGCCCTGAACAAGTACCCTCCATAACCTCCCTGTCTCACTGGAACGTACCAATGAAGAACACCACACAAATATGCCCTGAAACTGTACCCCACCATAACCTCCCTGTCTCACTGGAACTTACCATTGCAGAACACCACACAAATATGCCCTTAACCTGTACCCCTCCATAAACTCCCTGTCTCACTGGAACGTCCCAACGCAGAACTCCACACAAATATGCCCTGAGCCTGTACCCCTCCATAACCTCCCTGTCTCACTGGAACGTCCCAACGCAGATCTCTACACAAATATGCCCTGAACCTGTACCCTCCATAACCTCCCTGTCTCACTGGAACGTACCATTGCACAACACCACACAAATATGCCCAGAACCTGTACCCCTCCATAACCTCCCTGTCTCACTGGAACGTACCATTGCAGAACACCACACAAATATGCCCTGAACCTGTACCCCTCCATAACCTCCCTGTCTCACTCGAACGTCCCAACGCAGAACTCCACACAAATATGCCCTGAACCTGTACCCTCCATAACCTCCCTGTCTCACTGGAACCTACCATTGCACAACACCACACAAATATGCCCTGAACCTGTACCCCTCCATAACCTCCCGGTCTCACTCGAACGTCCCAACGCAGAACTCCACACAAATATGCCCTGAACCTGTACCCTCCATAACCTCCCTGTCTCACTGGAACGTACCATTGCAGAACACCACACAAATATGCCCAGAACCTGTACCCCTGAATAACCTCCCTGTCTCACTGGAACGTACCATTGCAGAACACTACACAAATATGCCCTGAACCTGTACCCGTCCATAACCTCCCTGTCTCAGTGGTACGTCACACTGCAGAACTCCACACAAATATGCTATGAACCTGTACCCTCCATAACCTCCCTGTCTCACTGGAAAGTACCAATGCAGAACTCCACACAAATATGCCCTGAACCTGTACCCCTCCATAACTTCCCTGTCTCACTAGAAAGTACCAATGCAGAACTCCACACATATATGCCATGAACCTGTACCCTCCAAAACCTCCCTGTCTCACAGGAAAGTACCAATGCAGAACTCCACACAAGTCTGCCCTGAACCTGTACCCGTCCATAACCTCCCTGTCTCACTGGAACGTACCACTGCAGAACTCCACACAAATATGCCCGGAAACTGTACCCTCCATAACCTCCCTGTCTCACTGGAACGTACCAATGCAGAACTACACACAAATATGCCCTGAACCTGTACCACTCCATAACCTCCTTGTCTCACTGGAACGTACCAATGCAGAACTCCACACAAATATGCCCTGAACCTGTACCCCTCAATAACCTCCCTGTCCCACTGGAACGTACCAATGCAGAACTCCTCAAAAGTATGCCCTGAACCTGTACCCCTCCATAACCTCCCTGTCTCACTGGAACGTACGAATGCAGAACTCCATACAAATAGGCCCTGCAACTGTACCCCTCCATAACCTCCCTGTGTCACTGGAACGTACCAATGCAGAACTCCTCACAAATTTGCCCTGTTCCTGTACCCCTCCATAACCTCCCTGTCTCACTGGAACGTACCAATGCAGAACTGTACACAAATATACCCTGAAACTGTACCCTCCATAACCTCCCTGTCTCACTGGAAAGTACCAATGCAGAACTCCACACAAATATGCTCTGAACCTGTAACCCTCCATTACCTCCCTGTCTCACTGGAACGAACAAATGCTGAACTCCACACAAATATGCCCTGAACCAGTACCCTCCATAACCTCCCTCTCTCACTGGAACGTACCAATGCAGAGCTCCACACAAATATGACCTGAACCGGTACCCCTCCATAACCTCCCTGTCTCACTGGAACGTACCAATGCAGAACACCACACAAATATGCCTCGAAACTGTACCCCACCATAACCTCCCTGTCTCACTGGAACTTACCATTGCAGAACACCACACAAATATGCCCTTAACCTGTACCCCTCCATAAACTCCCTGTCTCACTGGAACGTCCCAACGCAGAACTCCACACAAATATGCCCTGAGCATGTACCCTCCATAACCTCCCTGTCTCACTGGAAAGTACCATTGCAGAACACCACACAAATATGCCCTGAACCTGTACCCCTCCATAACCTCCCTGTCTCACTGGAACGCACCAATGCCGAACTCCACTCAAATATGCCCTGAACCTATACCGTGCATAACCTCCCTGTCTCAGTGGTACGTCACACTGCAGAACTACACACAAATATGCCATGAACCTGTACCCTCCATAACCTCCCTGTTTCACTTTAAAGTACCAATGCAGAACTCCACACAAATATGCCATGAACCTGTACCCTCCATAACCTCCCTGTCTCACTGGAAAGTACCAATGCAGAACTCCACACAAATATGCCCTGAACCTGTACCCCTCCATAACCTCCCCGTCTCACTGGAACCTACCAATGCAGAACTCCACAGAAATATGCCCTGACCCTGTACCCCTCCATAACATCCTTGTCTCACTGGATCGTACCAATGCAGAACTCCACACAAATATGCCCGGAAACTGTACCCTCCATAACCTCCCTGTCTCACTGGAACGTACCAATGCAGAACTGCACACAAATATGCCCTGAACCTGTACCACTCCATAACATCCCTGTCTCACTGGAACTTACCAATGCAGAACTCCACACAAATATGCCCTGAACCTGTACCCCTCCATAACCGCCCTGTCCCACTTGAACGTACCAATGCAGCACTCCTCAAAAATATGCCATGAACCTGTACCCTCCAAAACCTCCCTGTCTCACAGGAAAGTACCAATGCAGAACTCCACACAAGTCTGCCCTGAACCTGTACCCGTCCATAACCTCCCTGTCTCACTGGAACGTACCACTGCAGAACTCCACACAAATATGCCCGGACACTGTACCCTCCATAACCTCCCTGTCTCACTGGAACGTACCAATGCAGAACTACACACAAATATGCCCTGAACCTGTACCACTCCATAACCTCCTTGTCTCACTGGAACGTACCAATGCAGAACTCCACACAAATATGCCCTGAACCTGTACCCCTCCATAACCTCCCTGTCCCACTGGAACGTACCAATGCAGAACTCCTCAAAAATATGCCCTGAACCTGTACCCCTCCATAACCTCCCTGTCTCACTGGAAAGTACGAATGCAGAACTCCATACAAATAGGCCCTGCAACTGTACCCCTCCATAACCTCCCTGTGTCACTGGAACGTACCAATGCAGAACTCCTCACAAATTTGCCCTGTTCCTGTACCCCTCCATAACCTCCCTGTCTCACTGGAACGTACCAATGCAGAACTGTACACAAATATACCCTGAAACTGTACCCTCCATAACCTCCCTGTCTCACTGGAAAGTACCATTGCAGAACACCACACAAATATGCCCTGAACCTGTACCCCTCCATTACCTCCCTGTCTCACTGGAACGCACCAATGCCGAACTCCACTCAAATATGCCCTGAACCTATACCGTGCATAACCTCCCTGTCTCAGTGGTACGTCACACTGCAGAACTACACACAAATATGCCATGAACCTGTACCCTCCATAACCTCCCTGTTTCACTTTAAAGTACCAATGCAGAACTCCACACAAATATGCCATGAACCTGTACCCTCCATAACCTCCCTGTCTCACTGGAAAGTACCAATGCAGAACTCCACACAAATATGCCCTGAACCTGTACCCCTCCATAACCTCCCCGTCTCACTGGAACCTACCAATGCAGAACTCCACAGAAATATGCCCTGACCCTGTACCCCTCCATAACATCCTTGTCTCACTGGATCGTACCAATGCAGAACTCCACACAAATATGCCCGGAAACTGTACCCTCCATAACCTCCCTGTCTCACTGGAACGTACCAATGCAGAACTGCACACAAATATGCCCTGAACCTGTACCACTCCATAACCTCCCTGTCTCACTGGAACTTACCAATGCAGAACTCCACACAAATATGCCCTGAACCTGTACCCCTCCATAACCGCCCTGTCCCACTTGAACGTACCAATGCAGCACTCCTCAAAAATATGCCATGAACCTGTACCCTCCAAAACCTCCCTGTCTCACTGGAACGTACCAATGCAGAACTACACACAAATATGCCCTGAACCTGTACCTCTCCATAACCTCCTTGTCTCACTGGAACGTACCAATGCAGAACTCCACACAAATATGCCCTGAACCTGTACCCCTCCATAACCTCCCTGTCCCACTGGAACGTACCAATGCAGAACTCCACACAAATATGCCCTGAACCTGTACCCCTCCATAACCTCCCTGTCTCACTGGAAAGTACGAATGCAGAACTCCATACAAACAGGCCCTGCAACTGTACCCCTCCATAACCTCCCTGTGTCACTGGAACGTACCAATGCAGAACTCCTCACAAATTTGCCCTGTTCCTGTACCCCTCCATAACCTCCCTGTCTCACTGGAACGTACCAATGCAGAACTGTACACAAATATACCCTGAAACTGTACCCTCCATAACCTCCCTGTCTCACTGGAAAGTACCAATGCAGAACTCCACACAAATATGCTCTGAACCTGTACCCCTCCATTACCTCCCTGTCTCACTGGAACGAACAAATGCTGAACTCCACACAAATATGCCCTGAACAAGTACCCTCCATAACCTCCCTGTCTCACTGGAACGTACCAATGAAGAACACCACACAAATATGCCCTGAAACTGTACCCCACCATAACCTCCCTGTCTCACTGGAACTTACCATTGCAGAACACCACACAAATATGCCCTTAACCTGTACCCCTCCATAAACTCCCTGTCTCACTGGAACGTCCCAACGCAGAACTCCACACAAATATGCCCTGAGCCTGTACCCTCCACAACCTCCCTGTCTCACTGGAAAGTACCATTGCAGAACACCACACAAATATGCCCTGAACCTGTACCCCTCCATAACCTCCCTGTCTCACTGGAACGCACCAATGCCGAACTCCACTCAAATATGCCCTGAACCTATATCGTGCATAATCTCCCTGTCTCACTGGAACGTACCAAAGCAGAAGTCCACACAAATATGCCCTGAACCTGTACCCGTCCATAACCTCCCTGTCTCAGTGGTACGTCACACTGCAGAACTACACACAAATATGCCATGAACCTGTACCCTCCATAACCTCCCTGTTTCACTTTAAAGTACCAATGCAGAACTCCACACAAATATGCCATGAACCTGTACCCTCCATAACCTCCCTGTCTCACTGGAAAGTACCAATGCAGAACTCCACACAAATATGCCCTGAACCTGTACCCCTCCATAAACTCCCCGTCTCACTGGAACCTAGCAATGCAGATCTCCACAGAAATATGCCCTGACCCTGTACCCCTCCATAACATCCTTGTCTCACTGGATCGTACCAATGCAGAACTACACACAAATATGCCCTGAACCTGTACCACTCCATAACCTCCCTGTCTCACTGGAACTTACCAATGCAGAACTCCACACAAATATGCCCTGAACCTGTACCCCTCCATAACCGCCCTGTCCCACTGGAACGTACCAATGCAGCACTCTTCAAAAATATGCCCTGAACCTGTACCCCTCCATAACCTCCCTGTCTCACTGGAACGTACGAATGCAGAACTCCATACAAATATGCCCTGCAACTGTACCCCTCCATAACCTCCCTGTGTCACTCGAACGTACCAATGCAGAACTCCTCACAAATATGCCCTGTTCCTGTACCTCTCCATAAACTCCCTGTCACACTGGAAAGTACCAATGCAGAACTCCACACAAATATGCTCTGAACCTGTGCCCCTCCATTACCTCCCTGTCTCACTGGAACGTACCAATGCAGATCTCCACACAAATATGCCCTGAACCAGTATTCTCCATAACCTCCCTGTCCCACTGGAACGTACCAATGCAGAACTCCTCAAAAATATGCCCTGAACCTGTACCCCTCCATAACCTCCCTGTCTCACTGGAACGTACGAATGCAGAACTCCATACAAATAGGCCCTGCAACTGTACACCTCCATAACCTCCCTGTGTAACTGGAACGTACCAATGCAGAACTCCTCACAAATTTGCCCTGTTCCTGTACCCCTCCATAACCTCCCTGTCTCACTGGAACGTACCAATGCAGAACTGTACACAAATATACCCTGAAACTGTACCCTCCATAACCTCCCTGTCTCACTGGAAAGTACCAATGCAGAACTCCACACAAATATGCTCTGAACCTGTACCCCTCCATTACCTCCCTGTCTCACTGGAACGAACAAATGCTGAACTCCACACAAATATGCCCTGAACCAGTACCCTCCATAACCTCCCTGTCTCACTGGAACGTACCAATGCAGAACACCACACAAATATGCCTCGAAACTGTACCCCACCATAACCTCCCTGTCTCACTGGAACTTACCATTGCAGAACACCACACAAATATGCCCTTAACCTGTACCCCTCCATAAACTCCCTGTCTCACTGGAACGTCCCAACGCAGAACTCCACACAAATATGCCCTGAGCCTGTACCCTCCATAACCTCCCTGTCTCACTGGAAAGTACCATTGCAGAACACCACACAAATATGCCCTGAACCTGTACCCCTCCATAACCGCCCTGTCCCACTTGAACGTACCAATGCAGCACTCCTCAAAAATATGCCATGAACCTGTACCCTCCAAAACCTCCCTGTCTCACAGGAAAGTACCAATGCAGAACTCCACACAAGTCTGCCCTGAACCTGTACCCGTCCATAACCTCCCTGTCTCACTGGAACGTACCACTGCAGAACTCCACACAAATATGCCCGGACACTGTACCCTCCATAACCTCCCTGTCTCACTGGAACGTACCAATGCAGAACTACACACAAATATGCCCTGAACCTGTACCACTCCATAACCTCCTTGTCTCACTGGAACGTACCAATGCAGAACTCCACACAAATATGCCCTGAACCTGTACCCCTCCATAACCTCCCCGTCTCACTGGAACCTACCAATGCAGAACTCCACAGAAATATGCCCTGACCCTGTACCCCTCCATAACATCCTTGTCTCACTGGATCGTACCAATGCAGAACTCCACACAAATATGCCCGGAAACTGTACCCTCCATAACCTCCCTGTCTCACTGGAACGTACCAATGCAGAACTGCACACAAATATGCCCTGAACCTGTACCACTCCATAACCTCCCTGTCTCACTGGAACTTACCAATGCAGAACTCCACACAAATATGCCCTGAACCTGTACCCCTCCATAACCGCCCTGTCCCACTTGAACGTACCAATGCAGCACTCCTCAAAAATATGCCATGAACCTGTCCCCTCCAAAACCTCCCTGTCTCACAGGAAAATACCAATGCAGAACTCCACACAAGTCTGCCCTGAACCTGTACCCGTCCATAACCTCCCTGTCTCACTGGAACGTACCACTGCAGAACTCCACACAAATATGCCCGGACACTGTACCCTCCATAACCTCCCTGTCTCACTGGAACGTACCAATGCAGAACTACACACAAATATGCCCTGAACCTGTACCACTCCATAACCTCCTTGTCTCACTGGAACGTACCAATGCAGAACTCCACACAAATATGCCCTGAACCTGTACCCCTCCATAACCTCCCTGTCCCACTGGAACGTACCAATGCAGAACTCCTCAAAAATATGCCCTGAACCTGTACCCCTCCATAACCTCCCTGTCTCACTGGAAAGTACGAATGCAGAACTCCATACAAATAGGCCCTGCAACTGTACCCCTCCATAACCTCCCTGTGTCACTGGAACGTACCAATGCAGAACTCCTCACAAATTTGCCCTGTTCCTGTACCCCTCCATAACCTCCCTGTCTCACTGGAACGTTCCAATGCAGAACTGTACACAAATATACCCTGAAACTGTACAATCCATAACCTCCCTGTCTCACTGGAAAGTACCAATGCAGAACTCCACACAAATATGCTCTGAACCTGTACCCCTCCATTACCTCCCTGTCTCACTGGAACGAACAAATGCTGAACTCCACACAAATATGCCCTGAACAAGTACCCTCCATAACCTCCCTGTCTCACTGGAACGTACCAATGAAGAACACCACACAAATATGCCCTGAAACTGTACCCCACCATAACCTCCCTGTCTCACTGGAACTAACCATTGCAGAACACCACACAAATATGCCCTTAACCTGTACCCCTCCATAAACTCCCTGTCTCACTGGAACGTCCCAACGCAGAATTCCACACAAATATGCCCTGAGCCTGTACCCTCCATAACCTCCCTGTCTCACTGGAAAGTACCATTGCAGAACACCACACAAATATGCCCTGAACCTGTACCCCTCCATAACCTCCCTGTCTCACTGGAACGCACCAATGCCGAACTCCACTCAAATATGCCCTGAACCTATATCGTGCATAATCTCCCTGTCTCACTGGAACGTACCAAAGCAGAAGTCCACACAAATATGCCCTGAACCTGTACCCGTCCATAACCTCCCTGTCTCAGTGGTACGTCACACTGCAGAACTACACACAAATATGCCATGAACCTGTACCCTCCATAACCTCCCTGTTTCACTTTAAAGTACCAAAGCAGAACTCCACACAAATATGCCATGAACCTGTACCCTCCATAACCTCCCTGTCTCACTGGAAAGTACCAATGCAGAACTCCACACAAATATGCCCTGAACCTGTACCCCTCCATAAACTCCCCGTCTCACTGGAACCTAGCAATGCAGATCTCCACAGAAATATGCCCTGACCCTGTACCCCTCCATAACATCCTTGTCTCACTGGAAAGTACCAATGCAGAACTCCACACAAATATGCCCGGAAACTGTACCCTCCATAACCTCCCTGTCTCACTGGAACGTACCAATGCAGAACTACACACAAATATGCCCTGAACCTGTACCACTCCATAACCTCCCTGTCTCACTGGAACTTACCAATGCAGAACTCCACAAAAATATGCCCTGAACCTGTACCCCTCCATAACCGCCCTGTCCCACTGGAACGTACCAATGCAGCACTCCTCAAAAATATGCCCTGAACCTGTACCCCTCCATAACCTCCCTGTCTCACTGGAACGTACGAATGCAGAACTCCATACAAATATGCCCTGCAACTGTACCCCTCCATAACCTCCCTGTGTCACTCGAATGTACCAATGCAGAACTCCTCACAAATATGCCCTGTTCCTGTACCTCTCCATAAACTCCCTGTCACACTGGAAAGTACCAATGCAGAACTCCACACAAATATGCTCTGAACCTGTGCCCCTCCATTACCGCCCTGTCTCACTGGAACGTACCAATGCAGATCTCCACACAAATATGCCCTGAACCAGTATCCTCCATAACCTCCCTGTCCCACTGGAACGTACCAATGCAGAACTCCTCAAAAATATGCCCTGAACCTGTACCCCTGCATAACCTCCCTGTCTCACTGGAACGTACGAATGCAGAACTCCATACAAATAGGCCCTGCAACTGTACACCTCCATAACCTCCCTGTGTCACTGGAACGTACCAATGCAGAACTCCTCACAAATTTGCCCTGTTCCTGTACCCCTCCATAACCTCCCTGTCTCACTGGAACGTACCAATGCAGAACTGTACACAAATATTCCCTGAAACTGTACCCTCCATAACCTCCCTGTCTCACTGGAAAGTACCAATGCAGAACTCCACACAAATATGCTCTGAACCTGTACCCCTCCATTACCTCCCTGTCTCACTGGAACGAACAAATGCTGAACTCCACACAAATATGCCCTGAACCAGTACCCTCCATAACCTCCCTGTCTCACTGGAACGTACCAATGCAGAACACCACACAAATATGCCTCGAAACTGTACCCCACCATAACCTCCCTGTCTCACTGGAACTTACCATTGCAGAACACCACACAAATATGCCCTTAACCTGTACCCCTCCATAAACTCCCTGTCTCACTGGAACGTCCCAACGCAGAACTCCACACAAATATGCCCTGAGCCTGTACCCTCCATAACCTCCCTGTCTCACTGGAAAGTACCATTGCAGAACACCACACAAATATGCCCTGAACCTGTACCCCTCCATAACCGCCCTGTCCCACTTGAACGTACCAATGCAGCACTCCTCAAAAATATGCCATGAACCTGTACCCTCCAAAACCTCCCTGTCTCACAGGAAAGTACCAATGCAGAACTCCACACAAGTCTGCCCTGAACCTGTACCCGTCCATAACCTCCCTGTCTCACTGGAACGTACCACTGCAGAACTCCACACAAATATGCCCGGACACTGTACCCTCCATAACCTCCCTGTCTCACTAGAACGTACCAATGCAGAACTACACACAAATATGCCCTGAACCTGTACCACTCCATAACCTCCTTGTCTCACTGGAACGTACCAATGCAGAACTCCACACAAATATGCCCTGAACCTGTACCCCTCCATAACCTCCCTGTCCCACTGGAACGTACCAATGCAGAACTCCTCAAAAATATGCCCTGAACCTGTACCCCTCCATAACCTCCCTGTCTCACTGGAAAGTACGAATGCAGAACTCCATACAAATAGGCCCTGCAACTGTACCCCTCCATAACCTCCCTGTGTCACTGGAACGTACCAATGCAGAACTCCTCACAAATTTGCCCTGTTCCTGTACCCCTCCATAACCTCGCTGTCTCACTGGAACGTACCAATGCAGAACTGTACACAAATATACCCTGAAACTGTACCCTCCATAACCTCCCTGTCTCACTGGAAAGTACCAATGCAGAACTCCACACAAATATGCTCTGAACCTGTACCCCTCCATTACCTCCCTGTCTCACTGGAACGAACAAATGCTGAACTCCACAAAAAAATGCCCTGAACCAGTACCCTCCATAACATCCCTGTCTCACTGGAACGTACCAATGAAGAACACCACACAAATATGCCCTGAAACTGTACCCCACCATAACCTCCCTGTCTCACTGGAACTTACCATTGCAGAACACCACACAAATATGCCCTTAACCTGTACCCCTCCATAAACTCCCTGTCTCACTGGAACGTCCCAACGCAGAACTCCACACAAATATGCCCTGAGCCTGTACCCTCCATAACCTCCCTGTCTCACTGGAAAGTACCATTGCAGAACACCACACAAATATGCCCTGAACCTGTACCCCTCCATAACCTCCCTGTCTCACTGGAACGCACCAATGCCGAACTCCACTCAAATATGCCCTGAACCTATATCGTGCATAATCTCCCTGTCTCACTGGAACGTACCAATGCAGAAGTCCACACAAATATGCCCTGAACCTGTACCCGTCCATAACCTCCCTGTCTCAGTGGTACGTCACACTGCAGAACTACACACAAATATGCCATGAACCTGTACCCTCCATAACCTCCCTGTTTCACTTTAAAGTACCAATGCAGAACTCCACACAAATATGCCATGAACCTGTACCCTCCATAACCTCCCTGTCTCACTGGAAAGTACCAATGCAGAACTCCACACAAATATGCCCTGAACCTGTACCCCTCCATAAACTCCCCGTCTCACTGGAACCTAGCAATGCAGATCTCCACAGAAATATGCCCTGACCCTGTACCCCTCCATAACATCCTTGTCTCACTGGAACGTACCAATGCAGAACTCCACACAAATATGCCCGGAAACTGTACCCTCCATAACCTCCCTGTCTGACTGGAACGTACCAATGCAGAACTACACACAAATATGCCCTGAACCTGTACCACTCCATAACCTCCCTGTCTCACTGGAACTTACCAATGCAGAACTCCACACAAATATGCCCTGAACCTGTACCCCTCCATAACCGCCCTGTCCCACTGGAACGTACCAATGCAGCACTCCTCAAAAATATGCCCTGAACCTGTACCCCTCCATAACCTCCCTGTCTCACTGGAACGTACGAATGCAGAACTCCATACAAATATGCCCTGCAACTGTACACCTCCATAACCTCCCTGTGTCACTCGAACGTACCAATGCAGAACTCCTCACAAATATGCCCTGTTCCTGTACCTCTCCATAAACTCCCTGTCACACTGGAAAGTACCAATGCAGAACTCCACACAAATATGCTCTGAACCTGTGCCCCTCCATTACCTCCCTGTCTCACTGGAACGTACCAATGCAGATCTCCACACAAATATGCCCTGAACCAGTATCCTCCATAACCTCCCTGTCCCACTGGAACGTACCAATGCAGAACTCCTCAAAAATATGCCCTGAACCTGTACCCCTCCATAACCTCCCTGTCTCACTGGAAAGTACGAATGCAGAACTCCATACAAATAGGCCCTGCAACTGTACCCCTCCATAACCTCCCTGTGTCACTGGAACGTACCAATGCAGAACTCCTCACAAATTTGCCCTGTTCCTGTACCCCTCCATAACCTCGCTGTCTCACTGGAACGTACCAATGCAGAACTGTACACAAATATACCCTGAAACTGTACCCTCCATAACCTCCCTGTCTCACTGGAAAGTACCAATGCAGAACTCCACACAAATATGCTCTGAACCTGTACCCCTCCATTACCTCCCTGTCTCACTGGAACGAACAAATGCTGAACTCCACAAAAAAATGCCCTGAACCAGTACCCTCCATAACATCCCTGTCTCACTGGAACGTACCAATGAAGAACACCACACAAATATGCCCTGAAACTGTACCCCACCATAACCTCCCTGTCTCACTGGAACTTACCATTGCAGAACACCACACAAATATGCCCTTAACCTGTACCCCTCCATAAACTCCCTGTCTCACTGGAACGTCCCAACGCAGAACTCCACACAAATATGCCCTGAGCCTGTACCCTCCATAACCTCCCTGTCTCACTGGAAAGTACCATTGCAGAACACCACACAAATATGCCCTGAACCTGTACCCCTCCATAACCTCCCTGTCTCACTGGAACGCACCAATGCCGAACTCCACTCAAATATGCCCTGAACCTATATCGTGCATAATCTCCCTGTCTCACTGGAACGTACCAATGCAGAAGTCCACACAAATATGCCCTGAACCTGTACCCGTCCATAACCTCCCTGTCTCAGTGGTACGTCACACTGCAGAACTACACACAAATATGCCATGAACCTGTACCCTCCATAACCTCCCTGTTTCACTTTAAAGTACCAATGCAGAACTCCACACAAATATGCCATGAACCTGTACCCTCCATAACCTCCCTGTCTCACTGGAAAGTACCAATGCAGAACTCCACACAAATATGCCCTGAACCTGTACCCCTCCATAAACTCCCCGTCTCACTGGAACCTAGCAATGCAGATCTCCACAGAAATATGCCCTGACCCTGTACCCCTCCATAACATCCTTGTCTCACTGGAACGTACCAATGCAGAACTCCACACAAATATGCCCGGAAACTGTACCCTCCATAACCTCCCTGTCTGACTGGAACGTACCAATGCAGAACTACACACAAATATGCCCTGAACCTGTACCACTCCATAACCTCCCTGTCTCACTGGAACTTACCAATGCAGAACTCCACACAAATATGCCCTGAACCTGTACCCCTCCATAACCGCCCTGTCCCACTGGAACGTACCAATGCAGCACTCCTCAAAAATATGCCCTGAACCTGTACCCCTCCATAACCTCCCTGTCTCACTGGAACGTACGAATGCAGAACTCCATACAAATATGCCCTGCAACTGTACACCTCCATAACCTCCCTGTGTCACTCGAACGTACCAATGCAGAACTCCTCACAAATATGCCCTGTTCCTGTACCTCTCCATAAACTCCCTGTCACACTGGAAAGTACCAATGCAGAACTCCACACAAATATGCTCTGAACCTGTGCCCCTCCATTACCTCCCTGTCTCACTGGAACGTACCAATGCAGATCTCCACACAAATATGCCCTGAACCAGTATCCTCCATAACCTCCCTGTCCCACTGGAACGTACCAATGCAGAACTCCTCAAAAATATGCCCTGAACCTGTACCCCTCCATAACCTCCCTGTCTCACTGGAACGTACGAATGCAGAACTCCATACAAATAGGCCCTGCAACTGTACACCTCCATAACCTCCCTGTGTCACTGGAACGTACCAATGCAGAACTCCTCACAAATTTGCCCTGTTCCTGTACCCCTCCATAACCTCCCTGTCTCACTGGAACGTACCAATGCAGAACTGTACACAAATATACCCTGAAACTGTACCCTCCACAACCTCCCTGTCTCACTGGAAAGTACCAATGCAGAACTCCACACAAATATGCTCTGAACCTGTACCCCTCCATTACCTCCCTGTCTCACTGGAACGAACAAATGCTGAACTCCACACAAATATGCCCTGAACCAGTACCCTCCATAACCTCCCTGTCTCACTGGAACGTACCAATGCAGAACACCACACAAATATGCCTCGAAACTGTACCCCACCATAACCTCCCTGTCTCACTGGAACTTACCATTGCAGAACACCACACAAATATGCCCTTAACCTGTACCCCTCCATAAACTCCCTGTCTCACTGGAACGTCCCAACGCAGAACTCCACACAAATATGCCCTGAGCCTGTACCCTCCATAACCTCCCTGTCTCACTGGAAAGTACCATTGCAGAACACCACACAAATATGCCCTGAACCTGTACCCCTCCATAACCTCCCTGTCTCACTGGAACGCACCAATGCCGAACTCCACTCAAATATGCCCTGAACCTATACCGTGCATAACCTCCCTGTCTCAGTGGTACGTCACACTGCAGAACTACACACAAATATGCCATGAACCTGTACCCTCCATAACCTCCCTGTTTCACTTTAAAGTACCAATGCAGAACTCCACACAAATATGCCATGAACCTGTACCCTCCATAACCTCCCTGTCTCACTGGAAAGTACCAATGCAGAACTCCACACAAATATGCCCTGAACCTGTACCCCTCCATAACCTCCCCGTCTCACTGGAACCTACCAATGCAGAACTCCACAGAAATATGCCCTGACCCTGTAGCCCTCCATAACATCCTTGTCTCACTGGATCGTACCAATGCAGAACCCCACACAAATAAGCCCGGAAACTGTACCCTCCATAACCTCCCTGTCTCACTGGAACGTACCAATGCAGAACTGCACACAAATATGCCCTGAACCTGTACCACTCCATAACCTCCCTGTCTCACTGGAACTTACCAATGCAGAACTCCACACAAATATGCCCTGAACCTGTACCCCTCCATAACCGCCCTGTCCCACTTGAACGTACCAATGCAGCACTCCTCAAAAATATGCCATGAACCTGTACCCTCCAAAACCTCCCTGTCTCACAGGAAAGTACCAATGCAGAACTCCACACAAGTCTGCCCTGAACCTGTACCCGTCCATAACCTCCCTGTCTCACTGGAACGTACCACTGCAGAACTCCACACAAATATGCCCGGACACTGTACCCTCCATAACCTCCCTGTCTCACTGGAACGTACCAATGCAGAACTACACACAAATATGCCCTGAACCTGTACCACTCCATAACCTCCTTGTCTCACTGGAACGTACCAATGCAGAACTCCACACAAATATGCCCTGAACCTGTACCCCTCCATAACCTCCCTGTCCCACTGGAACGTACCAATGCAGAACTCCTCAAAAATATGCCCTGAACCTGTACCCCTCCATAACCTCCCTGTCTCACTGGAAAGTACGAATGCAGAACTCCATACAAATAGGCCCTGCAACTGTACCCCTCCATAACCTCCCTGTGTCACTGGAACGTACCAATGCAGAACTCCTCACAAATTTGCCCTGTTCCTGTACCCCTCCATAACCTCCCTGTCTCACTGGAACGTACCAATGCAGAACTGTACACAAATATACCCTGAAACTGTACCCTCCATAACCTCCCTGTCTCACTGGAAAGTACCAATGCAGAACTCCACACAAATATGCTCTGAACCTGTACCCCTCCATTACCTCCCTGTCTCACTGGAACGAACAAATGCTGAACTCCACAAAAAAATGCCCTGAACCAGTACCCTCCATAACATCCCTGTCTCACTGGAACGTACCAATGAAGAACACCACACAAATATGCCCTGAAACTGTACCCCACCATAACCTCCCTGTCTCACTGGAACTTACCATTGCAGAACACCACACAAATATGCCCTTAACCTGTACCCCTCCATAAACTCCCTGTCTCACTGGAACGTCCCAACGCAGAACTCCACACAAATATGCCCTGAGCCTGTACCCTCCATAACCTCCCTGTCTCACTGGAAAGTACCATTGCAGAACACCACACAAATATGCCCTGAACCTGTACCCCTCCATAACCTCCCTGTCTCACTGGAACGCACCAATGCCGAACTCCACTCAAATATGCCCTGAACCTATATCGTGCATAATCTCCCTGTCTCACTGGAACGTACCAATGCAGAAGTCCACACAAATATGCCCTGAACCTGTACCCGTCCATAACCTCCCTGTCTCAGTGGTACGTCACACTGCAGAACTACACACAAATATGCCATGAACCTGTACCCTCCATAACCTCCCTGTTTCACTTTAAAGTACCAATGCAGAACTCCACACAAATATGCCATGAACCTGTACCCTCCATAACCTCCCTGTCTCACTGGAAAGTACCAATGCAGAACTCCACACAAATATGCCCTGAACCTGTACCCCTCCATAAACTCCCCGTCTCACTGGAACCTAGCAATGCAGATCTCCACAGAAATATGCCCTGACCCTGTACCCCTCCATAACATCCTTGTCTCACTGGAACGTACCAATGCAGAACTCCACACAAATATGCCCGGAAACTGTACCCTCCATAACCTCCCTGTCTGACTGGAACGTACCAATGCAGAACTACACACAAATATGCCCTGAACCTGTACCACTCCATAACCTCCCTGTCTCACTGGAACTTACCAATGCAGAACTCCACACAAATATGCCCTGAACCTGTACCCCTCCATAACCGCCCTGTCCCACTGGAACGTACCAATGCAGCACTCCTCAAAAATATGCCCTGAACCTGTACCCCTCCATAACCTCCCTGTCTCACTGGAACGTACGAATGCAGAACTCCATACAAATATGCCCTGCAACTGTACACCTCCATAACCTCCCTGTGTCACTCGAACGTACCAATGCAGAACTCCTCACAAATATGCCCTGTTCCTGTACCTCTCCATAAACTCCCTGTCACACTGGAAAGTACCAATGCAGAACTCCACACAAATATGCTCTGAACCTGTGCCCCTCCATTACCTCCCTGTCTCACTGGAACGTACCAATGCAGATCTCCACACAAATATGCCCTGAACCAGTATCCTCCATAACCTCCCTGTCCCACTGGAACGTACCAATGCAGAACTCCTCAAAAATATGCCCTGAACCTGTACCCCTCCATAACCTCCCTGTCTCACTGGAAAGTACGAATGCAGAACTCCATACAAATAGGCCCTGCAACTGTACCCCTCCATAACCTCCCTGTGTCACTGGAACGTACCAATGCAGAACTCCTCACAAATTTGCCCTGTTCCTGTACCCCTCCATAACCTCGCTGTCTCACTGGAACGTACCAATGCAGAACTGTACACAAATATACCCTGAAACTGTACCCTCCATAACCTCCCTGTCTCACTGGAAAGTACCAATGCAGAACTCCACACAAATATGCTCTGAACCTGTACCCCTCCATTACCTCCCTGTCTCACTGGAACGAACAAATGCTGAACTCCACAAAAAAATGCCCTGAACCAGTACCCTCCATAACATCCCTGTCTCACTGGAACGTACCAATGAAGAACACCACACAAATATGCCCTGAAACTGTACCCCACCATAACCTCCCTGTCTCACTGGAACTTACCATTGCAGAACACCACACAAATATGCCCTTAACCTGTACCCCTCCATAAACTCCCTGTCTCACTGGAACGTCCCAACGCAGAACTCCACACAAATATGCCCTGAGCCTGTACCCTCCATAACCTCCCTGTCTCACTGGAAAGTACCATTGCAGAACACCACACAAATATGCCCTGAACCTGTACCCCTCCATAACCTCCCTGTCTCACTGGAACGCACCAATGCCGAACTCCACTCAAATATGCCCTGAACCTATATCGTGCATAATCTCCCTGTCTCACTGGAACGTACCAATGCAGAAGTCCACACAAATATGCCCTGAACCTGTACCCGTCCATAACCTCCCTGTCTCAGTGGTACGTCACACTGCAGAACTACACACAAATATGCCATGAACCTGTACCCTCCATAACCTCCCTGTTTCACTTTAAAGTACCAATGCAGAACTCCACACAAATATGCCATGAACCTGTACCCTCCATAACCTCCCTGTCTCACTGGAAAGTACCAATGCAGAACTCCACACAAATATGCCCTGAACCTGTACCCCTCCATAAACTCCCCGTCTCACTGGAACCTAGCAATGCAGATCTCCACAGAAATATGCCCTGACCCTGTACCCCTCCATAACATCCTTGTCTCACTGGAACGTACCAATGCAGAACTCCACACAAATATGCCCGGAAACTGTACCCTCCATAACCTCCCTGTCTGACTGGAACGTACCAATGCAGAACTACACACAAATATGCCCTGAACCTGTACCACTCCATAACCTCCCTGTCTCACTGGAACTTACCAATGCAGAACTCCACACAAATATGCCCTGAACCTGTACCCCTCCATAACCGCCCTGTCCCACTGGAACGTACCAATGCAGCACTCCTCAAAAATATGCCCTGAACCTGTACCCCTCCATAACCTCCCTGTCTCACTGGAACGTACGAATGCAGAACTCCATACAAATATGCCCTGCAACTGTACACCTCCATAACCTCCCTGTGTCACTCGAACGTACCAATGCAGAACTCCTCACAAATATGCCCTGTTCCTGTACCTCTCCATAAACTCCCTGTCACACTGGAAAGTACCAATGCAGAACTCCACACAAATATGCTCTGAACCTGTGCCCCTCCATTACCTCCCTGTCTCACTGGAACGTACCAATGCAGATCTCCACACAAATATGCCCTGAACCAGTATCCTCCATAACCTCCCTGTCCCACTGGAACGTACCAATGCAGAACTCCTCAAAAATATGCCCTGAACCTGTACCCCTCCATAACCTCCCTGTCTCACTGGAACGTACGAATGCAGAACTCCATACAAATAGGCCCTGCAACTGTACACCTCCATAACCTCCCTGTGTCACTGGAACGTACCAATGCAGAACTCCTCACAAATTTGCCCTGTTCCTGTACCCCTCCATAACCTCCCTGTCTCACTGGAACGTACCAATGCAGAACTGTACACAAATATACCCTGAAACTGTACCCTCCACAACCTCCCTGTCTCACTGGAAAGTACCAATGCAGAACTCCACACAAATATGCTCTGAACCTGTACCCCTCCATTACCTCCCTGTCTCACTGGAACGAACAAATGCTGAACTCCACACAAATATGCCCTGAACCAGTACCCTCCATAACCTCCCTGTCTCACTGGAACGTACCAATGCAGAACACCACACAAATATGCCTCGAAACTGTACCCCACCATAACCTCCCTGTCTCACTGGAACTTACCATTGCAGAACACCACACAAATATGCCCTTAACCTGTACCCCTCCATAAACTCCCTGTCTCACTGGAACGTCCCAACGCAGAACTCCACACAAATATGCCCTGAGCCTGTACCCTCCATAACCTCCCTGTCTCACTGGAAAGTACCATTGCAGAACACCACACAAATATGCCCTGAACCTGTACCCCTCCATAACCTCCCTGTCTCACTGGAACGCACCAATGCCGAACTCCACTCAAATATGCCCTGAACCTATACCGTGCATAACCTCCCTGTCTCAGTGGTACGTCACACTGCAGAACTACACACAAATATGCCATGAACCTGTACCCTCCATAACCTCCCTGTTTCACTTTAAAGTACCAATGCAGAACTCCACACAAATATGCCATGAACCTGTACCCTCCATAACCTCCCTGTCTCACTGGAAAGTACCAATGCAGAACTCCACACAAATATGCCCTGAACCTGTACCCCTCCATAACCTCCCCGTCTCACTGGAACCTACCAATGCAGAACTCCACAGAAATATGCCCTGACCCTGTAGCCCTCCATAACATCCTTGTCTCACTGGATCGTACCAATGCAGAACTCCACACAAATAAGCCCGGAAACTGTACCCTCCATAACCTCCCTGTCTCACTGGAACGTACCAATGCAGAACTGCACACAAATATGCCCTGAACCTGTACCACTCCATAACCTCCCTGTCTCACTGGAACTTACCAATGCAGAACTCCACACAAATATGCCCTGAACCTGTACCCCTCCATAACCGCCCTGTCCCACTTGAACGTACCAATGCAGCACTCCTCAAAAATATGCCATGAACCTGTACCCTCCAAAACCTCCCTGTCTCACAGGAAAGTACCAATGCAGAACTCCACACAAGTCTGCCCTGAACCTGTACCCGTCCATAACCTCCCTGTCTCACTGGAACGTACCACTGCAGAACTCCACACAAATATGCCCGGACACTGTACCCTCCATAACCTCCCTGTCTCACTGGAACGTACCAATGCAGAACTACACACAAATATGCCCTGAACCTGTACCACTCCATAACCTCCTTGTCTCACTGGAACGTACCAATGCAGAACTCCACACAAATATGCCCTGAACCTGTACCCCTCCATAACCTCCCTGTCCCACTGGAACGTACCAATGCAGAACTCCTCAAAAATATGCCCTGAACCTGTACCCCTCCATAACCTCCCTGTCTCACTGGAAAGTACGAATGCAGAACTCCATACAAATAGGCCCTGCAACTGTACCCCTCCATAACCTCCCTGTGTCACTGGAACGTACCAATGCAGAACTCCTCACAAATTTGCCCTGTTCCTGTACCCCTCCATAACCTCCCTGTCTCACTGGAACGTACCAATGCAGAACTGTACACAAATATACCCTGAAACTGTACCCTCCATAACCTCCCTGTCTCACTGGAAAGTACCAATGCAGAACTCCACACAAATATGCTCTGAACCTGTACCCCTCCATTACCTCCCTGTCTCACTGGAACGAACAAATGCTGAACTCCACACAAATATGCCCTGAACCAGTACCCTCCATAACCTCCCTGTCTCACTGGAACGTACCAATGAAGAACACCACACAAATATGCCCTGAAACTGTACCCCACCATAACCTCCCTGTCTCACTGGAACTTACCATTGCAGAACACCACACAAATATGCCCTTAACCTGTACCCCTCCATAAACTCCCTGTCTCACTGGAACGTCCCAACGCAGAACTCCACACAAATATGCCCTGAGCCTGTACCCTCCATAACCTTCCTGTCTCACTGGAAAGTACCATTGCAGAACACCACACAAATATGCCCTGAACCTGTACCCCTCCATAACCTCCCTGTCTCACTGGAACGCACCAATGCCGAACTCCACTCAAATATGCCCTGAACCTATACCGTGCATAATCTCCCTGTCTCACTGGAACGTACCAATGCAGAAGTCCACACAAATATGCCCTGAACCTGTACCCGTCCATAACCTCCCTGTCTCAGTGGTACGTCACACTGCAGAAATACACACAAATATGCCATGAACCTGTACCCTCCATAACCTCCCTGTTTCACTTTAAAGTACCAATGCAGAACTCCACACAAATATGCCATGAACCTGTACCCTCCATAACCTCCCTGTCTCACTGGAAAGTACCAATGCAGAACTCCACACAAATATGCCCTGAACCTGTACCCCTCCATAAACTCCCCGTCTCAGTGGAACCTAGCAATGCAGATCTCCACAGAAATATGCCCTGACCCTGTACCCCTCCATAACATCCTTGTCTCACTGGAACGTACCAATGCAGAACTCCACACAAATATGCCCGGAAACTGTACCCTCCATAACCTCCCTGTCTCACTGGAACGTACCAATGCAGAACTACACACAAATATGCCCTGAACCTGTACCACTCCATAACCTCCCTGTCTCACTGGAACTTACCAATGCAGAACTCCACACAAATATGCCCTGAACCTGTACCCCTCCATAACCGCCCTGTCCCACTGGAACGTACCAATGCAGCACTCCTCAAAAATATGCCCTGAACCTGTACCCCTCCATAACCTCCCTGTCTCACTGGAACGTACGAATGCAGAACTCCATACAAATATGCCCTGCAACTGTACCCCTCCATAACCTCCCTGTGTCACTCGAACGTACCAATGCAGAACTCCTCACAAATATGCCCTGTTCCTGTACCTCTCCATAAACTCCCTGTCACACTGGAAAGTACCAATGCAGAACTCCACACAAATATGCTCTGAACCTGTGCCCCTCCATTACCTCCCTGTCTCACTGGAACGTACCAATGCAGATCTCCACACAAATATGCCCTGAACCAGTATCCTCCATAACCTCCCTGTCCCACTGGAACGTACCAATGCAGAACTCCTCAAAAATATGCCCTGAACCTGTACCCCTCCATAACCTCCCTGTCTCACTGGAACGTACGAATGCAGAACTCCACACAAATTTGCCCTGAACCTGTACCCCTCCATAACCGCCCTGTCCCACTTGAACGTACCAATGCAGCACTCCTCAAAAATATGCCATGAACCTGTACCCTCCAAAACCTCCCTGTCTCACAGGAAAGTACCAATGCAGAACTCCACACAAGTCTGCCCTGAACCTGTACCCGTCCATAACCTCCCTGTCTCACTGGAACGTACCACTGCAGAACTCCACACAAATATGCCCGGACACTGTACCCTCCATAACCTCCCTGTCTCACTGGAACGTACCAATGCAGAACTACACACAAATATGCCCTGAACCTGTACCACTCCATAACCTCCTTGTCTCACTGGAACGTACCAATGCAGAACTCCACACAAATATGCCCTGAACCTGTACCCCTCCATAACCTCCCTGTCCCACTGGAACGTACCAATGCAGAACTCCTCAAAAATATGCCCTGAACCTGTACCCCTCCATAACCTCCCTGTCTCACTGGAAAGTACGAATGCAGAACTCCATACAAATAGGCCCTGCAACTGTACCCCTCCATAACCTCCCTGTGTCACTGGAACGTACCAATGCAGAACTCCTCACAAATTTGCCCTGTTCCTGTACCCCTCCATAACCTCGCTGTCTCACTGGAACGTACCAATGCAGAACTGTACACAAATATACCCTGAAACTGTACCCTCCATAACCTCCCTGTCTCACTGGAAAGTACCAATGCAGAACTCCACACAAATATGCTCTGAACCTGTACCCCTCCATTACCTCCCTGTCTCACTGGAACGAACAAATGCTGAACTCCACAAAAAAATGCCCTGAACCAGTACCCTCCATAACATCCCTGTCTCACTGGAACGTACCAATGAAGAACACCACACAAATATGCCCTGAAACTGTACCCCACCATAACCTCCCTGTCTCACTGGAACTTACCATTGCAGAACACCACACAAATATGCCCTTAACCTGTACCCCTCCATAAACTCCCTGTCTCACTGGAACGTCCCAACGCAGAACTCCACACAAATATGCCCTGAGCCTGTACCCTCCATAACCTCCCTGTCTCACTGGAAAGTACCATTGCAGAACACCACACAAATATGCCCTGAACCTGTACCCCTCCATAACCTCCCTGTCTCACTGGAACGCACCAATGCCGAACTCCACTCAAATATGCCCTGAACCTATATCGTGCATAATCTCCCTCTCTCACTGGAACGTACCAATGCAGAAGTCCACACAAATATGCCCTGAACCTGTACCCGTCCATAACCTCCCTGTCTCAGTGGTACGTCACACTGCAGAACTACACACAAATATGCCATGAACCTGTACCCTCCATAACCTCCCTGTTTCACTTTAAAGTACCAATGCAGAACTCCACACAAATATGCCATGAACCTGTACCCTCCATAACCTCCCTGTCTCACTGGAAAGTACCAATGCAGAACTCCACACAAATATGCCCTGAACCTGTACCCCTCCATAAACTCCCCGTCTCACTGGAACCTAGCAATGCAGATCTCCACAGAAATATGCCCTGACCCTGTACCCCTCCATAACATCCTTGTCTCACTGGAACGTACCAATGCAGAACTCCACACAAATATGCCCGGAAACTGTACCCTCCATAACCTCCCTGTCTGACTGGAACGTACCAATGCAGAACTACACACAAATATGCCCTGAACCTGTACCACTCCATAACCTCCCTGTCTCACTGGAACTTACCAATGCAGAACTCCACACAAATATGCCCTGAACCTGTACCCCTCCATAACCGCCCTGTCCCACTGGAACGTACCAATGCAGCACTCCTCAAAAATATGCCCTGAACCTGTACCCCTCCATAACCTCCCTGTCTCACTGGAACGTACGAATGCAGAACTCCATACAAATATGCCCTGCAACTGTACACCTCCATAACCTCCCTGTGTCACTCGAACGTACCAATGCAGAACTCCTCACAAATATGCCCTGTTCCTGTACCTCTCCATAAACTCCCTGTCACACTGGAAAGTACCAATGCAGAACTCCACACAAATATGCTCTGAACCTGTGCCCCTCCATTACCTCCCTGTCTCACTGGAACGTACCAATGCAGATCTCCACACAAATATGCCCTGAACCAGTATCCTCCATAACCTCCCTGTCCCACTGGAACGTACCAATGCAGAACTCCTCAAAAATATGCCCTGAACCTGTACCCCTCCATAACCTCCCTGTCTCACTGGAACGTACGAATGCAGAACTCCATACAAATAGGCCCTGCAACTGTACACCTCCATAACCTCCCTGTGTCACTGGAACGTACCAATGCAGAACTCCTCACAAATTTGCCCTGTTCCTGTACCCCTCCATAACCTCCCTGTCTCACTGGAACGTACCAATGCAGAACTGTACACAAATATACCCTGAAACTGTACACTCCACAACCTCCCTGTCTCACTGGAAAGTACCAATGCAGAACTCCACACAAATATGCTCTGAACCTGTACCCCTCCATTACCTCCCTGTCTCACTGGAACGAACAAATGCTGAACTCCACACAAATATGCCCTGAACCAGTACCCTCCATAACCTCCCTGTCTCACTGGAACGTACCAATGCAGAACACCACACAAATATGCCTCGAAACTGTACCCCACCATAACCTCCCTGTCTCACTGGAACTTACCATTGCAGAACACCACACAAATATGCCCTTAACCTGTACCCCTCCATAAACTCCCTGTCTCACTGGAACGTCCCAACGCAGAACTCCACACAAATATGCCCTGAGCCTGTACCCTCCATAACCTCCCTGTCTCACTGGAAAGTACCATTGCAGAACACCACACAAATATGCCCTGAACCTGTACCCCTCCATAACCTCCCTGTCTCACTGGAACGCACCAATGCCGAACTCCACTCAAATATGCCCTGAACCTATACCGTGCATAACCTCCCTGTCTCAGTGGTACGTCACACTGCAGAACTACACACAAATATGCCATGAACCTGTACCCTCCATAACCTCCCTGTTTCACTTTAAAGTACCAATGCAGAACTCCACACAAATATGCCATGAACCTGTACCCTCCATAACCTCCCTGTCTCACTGGAAAGTACCAATGCAGAACTCCACACAAATATGCCCTGAACCTGTACCCCTCCATAACCTCCCCGTCTCACTGGAACCTACCAATGCAGAACTCCACAGAAATATGCCCTGACCCTGTAGCCCTCCATAACATCCTTGTCTCACTGGATCGTACCAATGCAGAACTCCACACAAATAAGCCCGGAAACTGTACCCTCCATAACCTCCCTGTCTCACTGGAACGTACCAATGCAGAACTCCACACAAGTCTGCCCTGAACCTGTACCCGTCCATAACCTCCCTGTCTCACTGGAACGTACCACTGCAGAACTCCACACAAATATGCCCGGACACTGTACCCTCCATAACCTCCCTGTCTCACTGGAACGTACCAATGCAGAACTACACACAAATATGCCCTGAACCTGTACCACTCCATAACCTCCTTGTCTCACTGGAACGTACCAATGCAGAACTCCACACAAATATGCCCTGAACCTGTACCCCTCCATAACCTCCCTGTCCCACTGGAACGTACCAATGCAGAACTCCTCAAAAATATGCCCTGAACCTGTACCCCTCCATAACCTCCCTGTCTCACTGGAAAGTACGAATGCAGAACTCCATACAAATAGACCCTGCAACTGTACCCCTCCATAACCTCCCTGTGTCACTGGAACGTACCAATGCAGAACTCCTCACAAATTTGCCCTGTTCCTGTACCCCTCCATAACCTCGCTGTCTCACTGGAACGTACCAATGCAGAACTGTACACAAATATACCCTGAAACTGTACCCTCCATAACCTCCCTGTCTCACTGGAAAGTACCAATGCAGAACTCCACACAAATATGCTCTGAACCTGTACCCCTCCATTACCTCCCTGTCTCACTGGAACGAACAAATGCTGAACTCCACACAAATATGCCCTGAACCAGTACCCTCCATAACCTCCCTGTATCACTGGAACGTACCAATGAAGAACACCACACAAATATGCCCTGAAACTGTACCCCACCATAACCTCCCTGTCTCACTGGAACTTACCATTGCAGAACACCACACAAATATGCCCTTAACCTGTACCCCTCCATAAACTCCCTGTCTCACTGGAACGTCCCAACGCAGAACTCCACACAAATATGCCCTGAGCCTGTACCCTCCATAACCTCCCTGTCTCACTGGAAAGTACCATTGCAGAACACCACACAAATATGCCCTGAACCTGTACCCCTCCATAACCTCCCTGTCTCACTGGAACGCACCAATGCCGAACTCCACTCAAATATGCCCTGAACCTATACCGTGCATAATCTCCCTGTCTCACTGGAACGTACCAATGCAGAAGTCCACACAAATATGCCCTGAACCTGTACCCGTCCATAACCTCCCTGTCTCAGTGGTACGTCACACTGCAGAAATACACACAAATATGCCATGAACCTGTACCCTCCATAACCTCCCTGTTTCACTTTAAAGTACCAATGCAGAACTCCACACAAATATGCCATGAACCTGTACCCTCCATAACCTCCCTGTCTCACTGGAAAGTACCAATGCAGAACTCCACACAAATATGCCCTGAACCTGTACCCCTCCATAAACTCCCCGTCTCACTGGAACCTAGCAATGCAGATCTCCACAGAAATATGCCCTGACCCTGTACCCCTCCATAACATCCTTGTCTCACTGGAACGTACCAATGCAGAACTCCACACAAATATGCCCGGAAACTGTACCCTCCATAACCTCCCTGTCTCACTGGAACGTACCAATGCAGAACTACACACAAATATGCCCTGAACCTGTACCACTCCATAACCTCCCTGTCTCACTGGGACTTACCAATGCAGAACTCCACACAAATATGCCCTGAACCTGTACCCCTCCATAACCGCCCTGTCCCACTGGAACGTACCAATGCAGCACTCCTCAAAAATATGCCCTGAACCTGTACCCCTCCATAACCTCCCTGTCTCAATGGAACGTACGAATGCAGAACTCCATACAAATATGCCCTGCAACTGTACCCCTCCATAACCTCCCTGTGTCACTCGAACGTACCAATGCAGAACTCCTCACAAATATGCCCTGTTCCTGTACCTCTCCATAAACTCCCTGTCACACTGGAAAGTACCAATGCAGAACTCCACACAAATATGCTCTGAACCTGTGCCCCTCCATTACCTCCCTGTCTCACTGGAACGTACCAATGCAGATCTCCACACAAATATGCCCTGAACCAGTATCCTCCATAACCTCCCTGTCCCACTGGAACGTACCAATGCAGAACTCCTCAAAAATATGCCCTGAACCTGTACCCCTCCATAACCTCCCTGTCTCACTGGAACGTACGAATGCAGAACTCCATACAAATAGGCCCTGCAACTGTACCCCTCCATAACCTCCCTGTGTCACTGGAACGTACCAATGCAGAACTCCTCACAAATTTGCCCTGTTCCTGTACCCCTCCATAACCTCCCTGTCTCACTGGAACGTACCAATGCAGAACTGTACACAAATATACCCTGAAACTGTACCCTCCATAACCTCCCTGTCTCACTGGAAAGTACCAATGCAGAACTCCACACAAATATGCTCTGAACCTGTACCCCTCCATTACCTCCCTGTCTCACTGGAACGAACAAATGCTGAACTCCACACAAATATGCCCTGAACCAGTACCCTCCATAACCTCCCTGTCTCACTGGAACGTACCACTGCAGAACTCCACACAAATATGCCCGGAAACTGTACCCTCCATAACCTCCCTGTCTCACTGGAACGTACCAATGCAGAACTACACACAAATATGCCCTGAACCTGTACCACTCCATAACCTCCTTGTCTCACTGGAACGTACCAATGCAGAACTCCACACAAATATGCCCTGAACCTGTACCCCTCCATAACCTCCCTGTCTCACTGGAAAGTACGAATGCAGAACTCCATACAAATAGGCCCTGCAACTGTACCCCTCCATAACCTCCCTGTGTCACTGGAACGTACCAATGCAGAACTCCTCACAAATTTGCCCTGTTCCTGTACCCCTCCATAACCTCCCTGTCTCACTGGAACGTACCAATGCAGAACTGTACAAAAATATACCCTGAAACTGTACCCTCCATAACCTCCCTGTCTCACTGGAAAGTACCAATGCAGAACTCCACACAAATATGCCCTGAACCAGTACCCTCCATAACCTCCCTGTCTCACTGGAACGTACCAATGCAGAACACCACACAAATATGCCCTGAAACTATACCCCACCATAACCTCCCTGTCTCACTGGAACTTACCATTGCAGAACACCACACAAATATGCCCTTAACCTGTACCCCTCCATAAACTCCCTGTCTCACTGGAACGTCCCAACGCAGAACTCCACACAAATATGCCCTGAGCCTGCACCCTCCATAACCTCCCTGTCTCACTGGAAAGTACCATTGCAGAACACCACACAAATATGCCCTGAACCTGTACCCCTCCATAACCTCCCTGTCTCACTGGAACGCACCAATGCCGAACTCCACTCAAATATGCCCTGAACCTATACCGTGCATAACCTCCCTGTCTCACTGGAACGTACTAATGCAGAAGTCCACACAAATATGCCCTGAACCTGTACCCGTCCATAACCTCCCTGTCTCAGTGGTACGTCACACTGCAGAACTACACAGAAATATGCCCTGACCCTGTACCCCTCCATAACATCCTTGTCTCACTGGAACGTACCAATGCAGAACTCCACACAAATATGCCCGGAAACTGTACCCTCCATAACCTCCCTGTCTCACTGGAACGTACCAATGCAGAACTACACACAAATATGCCCTGAACCTGTACCACTCCATAACCTCCCTGTCTCACTGGAACTTACCAATGCAGAACTCCACACAAATATGCCCTGAACCTGTACCCCTCCATAACCGCCCTGTCCCACTGGAACGTACCAATGCAGCACTCCTCAAAAATATGCCCTGAACCTGTACCCCTCCATAACCTCCCTGTCTCACTGGAACGTACGAATGCAGAACTCCTTACAAATATGCCCTGCAACTGTACCCCTCCATAACCTCCCTGTGTCACTCGAACGTACCAATGCAGAACTCCTCACAAATATGCCCTGTTCCTGTACCTCTCCATAAACTCCCTGTCACACTGGAAAGTACCAATGCAGAACTCCTCACAAATTTGCCCTGTTCCTGTACCCCTCCATAACCTCCCTGTCTCACTGGAACGTACCAATGCAGAACTGTACAAAAATATACCCTGAAACTGTACCCTCCATAACCTCCCTGTCTCACTGGAAAGTACCAATGCAGAACTCCACACAAATATGCCCTGAACCAGTACCCTCCATAACCTCCCTGTCTCACTGGAACGTACCAATGCAGAACACCACACAAATATGCCCTGAAACTGTACCCCACCATAACCTCCCTGTCTCACTGGAACTTACCATTGCAGAAAACCACACAAATATGCCCTTAACCTGTACCCCTCCATAAACTCCCTGTCTCACTGGAACGTCCCAACGCAGAACTCCACACAAATATGCCCTGAGCCTGTACCCTCCATAACCTCCCTGTCTCACTGGAAAGTACCTTTGCAGAACACCACACAAATATGCCCTGAACCTGTACCCCTCCATAACCTCCCTGTCTCACTGGAACGCACCAATGCCGAACTCCACTCAAATATGCCCTGAACCTATACCGTGCATAACCTCCCTGTCTCACCGGAACGTACTAATGCAGAAGTCCACACAAATATGCCCTGAACCTGTACCCGTCCATAACCTCCCTGTCTCAGTGGTACGTCACACTGCAGAACTACACACAAATATGCCATGAACCTGTACCCTCCATAACCTCCCTGTTTCACTTTAAAGTACCAATGCAGAACTCCACACAAATATGCCATGAACCTGTACCCTCCATAACCTCCCTGTCTCACTGGAAAGTACCAATGCAGAACTCCACACAAATTTGCCCTGAACCTGTACCCCTCCATAACCTCCCCGTCTCACTGGAACCTACCAATGCAGAACTCCACAGAAATATGCCCTGACCCTGTACCCCTCCATAACATCCTTGTCTCACTGGAACGTACCAATGCAGAACTCCACACAAATATGCCCGGAAACTGTACCCTCCATAACCTCCCTGTCTCACTGGAACGTACCAATGCAGAACTACACACAAATATGCCCTGAACCTGTACCACTCCATAACCTCCCTGTCTCACTGGAACTTACCAATGCAGAACTCCACACAAATATGCTCTGAACCTGTACCCCTCCATAACCGCCCTGTCCCACTGGAACGTACCAATGCAGCACTCCTCAAAAATATGCCCTGAACCTGTACCCCTCCATAACCTCCCTGTCTCACTGGAACGTACGAATGCAGAACTCCATACAAATATGCCCTGCAACTGTACCCCTCCATAACCTCCCTGTGTCACTCGAACGTACCAATGCAGAACTCCTCACAAATATGCCCTGTTCCTGTACCTCTCCATAAACTCCCTGTCACACTGGAAAGTACCAATGCAGAACTCCACACAAATATGCTCTGAACCTGTGCCCCTCCATTACCTCCCTGTCTCACTGGAACGTACCAATGCAGATCTCCACACAAATATGCCCTGAACCAGTATCCTCCATAACCTCCCTGTCCCACTGGAACGTACCAATGCAGAACTCCTCAAAAATATGCCCTGAACCTGTACCCCTCCATAACCTCCCTGTCTCACTGGAACGTACGAATGCAGAACTCCATACAAATAGGCCCTGCAACTGTACCCCTCCATAACCTCCCTGTGTCACTGGAACGTACCAATGCAGAACTCCTCACAAATTTGCCCTGTTCCTGTACCCCTCCATAACCTCCCTGTCTCACTGGAACGTACCAATGCAGAACTGTACACAAATATACCCTGAAACTGTACCCTCCATAACCTCCCTGTCTCACTGGAAAGTACCAATGCAGAACTCCACACAAATATGCTCTGAACCTGTACCCCTCCATTACCTCCCAGTCTCACTGGAACGAACAAATGCTGAACTCCACACAAATATGCCCTGAACCAGTACCCTCCATAACCTCCCTCTCTCACTGGAACGTACCAATGCAGAGCTCCACACAAATATGACCTGAACCGGTACCCCTCCATAACCTCCCTGTCTCACTGGAACGTACCAATGCAGAACACCACACAAATATGCCCCGAAACTGTACCCCACCATAACCTCCCTGTCTCACTGGAACTTACCATTGCAGAACACCACACAAATATGCCCTTAACCTGTACCCCTCCATAAACTCCCTGTCTCACTGGAACGTCCCAACGCAGAACTCCACACAAATATGCCCTGAGCCTGTACCCTCCATAACCTCCCTGTCTCACTGGAAAGTACCATTGCAGAACACCACACAAATATGCCCTGAACCTGTACCCCTCCATAACCTCCCTGTCTCACTGGAACGCACCAATGCCGAACTCCACTCAAATATGCCCTGAACCTATACCGTGCATAACCTCCCTGTCTCACTGGAACGTACCAATGCAGAACTCCACACAAATATGCCCTGAACCTGTACCCTCCATAACCTCCCTGTCTCACTGGAAAGTACCAATGCAGAACACCACACAAATATGCCCTGAACCTGTACCCCTCCATAACTTCCCTGTCTCACTAGAAAGTACCAATGCAGAGCTCCACACAAATATGCCATGAACCTGTACCCGTCCATAACCTCCCTGTCTCACTGGAACGTACCACGGCAGAACTCCACACAAATATGCCGGGAAACTGTACCCCTCCATAACCGCCCTGTCCCACTGGAACGTACCAATGCAGAACTCCTCACAAATATGCCCTGTTCCTGTACCTCTCCATAAACTCCCTGTCACACTGGAAAGTACCAATGCAGAACTCCTCACAAATTTGCCCTGTTCCTGTACCCCTCCATAACCTCCCTGTCTCACTGGAACGTACCAATGCAGAACTGTACAAAAATATACCCTGAAACTGTACCCTCCATAACCTCCCTGTCTCACTGGAAGGTACCAATGCAGAACTCCACACAAATATGCCCTGAACCAGTACCCTCCATAACCTCCCTGTCTCACTGGAACGTACCAATGCAGAACACCACACAAATATGCCCTGAAACTGTACCCCACCATAACCTCCCTGTCTCACTGGAACTTACCATTGCAGAACACCACACAAATATGCCCTTAACCTGTACCCCTCCATAAACTCCCTGTCTCACTGGAACGTCCCAACGCAGAACTCCACACAAATATGCCCTGAGCCTGTACCCTCCATAACCTCCCTGTCTCACTGGAAAGTACCTTTGCAGAACACCACACAAATATGCCCTGAACCTGTACCCCTCCATAACCTCCCTGTCTCACTGGAACGCACCAATGCCGAACTCCACTCAAATATGCCCTGAACCTATACCGTGCATAACCTCCCTGTCTCACCGGAACGTACTAATGCAGAAGTCCACACAAATATGCCCTGAACCTGTACCCGTCCATAACCTCCCTGTCTCAGTGGTACGTCACACTGCAGAACTACACACAAATATGCCATGAACCTGTACCCTCCATAACCTCCCTGTTTCACTTTAAAGTACCAATGCAGAACTCCACACAAATATGCCACGAACCTGTACTCTCCATAACCTCCCTGTCTCACTGGAAAGTACCAATGCAGAACTCCACACAAATATGCCCTGAACCTGTACCCCTCCATAACCTCCCCGTCTCACTGGAACCTACCAATGCAGAACTCCACAGAAATATGCCCTGACCCTGTACCCCTCCATAACATCCTTGTCTCACTGGAACGTACCAATGCAGAACTCCACACAAATATGCCCGGAAACTGTACCCTCCATAACCTCCCTGTCTCACTGGAACGTACCAATGCAGAACTACACACAAATATGCCCTGAACCTGTACCACTCCATAACCTCCCTGTCTCACTGGAACTTACCAATGCAGAACTCCACACAAATATGCCCTGAACCTGTACCCCTCCATAACCGCCCTGTCCCACTGGAACGTACCAATGCAGCACTCCTCAAAAATATGCCCTGAACCTGTACCCCTCCATAACCTCCCTGTCTCACTGGAACGTACGAATGCAGAACTCCATACAAATATGCCCTGCAACTGTACCCCTCCATAACCTCCCTGTGTCACTCGAACGTACCAATGCAGAACTCCTCACAAATATGCCCTGTTCCTGTACCTCTCCATAAACTCCCTGTCACACTGGAAAGTACCAATGCAGAACTCCACACAAATATGCTCTGAACCTGTGCCCCTCCATTACCTCCCTGTCTCACTGGAACGTACCAATGCAGATCTCCACACAAATATGCCCTGAACCAGTATCCTCCATAACCTCCCTGTCCCACTGGAACGTACCAATGCAGAACTCCTCAAAAATATGCCCTGAACCTGTACCCCTCCATAACCTCCCTGTCTCACTGGAACGTACGAATGCAGAACTCCATACAAATAGGCCCTGCAACTGTACCCCTCCATAACCTCCCTGTGTCACTGGAACGTACCAATGCAGAACTCCTCACAAATTTGCCCTGTTCCTGTACCCCTCCATAACCTCCCTGTCTCACTGGAACGTACCAATGCAGAACTGTACACAAATATACCCTGAAACTGTACCCTCCATAACCTCCCTGTCTCACTGGAAAGTACCAATGCAGAACTCCACACAAATATGCTCTGAACCTGTACCCCTCCATTACCTCCCTGTCTCACTGGAACGAACAAATGCTGAACTCCACACAAATATGCCCTGAACCAGTACCCTCCATAACCTCCCTCTCTCACTGGAACGTACCAATGCAGAGCTCCACACAAATATGACCTGAACCGGTACCCCTCCATAACCTCCCTGTCTCACTGGAACGTACCAATGCAGAACACCACACAAATATGCCCCGAAACTGTACCCCACCATAACCTCCCTGTCTCACTGGAACTTACCATTGCAGAACACCACACAAATATGCCCTTAACCTGTACCCCTCCATAAACTCCCTGTCTCACTGGAACGTCCCAACGCAGAACTCCACACAAATATGCCCTGAGCCTGTACCCTCCATAACCTCCCTGTCTCACTGGAAAGTACCATTGCAGAACACCACACAAATATGCCCTTAACCTGTACCCCTCCATAAACTCCCTGTCTCACTGGAACGTCCCAACGCAGAACTCCACACAAATATGCCCTGAGCCTGTACCCTCCATAACCTCCCTGTCTCACTGGAAAGTACCATTGCAGAACACCACACAAATATGCCCTGAACCTGTACCCCTCCATAACCTCCCTGTCTCACTGGAACGCACCAATGCCGAACTCCACTCAAATATGCCCTGAACCTGTACCACTCCATAACCTCCTTGTCTCACTGGAACGTACCAATGCAGAACTCCACACAAATATGCCCTGAACCTGTACCCTCCATAACCTCCTGTCTCACTGGAAAGTACCAATGCAGAACACCACACAAATATGCCCTGAACCTGTACCCCTCCATAACTTCCCTGTCTCACTAGAAAGTACCAATGCAGAGCTCCACACAAATATGCCATGAACCTGTACCCGTCCATAACCTCCCTGTCTCACTGGAACGTACCACGGCAGAACTCCACACAAATATGCCGGGAAACTGTACCCTCCATAACCTCCCTGTCTCACTGGAACGTACCAATGCAGAACTACACACAAATATGCCCTGAACCTGTACCACTCCATAACCTCCCTGTCTCACTGGAACGTACCAATGCAGAACTCCACACAAATATGCCCTGAACCTGTACCCCTCCATAACCTCCCTGTCTCACTGGAACGTACGAATGCAGAACTCCATACAAATATGCCCTGCAGCTGTACCCCTCCATAACCTCCCTGTGTCACTGGAACGTACCAATGCAGAACTGTACACAAATATACCCTGAACCTGTACCCTCCATAACCTCCCTGTCACACTGGAAAGTACCAATGCAGAACTCCACACAAATATGCTCTGAACCTGTACCCCTCCATTACCTCCTTGTCTCACTGGAACGTACCAATGCAGATCTCCACAAAAATATGACCTGAACCGGTACCCCTCCATAACCTCCCTGTCTCACTGGAACGTACCAATGCAGAACACGACACAAATATGCCCTGAACCTGTACCCCACCATAACTTCCCTGTCTCACTGGAACTTACCATTGCAGAACACCACACAAATATGCCCAGAACCTGTACCCCTCCATAACCTCCCTGTCTCACTGGAACGTACCATTGCAGAACACCACACAAATATGCCCTGAACCTGTACCCCTCTATAACCTCCCTGTCTCACTGGAACGCACCAATGCCGAACTCCACTCAAATATGCCCTGAACCTATACCGTGCATAACCTCCTTGTCTCACTGGAACGTCCCAACGCAGAACTCCACACAAATATGCCCTGAACCTGTACCCTCCATAACCTCCCTGTCTCACTGGAACGTACCATTGCAGAACACTACACAAATATGCCCTGAACCTGTACCCCTCCATAACCTCCCTGTCTCACTGGAACGTCCCAACGCAGAACTCTACACAAATATGCCCTGAACCTGTACCCTCCATAACCTCCCTGTCTCACTGGAACGTACCATTGCACAACACCACACAAACATGCCCAGAACCTGTACCCCTCCATAACCTCCCAGTCTCACTGGAACGTACCATTGCAGAACACCACACAAATATGCCCTGAACCTGTACCCCTCCATAACCTCCCTGTCTCACTCGAACGTCCCAACGCAGAACTCCACACAAATATGCCCTGAACCTGTACCCTCCATAACCTCCCTGTCTCACTGGAGCGTACCATTGCACAACACCACACAAATATGCCCAGAACCTGTACCCCTCCATAACCTCCCTGTCTCACTGGAACGTACCATTGCAGAACACCACACAAATATGCCCTGAACCTGTACCCGTCCATAACCTCCCTGTCTCACTGGAACGTCCCACTGCAGAACTCCACACAAATATGCCATGAACCTGTACCCTCCATAACCTCCCTGTCTCACTAGAAAGTACCAATGCAGAGCTCCACACAAATATGCCATGAACCTGTACCCGTCCATAACCTCCCTGTCTCACTGGAACGTATCACGGCAGAACTCCACACAAATATGCCGGGAAACTGTACCCTCCATAACCTCCCTGTCTCACTGGAACGTACCAATGCAGAACTACACACAAATATGCCCTGAACCTGTACCACTCCATAACCTCCCTGTCTCACTGGAACGTACCAATGCAGAACTCCACACAAATATGCCCTGAACCTGTACCCCTCCATAACCGCCCTGTCCCACTGGAACGTACGAATGCAGTACTCCTCAAAAATATGCCCTGAACCTGTACCCCTCCATAACCTCCCTGTCTCACTGGAACGTACGAATGCAGAACTCCATACAAATATGCCCTGCAGCTGTACCACTCCATAACCTCCCTGTGTCACGGGAACGTACCAATGCAGAACTCCTCACAAATATGCCCTGTTCCTGTACCCATCCATAAACTCCCTGTCTCACTGGAACGTACCAATGCAGAACTGTACACAAATATACCCTGAACCTGTACCCTCCATAACCTCCCTGTCACACTGGAAAGTACCAATGCAGAACTCCACACAAATATGCTCTGAACCTGTACCCCTCCATTACCTCCTTGTCTCACTGGAACGTACCAATGCAGATCTCCACAAAAATATGACCTGAACCGGTACCCCTCCATAACCTCCCTGTCTCACTGGAACGTACCAATGCAGAACACGACACAAATATGCCCTGAACCTGTACCCCACCATAACCCCCCTGTCTCACTGGAACTTACCATTGCAGAACACCACACAAATATGCCCAGAACCTGTACCCCTCCATAACCTCCCTGTCTCACTGGAACGAACAAATGCTGAACTCCACACAAATATGCCCTGAACCAGTACCCTCCATAACTTCCTTCTCTCACTGGAACGTACCAATGCAGAGCTCCACACAAATATGCCGGGAAACTGTACCCCTCCATAACCTCCCTGTCTCACTGGAACGTACGAATGCAGAACTCCATACAAATATGCCCTGCAGCTGTACCCCTCCATAACCTCCCTGTCTCACTGGAACGTACCAATGCAGAACTCCACACAAATATGCCCTGAACCTGTACCCCTCCATAACCGCCCTGTCCCACTGGAACGTACGAATGCAGAACTCCTCAAAAATATGCCCTGAACCTGAACCCCTCCATAACCTCCCTGTCTCACTGGAACGTACGAATGCAGAACTCCATACAAATATGCCCTGCAGCTGTACCCCTCCATAACCTCCCTGTGTCACTGGAACGTACCAATGCAGAACTGTACACAAATATACCCTGAACCTGTACCCTCCATAACCTCCCTGTCACACTGGAAAGTACCAATGCAGAACTCCACACAAATATGCTCTGAACCTGTACCCCTCCATTACCTCCTTGTCTCACTGGAACGTACCAATGCAGATCTCCACAAAAATATGACCTGAACCGGTACCCCTCCATAACCTCCCTGTCTCACTGGAACGTACCAATGCAGAACACGACACAAATATGCCCTGAACCTGTACCCCACCATAACTTCCCTGTCTCACTGGAACTTACCATTGCAGAACACCACACAAATATGCCCAGAACCTGTACCCCTCCATAACCTCCCTGTCTCACTGGAACGTACCATTGCAGAACACCACACAAATATGCCCTGAACCTGTACCCCTCCATAACCTCCCTGTCTCACTGGAACGTCCCACTGCAGAACTCCACACAAATATGCCATGAACCTGTACCCTCCATAACCTCCCTGTCTCACTAGAAAGTACCAATGCAGAGCTCCACACAAATATGCCATGAACCTGTACCCGTCCATAACCTCCCTGTCTCACTGGAACGTATCACGGCAGAACTCCACACAAATATGCCGGGAAACTGTACCCTCCATAACCTCCCTGTCTCACTGGAACGTACCAATGCAGAACTACACACAAATATGCCCTGAACCTGTACCACTCCATAACCTCCCTGTCTCACTGGAACGTACCAATGCAGAACTCCACACAAATATGCCCTGAACCTGTACCCCTCCATAACCGCCCTGTCCCACTGGAACGTACGAATGCAGTACTCCTCAAAAATATGCCCTGAACCTGTATCCCTCCATAACCTCCCTGTCTCACTGGAACGTACGAATGCAGAACTCCATACAAATATGCCCTGCAGCTGTACCCCTCCATAACCTCCCTGTGTCACGGGAACGTACCAATGCAGAACTCCTCACAAATATGCCCTGTTCCTGTACCCCTCCATAAACTCCCTGTCTCACTGGAACGTACCAATGCAGAACTGTACACAAATATACCCTGAACCTGTACCCTCCATAACCTCCCTGTCACACTGGAAAGTACCAATGCAGAACTCCACACAAATATGCTCTGAACCTGTACCCCTCCATTACCTCCTTGTCTCACTGGAACGTACCAATGCAGATCTCCACAAAAATATGACCTGAACCGGTACCCCTCCATAACCTCCCTGTCTCACTGGAACGTACCAATGCAGAACACGACACAAATATGCCCTGAACCTGTACCCCACCATAACCCCCCTGTCTCACTGGAACTTACCATTGCAGAACACCACACAAATATGCCCAGAACCTGTACCCCTCCATAACCTCCCTGTCTCACTGGAACGAACAAATGCTGAACTCCACACAAATATGCCCTGAACCAGTACCCTCCATAACTTCCTTCTCTCACTGGAACGTACCAATGCAGAGCTCCACACAAATATGCCGGGAAACTGTACCCCTCCATAACCTCCCTGTCTCACTGGAACGTACGAATGCAGAACTCCATACAAATATGCCCTGCAGCTGTACCCCTCCATAACCTCCCTGTCTCACTGGAACGTACCAATGCAGAACTCCACACAAATATGCCCTGAACCTGTACCCCTCCATAACCGCCCTGTCCCACTGGAACGTACGAATGCAGAACTCCTCAAAAATATGCCCTGAACCTGAACCCCTCCATAACCTCCCTGTCTCACTGGAACGTACGAATGCAGAACTCCATACAAATATGCCCTGCAGCTGTACCCCTCCATAACCTCCCTGTGTCACTGGAACGTACCAATGCAGAACTGTACACAAATATACCCTGAACCTGTACCCTCCATAACCTCCCTGTCACACTGGAAAGTACCAATGCAGAACTCCACACAAATATGCTCTGAAACTGTACCCCTCCATTACCTCCTTGTCTCACTGGAACGTACCAATGCAGATCTCCACAAAAATATGACCTGAACCGGTACCCCTCCATAACCTCCCTGTCTCACTGGAACGTACCAATGCAGAACACGACACAAATATGCCCTGAACCTGTACCCCACCATAACTTCCCTGTCTCACTGGAACTTACCATTGCAGAACACCACACAAATATGCCCAGAACCTGTACCCCTCCATAACCTCCCTGTCTCACTGGAACGTACCATTGCAGAACACCACACAAATATGCCCTGAACCTGTACCCCTCCATAACCTCCCTGTCTCACTGGAACGCACCAATGCCGAACTCCACTCAAATATGCCCTGAACCTATACCGTGCATAACCTCCCTGTCTCACTGGAACGTCCCAACGCAGAACTCCACACAAATATGCCCTGAACCTGTACCCTCCATAACCTCCCTGTCTCACTGGAACGTACCATTGCAGAACACTACACAAATATGCCCTGAACCTGTACCCCTCCATAACCTCCCTGTCTCACTGGAACGTCCCAACGCAGAACTCTACACAAATATGCCCTGAACCTGTACCCTCCATAACCTCCCTGTCTCACTGGAACGTACCATTGCACAACACCACACAAACATGCCCAGAACCTGTACCCCTCCATAACCTCCCAGTCTCACTGGAACGTACCATTGCAGAACACCACACAAATATGCCCTGAACCTGTACCCCTCCATAACCTCCCTGTCTCACTCGAACGTCCCAACGCAGAACTCCACACAAATATGCCCTGAACCTGTACCCTCCATAACCTCCCTGTCTCACTGGAACGTACCATTGCACAACACCACACAAATATGCCCAGAACCTGTACCCCTCCATAACCTCCCTGTCTCACTGGAACGTACCATTGCAGAACACCACACAAATATGCCCTGAACCTGTACCCGTCCATAACCTCGCTGTCTCACTGGAACGTCCCACTGCAGAACTCCACACAAATATGCCATGAACCTGTACCCTCCATAACCTCCCTGTCTCACTAGAAAGTACCAATGCAGAGCTCCACACAAATATGCCATGAACCTGTACCCGTCCATAACCTCCCTGTCTCACTGGAACGTACCACGGCAGAACTCCACACAAATATGCCGGGAAACTGTACCCTCCATAACCTCCCTGTCTCACTGGAACGTACCAATGCAGAACTACACACAAATATGCCCTGAACCTGTACCACTCCATAACCTCCCTGTCTCACTGGAACGTACCAATGCAGAACTCCACACAAATATGCCCTGAACCTGTACCCCTCCATAACCGCCCTGTCCCACTGGAACGTACGAATGCAGTACTCCTCAAAAATATGCCCTGAACCTGTACCCCTCCATAACCTCCCTGTCTCACTGGAACGTACGAATGCAGAACTCCATACAAATATGCCCTGCAGCTGTACCCCTCCATAACCTCCCTGTGTCACGGGAACGTACCAATGCAGAACTCCTCACAAATATGCCCTGTTCCTGTACCCCTCCATAAACTCCCTGTCACACTGGAACGTACCAATGCAGAACTGTACACAAATATACCCTGAACCTGTACCCTCCATAACCTCCCTGTCACACTGGAAAGTACCAATGCAGAACTCCACACAAATATGCTCTGAACCTGTACCCCTCCATTACCTCCTTGTCTCACTGGAACGTACCAATGCAGATCTCCACAAAAATATGACCTGAACCGGTACCCCTACATAACCTCCCTGTCTCACTGGAACGTACCAATGCAGAACACGACACAAATATGCCCTGAACCTGTACCCCACCATAACCCCCCTGTCTCACTGGAACTTACCATTGCAGAACACCACACAAATATGCCCAGAACCTGTACCCCTCCATAACCTCCCTGTCTCACTGGAACGAACAAATGCTGAACTCCACACAAATATGCCCTGAACCAGTACCCTCCATAACTTCCTTCTCTCACTGGAACGTACCAATGCAGAGCTCCACACAAATATGACCTGAACCGGTACCCCTCCATAACCTCCCTGTCTCACTGGAACGTACCAATGCAGAACACGACACAAATATGCCCTGAACCTGTACCCCACCATAACTTCCCTGTCTCACTGGAACTTACCATTGCAGAACACCACACAAATATGCCCAGAACCTGTACCCCTCCATAACCTCCCTGTCTCACTGGAACGTACCATTGCAGAACACCACACAAATATGCCCTGAACCTGTACCCCTCCATAACCTCCCTGTCTCACTGGAACGCACCAATGCCGAACTCCACTCAAATATGCCCTGAACCTATACCGTGCATAACCTCCCTGTCTCACTGGAACGTCCCAACGCAGAACTCCACACAAATATGCCCTGAACCTGTACCCTCCATAACCTCCCTGTCTCACTGGAACGTACCATTGCAGAACACTACACAAATATGCCCTGAACCTGTACCCCTCCATAACCTCCCTGTCTCACTGGAACGTCCCAACGCAGAACTCTACACAAATATGCCCTGAACCTGTACCCTCCATAACCTCCCTGTCTCACTGGAACGTACCATTGCACAACACCACACAAACATGCCCAGAACCTGTACCCCTCCATAACCTCCCTGTCTCACTGGAACGTACCATTGCAGAACACCACACAAATATGCCCTGAACCTGTACCCGTCCATAACCTCCCTGTCTCACTGGAACGTCCCACTGCAGAACTCCACACAAATATGCCATGAACCTGTACCCTCCATAACCTCCCTGTCTCACTAGAAAGTACCAATGCAGAGCTCCACACAAATATGCCATGAACCTGTACCCGTCCATAACCTCCCTGTCTCACTGGAACGTATCACGGCAGAACTCCACACAAATATGCCGGGAAACTGTACCCTCCATAACCTCCCTGTCTCACTGGAACGTACCAATGCAGAACTACACACAAATATGCCCTGAACCTGTACCACTCCATAACCTCCCTGTCTCACTGGAACGTACCAATGCAGAACTCCACACAAATATGCCCTGAACCTGTACCCCTCCATAACCGCCCTGTCCCACTGGAACGTACGAATGCAGTACTCCTCAAAAATATGCCCTGAACCTGTACCCCTCCATAACCTCCCTGTCTCACTGGAACGTACGAATGCAGAACTCCATACAAATATGCCCTGCAGCTGTACCCCTCCATAACCTCCCTGTGTCACGGGAACGTACCAATGCAGAACTCCTCACAAATATGCCCTGTTCCTGTACCCATCCATAAACTCCCTGTCTCACTGGAACGTACCAATGCAGAACTGTACACAAATATACCCTGAACCTGTACCCTCCATAACCTCCCTGTCACACTGGAAAGTACCAATGCAGAACTCCACACAAATATGCTCTGAACCTGTACCCCTCCATTACCTCCTTGTCTCACTGGAACGTACCAATGCAGATCTCCACAAAAATATGACCTGAACCGGTACCCCTCCATAACCTCCCTGTCTCACTGGAACGTACCAATGCAGAACACGACACAAATATGCCCTGAACCTGTACCCCACCATAACCCCCCTGTCTCACTGGAACTTACCATTGCAGAACACCACACAAATATGCCCAGAACCTGTACCCCTCCATAACCTCCCTGTCTCACTGGAACGAACAAATGCTGAACTCCACACAAATATGCCCTGAACCAGTACCCTCCATAACTTCCTTCTCTCACTGGAACGTACCAATGCAGAGCTCCACACAAATATGCCGGGAAACTGTACCCCTCCATAACCTCCCTGTCTCACTGGAACGTACGAATGCAGAACTCCATACAAATATGCCCTGCAGCTGTACCCCTCCATAACCTCCCTGTCTCACTGGAACGTACCAATGCAGAACTCCACACAAATATGCCCTGAACCTGTACCCCTCCATAACCGCCCTGTCCCACTCGAACGTACGAATGCAGAACTCCTCAAAAATATGCCCTGAACCTGAACCCCTCCATAACCTCCCTGTCTCACTGGAACGTACGAATGCAGAACTCCATACAAATATGCCCTGCAGCTGTACCCCTCCATAACCTCCCTGTGTCACTGGAACGTACCAATGCAGAACTGTACACAAATATACCCTGAACCTGTACCCTCCATAACCTCCCTGTCACACTGGAAAGTACCAATGCAGAACTCCACACAAATATGCTCTGAACCTGTACCCCTCCATTACCTCCTTGTCTCACTGGAACGTACCAATGCAGATCTCCACAAAAATATGACCTGAACCGGTACCCCTCCATAACCTCCCTGTCTCACTGGAACGTACCAATGCAGAACACGACACAAATATGCCCTGAACCTGTACCCCACCATAACTTCCCTGTCTCACTGGAACTTACCATTGCAGAACACCACACAAATATGCCCAGAACCTGTACCCCTCCATAACCTCCCTGTCTCACTGGAACGTACCATTGCAGAACACCACACAAATATGCCCTGAACCTGTACCCCTCCATAACCTCCCTGTCTCACTGGAACGCACCAATGCCGAACTCCACTCAAATATGCCCTGAACCTATACCGTGCATAACCTCCCTGTCTCACTGGAACGTCCCAACGCAGAACTCCACACAAATATGCCCTGAACCTGTACCCTCCATAACCTCCCTGTCTCACTGGAACGTACCATTGCAGAACACTACACAAATATGCCCTGAACCTGTACCCCTCCATAACCTCCCTGTCTCACTGGAACGTCCCAACGCAGAACTCTACACAAATATGCCCTGAACCTGTACCCTCCATAACCTCCCTGTCTCACTGGAACGTACCATTGCACAACACCACACAAACATGCCCAGAACCTGTACCCCTCCATAACCTCCCAGTCTCACTGGAACGTACCATTGCAGAACACCACACAAATATGCCCTGAACCTGTACCCCTCCATAACCTCCCTGTCTCACTCGAACGTCCCAACGCAGAACTCCACACAAATATGCCCTGAACCTGTACCCTCCATAACCTCCCTGTCTCACTGGAACGTACCATTGCACAACACCACACAAATATGCCCAGAACCTGTACCCCTCCATAACCTCCCTGTCTCACTGGAACGTACCATTGCAGAACACCACACAAATATGCCCTGAACCTGTACCCGTCCATAACCTCGCTGTCTCACTGGAACGTCCCACTGCAGAACTCCACACAAATATGCCATGAACCTGTACCCTCCATAACCTCCCTGTCTCACTAGAAAGTACCAATGCAGAGCTCCACACAAATATGCCATGAACCTGTACCCGTCCATAACCTCCCTGTCTCACTGGAACGTACCACGGCAGAACTCCACACAAATATGCCGGGAAACTGTACCCTCCATAACCTCCCTGTCTCACTGGAACGTACCAATGCAGAACTACACACAAATATGCCCTGAACCTGTACCACTCCATAACCTCCCTGTCTCACTGGAACGTACCAATGCAGAACTCCACACAAATATGCCCTGAACCTGTACCCCTCCATAACCGCCCTGTCCCACTGGAACGTACGAATGCAGTACTCCTCAAAAATATGCCCTGAACCTGTACCCCTCCATAACCTCCCTGTCTCACTGGAACGTACGAATGCAGAACTCCATACAAATATGCCCTGCAGCTGTACCCCTCCATAACCTCCCTGTGTCACGGGAACGTACCAATGCAGAACTCCTCACAAATATGCCCTGTTCCTGTACCCCTCCATAAACTCCCTGTCACACTGGAACGTACCAATGCAGAACTGTACACAAATATACCCTGAACCTGTACCCTCCATAACCTCCCTGTCACACTGGAAAGTACCAATGCAGAACTCCACACAAATATGCTCTGAACCTGTACCCCTCCATTACCTCCTTGTCTCACTGGAACGTACCAATGCAGATCTCCACAAAAATATGACCTGAACCGGTACCCCTACATAACCTCCCTGTCTCACTGGAACGTACCAATGCAGAACACGACACAAATATGCCCTGAACCTGTACCCCACCATAACCCCCCTGTCTCACTGGAACTTACCATTGCAGAACACCACACAAATATGCCCAGAACCTGTACCCCTCCATAACCTCCCTGTCTCACTGGAACGAACAAATGCTGAACTCCACACAAATATGCCCTGAACCAGTACCCTCCATAACTTCCTTCTCTCACTGGAACGTACCAATGCAGAGCTCCACACAAATATGACCTGAACCGGTACCCCTCCATAACCTCCCTGTCTCACTGGAACGTACCAATGCAGAACACGACACAAATATGCCCTGAACCTGTACCCCACCATAACTTCCCTGTCTCACTGGAACTTACCATTGCAGAACACCACACAAATATGCCCAGAACCTGTACCCCTCCATAACCTCCCTGTCTCACTGGAACGTACCATTGCAGAACACCACACAAATATGCCCTGAACCTGTACCCCTCCATAACCTCCCTGTCTCACTGGAACGCACCAATGCCGAACTCCACTCAAATATGCCCTGAACCTATACCGTGCATAACCTCCCTGTCTCACTGGAACGTCCCAACGCAGAACTCCACACAAATATGCCCTGAACCTGTACCCTCCATAACCTCCCTGTCTCACTGGAACGTACCATTGCAGAACACTACACAAATATGCCCTGAACCTGTACCCCTCCATAACCTCCCTGTCTCACTGGAACGTCCCAACGCAGAACTCTACACAAAAATGCCCTGAACCTGTACCCTCCATAACCTCCCTGTCTCACTGGAACGTACCATTGCACAACACCACACAAACATGCCCAGAACCTGTACCCCTCCATAACCTCCCAGTCTCACTGGAACGTACCATTGCAGAACACCACACAAATATGCCCTGAACCTGTACCCCTCCATAACCTCCCTGTCTCACTCGAACGTCCCAACGCAGAACTCCACACAAATATGCCCTGAACCTGTACCCTCCATAACCTTCCTGTCTCACTGGAACGTACCATTGCACAACACCACACAAATATGCCCAGAACCTGTACCCCTCCATAACCTCCCTGTCTCACTGGAACGTACCATTGCAGAACACCACACAAATATGCCCTGAACCTGTACCCGTCCATAACCTCGCTGTCTCACTGGAACGTCCCACTGCAGAACTCCACACAAATATGCCATGAACCTGTACCCTCCATAACCTCCCTGTCTCACTAGAAAGTACCAATGCAGAGCTCCACACAAATATGCCATGAACCTGTACCCGTCCATAACCTCCCTGTCTCACTGGAACGTACCACGGCAGAACTCCACACAAATATGCCGGGAAACTGTACCCTCCATAACCTCCCTGTCTCACTGGAACGTACCAATGCAGAACTACACACAAATATGCCCTGAACCTGTACCACTCCATAACCTCCCTGTCTCACTGGAACGTACCAATGCAGAACTCCACACAAATATGCCCTGAACCTGTACCCCTCCATAACCGCCCTGTCCCACTGGAACGTACGAATGCAGTACTCCTCAAAAATATGCCCTGAACCTGTACCCCTCCATAACCTCCCTGTCTCACTGGAACGTACGAATGCAGAACTCCATACAAATATGCCCTGCAGCTGTACCCCTCCATAACCTCCCTGTGTCACGGGAACGTACCAATGCAGAACTCCTCACAAATATGCCCTGTTCCTGTACCCCTCCATAAACTCCCTGTCTCACTGGAACGTACCAATGCAGAACTGTACACAAATATACCCTGAACCTGTACCCTCCATAACCTCCCTGTCACACTGGAAAGTACCAATGCAGAACTCCACACAAATATGCTCTGAACCTGTACCCCTCCATTACCTCCTTGTCTCACTGGAACGTACCAATGCAGATCTCCACAAAAATATGACCTGAACCGGTACCCCTACATAACCTCCCTGTCTCACTGGAACGTACCAATGCAGAACACGACACAAATATGCCCTGAACCTGTACCCCACCATAACCCCCCTGTCTCACTGGAACTTACCATTGCAGAACACCACACAAATATGCCCAGAACCTGTACCCCTCCATAACCTCCCTGTCTCACTGGAACGAACAAATGCTGAACTCCACACAAATATGCCCTGAACCAGTACCCTCCATAACTTCCTTCTCTCACTGGAACGTACCAATGCAGAGCTCCACACAAATATGACCTGAACCGGTACCCCTCCATAACCTCCCTGTCTCACTGGAACGTACCAATGCAGAACACCACACAAATATGCCCCGAAACTGTACCCCACCATAACCTCCCTGTCTCACTGGAACTTACCATTGCAGAACACCACACATATATGCCCTTAACCTGTACCCCTCCATAACCGCCCTGTCCCACTTGAACGTACCAATGCAGCACTCCTCAAAAATATGCCATGAACCTGTACCCTCCAAAACCTCCCTGTCTCACAGGAAAGTACCAATGCAGAACTCCACACAAGTCTGCCCTGAACCTGTACCCGTCCATAACCTCCCTGTCTCACTGGAACGTACCACTGCAGAACTCCACACAAATATGCCCGGACACTGTACCATCCATAACCTCCCTGTCTCACTGGAACGTACCAATGCAGAACTACACACAAATAGGCCCTGCAACTGTACCCCTCCATAACCTCCCTGTGTCACTGGAACGTACCAATGCAGAACTCCTCACAAATTTGCCCTGTTCCTGTACCCCTCCATAACCTCCCTGTCTCACTGGAACGTACCAATGCAGAACTGTACACAAATATACCCTGAAACTGTACCCTCCATAACCTCCCTGTCTCACTGGAAAGTACCAATGCAGAACTCCACACAAATATGCTCTGAACCTGTACCCCTCCATTACTTCCCTGTCTCACTGGAACGAACAAATGCTGAACTCCACACAAATATGCCCTGAACCAGTACCCTCCATAACCTCCCTCTCTCACTGGAACGTACCAATGCAGAGCTCCACACAAATATGACCTGAACCGGTACCCCTCCATAACCAACCTGTCTCACTGGAACGTACCAATGCAGAACACCACACAAATATGCCCCGAAACTGTACCCCACCATAACCTCCCTGTCTCACTGGAACTTACCATTGCAGAACACCACACAAATATGCCCTTAACCTGTACCCCTCCATAAACTCCCTGTCTCACTGGAACGTCCCAACGCAGAACTCCACACAAATATGCCCTGAGCCTGTACCCTCCATAACCTCCCTGTCTCACTGGAAAGTACCATTGCAGAACACCACACAAATATGCCCTGAACCTGTACCCCTCCATAACCTCCCTGTCTCACTGGAACGCACCAATGCCGAACTCCACTCAAATATGCCCTGAACCTATACCGTGCATAACCTCCCTGTCTCACTGGAACGAACAAATGCTGAACTCCACACAAATATGCCCTGAACCAGTACCCTCCATAACCTCCCTGTCTCACTGGAACGTACCACTGCAGAACTCCACACAAATATGCCCGGAAACTGTACCCTCCATAACCTCCCTGTCTCACTGGAACGTACCAATGCAGAACTACACACAAATATGCCCTGAACCTGTACCACTCCATAACCTCCTTGTCTCACTGGAACGTACCAATGCAGAACTCCACACAAATATGCCCTGAACCTGTACCCCTCCATAACCTCCCTGTCCCACTGGAACGTACCAATGCAGAACTCCTCAAAAATATGCCCTGAACCTGTACCCCTCCATAACCTCCCTGTCTCACTGGAAAGTACGAATGCAGAACTCCATACAAATAGGCCCTGCAACTGTACCCCTCCATAACCTCCCTGTGTCTCTGGAACGTACCAATGCAGAACTCCTCACAAATTTGCCCTGTTCCTGTACCCCTCCATAACCTCCCTGTGTCACTGGAACGTACCAATGCAGAACTCCTCACAAATTTGCCCTGTTCCTGTACCCCTCCATAACCTCCCTGTCTCACTGGAACGTACCAATGAAGAACTGTACACAAATATACCCTGAAACTGTACCCTCCATAACCTCCCTGTCTCACTGGAAAGTACCAATGCAGAACTCCACACAAATATGCTCTGAACCTGTACCCCTTCATTACCTCCCTGTCTCACTGGAACGAACAAATGCTGAACTCCACACAAATATGCCCTGAACCAGTACCCTCCATAACATCCCTGTCTCACTGGAACGTACCACTGCAGAACTCCACACAAATATGCCCGGAAACTGTACCCTCCATAACCTCCCTGTCTCACTGGAACGTACCAATGCAGAACTACACACAAATATGCCCTGAACCTGTACCACTCCATAACCTCCTTGTCTCACTGGAACGTACCAATGCAGAACTCCACACAAATATGCCCTGAACCTGTACCCCTCCATAACCTCCCTGTCCCACTGGAACGTACCAATGCAGAACTCCTCAAAAATATGCCCTGAACCTGTACCCCTCCATAACCTCCCTGTCTCACTGGAAAGTACGAATGCAGAACTCCATACAAATAGGCCCTGCAACTGTACCCCTCCATAACCTCCCTGTGTCACTGGAACGTACCAATCGAGAACACCTCACAAATTTGCCCAGAACCTGTACCCCTCCATAACCTCCCTGTCTCACTGGAACGTACCATTGCAGAACACCACACAAATATGCCCTGAACCTGTACCCCTCCATAACCTCCCTGTGTCGCTGGAAAGTCCCAACGCAGAACTCCACACAAATATGCCCTGAACCTGTACCCTCCATAACCTCCCTGTCTCACTGGAACGTACCATTGCAGAACACCACACAAATATGCCCAGAACCTGTACCCCTCCATAACCTCCCTGTCTCACTGGAACGTACCATTGCAGAACACTACACAAATATGCCCTGAACCTGTACCCGTCCATAACCTCCCTGTCTCACTGGAACGTACCAATGCAGAACTGTACACAAATATACCCTGAACCTGTACCCTCCATAACCTCCCTGTCTCACTGGAAAGTACCAATGCAGAACTCCACACAAATATGCTCTGAACCTGTACCCCACCATTACCTCCCTGTCACACTGGAAATTACCAATGCCGAACTCCACACAAATATGCTCTGAACCTGTACCCCTCCATTACCTCCCTGTCTCACTGGAACGTACCAATGCAGATCTCCACACAAATATGCCCTGAACCAGTATCCTCCATAACCTCCCTGTCTCACTGGAACGTACCAATGCAGAACTCCACGCAAATATGCCCTGAACCTGTACCCCTACATAAATTCCCTGTCTCACTGGAACGAACAAATGCAGAACTCCACACAAATATGCCCTGAACCAGTACCCTCCATAACCTCCCTCTGTCACTGGAACGTACCAATGCAGAACTCCACACAAATATGACCTGAACCGGTACCCCTCCATAACCTCCCTGTCTCACTGGAACGTACCAATGCAGAACACGACACAAATATGCCCTGAACCTGTACACCACCATAACCCCTCTGTCTCACTGGAACTTACCATTGCAGAACACCACACAAATATGCCCAGAACCTGTACCCCTCCATAACCTCCCTGTCTCACTGGAACGTACCATTGCAGAACTCCACACAAATATGCCATGAACCTGTACTCTCCATAACCTCCCTGTCTCACTGGAAAGTACCAATGCAGAACTCCACACAAGTCTGCCCTGAACCTGTACCCGTCCATAACCTCCCTGTCTCACTGGAACGTACCACTGCAGAATTCCACACAAATATGCCCGGAAACTATACCCTCCATAACCTCCCTGTCTCACTGGAACGTACCAATGCAGAACTACACACAAATATGCCCTGAACCTGTACCACTCCATAACCTCCCAGTCTCACTGGAACGTACCAATGCCGAACTGAACACAAATATACCCTGAACCTGTACCCTCCATAACCTCCCTGTCACACTGGAAATTACCAATGCCGAACTCCACACAAATATGCTCTGAACCTGTACCCCTCCATTACCTCCCTGTCTCACTGGAACGTACCAATGCAGATCTCCAAACAAATATGCCCTGAACCAGTATCCTCCATAACCTCCCTGTCTCACTGGAACGTACCAATGCAGAACTCCACGCAAATATGCCCTGAACCTTTACCCCTACATGAATTCCCTGTCTCACTGGAACGAACAAATGCAGAACTCCACACAAATATGCCCTGAACCAGTACCCTCCATAACCTCTCTCTCTCACTGGAACGTACCAATGCAGAACTCCACACAAATATGACCTGAACCGGTACCCCTCCATAAACTCCCTGTCTCACTGGAACGTACCAATGCAGAACACGACACAAATATGCCCTGAACCTGTACCCCACCATAACCTCGCTGTCTCACTGGAACTTACCATTGCAGAACACCACACAAATATTCCCAGAACCTGTACCCCTCCATAACCTCCCTGTCTCACTGTAACGTACCATTGCAGAACACCACACAAATATGCCCTGAACCTGTACCCCTCCATAACCTCCCTGTCTCACTTTTACGTACCATTGCAGAACACCACACAAATATGCCCTGAACCTGTACCCTTCCATAACCTCACTGTCTCACTGGAACGTACCATTGCAGAACACCACACAAATATGCCCTGAACCTGTACCCCTCCATAACCTCCCTGTCTCGATTGAAATTCCCAACGCAGAACTCCACACAAATATGCCCTGAACCTGTACCCTCTATAACCTCCCTGTCTCACTGGAAATTACCAATGCAGAACTCCACACAAATATGCTCTGAACCTGTACCCCACCATTACCTCCCTGTCTCACTGGAACCTACCAATGCAGATCTCCACACAAATATGCCCTGAACCAGTATCCTCTATAACCTCCCTTTCTCACTGGAACGTACCAATGCAGAACTCCACGCAAATATGCCCTGAACCTGTACCCCTACATAAATTCCCTGTCTCACTGGAACGAACAAATGCAGAACTCCACACAAATATGCCCTGAACCAGTACCCTCCATAACCTCCCTCTCTCACTGGAACGTACCAATGCAGAGCTCCACACAAATATGACCTGAACCGGTACCCCTCCATAACCTCCCTGTCTCACTGGAACGTACCAATGCAGAACACCACACAAATATGCCCTGAACCTGTACCCCAGCATAACGTCCCTGTCTCACTGGAAAGTACCATTGCAGAACACCACACAAATATGCCCTGAACCTGTACCTCTCCATAACCTCCCTGTCTCACTGGAAGTACCATTGCAGAACACCACACAAATTTGTCCTGAACCTGTACCCCTCCATAACCTCCCTGTCTCACTGGAACATACCAATGCAGAACTACACACAAATATGCCCTGAACCTGTACCCCTCCATAACCTCCCTGTCTCACTGGAACGTACCATTGTAGAACACCACACAAATATGCCCAGAACCTGTACCCCTCCATATCCTCCCTGTCTCACTGGAACGTCCCAACGCAGAACTCCACACAAATATGCCCTGAACCTGTACCCTCCATAAACTCCCTGTCTCACTGGAACGTACCATTGCAGTACACCACACAAATATGCCCAGAACCTGTACCCCTCCATAACCTCCCTGTCTCACTGGAACGTACCATTGCAGAACACCACACAAATATGCCCTGAACCTGTACCCCTCCATAACCTCCCTGACTCACTTTAACGTACCAATGCAGACGTCCACACAAATATGCCATGAACCTGTACCCCACCATTACCTCCCTGTCTCACTGGAACGTACCAATGCAGATCTCCACACAAATATGCCCTGAACCAGTATCCTCCATAACCTCCCTGTCTCACTGGAACGTACCAATGCAGAACTCCACGCAAATATGCCCTGAACCTGTACCCCTACATAAATTCCCTGTCTCACTGGAACGAACAAATGCAGAACTCCACACAAATATGCCCTGAACCAGTACCCTCCATAACCTCCCTCTCTCACTGGAACGTACCAATGCAGAGCTCCACAGAAATATGACCTGAACCGGTACCCATCCATAACCTCACTGTCTCACTTGAACGTACCAATGCAGAACACCACACAAATATGCCCTGAACCTGTACCCCACCATAACCTCCCTGTCTCACTGGAACTTACCATTGCAGAACACCACACAAATATGCCCTTAACCTGTACCCCTCCATAACATCCCTGTCTCACTGGTACGTCGCAACGCAGAACTCCACACAAATATGCCCTGAACCTGTACCCCTCCATAACCTCCATGTCTCACTGGAAGTACCATTGCAGAACACCACACAAATTTGTCCTGAACCTGTACCCCTCCATAACCTCCCTGTCTCACTCTAACGTACCAATGCAGAAGTCCACACAAATATGCCCTGAACCTGTACCCGTCCATAACATCCCTGTCTCAGTGGTACGTCACACTGCAGAACTCCACACAAATATGCCATGAACCTGTACCCTCCATAACCTCCCTGTCTCACTGGAAAGTACCAATGCAGAACTCCACACAAATATGCCCTGACCCTTTACCCCTCCATAACATCCTTGTCTCACTGGAACTTACCAATGCAGAACTCCACACAAATATGCCCGGAAACTGTACCCTCCATAACCTCCCTGTCTCACTGGAACGTACCAATGCAGAAATACACACAAATATGCCCTGAACCTGTACCACTCCATAACCTCCCTGTCTCACTGGAACGTACCAATGCAGAACTCCACACAAATATGCCCTGAACCTGTACCCCTCCATAACCGCCCTGTCCCACTGGAACGTAACATGCAGAACTCCTCAAATATATGCCCTGAACCTGTACCCCTCCATAACCTCCCTGTCTCACTGGAACGTACTAATGCAGAACTCCATACAAATATGCCCTGCAACTGTACCCCTCCATAACCGCCCTGTCCCACTGGAACGTACCAATGCAGAACTCCTCACAAATATGCCCTGTTCCTGTACCCCTCCATAACCTCCCAGTCTCACTGGAACGTACCAATGCAGAACTGTACACAAATATACCCTGAACCTGTACCCTCCATAACCTCCCTGTCACACTGGAAAGTACCAATGCAGAACTCCACACAAATATGCTCTGAACCTGTACCCCTCCATTACCTCCTTGTCTCACTGGAACGTACCAATGCAGAACTCCACACAAATATGCCCTGAACCTGTACCCTCCATAACCTCCTGTCTCACTGGAAAGTACCAATGCAGAACACCACACAAATATGCCCTGAACCTGTACCCCTCCATAACTTCCCTGTCTCACTAGAAAGTACCAATGCAGAGCTCCACACAAATATGCCATGAACCTGTACCCGTCCATAACCTCCCTGTCTCACTGGAACGTACCACGGCAGAACTCCACACAAATATGCCCTGAACCTGTACCACTCCATAACCTCCCTGTCTCACTGGAACGTACCAATGCAGAACTCCACACAAATATGCCCTGAACCTGTACCCCTCCATAACCGCCCTGTCCCACTGGAACGTACGAATGCAGAACTCCTCAAAAATATGCCCTGAACCTGTACCCCTCCATAACCTCCCTGTCTCACTGGAACGTACGAATGCAGAACTCCATACAAATATGCCCTGCAGCTGTACCCCTCCATAACCTCCCTGTGTCACTGGAACGTACCAATGCAGAACTGTACACAAATATACCCTGAACCTGTACCCTCCATAACCTCCCTGTCACACTGGAAAGTACCAATGCAGAACTCCACACAAATATGCTCTGAACCTGTACCCCTCCATTACCTCCTTGTCTCACTGGAACGTACCAATGCAGATCTCCACAAAAATATGACCTGAACCGGTACCCCTCCATAACCTCCCTGTCTCACTGGAACGTACCAATGCAGAACACGACACAAATATGCCCTGAACCTGTACCCCACCATAACTTCCCTGTCTCACTGGAACTTACCATTGCAGAACACCACACAAATATGCCCAGAACCTGTACCCCTCCATAACCTCCCTGTCTCACTGGAACGTACCATTGCAGAACACCACACAAATATGCCCTGAACCTGTACCCCTCTATAACCTCCCTGTCTCACTGGAACGCACCAATGCCGAACTCCACTCAAATATGCCCTGAACCTATACCGTGCATAACCTCCCTGTCTCACTGGAACGTCCCAACGCAGAACTCCACACAAATATGCCCTGAACCTGTACCCTCCATAACCTCCCTGTCTCACTGGAACGTACCATTGCAGAACACTACACAAATATGCCCTGAACCTGTACCCCTCCATAACCTCCCTGTCTCACTGGAACGTCCCAACGCAGAACTCTACACAAATATGCCCTGAACCTGTACCCTCCATAACCTCCCTGTCTCACTGGAACGTACCATTGCACAACACCACACAAACATGCCCAGAACCTGTACCCCTCCATAACCTCCCAGTCTCACTGGAACGTACCATTGCAGAACACCACACAAATATGCCCTGAACCTGTACCCCTCCATAACCTCCCTGTCTCACTCGAACGTCCCAACGCAGAACTCCACACAAATATGCCCTGAACCTGTACCCTCCATAACCTCCCTGTCTCACTGGAACGTACCATTGCACAACACCACACAAATATGCCCAGAACCTGTACCCCTCCATAACCTCCCTGTCTCACTGGAACGTACCATTGCAGAACACCACACAAATATGCCCTGAACCTGTACCCGTCCATAACCTCCCTGTCTCACTGGAACGTCCCACTGCAGAACTCCACACAAATATGCCATGAACCTGTACCCTCCATAACCTCCCTGTCTCACTAGAAAGTACCAATGCAGAGCTCCACACAAATATGCCATGAACCTGTACCCGTCCATAACCTCCCTGTCTCACTGGAACGTATCACGGCAGAACTCCACACAAATATGCCGGGAAACTGTACCCTCCATAACCTCCCTGTCTCACTGGAACGTACCAATGCAGAACTACACACAAATATGCCCTGAACCTGTACCACTCCATAACCTCCCTGTCTCACTGGAACGTACCAATGCAGAACTCCACACAAATATGCCCTGAACCTGTACCCCTCCATAACCGCCCTGTCCCACTGGAACGTACGAATGCAGTACTCCTCAAAAATATGCCCTGAACCTGTACCCCTCCATAACCTCCCTGTCTCACTGGAACGTACGAATGCAGAACTCCATACAAATATGCCCTGCAGCTGTACCCCTCCATAACCTCCCTGTGTCACGGGAACGTACCAATGCAGAACTCCTCACAAATATGCCCTGTTCCTGTACCCATCCATAAACTCCCTGTCTCACTGGAACGTACCAATGCAGAACTGTACACAAATATACCCTGAACCTGTACCCTCCATAACCTCCCTGTCACACTGGAAAGTACCAATGCAGAACTCCACACAAATATGCTCTGAACCTGTACCCCTCCATTACCTCCTTGTCTCACTGGAACGTACCAATGCAGATCTCCACAAAAATATGACCTGAACCGGTACCCCTCCATAACCTCCCTGTCTCACTGGAACGTACCAATGCAGAACACGACACAAATATGCCCTGAACCTGTACCCCACCATAACCCCCCTGTCTCACTGGAACTTACCATTGCAGAACACCACACAAATATGCCCAGAACCTGTACCCCTCCATAACCTCCCTGTCTCACTGGAACGAACAAATGCTGAACTCCACACAAATATGCCCTGAACCAGTACCCTCCATAACTTCCTTCTCTCACTGGAACGTACCAATGCAGAGCTCCACACAAATATGCCGGGAAACTGTACCCCTCCATAACCTCCCTGTCTCACTGGAACGTACGAATGCAGAACTCCATACAAATATGCCCTGCAGCTGTACCCCTCCATAACCTCCCTGTCTCACTGGAACGTACCAATGCAGAACTCCACACAAATATGCCCTGAACCTGTACCCCTCCATAACCGCCCTGTCCCACTGGAACGTACGAATGCAGAACTCCTCAAAAATATGCCCTGAACCTGAACCCCTCCATAACCTCCCTGTCTCACTGGAACGTACGAATGCAGAACTCCATACAAATATGCCCTGCAGCTGTACCCCTCCATAACCTCCCTGTGTCACTGGAACGTACCAATGCAGAACTGTACACAAATATACCCTGAACCTGTACCCTCCATAACCTCCCTGTCACACTGGAAAGTACCAATGCAGAACTCCACACAAATATGCTCTGAACCTGTACCCCTCCATTACCTCCTTGTCTCACTGGAACGTACCAATGCAGATCTCCACAAAAATATGACCTGAACCGGTACCCCTCCATAACCTCCCTGTCTCACTGGAACGTACCAATGCAGAACACGACACAAATATGCCCTGAACCTGTACCCCACCATAACTTCCCTGTCTCACTGGAACTTACCATTGCAGAACACCACACAAATATGCCCAGAACCTGTACCCCTCCATAACCTCCCTGTCTCACTGGAACGTACCATTGCAGAACACCACACAAATATGCCCTGAACCTGTACCCCTCCATAACCTCCCTGTCTCACTGGAACGTCCCACTGCAGAACTCCACACAAATATGCCATGAACCTGTACCCTCCATAACCTCCCTGTCTCACTAGAAAGTACCAATGCAGAGCTCCACACAAATATGCCATGAACCTGTACCCGTCCATAACCTCCCTGTCTCACTGGAACGTATCACGGCAGAACTCCACACAAATATGCCGGGAAACTGTACCCTCCATAACCTCCCTGTCTCACTGGAACGTACCAATGCAGAACTACACACAAATATGCCCTGAACCTGTACCACTCCATAACCTCCCTGTCTCACTGGAACGTACCAATGCAGAACTCCACACAAATATGCCCTGAACCTGTACCCCTCCATAACCGCCCTGTCCCACTGGAACGTACGAATGCAGTACTCCTCAAAAATATGCCCTGAACCTGTATCCCTCCATAACCTCCCTGTCTCACTGGAACGTACGAATGCAGAACTCCATACAAATATGCCCTGCAGCTGTACCCCTCCATAACCTCCCTGTGTCACGGGAACGTACCAATGCAGAACTCCTCACAAATATGCCCTGTTCCTGTACCCCTCCATAAACTCCCTGTCTCACTGGAACGTACCAATGCAGAACTGTACACAAATATACCCTGAACCTGTACCCTCCATAACCTCCCTGTCACACTGGAAAGTACCAATGCAGAACTCCACACAAATATGCTCTGAACCTGTACCCCTCCATTACCTCCTTGTCTCACTGGAACGTACCAATGCAGATCTCCACAAAAATATGACCTGAACCGGTACCCCTCCATAACCTCCCTGTCTCACTGGAACGTACCAATGCAGAACACGACACAAATATGCCCTGAACCTGTACCCCACCATAACCCCCCTGTCTCACTGGAACTTACCATTGCAGAACACCACACAAATATGCCCAGAACCTGTACCCCTCCATAACCTCCCTGTCTCACTGGAACGAACAAATGCTGAACTCCACACAAATATGCCCTGAACCAGTACCCTCCATAACTTCCTTCTCTCACTGGAACGTACCAATGCAGAGCTCCACACAAATATGCCGGGAAACTGTACCCCTCCATAACCTCCCTGTCTCACTGGAACGTACGAATGCAGAACTCCATACAAATATGCCCTGCAGCTGTACCCCTCCATAACCTCCCTGTCTCACTGGAACGTACCAATGCAGAACTCCACACAAATATGCCCTGAACCTGTACCCCTCCATAACCGCCCTGTCCCACTGGAACGTACGAATGCAGAACTCCTCAAAAATATGCCCTGAACCTGAACCCCTCCATAACCTCCCTGTCTCACTGGAACGTACGAATGCAGAACTCCATACAAATATGCCCTGCAGCTGTACCCCTCCATAACCTCCCTGTGTCACTGGAACGTACCAATGCAGAACTGTACACAAATATACCCTGAACCTGTACCCTCCATAACCTCCCTGTCACACTGGAAAGTACCAATGCAGAACTCCACACAAATATGCTCTGAACCTGTACCCCTCCATTACCTCCCTGTCTCACTGGAACGTACCAATGCAGAACACGACACAAATATGCCCTGAACCTGTACCCCACCATAACTTCCCTGTCTCACTGGAACTTACCATTGCAGAACACCACACAAATATGCCCAGAACCTGTACCCCTCCATAACCTCCCTGTCTCACTGGAACGTACCATTGCAGAACACCACACAAATATGCCATGAACCTGTACCCCTCCATAACCTCCCTGTCTCACTGGAACGCACCAATGCCGAACTCCACTCAAATATGCCCTGAACCTATACCGTGCATAACCTCCCTGTCTCACTGGAACGTCCCAACGCAGAACTCCACACAAATATGCCCTGAACCTGTACCCTCCATAACCTCCCTGTCTCACTGGAACGTACCATTGCAGAACACTACACAAATATGCCCTGAACCTGTACCCCTCCATAACCTCCCTGTCTCACTGGAACGTCCCAACGCAGAACTCTACACAAATATGCCCTGAACCTGTACCCTCCATAACCTCCCTGTCTCACTGGAACGTACCATTGCACAACACCACACAAACATGCCCAGAACCTGTACCCCTCCATAACCTCCCAGTCTCACTGGAACGTACCATTGCAGAACACCACACAAATATGCCCTGAACCTGTACCCCTCCATAACCTCCCTGTCTCACTCGAACGTCCCAACGCAGAACTCCACACAAATATGCCCTGAACCTGTACCCTCCATAACCTCCCTGTCTCACTGGAACGTACCATTGCACAACACCACACAAATATGCCCAGAACCTGTACCCCTCCATAACCTCCCTGTCTCACTGGAACGTACCATTGCAGAACACCACACAAATATGCCCTGAACCTGTACCCGTCCATAACCTCCCTGTCTCACTGGAACGTCCCACTGCAGAACTCCACACAAATATGCCATGAACCTGTACCCTCCATAACCTCCCTGTCTCACTAGAAAGTACCAATGCAGAGCTCCACACAAATATGCCATGAACCTGTACCCGTCCATAACCTCCCTGTCTCACTGGAACGTACCACGGCAGAACTCCACACAAATATGCCGGGAAACTGTACCCTCCATAACCTCCCTGTCTCACTGGAACGTACCAATGCAGAACTACACACAAATATGCCCTGAACCTGTACCACTCCATAACCTCCCTGTCTCACTGGAACGTACCAATGCAGAACTCCACACAAATATTCCCTGAACCTGTACCCCTCCATAACCGCCCTGTCCCACTGGAACGTACGAATGCAGTACTCCTCAAAAATATGCCCTGAACCTGTACCCCTCCATAACCTCCCTGTCTCACTGGAACGTACGAATGCAGAACTCCATACAAATATGCCCTGCAGCTGTACCCCTCCATAACCTCCCTGTGTCACGGGAACGTACCAATGCAGAACTCCTCACAAATATGCCCTGTTCCTGTACCCCTCCATAAACTCCCTGTCTCACTGGAACGTACCAATGCAGAACTGTACACAAATATACCCTGAACCTGTACCCTCCATAACCTCCCTGTCACACTGGAAAGTACCAATGCAGAACTCCACACAAATATGCTCTGAACCTGTACCCCTCCATTACCTCCTTGTCTCACTGGAACGTACCAATGCAGATCTCCACAAAAATATGACCTGAACCGGTACCCCTACATAACCTCCCTGTCTCACTGGAACGTACCAATGCAGAACACGACACAAATATGCCCTGAACCTGTACCCCACCATAACCCCCCTGTCTCACTGGAACTTACCATTGCAGAACACCACACAAATATGCCCAGAACCTGTACCCCTCCATAACCTCCCTGTCTCACTGGAACGAACAAATGCTGAACTCCACACAAATATGCCCTGAACCAGTACCCTCCATAACTTCCTTCTCTCACTGGAACGTACCAATGCAGAGCTCCACACAAATATGACCTGAACCGGTACCCCTCCATAACCTCCCTGTCTCACTGGAACGTACCAATGCAGAACACCACACAAATATGCCCCGAAACTGTACCCCACCATAACCTCCCTGTCTCACTGGAACTTACCATTGCAGAACACCACACATATATGCCCTTAACCTGTACCCCTCCATAACCGCCCTGTCCCACTTGAACGTACCAATGCAGCACTCCTCAAAAATATGCCATGAACCTGTACCCTCCAAAACCTCCCTGTCTCACAGGAAAGTACCAATGCAGAACTCCACACAAGTCTGCCCTGAACCTGTACCCGTCCATAACCTCCCTGTCTCACTGGAACGTACCACTGCAGAACTCCACACAAATATGCCCGGACACTGTACCATCCATAACCTCCCTGTCTCACTGGAACGTACCAATGCAGAACTACACACAAATAGGCCCTGCAACTGTACCCCTCCATAACCTCCCTGTGTCACTGGAACGTACCAATGCAGAACTCCTCACAAATTTGCCCTGTTCCTGTACCCCTCCATAACCTCCCTGTCTCACTGGAACGTACCAATGCAGAACTGTACACAAATATACCCTGAAACTGTACCCTCCATAACCTCCCTGTCTCACTGGAAAGTACCAATGCAGAACTCCACACAAATATGCTCTGAACCTGTACCCCTCCATTACTTCCCTGTCTCACTGGAACGAACAAATGCTGAACTCCACACAAATATGCCCTGAACCAGTACCCTCCATAACCTCCCTCTCTCACTGGAACGTACCAATGCAGAGCTCCACACAAATATGACCTGAACCGGTACCCCTCCATAACCAACCTGTCTCACTGGAACGTACCAATGCAGAACACCACACAAATATGCCCCGAAACTGTACCCCACCATAACCTCCCTGTCTCACTGGAACTTACCATTGCAGAACACCACACAAATATGCCCTTAACCTGTACCCCTCCATAAACTCCCTGTCTCACTGGAACGTCCCAACGCAGAACTCCACACAAATATGCCCTGAGCCTGTACCCTCCATAACCTCCCTGTCTCACTGGAAAGTACCATTGCAGAACACCACACAAATATGCCCTGAACCTGTACCCCTCCATAACCTCCCTGTCTCACTGGAACGCACCAATGCCGAACTCCACTCAAATATGCCCTGAACCTATACCGTGCATAACCTCCCTGTCTCACTGGAACGAACAAATGCTGAACTCCACACAAATATGCCCTGAACCAGTACCCTCCATAACCTCCCTGTCTCACTGGAACGTACCACTGCTGAACTCCACACAAATATGCCCGGAAACTGTACCCTCCATAACCTCCCTGTCTCACTGGAACGTACCAATGCAGAACTACACACAAATATGCCCTGAACCTGTACCACTCCATAACCTCCTTGTCTCACTGGAACGTACCAATGCAGAACTCCACACAAATATGCCCTGAACCTGTACCCCTCCATAACCTCCCTGTCCCACTGGAACGTACCAATGCAGAACTCCTCAAAAATATGCCCTGAACCTGTACCCCTCCATAACCTCCCTGTCTCACTGGAAAGTACGAATGCAGAACTCCATACAAATAGGCCCTGCAACTGTACCCCTCCATAACCTCCCTGTGTCTCTGGAACGTACCAATGCAGAACTCCTCACAAATTTGCCCTGTTCCTGTACCCCTCCATAACCTCCCTGTGTCACTGGAACGTACCAATGCAGAACTCCTCACAAATTTGCCCTGTTCCTGTACCCCTCCATAACCTCCCTGTCTCACTGGAACGTACCAATGAAGAACTGTACACAAATATACCCTGAAACTGTACCCTCCATAACCTCCCTGTCTCACTGGAAAGTACCAATGCAGAACTCCACACAAATATGCTCTGAACCTGTACCCCTTCATTACCTCCCTGTCTCACTGGAACGAACAAATGCTGAACTCCACACAAATATGCCCTGAACCAGTACCCTCCATAACCTCCCTGTCTCACTGGAACGTACCACTGCAGAACTCCACACAAATATGCCCGGAAACTGTACCCTCCATAACCTCCCTGTCTCACTGGAACGTACCAATGCAGAACTACACACAAATATGCCCTGAACCTGTACCACTCCATAACCTCCTTGTCTCACTGGAACGTACCAATGCAGAACTCCACACAAATATGCCCTGAACCTGTACCCCTCCATAACCTCCCTGTCCCACTGGAACGTACCAATGCAGAACTCCTCAAAAATATGCCCTGAACCTGTACCCCTCCATAACCTCCCTGTCTCACTGGAAAGTACGAATGCAGAACTCCATACAAATAGGCCCTGCAACTGTACCCCTCCATAACCTCCCTGTGTCACTGGAACGTACCAATGCAGAACACCTCACAAATTTGCCCAGAACCTGTACCCCTCCATAACCTCCCTGTCTCACTGGAACGTACCATTGCAGAACACCACACAAATATGCCCTGAACCTGTACCCCTCCATAACCTCCCTGTGTCGCTGGAAAGTCCCAACGCAGAACTCCACACAAATATGCCCTGAACCTGTACCCTCCATAACCTCCCTGTCTCACTGGAACGTACCATTGCAGAACACCACACAAATATGCCCAGAACCTGTACCCCTCCATAACCTCCCTGTCTCACTGGAACGTACCATTGCAGAACACTACACAAATATGCCCTGAACCTGTACCCGTCCATAACCTCCCTGTCTCACTGGAACGTACCAATGCAGAACTGTACACAAATATACCCTGAACCTGTACCCTCCATAACCTCCCTGTCTCACTGGAAAGTACCAATGCAGAACTCCACACAAATATGCTCTGAACCTGTACCCCACCATTACCTCCCTGTCACACTGGAAATTACCAATGCCGAACTCCACACAAATATGCTCTGAACCTGTACCCCTCCATTACCTCCCTGTCTCACTGGAACGTACCAATGCAGATCTCCACACAAATATGCCCTGAACCAGTATCCTCCATAACCTCCCTGTCTCACTGGAACGTACCAATGCAGAACTCCACGCAAATATGCCCTGAACCTGTACCCCTACATAAATTCCCTGTCTCACTGGAACGAACAAATGCAGAACTCCACACAAATATGCCCTGAACCAGTACCCTCCATAACCTCCCTCTGTCACTGGAACGTACCAATGCAGAACTCCACACAAATATGACCTGAACCGGTACCCCTCCATAACCTCCCTGTCTCACTGGAACGTACCAATGCAGAACACGACACAAATATGCCCTGAACCTGTACACCACCATAACCCCTCTGTCTCACTGGAACTTACCATTGCAGAACACCACACAAATATGCCCAGAACCTGTACCCCTCCATAACCTCCCTGTCTCACTGGAACGTACCATTGCAGAACTCCACACAAATATGCCATGAACCTGTACTCTCCATAACCTCCCTGTCTCACTGGAAAGTACCAATGCAGAACTCCACACAAGTCTGCCCTGAACCTGTACCCGTCCATAACCTCCCTGTCTCACTGGAACGTACCACTGCAGAATTCCACACAAATATGCCCGGAAACTATACCCTCCATAACCTCCCTGTCTCACTGGAACGTACCAATGCAGAACTACACACAAATATGCCCTGAACCTGTACCACTCCATAACCTCCCAGTCTCACTGGAACGTACCAATGCCGAACTGAACACAAATATACCCTGAACCTGTACCCTCCATAACCTCCCTGTCACACTGGAAATTACCAATGCCGAACTCCACACAAATATGCTCTGAACCTGTACCCCTCCATTACCTCCCTGTCTCACTGGAACGTACCAATGCAGATCTCCAAACAAATATGCCCTGAACCAGTATCCTCCATAACCTCCCTGTCTCACTGGAACGTACCAATGCAGAACTCCACGCAAATATGCCCTGAACCTTTACCCCTACATGAATTCCCTGTCTCACTGGAACGAACAAATGCAGAACTCCACACAAATATGCCCTGAACCAGTACCCTCCATAACCTCTCTCTCTCACTGGAACGTACCAATGCAGAACTCCACACAAATATGACCTGAACCGGTACCCCTCCATAAACTCCCTGTCTCACTGGAACGTACCAATGCAGAACACGACACAAATATGCCCTGAACCTGTACCCCACCATAACCTCGCTGTCTCACTGGAACTTACCATTGCAGAACACCACACAAATATTCCCAGAACCTGTACCCCTCCATAACCTCCCTGTCTCACTGTAACGTACCATTGCAGAACACCACACAAATATGCCCTGAACCTGTACCCCTCCATAACCTCCCTGTCTCACTTTTACGTACCATTGCAGAACACCACACAAATATGCCCTGAACCTGTACCCTTCCATAACCTCACTGTCTCACTGGAACGTACCATTGCAGAACACCACACAAATATGCCCTGAACCTGTACCCCTCCATAACCTCCCTGTCTCGCTTGAAATTCCCAACGCAGAACTCCACACAAATATGCCCTGAACCTGTACCCTCCATAACCTCCCTGTCTCACTGGAAAGTACCAATGAAGAACTCCACACAAATATGCTCTGAACCTGTACCCCACCATTACCTCCCTGTCTCACTGGAACCTACCAATGCAGATCTCCACACAAATATGCCCTGAACCAGTATCCTCTATAACCTCCCTTTCTCACTGGAACGTACCAATGCAGAACTCCACGCAAATATGCCCTGAACCTGTACCCCTACATAAATTCCCTGTCTCACTGGAACGAACAAATGCAGAACTCCACACAAATATGCCCTGAACCAGTACCCTCCATAACCTCCCTCTCTCACTGGAACGTACCAATGCAGAGCTCCACACAAATATGACCTGAACCGGTACCCCTCCATAACCTCCCTGTCTCACTGGAACGTACCAATGCAGAACACCACACAAATATGCCCTGAACCTGTACCCCAGCATAACGTCCCTGTCTCACTGGAAAGTACCATTGCAGAACACCACACAAATATGCCCTGAACCTGTACCTCTCCATAACCTCCCTGTCTCACTGGAAGTACCATTGCAGAACACCACACAAATTTGTCCTGAACCTGTACCCCTCCATAACCTCCCTGTCTCACTGGAACATACCAATGCAGAACTACACACAAATATGCCCTGAACCTGTACCCCTCCATAACCTCCCTGTCTCACTGGAACGTACCATTGTAGAACACCACACAAATATGCCCAGAACCTGTACCCCTCCATATCCTCCCTGTCTCACTGGAACGTCCCAACGCAGAACTCCACACAAATATGCCCTGAACCTGTACCCTCCATAACCTCCCTGTCTCACTGGAACGTACCATTGCAGTACACCACACAAATATGCCCAGAACCTGTACCCCTCCATAACCTCCCTGTCTCACTGGAACGTACCATTGCAGAACACCACACAAATATGCCCTGAACCTGTACCCCTCCATAACCTCCCTGTCTCACTTTAACGTACCAATGCAGACGTCCACACAAATATGCCATGAACCTGTACCCCACCATTACCTCCCTGTCTCACTGGAACGTACCAATGCAGATCTCCACACAAATATGCCCTGAACCAGTATCCTCCATAACCTCCCTGTCTCACTGGAACGTACCAATGCAGAACTCCACGCAAATATGCCCTGAACCTGTACCCCTACATAAATTCCCTGTCTCACTGGAACGAACAAATGCAGAACTCCACACAAATATGCCCTGAACCAGTACCCTCCATAACCTCCCTCTCTCACTGGAACGTACCAATGCAGAGCTCCACAGAAATATGACCTGAACCGGTACCCATCCATAACCTCACTGTCTCACTGGAACGTACCAATGCAGAACACCACACAAATATGCCCTGAACCTGTACCCCACCATAACCTCCCTGTCTCACTGGAACTTACCATTGCAGAACACCACACAAATATGCCCTTAACCTGTACCCCTCCATAACATCCCTGTCTCACTGGTACGTCGCAACGCAGAACTCCACACAAATATGCCCTGAACCTGTACCCCTCCATAACCTCCATGTCTCACTGGAAGTACCATTGCAGAACACCACACAAATTTGTCCTGAACCTGTACCCCTCCATAACCTCCCTGTCTCACTCTAACGTACCAATGCAGAAGTCCACACAAATATGCCCTGAACCTGTACCCGTCCATAACATCCCTGTCTCAGTGGTACGTCACACTGCAGAACTCCACACAAATATGCCATGAACCTGTACCCTCCATAACCTCCCTGTCTCACTGGAAAGTACCAATGCAGAACTCCACACAAATATGCCCTGACCCTTTACCCCTCCATAACATCCTTGTCTCACTGGAACTTACCAATGCAGAACTCCACACAAATATGCCCGGAAACTGTACCCTCCATAACCTCCCTGTCTCACTGGAACGTACCAATGCAGAAATACACACAAATATGCCCTGAACCTGTACCACTCCATAACCTCCCTGTCTCACTGGAACGTACCAATGCAGAACTCCACACAAATATGCCCTGAACCTGTACCCCTCCATAACCGCCCTGTCCCACTGGAACGTAACATGCAGAACTCCTCAAATATATGCCCTGAACCTGTACCCCTCCATAACCTCCCTGTCTCACTGGAACGTACTAATGCAGAACTCCATACAAATATGCCCTGCAACTGTACCCCTCCATAACCGCCCTGTCCCACTGGAACGTACCAATGCAGAACTCCTCACAAATATGCCCTGTTCCTGTACCCCTCCATAACCTCCCAGTCTCACTGGAACGTACCAATGCAGAACTGTACACAAATATACCCTGAACCTGTACCCTCCATAACCTCCCTGTCACACTGGAAAGTACCAATGCAGAACTCCACACAAATATGCTCTGAACCTGTACCCCTCCATTACCTCCCTGTCTCACTGGAACGTACCAATGCAGATCTCCACATAAATATGCCCTGAACCAGTATCCTCCATAACCTCCCTGTCTCACTGGAACGTACCAATGCAGAACTCCACGCAAATATGCCCTGAACCTGTACCCCTACATAAATTCCCTGTCTCACTGGAACGAACAAATGCTGAACTCCACACAAATATGCCCTGAGCCAGTACCCTCCATAACCTCCCTCTGTCACTGGAACGTACCAATGCAGAACTCCACACAAATATGACCTGAACCGGTACCCCTCCATAACCTCCCTGTCTCACTGGAACGTACCAATGCAGAACACGACACAAATATGCCCTGAACCTGTACACCACCATAACCCCTCTGTCTCACTGGAACTTACCATTGCAGAACACCACACAAATATGCCCAGAACCTGTACCCCTCCATAACCTACCTGTCTCACTGGAACGTACCATTGCAGAACTCCACACAAATATGCCATGAACCTGTACCCTCCATAACCTCCCTGTCTCACTGGAAAGTACCAATGCAGAACTCCACACAAGTCTGCCCTGAACCTGTACCCGTCCATAACCTCCCTGTCTCACTGGAACGTTCCACTGCAGAATTCCACACAAATATGCCCGGAAACTGTACCCTCCATAACCTCCCTGTCTCACTGGAACGTACCAATGCAGAACTACACACAAATATGCCCTGAACCTGTACCACTCCATAACCTCCTTGTCTCACTGGAACGTACCAATGCAGAACTCCACACAAATATGCCCTGAACCTGTACCCCTCCATTACCTCCCTGTCCCACTGGAACGTACCAATGCAGAACTCCTCAAAAATATGCCCTGAACCTGTACCCCTCCATAACCTCCCTGTCTCACTGCAACGTACGAATGCAGAACTCCATACAAATATGCCCTGCAACTGTACCCCTCCATAACCTCCCTGTGTCACTGGAACGTACCAATGCAGAACTCCTCACAAATATGCCCTGTTCCTGTACCCCTCCATAACCTCCCTGTCTCACTGGAACGTACCAATGCAGAACTGTACACAAATATGCTCTGAACCTGTACCCCACCATTACCTCCCTGTCTCACTGGAACGTACCAATGCAGATCTCCACACAAATATGCCCTGAACGAGTATCCTCCATAACCTCCCTGTCTCACTGGAACGTACCAATGCAGAACTCCACGCAAATATGCCCTGAACCTGTACCCCTACATAAATTCCCTGTCTCACTGGAACGAACAAATGCAGAACTCCACACAAATATGCCCTGAACCAGTACCCTCCATAACCTCCCTCTCTCACTGGAACGTACCAATGCAGAGCTCCACACAAATATGACCTGAACCGGTACCCCTCCATAACCTCACTGTCTCACTGGAACGTACCAATGCAGAACACCACACAAATATGCCCTGAACCTGTACCCCACCATAACCTCCCTGTCTCACTGGAACTTACCATTTCAGAACACCACACAAATATGCTCTTAACCTGTACCCCTCCATAACATCCCTGTCTCACTGGAACGTCCAAACGCAGAACTCCACACAAATATGCCCTGAGCCTGTACCCTCCATAACCTCCCTGTCTCACTGGAAAGTACCATTGCAGAACACCACACAAATATGCCCTGAACCTGTACCCCTCCATAACCTCCCTGTCTCACTGGAAGTACCATTGCAGAACACCACACAAATTTGTCCTGAACCTGTACCCCTCCATAACCTCCCTGTCTCACTGGAACATACCAATGCAGAACTACACACAAATATGCCCTGAACCTGTACCCCTCCATAACCTCCCTGTCTCACTGGAACGTACCATTGCAGAACACCACACAAATATGCCCAGAACCTGTACCCCTCCATATCCTCCCTGTCTCACTGGAACGTCCCAACGCAGAACTCCACACAAATATGCCCTGAACCTGTACCCTCCATAACCTCCCTGTCTCACTGGAGCGTACCATTGCAGAACACCACACAAATATGCCCTGTTCCTGTACTCCTCCATAACCCCCCTGTCTCACTGGAACGTACCATTGCAGAACACCACACAAATATGCCCAGAACCTGTAACCCTTCATAAATTCCCTGTCTCACTGGAACGAACAAATGCAGAACTCTACACAAATATGCCCTGAACCAGTACATTCCATAACCTCCCTTTCTCACTGGAACGTACCAATGCAGAAGTCCACACAAATATGCCCTGAACCTATACCGTGCATAACCTCCCTGTCTCACTGGAACGTACCAATGCAGAAGTCCACACAAATATGCCCTGAACCTGTAACCCTTCATAAATTCCCTGTCTCACTGGAACGAACAAATGCAGAACTCTACACAAATATGCCCTGAACCAGTACATTCCATAACCTCCCTTTCTCACTGGAACGTACCAATGCAGAACTCCACACAAATACGACCTGAACCGGTACCCCTCCATAACCTCCCTGTCTCACTGGAACGTACCAATGCAGAACACGACACAAATATGCCCTGAACCTGTACCCCACCATAACCTCCCTGTCTCACTGGAACTTACCATTGCAGAACACCACACAAATATGCCCAGAACCTTTACCCCTCCATAACCTCCCTGTCTCACTGGAACGTACCAATGCAGAACTCCACACAAATATGCCCTGAACCTGTACCCCTCCATAACCTCCCTGTCTCACTGGAACGCACCAATGCCGAACTCCACTCAAATATGCCCTGAACCTATACCGTGCATAACCTCCCTGTCTCACTGGAACGTACCAATGCTGAAGTCCACACAAATATGCCCTGAACCTGTACCCGTCCATAACCTCCTTGTCTCACTGGAACGTCCCAACGCAGAACTCCACACAAATATGCCCTGAACCTGTACCCTCCATAACCTCCCTGTCTCACTGGAACGTACCATTGCAGAACACCACACAAATATGCACTGAACCTGTACCCCTCCATAACCTCCCTGTCTCACTGGGACGTCCCAACGCAGAACTCTACACAAATATGCCCTGAACCTGTACCCTCCATAACCTCCCTGTCTCACTGGAACGTACCAATGCAGAACACGACACAAATATGCCCTGAGCCTGTACCCTCCATAACCTCCCTGTCTCACTGGAAAGTACCATTGCAGAACACCACACAAATATGCCCTGAACCTGTACCCCTCCATAACCTCCCTGTCTCACAGGAACGTACCAATGCAGAACTCCACACAAATATGCCCTGAACCAGTACCCCTCCATAACCTCCCTGTCTCACTGGAACGCACCAATGCCGAACTCCACTCAAATATGCCCTGAACCTATACCGTGCATAACCTCCCTGTCTCACTGGAACGTACCAATGCAGAAGTCCACACAAATAAGCCCTGAACCTGTACCCGTCCATAACCTCCCTGTCTCTGTGGTACGTCACACTGCAGAACTCCACACAAATATGACATGAACCTGTACCCTCCATAACCTCCCTGTCTCACTGGAAAGTACCAATGCAGAACTCCACACAAATATGCCCTGAACCTGTACCCCTCCATAACTTCCCTGTCTCACTAGAACGTACCAATGCAGAACTCCACACAAATATGCACTGAACCTGTACCGGTCCATAACCTCCCTGTCTCACTGGAACGTCCCACTGCAGAACTCCACACCAATATGCCATGAACCTGTACCCTCCATAACCTCTCTGTCCCACTGGAACGTACCTATGCAGAACTCCTCAAAAATATGCCCTGAACGTGTACCCCTCCATAACCTCCCTGTGTCACTGGAACGTAAGAATGCAGAACTCCATACAAATATGCCCTGCAACTGTACCCCTCCATAACCTCCCTGTGTCACTGGAACGTACCAATGCAGAACTGAACACAAATATGCCCTGTTCCTGTACCCTCCATAACCTCCCTGTCACACTGGAAAGTACCAATGCCGAACTCCACACAAATATGCTCTGAACCTGTACCCCTCCATTACCTCCCTGTCTCACTGGAACGTACCAATGCAGATCTCCACACAAATATGCCCTGAACCAGTATCCTTCATAACCTCCCTGTCTCACTGGAACGTACCAATGCAGAGCTCCACGCAAATATGCCCTGAACCTGTACCCCTACATAAATTCCCTGTCTCACTGGAACGAACAAATGCAGAACTCCACACAAATATGCCCTGAACCGGTACCCTCCATAACCTCTCTCTCTCACTGGAACGTACCAATGCAGAACTCCACACAAATATGACCTGAACCGGTACCCCTCCATAAACTCCCTGTCTCACTGGAACGTACCAATGCAGAACACGACACAAATATGCCCTGAACCTATACCCCACCATAACCTCCCTGTCTGACTGGAACTTACCATTGCAGAACACCACACAAATATGCCCAGAACCTGTACCCCTCCATAACCTCCCTGTCTCACTGGAACGTACCATTGCAGAACACCACACAAATATGCCCTGAACCTGTACCCCTCCATAACCTCCCTGTCTCACTTTTACGTACCATTGCAGAACACCACACAAATATGCCCTGAAACTGTACCCTTCCATAACCTCCCTGTCTCAGTGGAACGTACCAACTCTGAACTCCACACAAATATGCCCTGAACCTGTACCCCTCCATAACCTCCCTGTCTCACTGGAACGTTCCACTGCAGAACTCCACACAAATATGCCATGAACTGGTACCCTCCATAACCTCCCTGTCTCACTGGAAAGTATCAATGCAGAACTACAAACAAATATGCCATGAACTGGTACCCTCCATAACCTCCCTGTCTCACTGGAAAGTATCAATGCAGAACTACAAACAAATATGCCGTGAACCTGTACCCCTCCATAACCTCCCTGTCTCACTGGAACGTACCAATGCAGAACTCCACACAAATATGCCCTGAACCTGTACCCCTCCATAACTTCCCTGTCTCACTGGAACGCACTAATGCCGAACTCCACTCAAATATGCCCTGAACCTGTACCCCTCCATAACCTCCCTGTCTCACTGGAACGTACCAATGCAGAACTCCACACAAATATGCCCTGCACCTGTACCCCTCCATAACCTCCCTGTCTCACTGGAACGTACCATTGCAGAACACCACACAAATATGCCCTGAACCTGTACCCTTCCATAACTTCCCTGTCTCACTGGAACGTTCCACTGCAGAACTCCACACAAATATGCCATGAACTGGTACCCTCCATAACCTCCCTGTCTCACTGGAAAGTATCAATGCAGAACTACAAACAAATATGCCCTGAACCTGTACTCCTCCATAACCTCCCTGTCTCACTGGAACGTACCACTGCAGAACTCCACACAAATATGCTATGAACCGGTACCCTCCATAACCTCCCTGTCTCACTGGAAAGTACCAATGCAGAACTACAAACAAATATGCCGTGAACCTGTACCCCTCCATAACCTCCCTGTCTCACTGGAACGTACCAATGCAGAACTCCACACAAATATGCTATGAACCGGTACCCTCCATAACCTCCCTGTCTCACTGGAAAGTACCAATGCAGAACTACAAACAAATATGCCGTGAACCTGTACCCCTCCATAACCTCCCTGTCTCACTGGAACGTACCAATGCAGAACTCCACACAAATATGCCCTGAACCTGTACCCCTCCATAAACTTCTGTCTCACTGGAACGTACCAACGCTGAACTCCACACAAATATGCCCTGAACCTGTACCCCTCCATAACCTCCCTGTCTCACTGGAACGTTCCACTGCAGAACTCCACACAAATATGCCATGAACTGGTACCCTCCATAACCTCCCTGTCTCACTGGAAAGTATCAATGCAGAACTACAAACAAATATGCCATGAACTGGTACCCTCCATAACCTCCCTGTCTCACTGGAAAGTATCAATGCAGAACTACAAACAAATATGCCCTGAACCTGTACCCCTCCATAACCTCCCTGTCTCACTGGAACGTACCACTGCAGAACTCCACACAAATATGCTATGAACCGGTACCCTCCATAACCTCCCTGTCTCACTGGAAAGTACCAATGCAGAACTACAAACAAATATGCCGTGAACCTGTACCCCTCCGTAACCTCCCTGTCTCACTGGAACGTACCAATGCAGAACTCCACACAAATATGCCCTGAACCTGTACCCCTCCATAACTTCCCTGTCTCACTGGAACGCACTAATGCCGAACTCCACGCAAATATGCCCTGAACCTGTACCCCTCCATAACCTCCCTGTCTCACTGGAACGTACCAATGCAGAACTCCACACAAATATGCCCTGCACCTGCACCCCTCCATAACCTCCCTGTCTCACTGGAACGTACCATTGCAGAACACCACACAAATATGCCCTGAACCTGTACCCCTCCATAACTTCCCTGTCTCACTAGAACGCACCAATGCCGAACTCCACTCAAATATGCCCTGAACCTGTACCCCTCCATAAACTTCTGTCTCACTGGAACGTACCAATGCAGAACTACACACAAATATGCCCTGAACCTGTACCCCTCCATAACCTCCCTGTCTCACTGGAACGTTCCACTGCAGAACTCCACACAAATATGCCATGAACTGGTACCCTCCATAACCTCCCTGTCTCACTGGAAAGTATCAATGCAGAACTACAAACAAATATGCCATGAACTGGTACCCTCCATATCCTCCCTGTCTCACTGGAAAGTATCAATGCAGAACTACAAACAAATATGCCGTGAACCTGTACCCCTCCATAACCTCCCTGTCTCACTGGACCGTACCAATGCAGAACTCCACACAAATATGCCCTGAACCTGTACCCCGCCATAACTTCCCTGTCTCACTGGAACGCACTAATGCCGAACTCCACTCAAATATGCCCTGAACCTGTACCCCTCCATAACCTCCCTGTCTCACTGGAACGTACCAATGCCGAACTCCACACAAATATGCCCTGCACCTGTACCCCTCCATAACCTCCCTGTCTCACTGGAACGTACCATTGCAGAACACCACACAAATATGCCCTGAACCTGTACCCCTCCATAACCTCCCTGTCTCACTGGAACGTTCCACTGCAGAACTCCACACAAATATGCCATGAACTGGTACCCTCCATAACCTCCCTGTCTCACTGGAAAGTATCAATGCAGAAGTACAAACAAATATGCCCTGAACCTGTACCCCCCCATAACCTCCCTGTCTCACTGGAACGTACCACTGCAGCACTCCACACAAATATGCTATGAACCGGTACCCTCCATAACCTCCCTGTCTCACTGGAAAGTACCAATGCAGAACTACAAACAAATATGCCGTGAACCTGTACCCCTCCATAACTTCCCTGTCTCACTGGAACGTACCAATGCAGAACTCCACACAAATATGCCCTGAACCTGTACCCCTCCATAACTTCCCTGTCTCACTGGAACGCACTAATGCCGAACTCCACTCAAATATGCCCTGAACCTGTACCCCTCCATAACCTCCCTGTCTCACTGGAACGTACCAATGCAGAACTCCACACAAATATGCCCTGCACCTGTACCCCTCCATAACCTCCCTGTCTCACTGGAACGTACCATTGCAGAACACCACACAAATATGCCCTGAACCTGTACCCCTCCATAACCTCCCTGTCTCACTGGAACGTTCCACTGCAGAACTCCACACAAATATGCCATGAACTGGTACCCTCCATAACCTCCCTGTCTCACTGGAAAGTATCAATGCAGAACTACAAACAAATATGCCCTGAACCTGTACCCCTCCATAACCTCCCTGTCTCACTGGAACGTACCACTGCAGAACTCCACACAAATATGCTATGAACCGGTACCCTCAATAACCTCCCAGTCTCACTGGAAAGTACCAATGCAGAACTACAAACAAATATGCCGTGAACCTGTACCCCTCCATAACCTCCCTGTCTCACTGGAACGTACTAATGCCGAACTCCACTCAAATATGCCCTGAACCTGTACCCCTCCATAACCTCCCTGTCTCACTGGAACGTACCAATGCAGAACTCCACACAAATATGCCCTGCACCTGCACCCCTCCATAACCTCCCTGTCTCACTGGAACGTACCATTGCAGAACACCACACAAATATGCCCTGAACCTGTACCCCTCCATAACTTCCCTGTCTCACTAGAACGCACCAATGCCGAACTCCACTCAAATATGCCCTGAACCTGTACCCCTACATAAACTTCTGTCTCACTGGAACGTACCAACGCTTAACTCCACACAAATATGCCCTGAACCTGTACCCCTCCATAACCTCCCTGTCTCACTGGAACGTTCCACAGCAGAACTCCACACAAATATGCCATGAACTGGTACCCTCCATAACCTCCCTGTCTCACTGGAAAGTATCAATGCAGAACTACAAACAAATATGCCATGAACTGGTACCCTCCATAACCTCCCTGTCTCACTGGAAAGTATCAATGCAGAACTACAAACAAATATGCCGTGAACCTGTACCCCTCCATAACCTCCCTGTCTCACTGGACCGGACCAATGCAGAACTCCACACAAATATGCCCTGAACCTGTACCCCTCCATAACTTCCCTGTCTCACTGGAACGCACTAATGCCGAACTCCACTCAAATATGCCCTGAACCTGTACCCCTCCATAACCTCCCTGTCTCACTGGAACGTACCAATGCAGAACTCCACACAAATATGCCCTGCACCTGTACCCCTCCATAACCTCCCTGTCTCACTGGAACGTACCATTGCAGAACACCACACAAATATGCCCTGAACCTGTACCCCTCCATAACCTCCCTGTCTCACTGGAACGTTCCACTGCAGAACTCCACACAAATATGCCATGAACTGGTACCCTCCATAACCTCCCTGTCTCACTGGAAAGTATCAATGCAGAAGTACAAACAAATATGCCCTGAACCTGTACCCCTCCATAACCTCCCCGTCTCACTGGAACGTACCACTGCAGAACTCCACACAAATATGCTATGAACCGGTACCCCCAATAAACTCCCTGTCTCACTGGAAAGTACCAATGCAGAACTACAAACAAATATGCCGTGAACCTGTACCCCTCCATAACCTCCCTGTCTCACTGGAACGTACCAATGCAGAACTCCACACAAATATGCCCTGAACCTGTACCCCTCCATAAACTTCTGTCTCACTGGAACGTACCAACGCTGAACTCCACACAAATATGCCCTGAACCTGTACCCCTCCATAACCTCCCTGTCTCACTGGAACGTTCCACTGCAGAACTCCACACAAATATGCCATGAACTGGTACCCTCCATAACCTCCCTGTCTCACTGGAAAGTATCAATGCAGAACTACAAACAAATATGCCATGAACTTGTACCCTCCATAACCTCCCTGTCTCACTGGAAAGTATCAATGCAGAACTACAAACAAATATGCCCTGAACCTGTACCCCTCCATAACCTCCCTGTCTCACTGGAACGTACCACTGCAGAACTCCACACAAATATGCTATGAACCGGTACCCTCCATAACCTCCCTGTCTCACTGGAACGCACTAATGCCGAACTCCACTCAAATATGCCCTGAACCTGTACCCCTCCATAACCTCCCTGTCTCACTGGAACGTACCAATGCAGAACTCCACACAAATATGCCCTGCACCTGCTCCCCTCCATAACCTCCCTGTCTCACTGGAACGTACCATTGCAGAACACCACACAAATATGCCCTGAACCTGTACCCCTCCATAACTTCCCTGTCTCACTAGAACGCACCAATGCCGAACTCCACTCAAATATGCCCTGAACCTGTACCCCTCCATAAACTTCTGTCTCACTGGAACGTACCAACGCTGAACTCCACACAAATATGCCCTGAACCTGTACCCCTCCATAACCTCCCTGTCTCACTGGAACGTTCCACTGCAGAACTCCACACAAATATGCCATGAACTGGTACCCTCCATAACCTCCCTGTCTCACTGGAAAGTATCAATGCAGAACTACAAACAAATATGCCATGAACTGGTACCCTCCATAACCTCCCTGTCTCACTGGAAAGTATCAATGCAGAACTACAAACAAATATGCCGTGAACCTGTACCCCTCCATAACCTCCCTGTCTCACTGGACCGTACCAATGCAGAACTCCACACAAATATGCCCTGAACCTGTACCCCTCCATAACTTCCCTGTCTCACTAGAACGCACCAATGCCGAACTCCACTCAAATATGCCCTGAACCTGTACCCCTCCATAAACTTCTGTCTCACTGGAACGTACCAACGCTTAACTCCACACAAATATGCCCTGAACCTGTACCCCTCCGTAACCTCCCTGTCTCACTGGAACGTTCCACAGCAGAACTCCACACAAATATGCCATGAACTGGTACCCTCCATAACCTCCCTGTCTCACTGGAAAGTATCAATGCAGAACTACAAACAAATATGCCATGAACTGGTACCCTCCATAACCTCCCTGTCTCACTGGAAAGTATCAATGCAGAACTACAAACAAATATGCCGTGAACCTGTACCCCTCCATAACCTCCCTGTCTCACTGGACCGGACCAATGCAGAACTCCACACAAATATGCCCTGAACCTGTACCCCTCCATAACTTCCCTGTCTCACTGGAACGCACTAATGCCGAACTCCACTCAAATATGCCCTGAACCTGTACCCCTCCATAACCTCCCTGTCTCACTGGAACGTACCAATGCAGAACTCCACCCAAATATGCCCTGCACCTGTACCCCTCCATAACCTCCCTGTCTCACTGGAACGTACCATTGCAGAACACCACACAAATATGCCCTGAACCTGTACCCCTCCATAACCTCCCTGTCTCACTGGAACGTTCCACTGCAGAACTCCACACAAATATGCCATGAACTGGTACCCTCCATAACCTCACTGTCTCACTGGAAAGTATCAATGCAGAAGTACAAACAAATATGCCCTGAACCTGTACCCCTCCATAACCTCCCTGTCTCACTGGAACGTACCACTGCAGAACTCCACACAAATATGCTATGAACCGGTACCCCCAATAAACTCCCTGTCTCACTGGAAAGTACCAATGCAGAACTACAAACAAATATGCCGTGAACCTGTACCCCTCCATAACCTCCCTGTCTCACTGGAACGTACCAATGCAGAACTCCACACAAATATGCCCTGAACCTGTACCCCTCCATAACTTCCCTGTCTCACTGGAACGCACTAATGCCGAACTCCACTCAAATATGCCCTGAACCTGTACCCCTCCATAACCTCCCTGTCTCACTGGAACGTACCAATGCAGAACTCCACACAAATATGCCCTGCACCTTTACCCCTCCATAACCTCCCTGTCTCACTGGAACCTACCATTGCAGAACACCACACAAATATGCCCTGAACCTGTACCCCTCCATAACCTCCCTGTCTCACTGGAACGTTCCACTGCAGAACTCCACACAAATATGCCATGAACTGGTACCCTCCATAACCTCCCTGTCTCACTGGAAAGTATCAATGCAGAACTACAAACAAATATGCCCTGAACCTGTACCCCTCCATAACCTCCCTGTCTCACTGGAACGTACCACTGCAGAACTCCACACAAATATGCTATGAACCGGTACCCTCCATAACCTCCCTGTCTCACTGGAAAGTACCAATGCAGAACTACAAACAAATATGCCGTGAACCTGTACCCCTCCATAACCTCCCTGTCTCACTGGAACGTACCAATGCAGAACTCCACACAAATATGCCCTGAACCTGTACCCCTCCATAAACTTCTGTCTCACTGGAACGTACCAACGCTGAACTCCACACAAATATGCCCTGAACCTGTACCCCTCCATAACCTCCCTGTCTCACTGGAACGTTCCACTGCAGAACTCCACACAAATATGCCATGAACTGGTACCCTCCATAACCTCCCTGTCTCACTGGAAAGTATCAATGCAGAACTACAAACAAATATGCCATGAACTGGTACCCTCCATAACCTCCCTGTCTCACTGGAAAGTATCAATGCAGAACTACAAACAAATATGCCCTGAACCTGTACCCCTCCATAACCTCCCTGTCTCACTGGAACGTACCACTGCAGAACTCCACACAAATATGCTATGAACCGGTACCCTCCATAACCTCCCTGTCTCACTGGAAAGTGCCAATGCAGAACTACAAACAAATATGCCGTGAACCTGTACCCCTCCATAACCTCCCTGTCTCACTGGAACGTACCAATGCAGAACTCCACACAAATATGCCCTGAACCTGTACCCCTCCATAACTTCCCTGTCTCACTGGAACGCACTAATGCCGAACTCCACTCAAATATGCCCTGAACCTGTACCCCTCCATAACCTCCCTGTCTCACTGGAACGTACCAATGCAGAACTCCACACAAATATGCCCTGCACCTGCACCCCTCCATAACCTCCCTGTCTCACTGGAACGTACCATTGCAGAACACCACACAAATATGCCCTGAACCTGTACCCCTCCATAACTTCCCTGTCTCACTAGAACGCACCAATGCCGAACTCCACTCAAATATGCCCTGAACCTGTACCCCTCCATAAACTTCTGTCTCACTGGAACGTACCAACGCTGAACTCCACACAAATATGCCCTGAACCTGTACCCCTCCATAACCTCCCTGTCTCACTGGAACGTTCCACTGCAGAACTCCACACAAATATGCCATGAACTGGTACCCTCCATAACCTCCCTGTCTCACTGGAAAGTATCAATGCAGAACTACAAACAAATATGCCATGAACTGGTACCCTCCATAACCTCCCTGTCTCACTGGAAAGTATCAATGCAGAACTCCACACAAATATGCCCTGAACCTGTACCCCTCCATAACCTCCCTGTCTCACTGGAACGTACCAATGCAGAACACCACACAAATATGCCCTGAACCTGTACCCCTCCATAACTTCCCTGTCTCACTGGAACGTTCCACTGCAGAACTCCACACAAATATGCCATGAACTGGTACCCTCCATAACCTCCCTGTCTCACTGGAAAGTATCAATGCAGAACTACAAACAAATATGCCCTGAACCTGTACCCCTCCATAACCTCCCTGTCTCACTGGAACGTACCACTGCAGAACTCCACACAAATATGCTATGAACCGGTACCGTCCATAACCTCCCTGTCTCACTGGAAAGTACCAATGCAGAACTACAAACAAATATGCCGTGAACCTGTACCCCTCCATAACCTCCCTGTCTCACTGGAACGTTCCACTGCAGAACTCCACACAAATATGCCATGAACTGGTACCCTCCATAACCTCCCTGTCTCACTGGAAAGTATCAATGCAGAACTACAAACAAATATGCCCTGAACCTGTACCCCTCCATAACCTCCCTGTCTCACTGGAACGTACCACTGCAGAACTCCACACAAATATGCTATGAACCGGTACCCTCCATAACCTCCCTGTCTCACTGGAAAGTACCAATGCAGAACTACAAACAAATATGCCGTGAACCTGTACCCCTCCATAACCTCCCTGTCTCACTGGAACGTACCAATGCAGAACTCCACACAAATATGCCCTGAACCTGTACCCCTCCATAAACTTCTGTCTCACTGGAACGTACCAACGCTGAACTCCACACAAATATGCCCTGAACCTGTACCCCTCCATAACCTCCCTGTCTCACTGGAACGTTCCACTGCAGAACTCCACACAAATATGCCATGAACTGGTACCCTCCATAACCTCCCTGTCTCACTGGAAAGTATCAATGCAGAACTACAAACAAATATGCCATGAACTGGTACCCTCCATAACCTCCCTGTCTCACTGGAAAGTATCAATGCAGAACTACAAACAAATATGCCCTGAACCTGTACCCCTCCATAACCTCCCTGTCTCACTGGAACGTACCACTGCAGAACTCCACACAAATATGCTATGAACCGGTACCCTCCATAACCTCCCTGTCTCACTGGAAAGTGCCAATGCAGAACTACAAACAAATATGCCGTGAACCTGTACCCCTCCATAACCTCCCTGTCTCACTGGAACGTACCAATGCAGAACTCCACACAAATATGCCCTGAACCTGTACCCCTCCATAACTTCCCTGTCTCACTGGAACGCACTAATGCCGAACTCCACTCAAATATGCCCTGAACCTGTACCCCTCCATAACCTCCCTGTCTCACTGGAACGTACCAATGCAGAACTCCACACAAATATGCCCTGCACCTGCACCCCTCCATAACCTCCCTGTCTCACTGGAACGTACCATTGCAGAACACCACACAAATATGCCCTGAACCTGTACCCCTCCATAACTTCCCTGTCTCACTAGAACGCACCAATGCCGAACTCCACTCAAATATGCCCTGAACCTGTACCCCTCCATAAACTTCTGTCTCACTGGAACGTACCAACGCTGAACTCCACACAAACATGCCCTGAACCTGTACCCCTCCATAACCTCCCTGTCTCACTGGAACGTTCCACTGCAGAACTCCACACAAATATGCCATGAACTGGTACCCTCCATAACCTCCCTGTCTCACTGGAAAGTATCAATGCAGAACTACAAACAAATATGCCATGAACTGGTACCCTCCATAACCTCCCTGTCTCACTGGAAAGTATCAATGCAGAACTCCACACAAATATGCCCTGAACCTGTACCCCTCCATAACCTCCCTGTCTCACTGGAACGTACCAATGCAGAACACCACACAAATATGCCCTGAACCTGTACCCCTCCATAACTTCCCTGTCTCACTGGAACGTTCCACTGCAGAACTCCACACAAATATGCTATGAACCGGTACCGTCCATAACCTCCCTGTCTCACTGGAAAGTACCAATGCAGAACTACAAACAAATATGCCGTGAACCTGTACCCCTCCATAACCTCCCTGTCTCACTGGAACGTACCAATGCAGAACTCCACACAAATATGCCCTGAACCTGTACCCCTCCATAACTTCCCTGTCTCACTGGAACGCACTAATGCCGAACTCCACTCAAATATGCCCTGAACCTGTACCCCTCCATAACCTCCCTGTCTCACTGGAACGTACCAATGCAGAACTCCACACAAATATGCCCTGCACCTGCACCCCTCCATAACCTCCCTGTCTCACTGGAACGTACCATTGCAGAACACCACACAAATATGCCCTGAACCTGTACCCCTCCATAACTTCCCTGTCTCACTAGAACGCACCAATGCCGAACTCCACTCAAATATGCCCTGAACCTGTACCCCTCCATAAACTTCTGTCTCACTGGAACGTACCAACGCTGAACTCCACACAAATATGCCCTGAACCTGTACCCCTCCATAACCTCCCTGTCTCACTGGAACGTTCCACTGCAGAACTCCACACAAATATGCCATGAACTGGTACCCTCCATAACCTCCCTGTCTCACTGGAAAGTATCAATGCAGAACTACAAACAAATATGCCCTGAACCTGTACCCCTCCATAACCTCCCTGTCTCACTGGAACGTACCACTGCAGAACTCCACACAAATATGCTATGAACCGGTACCGTCCATAACCTCCCTGTCTCACTGGAAAGTACCAATGCAGAACTACAAACAAATATGCCGTGAACCTGTACCCCTCCATAACCTCCCTGTCTCACTGGAACGTACCAATGCAGAACTCCACACAAATATGCCCTGAACCTGTACCCCTCCATAACTTCCCTGTCTCACTGGAACGCACTAATGCCGAACTCCACTCAAATATGCCCTGAACCTGTACCCCTCCATAACCTCCCTGTCTCACTGGAACGTACCAATGCAGAACTCCACACAAATATGCCCTGCACCTGCACCCCTCCATAACCTCCCTGTCTCACTGGAACGTACCATTGCAGAACACCACACAAATATGCCCTGAACCTGTACCCCTCCATAACTTCCCTGTCTCACTAGAACGCACCAATGCCGAACTCCACTCAAATATGCCCTGAACCTGTACCCCTCCATAAACTTCTGTCTCACTGGAACGTACCAACGCTGAACTCCACACAAATATGCCCTGAACCTGTACCCCTCCATAACCTCCCTGTCTCACTGGAACGTTCCACTGCAGAACTCCACACAAATATGCCATGAACTGGTACCCTCCATAACCTCCCTGTCTCACTGGAAAGTATCAATGCAGAACTACAAACAAATATGCCATGAACTGGTACCCTCCATAACCTCCCTGTCTCACTGGAAAGTATCAATGCAGAACTACAAACAAATACGCCGTGAACCTGTACCCCTCCATAACCTCCCTGTCTCACTGGACCGTACCAATGCAGAACTCCACACAAATATGCCCTGAACCTGTACCCCTCCATAACTTCCCTGTCTCACTGGAACGCACTAATGCCGAACTCCACTCAAATATGCCCTGAACCTGTACCCCTCCATAACCTCCCTGTCTCACTGGAACGTACCAATGCAGAACTCCACACAAATATGCCCTGCACCTGTACCCCTCCATAACCTCCCTGTCTCACTGGAACGTACCATTGCAGAACACCACACAAATATGCCCTGAACCTGTACCCCTCCATAACTTCCCTGTCTCACTGGAACGTTCCACTGCAGAACTCCACACAAATCTGCCATGAACTGGTACCCTCCATAACCTCCCTGTCTCACTGGAAAGTGCCAATGCAGAAGTACAAACAAATATGCCCTGAACCTGTATCCCTCCATAACCTCCCTGTCTCACTGGAACGTACCACTGCAGAACTCCACACAAATATGCTATGAACCGGTACCCTCCATAACCTCCCTGTCTCACTGGAAAGTACCAATGCAGAACTACAAACAAATATGCCGTGAACCTGTACCCCTCCATAACCTCCCTGTCTCACTGGAACGTACCAATGCAGAACTCCACACAAATATGCCCTGAACCTGTACCCCTCCATAACTTCCCTGTCTCACTGGAACGCACTAATGCCGAACTCCACTCAAATATGCCCTGAACCTGTACCCCTCCATAACCTCCCTGTCTCACTGGAACGTACCAATGCAGAACTCCACACAAATATGCCCTGCACCTGCACACCTCCATAACCTCCCTGTCTCACTGGAACGTACCATTGCAGAACACCACACAAATATGCCCTGAACCTGTACCCCTCCATAACTTCCCTGTCTCACTAGAACGCACCAATGCCGAACTCCACTCAAATATGCCCTGAACCTGTACCCCTCCATAAACTTCTGTCTCACTGGAACGTACCAACGCTGAACTCCACACAAATATGCCCTGAACCTGTACCCCTCCATAACCTCCCTGTCTCACTGGAACGTTCCACTGCAGAACTCCACACAAATATGCCATGAACTGGTACCCTCCATAACCTCCCTGTCTCACTGGAAAGTATCAATGCAGAACTACAAACAAATATGCCCTGAACCTGTACCCCTCCATAACCTCCCTGTCTCACTGGAACGTACCACTGCAGAACTCCACACAAATATGCTATGAACCGGTACCGTTCATAACCTCCCTGTCTCACTGGAAAGTACCAATGCAGAACTACAAACAAATATGCCGTGAACCTGTACCCCTCCATAACCTCCCTGTCTCACTAGAACGTACCAATGCAGAACTCCACACAAATATGCCCTGAACCTGTACCCCTCCATAACTTCCCTGTCTCACTGGAACGCACTAATGCCGAACTCCACTCAAATATGCCCTGAACCTGTACCCCTCCATAACCTCCCTGTCTCACTGGAACGTACCAATGCAGAACTCCACACAAATATGCCCTGCACCTGCACCCCTCCATAACCTCCCTGTCTCACTGGAACGTACCATTGCAGAACACCACACAAATATGCCCTGAACCTGTACCCCTCCATAACTTCCCTGTCTCACTAGAACGCACCAATGCCGAACTCCACTCAAATATGCCTGAACCTGTACCCCTCCATAAACGTCTGTCTCACTGGAACGTACCAACGCTGAACTCCACACAAATATGCCCTGAACCTGTACCCTCCATAACCTCCCTGTCTCACTGGAACGTAACAATGCAGAACTACACACAAATATGCCCTGAACCTGTAACCCTCCATAACCTCCCTGTCTCACTGGAATGCACCAATGCCGAACTCCACTCAAATATGCCCTGATCCAGTACCGTGCATAACCTCCCTGTCTCACTGGAACGTACCATTGCAGAACACCACACAAATATGCCCTGAACCTGTACCACTCCTTGACCTCCCTGTCTCACTGGAACGTACCAATGCAGAACTCCACACAAATATGCCCTGAACCTGTACCCGTTCATAACCTCCCTGTCTCATTGGATCGTCCCGCTGCAGAAATCCACACAAATATGCCATGAACCGGTACCCTCCATAACCTCCCTGTCTCACTGGAAAGTACCAATGCAGAACACCACACAAATATGCCCTGAAAGTGTAACCGCCCATAACCTCCTTGTCTCAGTGGAGCGTACCAACGCAGAACTCCATACAAATATGCCCTGAACCTGTACCCCTCCATAACCTCCCTGTCTCACTGGAACGTACCACTGCAGAACTCCACACAAATATGCTATGAACCGGTACCCTCCATAACCTCCCTGTCTCACTGGAAAGTACCAATGCAGAACTACAAACAAATATGCCGTGAACCTGTACCCCTCCATATCCTCCCTGTCTCACTGGAACGTACCAATGCAGAACTCCACACAAATATGCCCTGAACCTGTACCCCTCCATAACTTCCCTGTCTCACTGGAACGCACCAATGCCGAACTCCACTCAAATATGCCCTGAACCTGTACCCCTCCATAACCTCCCTGTCTCACTGGAACGTACCAATGCAGAACACCACACAAATATGCCCTGAACGTGTACCCGCTCATAAGCTCCTTGTCTCACTGGAACGTACCAACGCTGAACTCCACACAAATATGCCATGAACCTGTACCCTCCGTAACCTCCCTGTCTCACTGGAACGTAACAATGCAGAACTACACACAAATATGCCCTGAACCTGTAACCCTCCATAACCTCCCTGTCTCACTGGAATGCACCAATGCCGAACTCCACTCAAATATGCCCTGATCCAGTACCGTGCATCACCTCCCTGTCTCACTGGAACGTACCAATGCAGAACTCCACACAAATATGCCCTGAACCTGTACCGTTCATAACCTCCCTGTCTCATTGGATCGTCCCGCTGCAGAACTCCACACAAATATGCCATGAACCGGTACCCTCCATAACCTCCCTGTCTCACTGGAAAGTACCAATGCAGAACACCACACAAATATGCCCTGAAAGTGTAACCGCCCATAACCTGCTTGTCTCACTGGAACGCACCAATGCAGAACTCCACACAAATTTGCCCTGAACCTGTACCGCTCCATAACCTCCCTGTCTCACTGGAACGTACCAATGCAGAACTCCACACAAATATGCCCTGAACCTTTACACTCCATAACCTCCCTGACTCACAGGAAAGTACAAATGCAGAACTACACTCAAATATGCCCTGAACCTGTACCACTCCATAACCTCCAGGTCTCCCTGGAACGTACCACTGCTGAACACAACGTAAATATGCCCTGAACGTGTACCCTCCCATAACCTACTTGTCTCAGTGGAACGTACCAATGCAGAACTACAAACAAATAAGCCCTGAACCTGTGCCCCTCAATAACCTCCCTGTCTCACTGGAACGTACCAATGCAGACCTCCACACAAATATGCCCTGAACCTGTACCCCTCCATAACTTCCCTGTCTCACTGGAACGCACCAATGCCGAACTCCACTCAAATATGCCCTGATCCTGTACCGTGCATAATCTCCCTGTCTCACTGGAACGTACCAATGCAGAATTCCACACAAATATGCCCTGAACGTGTACCCGCCCATAACCTCCTTGTCTCACTGGAACGCACCAATGCAGAACTCCACAAAAATTTGCCCTGAACCTGTACCCCTCCATAACCTCTCTGTCTCACTGGAACGTACCAATGCAGAACTCCACACAAATATGCCCTGCACCTGTACCCCTCCAGAACATCCCTGTCTCACTGGAACGTACCATTGCAGAACACCACACAAATATGCCCTGAACCTGTACCCCTCCATAACCTCCCTGTCTCACTGGAACGTACCACTGCAGAACTCCACAAAAATATGCCATGAACCGGTACCCTCCATAACCTCCCTGTCTCACTGGAAAGTACCAATGCAGAACTACAAACAAATATGCCCTGAACCTGTACCCCTCCATAACCTCCATGTCTCACTGGAACGTACCACTGCAGAACTCCACACAAATATGCTATGAACCGGTACCCTCCATAACCTCCCTGTCTCACTGGAAAGTACCAATGCAGAACTACAAACAAATATGCCGTGAACCTGTACCCCTCCATAACCTCCCTGTCTCACTGGAACGTACCAATGCAGAACTCCACACAAATATGCCCTGAACCTGTACCCCTCCATAACTTCCCTGTCTCACTGGAACGCACCAATGCCGAACTCCACTCAAATATGCCCTGAACCTGTATCCCTCCATAACCTTCTGTCTCACTGGAAAGTACCATTGCAGAACACCACACAAATATGCCCTGGAAGTGTACCCGCCCATAACCTCCTTGTCTCACTGGAACGCACCAATGCAGAACTCCACACAAATTTGCCGTGAACCTGTACCCCTCCATAACCTCCCTGTCTCACTGGAACGTACCAATGCAGAACTCCACACAAATATGCCCTGAACCTGTACCCCTCCATAACCTCCCAGTCTCACTGGAACGTACCATTGCAGAACACCACACAAATATGCCGTGAACGTCTACCCGCTCATAAGCTACTTGTCTCACTGGAACGTACCAATGCAGAACTCCACACAAATATGCCATGAACCGGTACCCTCCATAACCTCCCTGTCTCACTGGAAAGTACCAATGCAGAACTCCATACAAATATGCCCTGAACCTGTACCCTCCATAACCTCCCTGCCTCACTGGAACATACCAATGCAGAACTACAAACAAATATGCCCTGAACCTGTACCCCTCCATAACTTCCCTGTCTCACTGGAACGCACCAATGCCGAACTCCACTCAAACATGCCCTGAACCTGTACCCCTCCATAACCTTCGGTCTCACTGGAACGTACCATTGCAGAACACCACACAAATATGCCCTGAAAGTGTAACCGCCCATAACCTCCTTGTCTCACTGATATGCACCAATGCAGAACTCCACTCAAATATGCCCTGATCCTGTACCGTGCATAATATCCCTGTCTCACTGGAACGTACCAATGCAGAATTCCACACAAATATGCCCTGAACGTGTACCCGCCCATAACCTCCTTGTTTCACTGGAACGCACCAATGCAGAACTCCACACAAATTTGCCCTGAACCTGTACCCCTATATAACCTCCCTGTCTCACAGGAACGTACCAATGCAGAACTCCACACAAATATGCCCTGCACCTGTACCCCTCCATAGCCTCCCTGTCTCACTGGAACGTACCATTGCAAAACACCACACAAATATGCCCTGAACCAGTACCCCTCCATAACTTCCCTGTCTCACTAGAACGCACCAATGCCGAACTCCACTCAAATATGCCCTGAACCTGTACCCCTCCATAAACTTCTGTCTCACTGGAACGTACCAACGCTGAACTCCACTCAAATATGCCCTGATCCAGTACCGTGCATAACCTCCCTGTCTCGCTGGAACGTACCATTGCAGAACACCACACAAATATGCCCTGAACCTGTACCACTCCATGACCTCCCTGTCTCACTGGAACGTACCAATGCAGAACTCCACAGAAATATGCCCTGATCCTGTACCCGTTCATAACCTCCCTGTCTCATTGGATCGTCCCGCTGCAGAACTCCACACAAATATGCCATGAACCGGTACCCTCCATAACCTCCCTGTCTCACTGGAAAGTACCAATGCAGAACACCACACAAATATGCCCTGAAAGTGTAACCGCCCATAACCTCCTTGTCTCACTGGAACGCACCAATGCAGAACTCCACACAAATTTGCCCTGAACCTGTACCCCTCCATAACCTCCCTGTCTCACTGGAACGTACCAATGCAGAACTCCACACAAATATGCCCTGCACCTGTACCCCTCCATAACCTCCCTGTCTCATTGGATCGTCCCGCTGCAGAAATCCACACAAATATGCCATGAACCGGTACCCTCCATAACCTCCCTGTCTCACTGGAAAGTACCAATGCAGAACACCACACAAATATGCCCTGAAAGTGTAACCGCCCATAACCTCCTTGTCTCAGTGGAGCGTACCAACGCAGAACTCCAAACAAATATGCCCTGAACCTGTACCCCTCCATAACCTCCCTGTCTCACTGGAACGTACCACTGCAGAACACCACACAAATATGCCCTGAACCTGTACCACTCCATGACCTCCCTGTCTCACTGGAACGTACCAATGCAGAACTCCACACAAATATGCCCTGATCCTGTACCCGTTCATAACCTCCCTGTCTCACTGGAAAGTACCAATGCAGAACACCACACAAATATGCCCTGAAAGTGTAACCGCCCATAACCTCCTTGTCTCACTGGAACGCACCAATGCAGAACTCCACACAAATTTGCCCTGAACCTGTACCCCTCCATAACCTCCCTGTCTCACTGGAATGTACCAAAGCAGAACTCCACACAAATATGCCCTGAACCTGTACCCTCCATAACCTCCCTGACTCACCGGAACGTACAAATGCAGAACTACACTCAAATATGCCCTGAACCTGTACCCCTCCATAGCCTCCCTGTCTCACTGGAACGTACCATTGCAAAACACCACACAAATATGCCCTGAACCAGTACCCCTCCATAACTTCCCTGTCTCACTAGAACGCACCAATGCCGAACTCCACTCAAATATGCCCGGAACCTGTACCCCTCCATAAACTTCTGTCTCACTGGAACGTACCAACGCTGAACTCCACTCAAATATGCCCTGATCCAGTACCGTGCATAACCTCCCTGTCTCGCTGGAACGTACCATTGCAGAACACCACACAAATATGCCCTGAACCTGTACCACTCCATGACCTCCCTGTCTCACTGGAACGTACCAATGCAGAACTCCACAGAAATATGCCCTGATCCTGTACCCGTTCATAACCTCCCTGTCTCATTGGATCGTCCCGCTGCAGAACTCCACACAAATATGCCATGAACCGGTACCCTCCATAACCTCCCTGTCTCACTGGAAAGTACCAATGCAGAACACCACACAAATATGCCCTGAAAGTGTAACCGCCCATAACCTCCTTGTCTCACTGGAACGCACCAATGCAGAACTCCACACAAATTTGCCCTGAACCTGTACCCCTCCATAACCTCCCTGTCTCACTGGAACGTACCAATGCAGAACTCCACACAAATATGCCCTGCACCTGTACCCCTCCATAACCTCCCTGTCTCATTGGATCGTCCCGCTGCAGAAATCCACACAAATATGCCATGAACCGGTACCCTCCATAACCTCCCTGTCTCACTGGAAAGTACCAATGCAGAACACCACACAAATATGCCCTGAAAGTGTAACCGCCCATAACCTCCTTGTCTCAGTGGAGCGTACCAACGCAGAACTCCAAACAAATATGCCCTGAACCTGTACCCCTCCATAACCTCCCTGTCTCACTGGAACGTACCACTGCAGAACACCACACAAATATGCCCTGAACCTGTACCACTCCATGACCTCCCTGTCTCACTGGAACGTACCAATGCAGAACTCCACACAAATATGCCCTGATCCTGTACCCGTTCATAACCTCCCTGTCTCACTGGAAAGTACCAATGCAGAACACCACACAAATATGCCCTGAAAGTGTAACCGCCCATAACCTCCTTGTCTCACTGGAACGCACCAATGCAGAACTCCACACAAATTTGCCCTGAACCTGTACCCCTCCATAACCTCCCTGTCTCACTGGAATGTACCAAAGCAGAACTCCACACAAATATGCCCTGAACCTGTACCCTCCATAACCTCCCTGACTCACCGGAACGTACAAATGCAGAACTACACTCAAATATGCCCTGAACCTGTACCCCTCCATCACCTCCCAGTCTCCCTGGAACGTACCACTGCTGAACACAACGTAAATATGCCCTGAACGTGTACCCGCCCATAACCTCCTTGTCTCAGTGGAGCGTACCAACGCAGAACTCCAAACAAATATGCCCTGAACCTGTACCCCTCCATAACCTCCCTGTCTCACTGTAACGTACCAATGCAGAACTCCACACAAATATGCCCGGAACCTGTACCCCACCATAACCTCCCTGTCTCACTTGAACGTACCACTGCAGAACTCCACACAAATATGCCCTGAACCTGTACCCTCCATAACCTCCCTGTCTCACTGGAACGTACCAATGCAGAACTACAAACAAATATGCCCTGAACCTGTGCCCCTCCATAACCTCCCTGTCTCACTGGAACGTACCAATGCAGAACTCCACACAAATATGCCCTGAACCTGTACCCCTCCATAACTTCCCTGTCTCACTGGAACGCACCAATGCCGAACTCCACTCAAATATGCCCTGAACCTGTACCCCTCCATAACCTTCGGTCTCACTGGAACGTACCATTGCAGAACACCACACAAATATGCCCTGAAAGTGTAACCGCCCATAACCTCCTTGTCTCACTGGAACGCACCAATGCAGAACTCCACACAAATTTGCCCTGAACCTGCACCCCTCAATAACCTCCCTGTCTCACTGCAACGTACCAATGCAGAATTCCACACAAATATGCCCTGAACTTGTACCCGCCCATAACCTCCTTGTCTCACTGGAACGTACCAATGCAGAACTCCACACAAATATGCCCTGCGCCTGTACCCCTCCAGAACCTCCCTGTCTCACTGGAACGTAGCATTGCAGAACACCACACAAATATGCCCTGAACCTGTACCCCTCCATAACCTCCCTGTCTCACTGGAACGTACCACTGCAGAACTCCACACAAATATGCCATGAACCGGTACCCTCCATAACCTCCCTGTCTCACAGGAAAGTATCAATGCAGAACTACAAACAAATATGCCCTGAACCTGTACCCCTCCATAACCTCCCTGTCTCACTGGAACGTACCACTGCAGAACTCCACACAAATATGCTATGAACCGGTACCCTCCATAACCTCCCTGTCTCACTGGAAAGTACCAATGCAGAACTACAAACAAATATGCCGTGAACCTGTACCCCTCCATAACCTCCCTGTCTCACTGGAACGTACCAATGCAGAACTCCACTAAAATATGCCCTGAACCTGTACCCCTCCATAACTTCCCTGTCTCACTGGAACGCACCAATGCCGAACTCCACTCAAATATGCCCTGAACCTGTACCCCTCCATAACCTCCCTGTCTCACTGGAACGTACCAATGCAGAACTCCACACAAATATGCCCTGCACCTGTACCCCTCCATAACCTCCTGTCTCACTGGAACGTACCATTGCAGAACACCACACAAATATGCCCTGAACCTGTACCCCTCCATAACTTCCCTGTCTCACTAGAACGCACCAATGCCGAACGCCACTCAAATATGCCCTGAACCTGTACCCCTCCATAAACTTCTGTCTCACTGGAACGTACCAACGCTGAACTCCACACAAATATGCCCTGAACCTGTACCCTCCATAACCTCCCTGTCTCACTGGAACGTAACAATGCAGAACTCCACACAAATATGCCCTGAACCTGTAACCCTCCATAACCTCCCTGTCTCACTGGAATGCACCAATGCCGAACTCCACTCAAATATGCCCTGATCAAGTACCGTGCATAACCTCCCTGTCTCACTGGAACGTACCAATGCAGAACTCCACACAAATATGCCCTGAACCTGTACCCGTTCATAACCTCCCTGTCTCATTGGATCGTCCCGCTGCAGAAATCCACACAAATATGCCATGAACCGGTTCCCTCCATAACCTCCCTTTCTCACTGGAAAGTACCAATGCAGAACACCACACAAATATGCCCTGAAAGTGTAACCGCCCATAACCTCCTTGTCTCACTGGAACGCAACAATGCAGAACTCCACACAAATTTGCCCTGAACCTGTACCCTCCATAACCTCCCTGTCTCACTGGAAAGTACCAATGCAGAACTCCACACAAATATGCCCTGAACCTGTAACCCTCCATAACCTCTCTGTCTCACTGGTATGCACCAATGCCGAACTCCACTCAAATATGCCCTGATCAAGTACCGTGCATAACCTCCCTGTCTCACTGGAACGTACCAATGCAGAACTCCACACAAATATGCCCTGAACCTGTACCCGTTCATATCCTCCCTGTCTCATTGGATCGTCCCGCTGCAGAAATCCACAGAAATATGCCATGAACCGGTACCCTCCATAACCTCCCTGTCTCACTGGAAAGTACCAATGCAGAACACCACACAAATATGCCCTGAAAGTGTAACCGCCCATAACCTCCTTGTCTCACTGGAACGCACCATTGCAGAACTCCACACAAATTTGCCCTGAACCTGTACCGCTCCATAACCTCCCTGTCTCAATGGAACGTACCAATGCAGAACTCCACACAAATATGCCCTGAACCTGTACCCTCCATAACCTCCCTGACTCAGCGGAACGTACAAATGCAGAACTACACTCAAATATGCCCTGAACCTGTACCCTCCATAACCTCCCTGTCTCACTGGAACGTACCAATGCAGAACTACAAACAAATATGCCCTGAACCTGTGCCCCTCCATAACCTCCCTGTCTCACTGGAACGTACCAATGCAGAACTCCAATCAAATATGCCCTGAACCTGTACCCCTCCATAACCTTCGGTCTCACTGGAACGTACCATTGCAGAACACCACACAAATATGCCCTGAAAGTGTAACCGCCCATAACCTCCTTGTCTCACTGGAACGCACCAATGCAGAACTCCACACAAATTTGCCCTGAACCTGCACCCCTCAATAACCTCCCTGTCTCACTGCAACGTACCAATGCAGAATTCCACACAAATATGCCCTGAACGTGTACCCGCCCATAACCTCCTTGTCTCACTGGAACGTACCAATGCAGAACTCCACACAAATATGCCCTGCGCCTGTACCCCTCCAGAACCTCCCTGTCTCACTGGAACGTACCATTGCAGAACACCACACAAATATGCCCTGAACCTGTACCCCTCCATAACCTCCCTGTCTCACTGGAACGTACCACTGCAGAACTCCACACAAATATGCCATGAACCGGTACCCTCCATAACCTCCCTGTCTCACTGGAAAGTATCAATGCAGAACTACAAACAAATATGCCCTGAACCTGTACCCCTCCATAACCTCCCTGTCTCACTGGAACGTACCACTGCAGAACTCCACACAAATATGCTATGAACCGGTACCCTCCATAACCTCCCTGTCTCACTGGAAAGTACCAATGCAGAACTACAAACAAATATGCCGTGAACCTGTACCCCTCCATAACCTCCCTGTCTCACTGGAACGTACCAATGCAGAACTCCACACAAATATGCCCTGAACCTGTACCCCTCCATAACTTCCCTGTCTCACTGGAACGCACCAATGCCGAACTCCACTCAAATATGCCCTGAACCTGTACCCCTCCATAACCTCCCTGTCTCACTGGAACGTACCAATGCAGAACTCCACACAAATATGCCCTGCACCTGTACCCCTCCATAACCTCCTGTCTCACTGGAACGTACCATTGCAGAACACCACACAAATATGCCCTGAACCTGTACCCCTCCATAACTTCCCTGTCTCACTAGAACGCACCAATGCCGAACGCCACTCAAATATGCCCTGAACCTGTACCCCTCCATAAACTTCTGTCTCACTGGAACGTACCAACGCTGAACTCCACACAAATATGCCCTGAACCTGTACCCTCCATAACCTCCCTGTCTCACTGGAACGTAACAATGCAGAACTCCACACAAATATGCCCTGAACCTGTAACCCTCCATAACCTCCCTGTCTCACTGGAATGCACCAATGCCGAACTCCACTCAAATATGCCCTGATCAAGTACCGTGCATAACCTCCCTGTCTCACTGGAACGTACCAATGTAGAACTCCACACAAATATGCCCTGAACCTGTACCCGTTCATAACCTCCCTGTCTCATTGGATCGTCCCGCTGCAGAAATCCACACAAATATGCCATGAACCGGTACCCTCCATAACCTCCCTTTCTCACTGGAAAGTACCAATGCAGAACACCACACAAATATGCCCTGAAAGTGTAACCGCCCATAACCTACTTGTCTCACTGGAACGCAACAATGCAGAACTCCACACAAATTTGCCCTGAACCTGTACCCTCCATAACCTCCCTGTCTCACTGGAACGTAACAATGCAGAACTCCACACAAATATGCCCTGAACCTGTAACCCTCCATAACCTCTCTGTCTCACTGGAATGCACCAATGCCGAACTCCACTCAAATATGCCCTGATCAAGTACCGTGCATAACCTCCCTGTCTCACTGGAACGTACCAATGCAGAACTCCACACAAATATGCCCTGAACCTGTACCCGTTCATATCCTCCCTGTCTCATTGGATCGTCCCGCTGCAGAAATCCACAGAAATATGCCATGAACCGGTACCCTCCATAACCTCCCTGTCTCACTGGAAAGTACCAATGCAGAACACCACACAAATATGCCCTGAAAGTGTAATCGCCCATAACCTCCTTGTCTCACTGGAACGCACCAATGCAGAACTCCACACAAATTTGCCCTGAACCTGTACCGCTCCATAACCTCCCTGTCTCAATGGAACGTACCAATGCAGAACTCCACACAAATATGCCCTGAACCTGTACCCTCCATAACCTCCCTGACTCAGCGGAACGTACAAATGCAGAACTACACTCAAATATGCCCTGAACCTGTACCCCTCCATAACCTCCCAGTCTCCCTGGAACGTACCACTGCTGAACACAACGTAAATATGCCCTGAACGTGTACCCGCCCATAACCTCCTTGTCTCAGTGGAGCGTACCAACGCAGAACTCCAAACAAATATGCCCTGAACCTGTACCCCTCCATAACCTCCCTGTCTCACTGGAACGTACCAATGCAGAACTCCACACAAATATGCCCGGAACCTGTACCCCTCCATAACTTCCCTGTCTCACTGGAACGCACCAATGCCGAACTCCACTCTAATATGCCCTGAACCTGTATCCCTCCATAACCTTCTGTCTCACTGGAAAGTACCATTGCAGAACACCACACAAATATGCCCTGAAAGTGTACCCGCCCATAACCTCCTTGTCTCACTGGAACGCACCAATGCAGAACTCCACAAAAATTTGCCCTGAACCTGTACCCCTGCATAACCTCCCTGTCTCACTGGAACGTACCAATGCCGAACTCCACTCAAATATGCCCTGATCAAGTACCGTGCATAACCTCCCTGTCTCACTGGAACGTACCATTGCAGAACACCACACAAATATGCCCTGAACCTGTACCACTCCATGACCTCCCTGTCTCACTGGAACGTACCAATGCAGAACTCCACACAAATATGCCCTGAACCTGTACCCGTTCATAACTTCCCTGTCTCACTGGAACGCACCAATGCCGAACTCCACTCAAATATGCCCTGAACCTGTAACCCTCCATAACCTCTCTGTCTCACTGGAATGCACCAATGCCGAACTCCACTCAAATATGCCCTGATCAAGTACCGTGCATAACCTCCCTGTCTCACTGGAACGTACCAATGCAGAACTCCACACAAATATGCCCTGAACCTGTACCCGTTCATATCCTCCCTGTCTCATTGGATCGTCCCGCTGCAGAAATCCACAGAAATATGCCATGAACCGGTACCCTCCATAACCTCCCTGTCTCACTGGAAAGTACCAATGCAGAACACCACACAAATATGCCCTGAAAGTGTAACCGCCCATAACCTCCTTGTCTCACTGGAACGCACCAATGCAGAACTCCACACAAATTTGCCCTGAACCTGTACCGCTCCATAACCTCCCTGTCTCAATGGAACGTACCAATGCAGAACTCCACACAAATATGCCCTGAACCTGTACCCTCCATAACCTCCCTGACTCAGCGGAACGTACAAATGCAGAACTACACTCAAATATGCCCTGAACCTGTACCCCTCCATAACCTCCCAGTCTCCCTGGAACGTACCACTGCTGAACACAACGTAAATATGCCCTGAACGTGTACCCGCCCATAACCTCCTTGTCTCAGTGGAGCGTACCAACGCAGAACTCCAAACAAATATGCCCTGAACCTGTACCCCTCCATAACCTCTCTGTCTCACTGGAACGTACCAATGCAGAACTCCACACAAATATGCCCGGAACCTGTACCCCTCCATAACTTCCCTGTCTCACTGGAACGCACCAATGCCGAACTCCACTCTAATATGCCCTGAACCTGTATCCCTCCATAACCTTCTGTCTCACTGGAAAGTACCATTGCAGAACACCACACAAATATGCCCTGAAAGTGTACCCGCCCATAACCTCCTTGTCTCACTGGAACGCACCAATGCAGAACTCCACAAAAATTTGCCCTGAACCTGTACCCCTGCATAACCTCCCTGTCTCACTGGAAAGTACCAATGCCGAACTCCACTCAAATATGCCCTGATCAAGTACCGTGCATAACCTCCCTGTCTCACTGGAACGTACCATTGCAGAACACCACACAAATATGCCCTGAACCTGTACCACTCCACGACCTCCCTGTCTCACTGGAACGTACCAATGCAGAACTCCACACAAATATGCCCTGAACCTGTACCCGTTCATAACTTCCCTGTCTCACTGGAACGCACCAATGCCGAACTCCACTCAAATATGCCCTGAACCTGTACCCCTCCATAACCTCCCTGTCTCACAGGAAAGTACCAATGCAGAACTCCACACAAATATGCCCTGCACCTGTACCCCTCCATAACCTCCCTGTCTCACTGGAACGTACCATTGCAGAACACCACACAAATATGCCCTGAACCTGTGCCCCTCCATAACTTCCCTGTCTCACTAGAACGCACCAATGCCGAACTCCACTCAAATATGCCCTGAACCTGTACCCCTACATAAACTTCTGTCTCACTGGAACGTACCAACGCTGAACTCCACACAAATATGCCCTGAACCTGTACCCTCCATAACCTCCCTGTCTCACTGGAACGTAACAATGCAGAACTCCACACAAATATGCCCTGAACCTGTAACCCTCCATAACCTCCCTGTCTCACTGGAATGCACCAATGCCGAACTCCACTCAAATATGCCCTGATCAAGTACCGTGCATAACCTCCCTGTCTCACTGGAACGTACCAATGCAGAACTCCACACAAATATGCCCTGAACCTGTACCCCTCCATAAACTTCTGTCTCACTGGAACGTACCAACGCTGAACTCCACACAAATATGCCCTGAACCTGTACCCTCCATAACCTCCCTGTCTCACTGGAACGTAACAATGCAGAACTCCACACAAATATGCCCTGAACCTGTAACCCTCCATAACCTCCCTGTCTCACTGGAATGCACCAATGCCGAACTCCACTCAAATATGCCCTGATCAAGTACCGTGCATAACCTCCCTGTCTCACTGGAACGTACCAATGTAGAACTCCACACAAATATGCCCTGAACCTGTACCCGTTCATAACCTCCCTGTCTCATTGGATCGTCCCGCTGCAGAAATCCACACAAATATGCCATGAACCGGTACCCTCCATAACCTCCCTTTCTCACTGGAAAGTACCAATGCAGAACACCACACAAATATGCCCTGAAAGTGTAACCGCCCATAACCTACTTGTCTCACTGGAACGCAACAATGCAGAACTCCACACAAATTTGCCCTGAACCTGTACCCTCCATAACCTCCCTGTCTCACTGGAACGTAACAATGCAGAACTCCACACAAATATGCCCTGAACCTGTAACCCTCCATAACCTCTCTGTCTCACTGGAATGCACCAATGCCGAACTCCACTCAAATATGCCCTGATCAAGTACCGTGCATAACCTCCCTGTCTCACTGGAACGTACCAATGCAGAACTCCACACAAATATGCCCTGAACCTGTACCCGTTCATATCCTCCCTGTCTCATTGGATCGTCCCGCTGCAGAAATCCACAGAAATATGCCATGAACCGGTACCCTCCATAACCTCCCTGTCTCACTGGAAAGTACCAATGCAGAACACCACACAAATATGCCCTGAAAGTGTAATCGCCCATAACCTCCTTGTCTCACTGGAACGCACCAATGCAGAACTCCACACAAATTTGCCCTGAACCTGTACCGCTCCATAACCTCCCTGTCTCAATGGAACGTACCAATGCAGAACTCCACACAAATATGCCCTGAACCTGTACCCTCCATAACCTCCCTGACTCAGCGGAACGTACAAATGCAGAACTACACTCAAATATGCCCTGAACCTGTACCCCTCCATAACCTCCCAGTCTCCCTGGAACGTACCACTGCTGAACACAACGTAAATATGCCCTGAACGTGTACCCGCCCATAACCTCCTTGTCTCAGTGGAGCGTACCAACGCAGAACTCCAAACAAATATGCCCTGAACCTGTACCCCTCCATAACCTCCCTGTCTCACTGGAACGTACCAATGCAGAACTCCACACAAATATGCCCGGAACCTGTACCCCTCCATAACTTCCCTGTCTCACTGGAACGCACCAATGCCGAACTCCACTCTAATATGCCCTGAACCTGTATCCCTCCATAACCTTCTGTCTCACTGGAAAGTACCATTGCAGAACACCACACAAATATGCCCTGAAAGTGTACCCGCCCATAACCTCCTTGTCTCACTGGAACGCACCAATGCAGAACTCCACAAAAATTTGCCCTGAACCTGTACCCCTGCATAACCTCCCTGTCTCACTGGAACGTACCAATGCCGAACTCCACTCAAATATGCCCTGATCAAGTACCGTGCATAACCTCCCTGTCTCACTGGAACGTACCATTGCAGAACACCACACAAATATGCCCTGAACCTGTACCACTCCATGACCTCCCTGTCTCACTGGAACGTACCAATGCAGAACTCCACACAAATATGCCCTGAACCTGTACCCGTTCATAACTTCCCTGTCTCACTGGAACGCACCAATGCCGAACTCCACTCAAATATGCCCTGAACCTGTAACCCTCCATAACCTCTCTGTCTCACTGGAATGCACCAATGCCGAACTCCACTCAAATATGCCCTGATCAAGTACCGTGCATAACCTCCCTGTCTCACTGGAACGTACCAATGCAGAACTCCACACAAATATGCCCTGAACCTGTACCCGTTCATATCCTCCCTGTCTCATTGGATCGTCCCGCTGCAGAAATCCACAGAAATATGCCATGAACCGGTACCCTCCATAACCTCCCTGTCTCACTGGAAAGTACCAATGCAGAACACCACACAAATATGCCCTGAAAGTGTAACCGCCCATAACCTCCTTGTCTCACTGGAACGCACCAATGCAGAACTCCACACAAATTTGCCCTGAACCTGTACCGCTCCATAACCTCCCTGTCTCAATGGAACGTACCAATGCAGAACTCCACACAAATATGCCCTGAACCTGTACCCTCCATAACCTCCCTGACTCAGCGGAACGTACAAATGCAGAACTACACTCAAATATGCCCTGAACCTGTACCCCTCCATAACCTCCCAGTCTCCCTGGAACGTACCACTGCTGAACACAACGTAAATATGCCCTGAACGTGTACCCGCCCATAACCTCCTTGTCTCAGTGGAGCGTACCAACGCAGAACTCCAAACAAATATGCCCTGAACCTGTACCCCTCCATAACCTCTCTGTCTCACTGGAACGTACCAATGCAGAACTCCACACAAATATGCCCGGAACCTGTACCCCTCCATAACTTCCCTGTCTCACTGGAACGCACCAATGCCGAACTCCACTCTAATATGCCCTGAACCTGTATCCCTCCATAACCTTCTGTCTCACTGGAAAGTACCATTGCAGAACACCACACAAATATGCCCTGAAAGTGTACCCGCCCATAACCTCCTTGTCTCACTGGAACGCACCAATGCAGAACTCCACAAAAATTTGCCCTGAACCTGTACCCCTGCATAACCTCCCTGTCTCACTGGAACGTACCAATGCCGAACTCCACTCAAATATGCCCTGATCAAGTACCGTGCATAACCTCCCTGTCTCACTGGAACGTACCATTGCAGAACACCACACAAATATGCCCTGAACCTGTACCACTCCACGACCTCCCTGTCTCACTGGAACGTACCAATGCAGAACTCCACACAAATATGCCCTGAACCTGTACCCGTTCATAACTTCCCTGTCTCACTGGAACGCACCAATGCCGAACTCCACTCAAATATGCCCTGAACCTGTACCCCTCCATAACCTCCCTGTCTCACAGGAAAGTACCAATGCAGAACTCCACACAAATATGCCCTGCACCTGTACCCCTCCATAACCTCCCTGTCTCACTGGAACGTACCATTGCAGAACACCACACAAATATGCCCTGAACCTGTGCCCCTCCATAACTTCCCTGTCTCACTAGAACGCACCAATGCCGAACTCCACTCAAATATGCCCTGAACCTGTACCCCTACATAAACTTCTGTCTCACTGGAACGTACCAACGCTGAACTCCACACAAATATGCCCTGAACCTGTACCCTCCATAACCTCCCTGTCTCACTGGAACGTAACAATGCAGAACTCCACACAAATATGCCCTGAACCTGTAACCCTCCATAACCTCCCTGTCTCACTGGAATGCACCAATGCCGAACTCCACTCAAATATGCCCTGATCAAGTACCGTGCATAACCTCCCTGTCTCACTGGAACGTACCAATGCAGAACTTCACACAAATATGCCCTGAACCTGTACCCCTCCATAACTTCCCTGTCTCACTGGAACGCACCAATGCCGAACTCCACTCAAATATGCCCTGATCCGGTACCGTGCATAATCTCCCTGTCTCACTGGAACGTACCAATGCAGAATTCCACACAAATATGCCCTGAACGTGTACCCGCCCATAACCTCCTTGTCTCACTGGAACGCACCAATGCAGAACTCCACAAAAATTTGCCCTGAACCTGTACCCCTCCATAACCTCTCTGTCTCACTGGAACGTACCAATGCAGAACTCCACACAAATATGCCCTGCACCTGTACCCCTCCAGAACATCCCTGTCTCACTGGAACATACCATTGCAGAACACAACACAAATATGCCCTGAACCTGTACCCCTCCATAACCTCCCTGTCTCACTGGAACGTACCACTGCAGAACTCCACAAAAATATGCCATGAACCGGTACCCTCCATAACCTCCCTGTCTCACTGGAAAGTACCAATGCAGAACTACAAACAAATATGCCCTGAACCTGTACCCCTCCATAACCTCCCTGTCTCACTGGAACGTACCACTGCAGAACTCCACACAAATATGCTATGAACCGGTACCCTCCATAACCTCCCTGTCTCACTGGAAAGTACCAATGCAGAACTACAAACAAATATGCCGTGAACCTGTACCCCTCCATAACCTCCCTGTCTCACTGGAACGTACCAATGCAGAACTCCACACAAATATGCCCTGAACCTGTACCCCTCCATAACTTCCCTGTCTCACTGGAACGCACCAATGCCGAACTCCACTCAAATATGCCCTGAACCTGTATCCCTCCATAACCTTCTGTCTCACTGGAAAGTACCATTGCAGAACACTACACAAATATGCCCTGAAAGTGTACCCGCCCATAACCCCCTTGTCTCACTGGAACGCACCAACGCAGAACTCCACACAAATTTGCCCTGAACCTGTACCCCTGCATAACCTCCCTGTCTCACTGGAACGTACCAATGCAGAACTCCACACAAATATGCCCTGAACCTGCACCCTCCATAACCGCTCTGACTCACTGGAACGTACAAATGCAGAACTACATTCAAATATGCCCTGAACCTGTACCCCTCCATAACCTCCCAGTCTCACTGGAACGTACCATTGCAGAACACCACACAAATATGCCGTGAACGTCTACCCGCTCATAAGCTACTTGTCTCACTGGAACGTACCAATGCAGAACTCCACATAAATATGCCATGAACCGGTACCCTCCATAACCTCCCTGACTCACCGGAACGTACAAATGCAGAACTACACTCAAATATGCCCTGAACCTGTACCCCTCCATAACCTCCCAGTCTCCCTGGAACGTACCACTGCTGAACACAACGTAAATATGCCCTGAACGTGTACCCGCCCATAACCTCCTTGTCTCAGTGGAGCGTACCAACGCAGAACTCCAAACAAATATGCCCTGAACCTGTACCCCTCCATAACCTCCCTGTCTCACTGTAACGTACCAATGCAGAACTCCACACAAATATGCCCGGAACCTGTACCCCACCATAACCTCCCTGTCTCACTTGAACGTACCACTGCAGAACTCCACACAAATATGCCCTGAACCTGTACCCTCCATAACCTCCCTGTCTCACTGGAAGGTACCAATGCAGAACTACAAACAAATATGCCCTGAACCTGTGCCCCTCCATAACCTCCCTGTCTCACTGGAACGTACCAATGCAGAACTCCACACAAATATGCCCTGAACCTGTACCCCTCCATAACTTCCCTGTCTCACTGGAACGCACCAATGCCGAACTCCACTCAAATATGCCCTGAACCTGTACCCCTCCATAACCTTCGGTCTCACTGGAACGTACCATTGCAGAACACCACACAAATATGCCCTGAAAGTGTAACCGCCCATAACCTCCTTGTCTCACTGGAACGCACCAATGCAGAACTCCACACAAATTTGCCCTGAACCTGCACCCCTCAATAACCTCCCTGTCTCACTGCAACGTACCAATGCAGAATTCCACACAAATATGCCCTGAACTTGTACCCGCCCATAACCTCCTTGTCTCACTGGAACGTACCAATGCAGAACTCCACACAAATATGCCCTGCGCCTGTACCCCTCCAGAACCTCCCTGTCTCACTGGAACGTAGCATTGCAGAACACCACACAAATATGCCCTGAACCTGTACCCCTCCATAACCTCCCTGTCTCACTGGAACGTACCACTGCAGAACTCCACACAAATATGCCATGAACCGGTACCCTCCATAACCTCCCTGTCTCACAGGAAAGTATCAATGCAGAACTACAAACAAATATGCCCTGAACCTGTACCCCTCCATAACCTCCCTGTCTCACTGGAACGTACCACTGCAGAACTCCACACAAATATGCTATGAACCGGTACCCTCCATAACCTCCCTGTCTCACTGGAAAGTACCAATGCAGAACTACAAACAAATATGCCGTGAACCTGTACCCCTCCATAACCTCCCTGTCTCACTGGAACGTACCAATGCAGAACTCCACTAAAATATGCCCTGAACCTGTACCCCTCCATAACTTCCCTGTCTCACTGGAACGCACCAATGCCGAACTCCACTCAAATATGCCCTGAACCTGTACCCCTCCATAACCTCCCTGTCTCACTGGAACGTACCAATGCAGAACTCCACACAAATATGCCCTGCACCTGTACCCCTCCATAACCTCCTGTCTCACTGGAACGTACCATTGCAGAACACCACACAAATATGCCCTGAACCTGTACCCCTCCATAACTTCCCTGTCTCACTAGAACGCACCAATGCCGAACGCCACTCAAATATGCCCTGAACCTGTACCCCTCCATAAACTTCTGTCTCACTGGAACGTACCAACGCTGAACTCCACAAAAATATGCCCTGAACCTGTACCCTCCATAACCTCCCTGTCTCACTGGAACGTAACAATGCAGAACTCCACACAAATATGCCCTGAACCTGTAACCCTCCATAACCTCCCTGTCTCACTGGAATGCACCAATGCCGAACTCCACTCAAATATGCCCTGATCAAGTACCGTGCATAACCTCCCTGTCTCACTGGAACGTACCAATGCAGAACTCCACACAAATATGCCCTGAACCTGTACCCGTTCATAACCTCCCTGTCTCATTGGATCGTCCCGCTGCAGAAATCCACACAAATATGCCATGAACCGGTACCCTCCATAACCTCCCTTTCTCACTGGAAAGTACCAATGCAGAACACCACACAAATATGCCCTGAAAGTGTAACCGCCCATAACCTCCTTGTCTCACTGGAACGCAACAATGCAGAACTCCACACAAATTTGCCCTGAACCTGTACCCTCCATAACCTCCCTGTCTCACTGGAAAGTACCAATGCAGAACTCCACACAAATATGCCCTGAACCTGTAACCCTCCATAACCTCTCTGTCTCACTGGAATGCACCAATGCCGAACTCCACTCAAATATGCCCTGATCAAGTACCGTGCATAACCTCCCTGTCTCACTGGAACGTACCAATGCAGAACTCCACACAAATATGCCCTGAACCTGTACCCGTTCATATCCTCCCTGTCTCATTGGATCGTCCCGCTGCAGAAATCCACAGAAATATGCCATGAACCGGTACCCTCCATAACCTCCCTGTCTCACTGGAAAGTACCAATGCAGAACACCACACAAATATGCCCTGAAAGTGTAACCGCCCATAACCTCCTTGTCTCACTGGAACGCACCAATGCAGAACTCCACACAAATTTGCCCTGAACCTGTACCGCTCCATAACCTCCCTGTCTCAATGGAACGTACCAATGCAGAACTCCACACAAATATGCCCTGAACCTGTACCCTCCATAACCTCCCTGACTCAGCGGAACGTACAAATGCAGAACTACACTCAAATATGCCCTGAACCTGTACCCTCCATAACCTCCCTGTCTCACTGGAACGTACCAATGCAGAACTACAAACAAATATGCCCTGAACCTGTGCCCCTCCATAACCTCCCTGTCTCACTGGAACGTACCAATGCAGAACTCCACTCAAATATGCCCTGAACCTGTACCCCTCCATAACCTTCGGTCTCACTGGAACGTACCATTGCAGAACACCACACAAATATGCCCTTAAAGTGTAACCGCCCATAACCTCCTTGTCTCACTGGAACGCACCAATGCAGAACTCCACACAAATTTGCCCTGAACCTGCACCCCTCAATAACCTCCCTGTCTCACTGCAACGTACCAATGCAGAATTCCACACAAATATGCCCTGAACCTGTACCCCTCCATAACCTCCCTGTCTCACTGGAACGTACCACTGCAGAACTCCACACAAATATGCCATGAACCGGTACCCTCCATAACCTCCCTGTCTCACTGGAAAGTATCAATGCAGAACTACAAACAAATATGCCCTGAACCTGTACCCCTCCATAACCTCCCTGTCTCACTGCAACGTACCAATGCAGAATTCCACACAAATTTGCCCTGAACCTGCACCCCTCAATAACCTCCCTGTCTCACTGCAACGTACCAATGCAGAATTCCACACAAATATGCCCTGAACCTGTACCCCTCCATAACCTCCCTGTCTCACTGGAACGTACCACTGCAGAACTCCACACAAATATGCCATGAACCGGTACCCTCCATAACCTCCCTGTCTCACTGGAAAGTATCAATGCAGAACTACAAACAAATATGCCCTGAACCTGTACCCCTCCATAACCTCCTTGTCTCACTGCAACGTACCAATGCAGAATTCCACACAAATATGCCCTGAACCTGTACCCCTCCATAACCTCCCTGTCTCACTGGAACGTACCACTGCAGAACTCCACACAAATATGCCATGAACCGGTACCCTCCATAACCTCCCTGTCTCACTGGAAAGTATCAATGCAGAACTACAAACAAATATGCCCTGAACCTGTACCCCTCCATAACCTCCCTGTCTCACTGGAACGTACCACTGCAGAACTCCACACAAATATGCTATGAACCGGTACCCTCCATAACCTCCCTGTCTCACTGGAAAGTACCAATGCAGAACTACAAACAAATATGCCGTGAACCTGTACCCCTCCATAACCTCCCTGTCTCACTGGAACGTACCAATGCAGAACTCCACACAAATATGCCCTGAACCTGTACCCCTCCATAACTTCCCTGTCTCACTGGAACGCACCAATGCCGAACTCCACTCAAATATGCCCTGAACCTGTACCCCTCCATAACCTCCCTGTCTCACTGGAACGTACCAATGCAGAACTCCACACAAATATGCCCTGCACCTGTACCCCTCCATAACCTCCTGTCTCACTGGAACGTACCATTGCAGAACACCACACAAATATGCCCTGAACCTGTACCCCTCCATAACTTCCCTGTCTCACTAGAACGCACCAATGCCGAACGCCACTCAAATATGCCCTGAACCTGTACCCCTCCATAAACTTCTGTCTCACTGGAACGTACCAACGCTGAACTCCACACAAATATGCCCTGAACCTGTACCCTCCATAACCTCCCTGTCTCACTGGAACGTAACAATGCAGAACTCCACACAAATATGCCCTGAACCTGTAACCCTCCATAACCTCCCTGTCTCACTGGAATGCACCAATGCCGAACTCCACTCAAATATGCCCTGATCAAGTACCGTGCATAACCTCCCTGTCTCACTGGAACGTACCAATGTAGAACTCCACACAGATATGCCCTGAACCTGTACCCGTTCATAACCTCCCTGTCTCATTGGATCGTCCCGCTGCAGAAATCCACACAAATATGCCATGAACCGGTACCCTCCATAACCTCCCTTTCTCACTGGAAAGTACCAATGCAGAACACCACACAAATATGCCCTGAAAGTGTAACCGCCCATAACCTCCTTGTCTCACTGGAACGCAACAATGCAGAACTCCACACAAATTTGCCCTGAACCTGTACCCTCCATAACCTCCCTGTCTCACTGGAACGTAACAATGCAGAACTCCACACAAATATGCCCTGAACCTGTAACCCTCCATAACCTCTCTGTCTCACTGGAATGCACCAATGCCGAACTCCACTCAAATATGCCCTGATCAAGTACCGTGCATAACCTCCCTGTCTCACTGGAACGTACCAATGCAGAACTCCACACAAATATGCCCTGAACCTGTACCCGTTCATATCCTCCCTGTCTCATTGGATCGTCCCGCTGCAGAAATCCACAGAAATATGCCATGAACCGGTACCCTCCATAACCTCCCTGTCTCACTGGAAAGTACCAATGCAGAACACCACACAAATATGCCCTGAAAGTGTAATCGCCCATAACCTCCTTGTCTCACTGGAACGCACCAATGCAGAACTCCACACAAATTTGCCCTGAACCTGTACCGCTCCATAACCTCCCTGTCTCAATGGAACGTACCAATGCAGAACTCCACACAAATATGCCCTGAACCTGTACCCTCCATAACCTCCCTGACTCAGCGGAACGTACAAATGCAGAACTACACTCAAATATGCCCTGAACCTGTACCCCTCCATAACCTCCCAGTCTCCCTGGAACGTACCACTGCTGAACACAACGTAAATATGCCCTGAACGTGTACCCGCCCATAACCTCCTTGTCTCAGTGGAGCGTACCAACGCAGAACTCCAAACAAATATGCCCTGAACCTGTACCCCTCCATAACCTCCCTGTCTCACTGGAACGTACCAATGCAGAACTCCACACAAATATGCCCGGAACCTGTACCCCTCCATAACTTCCCTGTCTCACTGGAACGCACCAATGCCGAACTCCACTCTAATATGCCCTGAACCTGTATCCCTCCATAACCTTCTGTCTCACTGGAAAGTACCATTGCAGAACACCACACAAATATGCCCTGAAAGTGTACCCGCCCATAACCTCCTTGTCTCACTGGAACGCACCAATGCAGAACTCCACAAAAATTTGCCCTGAACCTGTACCCCTGCATAACCTCCCTGTCTCACTGGAACGTACCAATGCCGAACTCCACTCAAATATGCCCTGATCAAGTAAAGTGCATAACCTCCCGGTCTCACTGGAACGTACCATTGCAGAACACCACACAAATATGCCCTGAACCTGTACCACTCCATGACCTCCCTGTCTCACTGGAACGTACCAATGCAGAACTCCACACAAATATGCCCTGAACCTGTACCCGTTCATAACTTCCCTGTCTCACTGGAACGCACCAATGCCGAACTCCACTCAAATATGCCCTGAACCTGTAACCCTCCATAACCTCTCTGTCTCACTGGAATGCACCAATGCCGAACTCCACTCAAATATGCCCTGATCAAGTACCGTGCATAACCTCCCTGTCTCACTGGAACGTACCAATGCAGAACTCCACACAAATATGCCCTGAACCTGTACCCCTCCATAACCTCCCAGTCTCCCTGGAACGTACCACTGCTGAACACAACGTAAATATGCCCTGAACGTGTACCCGCCCATAACCTCCTTGTCTCAGTGGAGCGTACCAACGCAGAACTCCAAACAAATATGCCCTGAACCTGTACCCCTCCATAACCTCCCTGTCTCACTGGAACGTACCAATGCAGAACTCCACACAAATATGCCCGGAACCTGTACCCCTCCATAACTTCCCTGTCTCACTGGAACGCACCAATGCCGAACTCCACTCTAATATGCCCTGAACCTGTATCCCTCCATAACCTTCTGTCTCACTGGAAAGTACCATTGCAGAACACCACACAAATATGCCCTGAAAGTGTACCCGCCCATAACCTCCTTGTCTCACTGGAACGCACCAATGCAGAACTCCACAAAAATTTGCCCTGAACCTGTACCCCTGCATAACCTCCCTGTCTCACTGGAACGTACCAATGCCGAACTCCACTCAAATATGCCCTGATCAAGTAAAGTGCATAACCTCCCGGTCTCACTGGAACGTACCATTGCAGAACACCACACAAATATGCCCTGAACCTGTACCACTCCATGACCTCCCTGTCTCACTGGAACGTACCAATGCAGAACTCCACACAAATATGCCCTGAACCTGTACCCGTTCATAACTTCCCTGTCTCACTGGAACGCACCAATGCCGAACTCCACTCAAATATGCCCTGAACCTGTAACCCTCCATAACCTCTCTGTCTCACTGGAATGCACCAATGCCGAACTCCACTCAAATATGCCCTGATCAAGTACCGTGCATAACCTCCCTGTCTCACTGGAACGTACCAATGCAGAACTCCACACAAATATGCCCTGAACCTGTACCCGTTCATATCCTCCCTGTCTCATTGGATCGTCCCGCTGCAGAAATCCACAGAAATATGCCATGAACCGGTACCCTCCATAACCTCCCTGTCTCACTGGAAAGTACCAATGCAGAACACCACACAAATATGCCCTGAAAGTGTAACCGCCCATAACCTCCTTGTCTCACTGGAACGCACCAATGCAGAACTCCACACAAATTTGCCCTGAACCTGTACCGCTCCATAACCTCCCTGTCTCAATGGAACGTACCAATGCAGAACTCCACACAAATATGCCCTGAACCTGTACCCTCCATAACCTCCCTGACTCAGCGGAACGTACAAATGCAGAACTACACTCAAATATGCCCTGAACCTGTACCCCTCCATAACCTCCCAGTCTCCCTGGAACGTACCACTGCTGAACACAACGTAAATATGCCCTGAACGTGTACCCGCCCATAACCTCCTTGTCTCAGTGGAGCGTACCAACGCAGAACTCCAAACAAATATGCCCTGAACCTGTACCCCTCCATAACCTCTCTGTCTCACTGGAACGTACCAATGCAGAACTCCACACAAATATGCCCGGAACCTGTACCCCTCCATAACTTCCCTGTCTCACTGGAACGCACCAATGCCGAACTCCACTCTAATATGCCCTGAACCTGTATCCCTCCATAACCTTCTGTCTCACTGGAAAGTACCATTGCAGAACACCACACAAATATGCCCTGAAAGTGTACCCGCCCATAACCTCCTTGTCTCACTGGAACGCACCAATGCAGAACTCCACAAAAATTTGCCCTGAACCTGTACACCTGCATAACCTCCCTGTCTCACTGGAACGTACCAATGCCGAACTCCACTCAAATATGCCCTGATCAAGTACCGTGCATAACCTCCCTGTCTCACTGGAACGTACCATTGCAGAACACCACACAAATATGCCCTGAACCTGTACCACTCCACGACCTCCCTGTCTCACTGGAACGTACCAATGCAGAACTCCACACAAATATGCCCTGAACCTGTACCCGTTCATAACTTCCCTGTCTCACTGGAACGCACCAATGCCGAACTCCACTCAAATATGCCCTGAACCTGTACCCCTCCATAACCTCCCTGTCTCACAGGAAAGTACCAATGCAGAACTCCACACAAATATGCCCTGCACCTGTACCCCTCCATAACCTCCCTGTCTCACTGGAACGTACCATTGCAGAACACCACACAAATATGCCCTGAACCTGTGCCCCTCCATAACTTCCCTGTCTCACTAGAACGCACCAATGCCGAACTCCACTCAAATATGCCCTGAACCTGTACCCCTACATAAACTTCTGTCTCACTGGAACGTACCAACGCTGAACTCCACACAAATATGCCCTGAACCTGTACCCTCCATAACCTCCCTGTCTCACTGGAACGTAACAATGCAGAACTCCACACAAATATGCCCTGAACCTGTAACCCTCCATAACCTCCCTGTCTCACTGGAATGCACCAATGCCGAACTCCACTCAAATATGCCCTGATCAAGTACCGTGCATAACCTCCCTGTCTCACTGGAACGTACCAATGCAGAACTCCACACAAATATGCCCTGAACCTGTACCCCTCCATAACTTCCCTGTCTCACTGGAACGCACCAATGCCGAACTCCACTCAAATATGCCCTGATCCTGTACCGTGCATAATCTCCCTGTCTCACTGGAACGTACCAATGCAGAATTCCACACAAATATGCCCTGAACGTGTACCCGCCCATAACCTCCTTGTCTCACTGGAACGCACCAATGCAGAACTCCACAAAAATTTGCCCTGAACCTGTACCCCTCCATAACCTCTCTGTCTCACTGGAACGTACCAATGCAGAACTCCACACAAATATGCCCTGCACCTGTACCCCTCCAGAACATCCCTGTCTCACTGGAACGTACCATTGCAGAACACAACACAAATATGCCCTGAACCTGTACCCCTCCATAACCTCCCTGTCTCACTGGAACGTACCACTGCAGAACTCCACAAAAATATGCCATGAACCGGTACCCTCCATAACCTCCCTGTCTCACTGGAACGTACCATTGCAGAACACCACACAAATATGCCCTGAACCTGTACCCCTCCATAACTTCCCTGTCTCACTAGAACGCACCAATGCCGAACGCCACTCAAATATGCCCTGAACCTGTACCCCTCCATAAACTTCTGTCTCACTGGAACGTACCAACGCTGAACTCCACACAAATATGCCCTGAACCTGTACCCTCCATAACCTCCCTGTCTCACTGGAACGTAACAATGCAGAACTCCACACAAATATGCCCTGAACCTGTAACCCTCCATAACCTCCCTGTCTCACTGGAATGCACCAATGCCGAACTCCACTCAAATATGCCCTGATCAAGTACCGTGCATAACCTCCCTGTCTCACTGGAACGTACCAATGTAGAACTCCACACAAATATGCCCTGAAAGTGTAACCGCCCATAACCTCCTTGTCTCACTGGAACGCAACAATGCAGAACTCCACACAAATTTGCCCTGAACCTGTACCCTCCATAACCTCCCTGTCTCACTGGAACGTAACAATGCAGAACTCCACACAAATATGCCCTGAACCTGTAACCCTCCATAACCTCTCTGTCTCACTGGAATGCACCAATGCCGAACTCCACTCAAATATGCCCTGATCAAGTACCGTGCATAACCTCCCTGTCTCACTGGAACGTACCAATGCAGAACTCCACACAAATATGCCCTGAACCTGTACCCGTTCATATCCTCCCTGTCTCATTGGATCGTCCCGCTGCAGAAATCCACAGAAATATGCCATGAACCGGTACCCTCCATAACCTCCCTGTCTCACTGGAAAGTACCAATGCAGAACACCACACAAATATGCCCTGAAAGTGTAATCGCCCATAACCTCCTTGTCTCACTGGAACGCACCAATGCAGAACTCCACACAAATTTGCCCTGAACCTGTACCGCTCCATAACCTCCCTGTCTCAATGGAACGTACCAATGCAGAACTCCACACAAATATGCCCTGAACCTGTACCCTCCATAACCTCCCTGACTCAGCGGAACGTACAAATGCAGAACTACACTCAAATATGCCCTGAACCTGTACCCCTCCATAACCTCCCAGTCTCCCTGGAACGTACCACTGCTGAACACAACGTAAATATGCCCTGAACGTGTACCCGCCCATAACCTCCTTGTCTCAGTGGAGCGTACCAACGCAGAACTCCAAACAAATATGCCCTGAACCTGTACCCCTCCATAACCTCCCTGTCTCACTGGAACGTACCAATGCAGAACTCCACACAAATATGCCCGGAACCTGTACCCCTCCATAACTTCCCTGTCTCACTGGAACGCACCAATGCCGAACTCCACTCTAATATGCCCTGAACCTGTATCCCTCCATAACCTTCTGTCTCACTGGAAAGTACCATTGCAGAACACCACACAAATATGCCCTGAAAGTGTACCCGCCCATAACCTCCTTGTCTCACTGGAACGCACCAATGCAGAACTCCACAAAAATTTGCCCTGAACCTGTACCCCTGCATAACCTCCCTGTCTCACTGGAACGTACCAATGCCGAACTCCACTCAAATATGCCCTGATCAAGTACCGTGCATAACCTCCCTGTCTCACTGGAACGTACCATTGCAGAACACCACACAAATATGCCCTGAACCTGTACCACTCCATGACCTCCCTGTCTCACTGGAACGTACCAATGCAGAACTCCACACAAATATGCCCTGAACCTGTACCCGTTCATAACTTCCCTGTCTCACTGGAACGCACCAATGCCGAACTCCACTCAAATATGCCCTGAACCTGTAACCCTCCATAACCTCTCTGTCTCACTGGAATGCACCAATGCCGAACTCCACTCAAATATGCCCTGATCAAGTACCGTGCATAACCTCCCTGTCTCACTGGAACGTACCAATGCAGAACTCCACACAAATATGCCCTGAACCTGTACCCGTTCATATCCTCCCTGTCTCATTGGATCGTCCCGCTGCAGAAATCCACAGAAATATGCCATGAACCGGTACCCTCCATAACCTCCCTGTCTCACTGGAAAGTACCAATGCAGAACACCACACAAATATGCCCTGAAAGTGTAACCGCCCATAACCTCCTTGTCTCACTGGAACGCACCAATGCAGAACTCCACACAAATTTGCCCTGAACCTGTACCGCTCCATAACCTCCCTGTCTCAATGGAACGTACCAATGCAGAACTCCACACAAATATGCCCTGAACCTGTACCCTCCATAACCTCCCTGACTCAGCGGAACGTACAAATGCAGAACTACACTCAAATATGCCCTGAACCTGTACCCCTCCATAACCTCCCAGTCTCCCTGGAACGTACCACTGCTGAACACAACGTAAATATGCCCTGAACGTGTACCCGCCCATAACCTCCTTGTCTCAGTGGAGCGTACCAACGCAGAACTCCAAACAAATATGCCCTGAACCTGTACCCCTCCATAACCTCTCTGTCTCACTGGAACGTACCAATGCAGAACTCCACACAAATATGCCCGGAACCTGTACCCCTCCATAACTTCCCTGTCTCACTGGAACGCACCAATGCCGAACTCCACTCTAATATGCCCTGAACCTGTATCCCTCCATAACCTTCTGTCTCACTGGAAAGTACCATTGCAGAACACCACACAAATATGCCCTGAAAGTGTACCCGCCCATAACCTCCTTGTCTCACTGGAACGCACCAATGCAGAACTCCACAAAAATTTGCCCTGAACCTGTACACCTGCATAACCTCCCTGTCTCACTGGAACGTACCAATGCCGAACTCCACTCAAATATGCCCTGATCAAGTACCGTGCATAACCTCCCTGTCTCACTGGAACGTACCATTGCAGAACACCACACAAATATGCCCTGAACCTGTACCACACCACGACCTCCCTGTCTCACTGGAACGTACCAATGCAGAACTCCACACAAATATGCCCTGAACCTGTACCCGTTCATAACTTCCCTGTCTCACTGGAACGCACCAATGCCGAACTCCACTCAAATATGCCCTGAACCTGTACCCCTCCATAACCTCCCTGTCTCACAGGAAAGTACCAATGCAGAACTCCACACAAATATGCCCTGCACCTGTACCCCTCCATAACCTCCCTGTCTCACTGGAACGTACCATTGCAGAACACCACACAAATATGCCCTGAACCTGTGCCCCTCCATAACTTCCCTGTCTCACTAGAACGCACCAATGCCGAACTCCACTCAAATATGCCCTGAACCTGTACCCCTACATAAACTTCTGTCTCACTGGAACGTACCAACGCTGAACTCCACACAAATATGCCCTGAACCTGTACCCTCCATAACCTCCCTGTCTCACTGGAACGTAACAATGCAGAACTCCACACAAATATGCCCTGAACCTGTAACCCTCCATAACCTCCCTGTCTCACTGGAATGCACCAATGCCGAACTCCACTCAAATATGCCCTGATCAAGTACCGTGCATAACCTCCCTGTCTCACTGGAACGTACCAATGCAGAACTCCACACAAATATGCCCTGAACCTGTACCCCTCCATAACTTCCCTGTCTCACTGGAACGCACCAATGCCGAACTCCACTCAAATATGCCCTGATCCTGTACCGTGCATAATCTCCCTGTCTCACTGGAACGTACCAATGCAGAATTCCACACAAATATGCCCTGAACGTGTACCCGCCCATAACCTCCTTGTCTCACTGGAACGCACCAATGCAGAACTCCACAAAAATTTGCCCTGAACCTGTACCCCTCACTAACCTCTCTGTCTCACTGGAACGTACCAATGCAGAACTCCACACAATTATGCCCTGCACCTGTACCCCTCCAGAACATCCCTGTCTCACTGGAACGTACCATTGCAGAACACAACACAAATATGCCCTGAACCTGTACCCCTCCATAACCTCCCTGTCTCACTGGAACGTACCACTGCAGAACTCCACAAAAATATGCCATGAACCGGTACCCTCCATAACCTCCCTGTCTCACTGGAAAGTACCAATGCAGAACTACAAACAAATATGCCCTGAACCTGTACCCCTCCATAACCTCCCTGTCTCACTGGAACGTACCACTGCAGAACTCCACACAAATATGCTATGAACCGGTACCCTCCATAACCTCCCTGTCTCACTGGAAAGTACCAATGCAGAACTACAAACAAATATGCCGTGAACCTGTACCCCTCCATAACCTCCCTGTCTCACTGGAACGTACCAATGCAGAACTCCACACAAATATGCCCTGAACCTGTACCCCTCCATAACTTCCCTGTCTCACTGGAACGCACCAATGCCGAACTCCACTCAAATATGCCCTGAACCTGTATCCCTCCATAACCTTCTGTCTCACTGGAAAGTACCATTGCAGAACACTACACAAATATGCCCTGAAAGTGTACCCGCCCATAACCTCCTTGTCTCACTGGAACGCACCAACGCAGAACTCCACACAAATTTGCCCTGAACCTGTACCCCTGCATAACCTCCCTGTCTCACTGGAACGTACCAATGCAGAACTCCACACAAATATGCCCTGAACCTGCACCCTCCATAACCGCTCTGACTCACTGGAACGTACAAATGCAGAACTACATTCAAATATGCCCTGAACCTGTACCCCTCCATAACCTCCCAGTCTCACTGGAACGTACCATTGCAGAACACCACACAAATATGCCGTGAACGTCTACCCGCTCATAAGCTACTTGTCTCACTGGAACGTACCAATGCAGAACTCCACACAAATATGCCATGAACCGGTACCCTCCATAACCTCCCTGTCTCACTGGAAAGTACCAATGCAGAACTCCATACAAATATGCCCTGAACCTGTACCCGACCATAACCTCCCTGTCTCACTTGAACGTACCACTGCAGAACTCCACACAAATATGCCCTGAACCTGTACCCTCCATAACCTCCCTGTCTCACTGGAACGTACCAATGCAGAACTACAAACAAATATGCCCTGAACCTGTACCCCTCCATAACTTCCCTGTCTCACTGGAACGCACCAATGCCGAACTCCACTCAAATATGCCCTGAACCTGTACCCCTCCATAACCTTCGGTCTCACTGGAACGTACCATTGCAGAACACCACACAAATATGCCCTGAAAGTGTAACCGCCCATAACCTCCTTGTCTCACTGATACGCACCAATGCAGAACTCCACTCAAATATGCCCTGATCCTGTACCGTGCATAATATCCCTGTCTCACTGGAACGTACCAATGCAGAATTCCACACAAATATGCCCTGAACGTGTACCCGCCCATAACCTCCTTGTCTCACTGGAACGCACCAATGCAGAACTCCACACAAATTTGCCCTGAACCTGTACCCCTATATAACCTCCCTGTCTCACAGGAACGTACCAATGCAGAACTCCACACAAATATGCCCTGCACCTGTACCCCTCCATAGCCTCCCTGTCTCACTGGAACGAACCATTGCAAAACACCACACAAATATGCCCTGAACCAGTACCCCTCCATAACTTCCCTGTCCCACTAGAACGCACCAATGCCGAACTCCACTCAAATATGCCCTGAACCTGTACCCCTCCATAAACTTCTGTCTCACTGGAACGTACCAACGCTGAACTCCACTCAAATATGCCCTGATCCAGTACCGTGCATAACCTCCCTGTCTCGCTGGAACGTACCATTGCAGAACACCACACAAATATGCCCTGAACCTGTACCACTCCATGACCTCCCTGTCTCACTGGAACGTACCAATGCAGAACTCCACACAAATATGCCCTGATCCTGTACCCGTTCATAACCTCCCTGTCTCATTGGATCGTCCCGCTGCAGAACTCCACACAAATATGCCATGAACCGGTACCCTCCATAACCTCCCTGTCTCACTGGAAAGTACCAATGCAGAACACCACACAAATATGCCCTGAAAGTGTAACCGCCCATAACCTCCTTGTCTCACTGGAACGCACCAATGCAGAACTCCACACAAATTTGCCCTGAACCTGTACCCCTCCATAACCTCCCTGTCTCACTGGAACGTACCAATGCAGAACTCCACACAAATATGCCCTGCACCTGTACCCCTCCATAACCTCCCTGTCTCACTGGAACGTACCATTGCAGAACACCACACAAATAAGCCCTGAACCTGTACCCCTCCATAACTTCCCTGTCTCACTAGAACGCACCAATGCCGAACTCCACTCAAATATGCCCTGAATCTGTACCCCTCCATAAACTTCTGTCACACTGGAACGTACCAACGCTGAACCCCACTCAAATATGCCCTGATCCAGTACCGTGCATAACCTCCCTGTCTCGCTGGAACGTACCATTGCAGAACACCACACAAATATGCCCTGAACCTGTACCACTCCATGACCTCCCTGTCTCACTGGAACGTACCAATGCAGAACTCCACACAAATATGCCCTGCACCTGTACCCCTCCATAACCTCCCTGTCTCACTGGAACGTACCATTGCAGAACACCACACAAATATGCCCTGAACCTGTACCCCTCCATAACCTCCCTGTCTCACTGGAACGTACCACTGCAGAACTCCACAAAAATATGCCATGAACCGGTACCCTCCATAACCTCCCTGTCTCACTGGAAAGTACCAATGCAGAACTACAAACAAATATGCCCTGAACCTGTACCCCTCCATAACCTCCCTGTCTCACTGGAACGTACCACTGCAGAACTCCACACAAATATGCTATGAACCGGTACCCTCCATAACCTCCCTGTCTCACTGGAAAGTACCAATGCAGAACTACAAACAAATATGCCGTGAACCTGTACCCCTCCATAACCTCCCTGTCTCACTGGAACGTACCAATGCAGAACTCCACACAAATATGCCCTGAACCTGTACCCCTCCATAACTTCCCTGTCTCACTGGAACGCACCAATGCCGAACTCCACTCAAATATGCCCTGAACCTGTATCCCTCCATAACCTTCTGTCTCACTGGAAAGTACCATTGCAGAACACCACACAAATATGCCCTGAAAGTGTACCCGCCCATAACCTCCTTGTCTCACTGGAACGCACCAACGCAGAACTCCACACCAATTTGCCCTGAACCTGTACCCCTGCATAACCTCCCTGTCTCACTGGAACGTACCAATGCAGAACTCCACACAAATATGCCCTGAACCTGCACCCTCCATAACCGCTCTGACTCACTGGAACGTACAAATGCAGAACTACATTCAAATATGCCCTGAACCTGTACCCCTCCATAACCTCCCAGTCTCACTGGAACGTACCATTGCAGAACACCACACAAATATGCCGTGAACGTCTACCCGCTCATAAGCTACTTGTCTCACTGGAACGTACCAATGCAGAACTCCACACAAATATGCCATGAACCGGTACCCTCCATAACCTCCCTGTCTCACTGGAAAGTACCAATGCAGAACTCCATACAAATATGCCCTGAACCTGTACCCGACCATAACCTCCCTGTCTCACTGGAAAGTACCACTGCAGAACTCCACACAAATATGCCCTGCACCTGTACCCCTCCATAGCCTCCCTGTCTCACTGGAACGTACCATTGCAAAACACCACACAAATATGCCCTGAACCAGTACCCCTCCATAACTTCCCTGTCTCACTAGAACGCACCAATGCCGAACTCCACTCAAATATGCCCTGAACCTGTACCCCTCCATAAACTTCTGTCTCACTGGAACGTACCAACGCTGAACTCCACTCAAATATGCCCTGATCCAGTACCGTGCATAACCTCCCTGTCTCGCTGGAACGTACCATTGCAGAACACCACACAAATATGCCCTGAACCTGTACCACTCCATGACCTCCCTGTCTCACTGGAACGTACCAATGCAGAACTCCACACAAATATGCCCTGATCCTGTACCCGTTCATAACCTCCCTGTCTCATTGGATCGTCCCGCTGCAGAACTCCACACAAATATGCCATGAACCGGTACCCTCCATAACCTCCCTGTCTCACTGGAAAGTACCAATGCAGAACACCACACAAATATGCCCTGAAAGTGTAACCGCCCATAACCTCCTTGTCTCACTGGAACGCACCAATGCAGAACTCCACATAAATTTGCCCTGAACCTGTACCCCTCCATAACCTCCCTGTCTCACTGGAACGTAGCAATGCAGAACTCCACACAAATATGCCCTGCACCTGTACCCCTCCATAACCTCCCTGTCTCACTGGAACGTACCATTGCAGAACACCACACAAATAAGCCCTGAACCTGTACCCCTCCATAATTTCCCTGTCTCACTAGAACGCACCAATGCCGAACTCCACTCAAATATGCCCTGAACCTGTACCCCTCCATAAACTTCTGTCTCACTGGAACGTACCAACGCTGAACTCCACTCAAATATGCCCTGATCCAGTACCGTGCATAACCTCCCTGTCTCGCTGGAACGTACCATTGCAGAACACCACACAAATATGCCCTGAACCTGTACCACTCCATGACCTCCCTGTCTCACTGGAACGTACCAATGCAGAACTCCACACAAATATGCCCTGATCCTGTACCCGTTCATAACCTCCCTGTCTCACTGGAAAGTACCAATGCAGAACACCACACAAATATGCCCTGAAAGTGTAACCGCCCATAACCTCCTTGTCTCACTGGAACGCACCAATGCAGAACTCCACACAAATTTGCCCTGAACCTGTACCCCTCCATAACCTCCCTGTCTCACTGGAATGTACCAAAGCAGAACTCCACACAAATATGCCCTGAACCTATACCCTCCATAACCTCCCAGTCTCCCTGGAACGTACCACTGCTGAACACAACGTAAATATGCCCTGAACGTGTACCCGCCCATAACCTCCTTGTCTCAGTGGAGCGTACCAACGCAGAACTCCAAACAAATATGCCCTGAACCTGTACCCCTCCATAATCTCCCTGTCTCACTGGAACGTACCAATGCAGAACTCCACACAAATATGCCCGGAACCTGTACCCCACCATAACCTCCCTGTCTCACTGGAACGTACCAATGCAGAACTACAAACAAATATGCCCTGAACCTGTGCCCCTCCATATCCTCCCTGTCTCACTGGAACGTACCAATGCAGACCTCCACACAAATATGCCCTGAACCTGTACCCCTCCATAACTTCCCTGTCTCACTGGAACGCACCATTGCAGAACACCACACAAATATGCCCTGAAAGTGTAACCGCCCATAACCTCCTTGTCTCACTGGAACGCAACAATGCAGAACTCCACACAAATTTGCCCTGAACCTGTACCCTCCATAAACTCCCTGTCTCACTGGAACGTAACAATGCAGAACTCCACACAAATATGCCCTGAACCTGTAACCCTCCATAACCTCTCTGTCTCACTGGAATGCACCAATGCCGAACTCCACTCAAATATGCCCTGATCAAGTACCGTGCATAACCTCCCTGTCTCACTGGAACGTACCAATGCAGAACTCCACACAAATATGCCCTGAACCTGTACCCGTTCATAACCTCCCTGTCTCATTGGATCGTCCCGCTGCAGAAATCCACAGAAATATGCCATGAACCGGTACCCTCCATAACCTCCCTGTCTCACTGGAAAGTACCAATGCAGAACACCACACAAATATGCCCTGAAAGTGTAACCGCCCATAACCTCCTTGTCTCACTGGAACGCACCAATGCAGAACTCCACACAAATTTGCCCTGAACCTGTACCGCTCCATAACCTCCCTGTCTCAATGGAACGTACCAATGCAGAACTCCACACAAATATGCCCTGAACCTGTACCCTCCATAACCTCCCTGACTCAGCGGAACGTACAAATGCAGAACTACACTCAAATATGCCCTGAACCTGTACCCCTCCATAACCTCCCAGTCTCCCTGGAACGTACCACTGCTGAACACAACGTAAATATGCCCTGAACGTGTACCCGCCCATAACCTCCTTGTCTCAGTGGAGCGTACCAACGCAGAACTCCAAACAAATATGCCCTGAACCTGTACCCCTCCACAACCTCCCTGTCTCACTGGAACGTACCAATGCAGAACTCCACACAAATATGCCCGGAACCTGTACCCCTCCATAACTTCCCTGTCTCACTGGAACGCACCAATGCTGAACTCCACTCTAATATGCCCTAAACCTGTATCCCTCCATAACCTTCTGTCTCACTGGAAAGTACCATTGCAGAACACCACACAAATATGCCCTGAAAGTGTACCCGCCCATAACCTCCTTGTCTCACTGGAACGCACCAATGCAGAACTCCACAAAAATATGCCCTGAACCTGTACCCCTGCATAACCTCCCTGTCTCACTGGAACGTACCAATGCCGAACTCCACTCAAATATGCCCTGATCAAGTACCGTGCATAACCTCCCTGTCTCACTGGAACGTACCATTGCAGAACACCACACAAATATGCCCTGAACCTGTACCACTCCATGACCTCCCTGTCTCACTGGAACGTACCAATGCAGAACTCCACACAAATATGCCCTGAAACTGTACACGTTCATAATTTCCCTGTCTCACTGGAACGCACCAATGCCGAACTCCACTCAAATATGCCCTGAACCTGTACCCCTCCATAACCTCCTTGTCTCACTGGAACGCACCAATGCAGAACTCCACACAAATTTGCCCTGAACCTGTACCCCTATATAACCTCCCTGTCTCACAGGAACGTACCAATGCAGAACTCCGCACAAATGTGCCCTGCACCTGTACCCCTCCATAGCCTCCCTGTCTCACTGGAACGTACCATTGCAAAACACCACACAAATATGCCCTGAACCAGTACCCCTCCATAACTTCCCTGTCTCACTAGAACGCACCAATGCCGAACTCCACTCAAATATGCCCTGAACCTGTACCCCTCCATAAACTTCTGTCTCACTGGAACGTACCAACGCTGAACTCCACTCAAATATGCCCTGATCCAGTACCGTGCATAACCTCCCTGTCTCGCTGGAACGTACCATTGCAGAACACCACACAAATATGCCCTGAACCTGTACCACTCCATGACCTCCCTGTCTCACTGGAACGTACCAATGCAGAACTCCACACAAATATGCCCTGATCCTGTACCCGTTCATAACCTCCCTGTCTCATTGGATCGTCCCGCTGCAGAACTCCACACAAATATGCCATGAACCGGTACCCTCCATAACCTCCCAGTCTCACTGGAAAGTACCAATGCAGAACACCACACAAATATGCCCTGAAAGTGTAACCGCCCATAACCTCCTTGTCTCACTGGAACGCACCAATGCAGAACTCCACACAAATTTGCCCTGAACCTGTACCCCTCCATAACCTCCCTGTCTCACTGGAACGTACCAATGCAGAACTCCACACAAATATGCCCTGCACCTGTACCCCTCCATAACCTCCCTGTCTCACTGGAACGTACCATTGCAGAACACCACACAAATATGCCCGGAACCTGTACCCCTCCATAACTTCCCTGTCTCACTGGAACGCACCAATGCCGAACTCCACTCTAATATGCCCTAAACCTGTATCCCTCCATAACCTTCTGTCTCACTGGAAAGTACCATTGCAGAACACCACACAAATATGCCCTGAAAGTGTACCCGCCCATAACCTCCTTGTCTCACTGGAACGCACCAATGCAGAACTCCACAAAAATATGCCCTGAACCTGTACCCCTGCATAACCTCCCTGTCTCACTGGAACGTACCAATGCCGAACTCCACTCAAATATGCCCTGATCAAGTACCGTGCATAACCTCCCTGTCTCACTGGAACGTACCATTGCAGAACACCACACAAATATGCCCTGAACCTGTACCACTCCATGACCTCCCTGTCTCACTGGAACGTACCAATGCAGAACTCCACACAAATATGCCCTGAAACTGTACACGTTCATAATTTCCCTGTCTCACTGGAACGCACCAATGCCGAACTCCACTCAAATATGCCCTGAACCTGTACCCCTCCATAACCTCCTTGTCTCACTGGAACGCACCAATGCAGAACTCCACACAAATTTGCCCTGAACCTGTACCCCTATATAACCTCCCTGTCTCACAGGAACGTACCAATGCAGAACTCCGCACAAATGTGCCCTGCACCTGTACCCCTCCATAGCCTCCCTGTCTCACTGGAACGTACCATTGCAAAACACCACACAAATATGCCCTGAACCAGTACCCCTCCATAACTTCCCTGTCTCACTAGAACGCACCAATGCCGAACTCCACTCAAATATGCCCTGAACCTGTACCCCTCCATAAACTTCTGTCTCACTGGAACGTACCAACGCTGAACTCCACTCAAATATGCCCTGATCCAGTACCGTGCATAACCTCCCTGTCTCGCTGGAACGTACCATTGCAGAACACCACACAAATATGCCCTGAACCTGTACCACTCCATGACCTCCCTGTCTCACTGGAACGTACCAATGCAGAACTCCACACAAATATGCCCTGATCCTGTACCCGTTCATAACCTCCCTGTCTCATTGGATCGTCCCGCTGCAGAACTCCACACAAATATGCCATGAACCGGTACCCTCCATAACCTCCCAGTCTCACTGGAAAGTACCAATGCAGAACACCACACAAATATGCCCTGAAAGTGTAACCGCCCATAACCTCCTTGTCTCACTGGAACGCACCAATGCAGAACTCCACACAAATTTGCCCTGAACCTGTACCCCTCCATAACCTCCCTGTCTCACTGGAACGTACCAATGCAGAACTCCACACAAATATGCCCTGCACCTGTACCCCTCCATAACCTCCCTGTCTCACTGGAACGTACCATTGCAGAACACCACACAAATAAGCCCTGAACCTGTACCCCTCCATAATTTCCCTGTCTCACTAGAACGCACCAATGCCGAACTCCACTCAAATATGCCCTGAACCTGTACCCCTCCATAAACTTCTGTCTCACTGGAACGTACCAACGCTGAACTCCACTCAAATATGCCCTGATCCAGTACCGTGCATAACCTCCCTGTCTCGCTGGAACGTACCATTGCAGAACACCACACAAATATGCCCTGAAACTGTACCACTCCATGACCTCCCTGTCTCACTGGAATGTACCAAAGCAGAACTCCACACAAATATGCCCTGAAAGTGTAACCGCCCATAACCTCCTTGTCTCACTGGAACGCACCAATGCAGAACTCCACACAAATTTGCCCTGAACCTGTACCCCTCCATAACCTCCCTGTCTCACTGGAATGTACCAAATCAGAACTCCACACAAATATGCCCTGAACCTATACCCTCCATAACCTCCCTGACTCACCGGAACGTACAAATGCAGAACTACACTCAAATATGCCCTGAACCTGTACCCCTCCATAACCTCCCAGTCTCCCTGGAACGTACCACTGCTGAACACAACGTAAATATGCCCTGAACGTGTACCCGCCCATAACCTCCTTGTCTCAGTGGAGCGTACCAACGCAGAACTCCAAACAAATATGCCCTGAACCTGTACCCCTCCATAATCTCCCTGTCTCACTGGAACGTACCAATGCAGAACTCCACACAAATATGCCCGGAACCTGTACCCCACCATAACCTCCCTGTCTCACTTGAACGTACCACTGCAGAACTCCACACAAATATGCCCTGAACCTGTACCCTCCATAACCTCCCTGTCTCACTGGAACGTACCAATGCAGAACTACAAACAAATATGCCCTGAACCTGTGCCCCTCCATATCCTCCCTGTCTCACTGGAACGTACCAATGCAGACCTCCACACAAATATGCCCTGAACCTGTACCCCTCCATAACTTCCCTGTCTCACTGGAACGCACCAATGCCGAACTCCACTCAAATATGCCCTGAACCTGTACCCCTCCATAACCTTTGGTCTCACTGGAACGTACCATTGCAGAACACCACACAAATATGCCCTGAAAGTGTAACCGCCCATAACCTCCTTGTCTCACTGGAACGCACCAATGCAGAACTCCACACAAATTTGCCCTGAACCTGCACCCCTCAATAACCTCCCTGTCTCACTGCAACGTACCAATGCAGAATTCCACACAAATATGCCCTGAACGTGTACCCGCCCATAACCTCCTTGTCTCACTGGAACGTACCAATGCAGAACTCCACACAAATATGCCCTGCGCCTGTACCCCTCCAGAACCTCCCTGTCTCACTGGAACGTACCATTGCAGAACACCACACAAATATGCCCTGAACCTGTACCCCTCCATAACCTCCCTGTCTCACTGGAACGTACCACTGCAGAACTCCACACAAATATGCCATGAACCTATACCCTCCATAACCTCCCTGTCTCACTGGAAAGTATCAATGCAGAACTACAAACAAATATGCCCTGAACCTGTACCCCTCCATAAACTCCCTGTCTCACTGGAACGTACCACTGCAGAACTCCAAACAAATATGCTATGAACCGGTACCCTCCATAACCTCCCTGTCTCACTGGAAAGTACCAATGCAGAACTACAAACAAATATGCCGTGAACCTGTACCCCTCCATAACCTCCCTGTCTCACTGGAACGTACCAATGCAGAACTCCACACAAATATGCCCTGAACCTGTACCCCTCCATAACTTCCCTGTCTCACTGGAACGCACCAATGCCGAACTCCACTCAAATATGCCCTGAACCTGTACCCCTCCATAACCTCCCTGTCTCACTGGAACGTACCAATGCAGAACTCCACACAAATATGCCCTGCACCTGTACCCCTCCATAACCTCCTGTCTCACTTTAACGTACCATTGCAGAACACCACACAAATATGCCCTGAACCTGTACCCCTCCATAACTTCCCTGTCTCACTAGAACGCACCAATGCCGAACGCCACTCAAATATGCCCTGAACCTGTACCCCTCCATAAACTTCTGTCTCACTGGAACGTACCAACGCTGAACTCCACACAAATATGCCCTGAACCTGTACCCTCCATAACCTCCCTGTCTCACTGCAACGTAACAATGCAGAACTCCACACAAATATGCCCTGAACCTGTACCCGTTCATAACCTCCCTGTCTCATTGGATCGTCCCGCTGCAGAAATCCACACAAATATGCCATGAACCGGTACCCTCCATAACCTCCCTGTCTCACTGGAAAGTACCAATGCAGAACTCCACACAAATTTGCCCTGAACCTGTACCCTCCATAAACTCCCTGTCTCACTGGAACGTAACAATGCAGAACTCCACACAAATATGCCCTGAACCTGTAACCCTCCATAACCTCTCTGTCTCACTGGAATGCACCAATGCCGAACTCCACTCAAATATGCCCTGATCAAGTACCGTGCATAACCTCCCTGTCTCACTGGAACGTACCAATGCAGAACTCCACACAAATATGCCCTGAACCTGTACCCGTTCATAACCTCCCTGTCTCATTGGATCGTCCCGCTGCAGAAATCCACAGAAATATGCCATGAACCGGTACCCTCCATAACCTCCCTGTCTCACTGGAAAGTACCAATGCAGAACACCACACAAATATGCCCTGAAAGTGTAACCGCCCATAACCTCCTTGTCTCACTGGAACGCACCAATGCAGAACTCCACACAAATTTGCCCTGAACCTGTACCGCTCCATAACCTCCCTGTCTCAATGGAACGTACCAATGCAGAACTCCACACAAATATGCCCTGAACCTGTACCCTCCATAACCTCCCTGACTCAGCGGAACGTACAAATGCAGAACTACACTCAAATATGCCCTGAACCTGTACCCCTCCATAACCTCCCAGTCTCCCTGGAACGTACCACTGCTGAACACAACGTAAATATGCCCTGAACGTGTACCCGCCCATAACCTCCTTGTCTCAGTGGAGCGTACCAACGCAGAACTCCAAACAAATATGCCCTGAACCTGTACCCCTCCACAACCTCCCTGTCTCACTGGAACGTACCAATGCAGAACTCCACACAAATATGCCCGGAACCTGTACCCCTCCATAACTTCCCTGTCTCACTGGAACGCACCAATGTCGAACTCCACTCTAATATGCCCTGAACCTGTATCCCTCCATAACCTTCTGTCTCACTGGAAAGTACCATTGCAGAACACCACACAAATATGCCCTGAAAGTGTACCCGCCCATAACCTCCTTGTCTCACTGGAACGCACCAATGCAGAACTCCACAAAAATTTGCCCTGAACCTGTACCCCTGCATAACCTCCCTGTCTCACTGGAACGTACCAATGCCGAACTCCACTCAAATATGCCCTGATCAAGTACCGTGCATAACCTCCCTGTCTCACTGGAACGTACCATTGCAGAACACCACACAAATATGCCCTGAACCTGTACCACTCCATGACCTCCCTGTCTCACTGGAACGTACCAATGCAGAACTCCACACAAATATGCCCTGAACCTGTACCCGTTCATAACTTCCCTGTCTCACTGGAACGCACCAATGCCGAACTCCACTCAAATATGCCCTGAACCTGTACCCCTCCATAACCTCCCTGTCTCACTGGATCGTACCAATGCAGAACTCCACACAAATATGCCCTGAAACTGTACCCGTTCATAACTTCCCTGTCTCACTGGAACGCACCAATGCCGAACTCCGCTCAAATATGCCCTGAACCTGTACCCCTCCATAACCTCCTTGTCTCACTGGAACGCACCAATGCAGAACTCCACACAAATTTGCCCTGAACCTGTACCCCTATATAACCTCCCTGTCTCACAGGAACGTACCAATGCAGAACTCCGCACAAATATGCCCTGCACCTGTACCCCTCCATAGCCTCCCTGTCTCACTGGAACGTACCATTGCAAAACACCACACAAATATGCCCTGAACCAGTACCCCTCCATAACTTCCCTGTCTCACTAGAACGCACCAATGCCGAACACCACTCAAATATGCCCTGAACCTGTACCCCTCCATAAACTTCTGTCTCACTGGAACGTACCAACGCTGAACTCCACTCAAATATGCCCTGATCCAGTACCGTGCATAACCTCCCTGTCTCGCTGGAACGTACCATTGCAGAACACCACACAAATATGCCCTGAACCTGTACCACTCCATGACCTCCCTGTCTCACTGGAACGTACCAATGCAGAACTCCACACAAATATGCCCTGATCCTGTACCCGTTCATAACCTCCCTGTCTCATTGGATCGTCCCGCTGCAGAACTCCACACAAATATGCCATGAACCGGTACCCTCCATAACCTCCCTGTCTCACTGGAAAGTACCAATGCAGAACACCACACAAATATGCCCTGAAAGTGTAACCGCCCATAACCTCCTTGTCTCACTGGAACGCACCAATGCAGAACTCCACACAAATTTGCCCTGAACCTGTACCCCTCCATAACCTCCCTGTCTCACTGGAACGTACCAATGCAGAACTCCACACAAATATGCCCTGCACCTGTACCCCTCCATAACCTCCCTGTCTCACTGGAACGTACCATTGCAGAACACCACACAAATAAGCCCTGAACCTGTACCCCTCCATAATTTCCCTGTCTCACTAGAACGCACCAATGCCGAACTCCACTCAAATATGCCCTGAACCTGTACCCCTCCATAAACTTCTGTCTCACTGGAACGTACCAACGCTGAACTCCACTCAAATATGCCCTGATCCAGTACCGTGCATAACCTCCCTGTCTCGCTGGAACGTACCATTGCAGAACACCACACAAATATGCCCTGAAACTGTACCACTCCATGACCTCCCTGTCTCACTGGAACGTACCAATGCAGAACTCCACACAAATATGCCCTGATCCTGTACCCGTTCATAACCTCCCTGTCTCACTGGAAAGTACCAATGCAGAACACCACACAAATATGCCCTGAAAGTGTAACCGCCCATAACCTCCTTGTCTCACTGGAACGCACCAATGCAGAACTCCACACAAATTTGCCCTGAACCTGTACCCCTCCATATCCTCCCTGTCTCACTGGAACGTACCAATGCAGACCTCCACACAAATATGCCCTGAACCTGTACCCCTCCATAACTTCCCTGTCTCACTGGAACGCACCAATGCCGAACTCCACTCAAATATGCCCTGAACCTGTACCCCTCCATAACCTTTGGTCTCACTGGAACGTACCATTGCAGAACACCACACAAATATGCCCTGAAAGTGTAACCGCCCATAACCTCCTTGTCTCACTGGAACGCACCAATGCAGAACTCCACACAAATTTGCCCTGAACCTGCACCCCTCAATAACCTCCCTGTCTCACTGCAACGTACCAATGCAGAATTCCACACAAATATGCCCTGAACGTGTACCCGCCCATAACCTCCTTGTCTCACTGGAACGTACCAATGCAGAACTCCACACAAATATGCCCTGCGCCTGTACCCCTCCAGAACCTCCCTGTCTCACTGGAACGTACCATTGCAGAACACCACACAAATATGCCCTGAACCTGTACCCCTCCATAACCTCCCTGTCTCACTGGAACGTACCACTGCAGAACTCCACACAAATATGCCATGAACCTATACCCTCCATAACCTCCCTGTCTCACTGGAAAGTATCAATGCAGAACTACAAACAAATATGCCCTGAACCTGTACCCCTCCATAACCTCCCTGTCTCACTGGAACGTACCACTGCAGAACTCCACACAAATATGCTATGAACCGGTACCCTCCATAACCTCCCTGTCTCACTGGAAAGTACCAATGCAGAACTACAAACAAATATGCCGTGAACCTGTACCCCTCCATAACCTCCCTGTCTCACTGGAACGTACCAATGCAGAACTCCACACAAATATGCCCTGAACCTGTACCCCTCCATAACTTCCCTGTCTCACTGGAACGCACCAATGCCGAACTCCACTCAAATATGCCCTGAACCTGTACCCCTCCATAACCTCCCTGTCTCACTGGAACGTACCAATGCAGAACTCCACACAAATATGCCCTGCACCTGTACCCCTCCATAACCTCCTGTCTCACTTTAACGTACCATTGCAGAACACCACACAAATATGCCCTGAACCTGTACCCCTCCATAACTTCCCTGTCTCACTAGAACGCACCAATGCCGAACGCCACTCAAATATGCCCTGAACCTGTACCCCTCCATAAACTTCTGTCTCACTGGAACGTACCAACGCTGAACTCCACACAAATATGCCCTGAACCTGTACCCTCCATAACCTCCCTGTCTCACTGCAACGTAACAATGCAGAACTCCACACAAATATGCCCTGAACCTGTACCCGTTCATAACCTCCCTGTCTCATTGGATCGTCCCGCTGCAGAAATCCACACAAATATGCCATGAACCGGTACCCTCCATAACCTCCCTGTCTCACTGGAAAGTACCAATGCAGAACACCACACAAATATGCCCTGAAAGTGTAACCGCCCATAACCTCCTTGTCTCACTGGAACGCAACAATGCAGAATTCCACACAAATTTGCCCTGAACCTGTACCCTCCATAAACTCCCTGTCTCACTGGAACGTAACAATGCCGAACTCCACACAAATATGCCCTGAACCTGTAACCCTCCATAAGCTCTCTGTCTCACTGGAATGCACCAATGCCGAACTCCACTCAAATATGCCCTGATCAAGTACCGTGCATAACCTCCCTGTCTCACTGGAATGTACCAATGCAGAACTCCACACAAATATGCCCTGAACCTGTACCCGTTCATAACCTCCCTGTCTCATTGGATCGTCCCGCTGCAGAAATCCACAGAAATATGCCATGAACCGGTACCCTCCATAACCTCCCTGTCTCACTGGAAAGTACCAATGCAGAACACCACACAAATATGCCCTGAAAGTGTAACCGCCCATAACCTCCTTGTCTCACTGGAACGCACCAATGCAGAACTCCACACAAATTTGCCCTGAACCTGTACCGCTCCATAACCTCCCTGTCTCAATGGAACGTACCAATGCAGAACTCCACACAAATATGCCCTGAACCTGTACCCTCCATAACCTCCCTGACTCAGCGGAACGTACAAATGCAGAACTACACTCAAATATGCCCTGAACCTGTACCCCTCCATAACCTCCCAGTCTCCCTGGAACGTACCACTGCTGAACACAACGTAAATATGCCCTGAACGTGTACCCGCCCATAACCTCCTTGTCTCAGTGGAGCGTACCAACGCAGAACTCCAAACAAATATGCCCTGAACCTGTACCCCTCCACAACCTCCCTGTCTCACTGGAACGTACCAATGCAGAACTCCACACAAATATGCCCGGAACCTGTACCCCTCCATAACTTCCCTGTCTCACTGGAACGCACCAATGCCGAACTCCACTCTAATATGCCCTGAACCTGTATCCCTCCATAACCTTCTGTCTCACTGGAAAGTACCATTGCAGAACACCACACAAATATGCCCTGAAAGTGTACCCGCCCATAACCTCCTTGTCTCACTGGAACGCACCAATGCAGAACTCCACAAAAATATGCCCTGAACCTGTACCCCTGCATAACCTCCCTGTCTCACTGGAACGTACCAATGCCGAACTCCACTCAAATATGCCCTGATCAAGTACCGTGCATAACCTCCCTGTCTCACTGGAACGTACCATTGCAGAACACCACACAAATATGCCCTGAACCTGTACCACTCCATGACCTCCCTGTCTCACTGGAACGTACCAATGCAGAACTCCACACAAATATGCCCTGAAACTGTACACGTTCATAACTTCCCTGTCTCACTGGAACGCACCAATGCCGAACTCCACTCAAATATGCCCTGAACCTGTACCCCTCCATAACCTCCTTGTCTCACTGGAACGCACCAATGCAGAACTCCACACAAATTTGCCCTGAACCTGTACCCCTATATAACCTCCCTGTCTCACAGGAACGTACCAATGCAGAACTCCGCACAAATATGCCCTGCACCTGTACCCCTCCATAGCCTCCCTGTCTCACTGGAACGTACCATTGCAAAACACCACACAAATATGCCCTGAACCAGTACCCCTCCATAACTTCCCGGTCTCACTAGAACGCACCAATGCCGAACTCCACTCAAATATGCCCTGAACCTGTACCCCTCCATAAACTTCTGTCTCACTGGAACGTACCAACGCTGAACTCCACTCAAATATGCCCTGATCCAGTACCGTGCATAACCTCCCTGTCTCGCTGGAACGTACCATTGCAGAACACCACACAAATATGCCCTGAACCTGTACCACTCCATGACCTCCCTGTCTCACTGGAACGTACCAATGCAGAACTCCACACATATATGCCCTGATCCTGTACCCGTTCATAACCTCCCTGTCTCATTGGATCGTCCCGCTGCAGAACTCCACACAAATATGCCATGAACCGGTACCCTCCATAACCTCCCTGTCTCACTGGAAAGTACCAATGCAGAACACCACACAAATATGCCCTGAAAGTGTAACCGCCCATAACCTCCTTGTCTCACTGGAACGCACCAATGCAGAACTCCACACAAATTTGCCCTGAACCTGTACCCCTCCATAACCTCCCTGTCTCACTGGAACGTACCAATGCAGAACTCCACACAAATATGCCCTGCACCTGTACCCCTCCATAACCTCCCTGTCTCACTGGAACGTACCATTGCAGAACACCACACAAATATGCCCTGAAAGTGTAACCGCCCATAACCTCCTTGTCTCACTGGAACGCACCAATGCAGAACTCCACACAAATTTGCCCTGAACCTGTACCCCTCCATAACCTCCCTGTCTCACTGGAATGTACCAAAGCAGAACTCCACACAAATATGCCCTGAACCTATACCCTCCATAACCTCCCTGACTCACCGGAACGTACAAATGCAGAACTACACTCAAATATGCCCTGAACCTGTACCCCTCCATAACCTCCCAGTCTCCCTGGAACGTACCACTGCTGAACACAACGTAAATATGCCCTGAACGTGTACCCGCCCATAACCTCCTTGTCTCAGTGGAGCGTACCAACGCAGAACTCCAAACAAATATGCCCTGAACCTGTACCCCTCCATAATCTCCCTGTCTCACTGGAACGTACCAATGCAGAACTCCACACAAATATGCCCGGAACCTGTACCCCACCATAACCTCCCTGTCTCACTTGAACGTAACACTGCAGAACTCCACACAAATATGCCCTGAACCTGTACCCTCCATAACCTCCCTGTCTCACTGGAACGTACCAATGCAGAACTACAAACAAATATGCCCTGAACCTGTGCCCCTCCATATCCTCCCTGTCTCACTGGAACGTACCAATGCAGACCTCCACACAAATATGCCCTGAACCTGTACCCCTCCATAACTTCCCTGTCTCACTGGAACGCACCAATGCCGAACTCCACTCAAATATGCCCTGAACCTGTACCCCTCCATAACCTTTGGTCTCACTGGAACGTACCATTGCAGAACACCACACAAATATGCCCTGAAAGTGTAACCGCCCATAACCTCCTTGTCTCACTGGAACGCACCAATGCAGAACTCCACACAAATTTGCCCTGAACCTGCACCCCTCAATAACCTCCCTGTCTCACTGCAACGTAGCAATGCAGAATTCCACACAAATATGCCCTGAACGTGTACCCGCCCATAACCTCCTTGTCTCACTGGAACGTACCAATGCAGAACTCCACACAAATATGCCCTGCGCCTGTACCCCTCCAGAACCTCCCTGTCTCACTGGAACGTACCATTGCAGAACACCACACAAATATGCCCTGAACCTGTACCCCTCCATAACCTCCCTGTCTCACTGGAACGTACCACTGCAGAACTCCACACAAATATGCCATGAACCTATACCCTCCATAACCTCCCTGTCTCACTGGAAAGTATCAATGCAGAACTACAAACAAATATGCCCTGAACCTGTACCCCTCCATAAACTCCCTGTCTCACTGGAACGTACCACTGCAGAACTCCACACAAATATGCTATGAACCGGTACCCTCCATAACCACCCTGTCTCACTGGAAAGTACCAATGCAGAACTACAAACAAATATGCCGTGAACCTGTACCCCTCCATAACCTCCCTGTCTCACTGGAACGTACCAATGCAGAACTCCACACAAATATGCCCTGAACCTGTACCCCTCCATAACTTCCCTGTCTCACTGGAACGCACCAATGCCGAACTCCACTCAAATATGCCCTGAACCTGTACCCCTCCATAACCTCCCTGTCTCACTGGAACGTAGCAATGCAGAACTCCACACAAATATGCCCTGCACCTGTACCCCTCCATAACCTCCTCTCACTTTAACGTACCATTGCAGAACACCACACAAATATGCCCTGAACCTGTACCCCTCCATAACTTCCCTGTCTCACTAGAACGCACCAATGCCGAACGCCACTCAAATATGCCCTGAACCTGTACCCCTCCATAAACTTCTGTCTCACTGGAACGTACCAACGCTGAACTCCACACAAATATGCCCTGAACCTGTACCCTCCATAACCTCCCTGTCTCACTGCAACGTAACAATGCAGAACTCCACACAAATATGCCCTGAACCTGTACCCGTTCATAACCTCCCTGTCTCATTGGATCGTCCCGCTGCAGAAATCCACACAAATATGCCATGAACCGGTACCCTCCATAACCTCCCTGTCTCACTGGAAAGTACCAATGCAGAAAACCACACAAATATGCCCTGAAAGTGTAACCGCCCATAACCTCCTTGTCTCACTGGAACGCAACAATGCAGAACTCCACACAAATTTGCCCTGAACCTGCACCCCTCAATAACCTCCCTGTCTCACTGCAACGTACCAATGCAGAATTCCACACAAATATGCCCTGAACGTGTACCCGCCCATAACCTACTTGTCTCACTGGAACGTACCAATGCAGAACTCCACACAAATATGCCCTGCGCCTGTACCCCTCCAGAACCTCCCTGTCTCACTGGAACGTACCATTGCAGAACACCACACAAATATGCCCTGAACCTGTACCCCTCCATAACCTCCCTGTCTCACTGGAACGTACCACTGCAGAACTCCACACAAATATGCCATGAACCTATACCCTCCATAACCTCCCTGTCTCACTGGAAAGTATCAATGCAGAACTACAAACAAATATGCCCTGAACCTGTACCCCTCCATAAACTCCCTGTCTCACTGGAACGTACCACTGCAGAACTCCACACAAATATGCTATGAACCGGTACCCTCCATAACCTCCCTGTCTCACTGGAAAGTACCAATGCAGAACTACAAACAAATATGCCGTGAACCTGTACCCCTCCATAACTTCCCTGTCTCACTGGAACGTACCAATGCAGAACTCCACACAAATATGCCCTGAACCTGTACCCCTCCATAACTTCCCTGTCTCACTGGAACGCACCAATGCCGAACTCCACTCAAATATGCCCTGAACCTGTACCCCTCCATAACCTCCCTGTCTCACTGGAACGTACCAATGCAGAACTCCACACAAATATGCCCTGCACCTGTACCCCTCCATAACCTCCTCTCACTTTAACGTACCATTGCAGAACACCACACAAATATGCCCTGAACCTGTACCCCTCCATAACTTCCCTGTCTCACTAGAACGCACCAATGCCGAACGCCACTCAAATATGCCCTGAACCTGTACCCCTCCATAAACTTCTGTCTCACTGGAACGTACCAACGCTGAACTCCACACAAATATGCCCTGAACCTGTACCCTCCATAACCTCCCTGTCTCACTGCAACGTAACAATGCAGAACTCCACACAAATATGCCCTGAACCTGTACCCGTTCATAACCTCCCTGTCTCATTGGATCGTCCCGCTGCAGAAATCCACACAAATATGCCATGAACCGGTACCCTCCATAACCTCCCTGTCTCACTGGAAAGTACCAATGCAGAAAACCACACAAATATGCCCTGAAAGTGTAACCGCCCATAACCTCCTTGTCTCACTGGAACGCAACAATGCAGAACTCCACACAAATTTGCCCTGAACCTGTACCCTCCATAAACTCCCTGTCTCACTGGAACGTAACAATGCAGAACTCCACACAAATATGCCCTGAACCTGTAACCCTCCATAACCTCTCTGTCTCACTGGAATGCACCAATGCCGAACTCCACTCAAATATGCCCTGATCAAGTACCGTGCATAACCTCCCTGTCTCACTGGAACGTACCAATGCAGAACTCCACACAAATATGCCCTGAACCTGTACCCGTTCATAACCTCCCTGTCTCATTGGATCGTCCCGCTGCAGAAATCCACAGAAATATGCCATGAACCGGTACCCTCCATAACCTCCCTGTCTCACTGGAAAGTACCAATGCAGAACACCACACAAATATGCCCTGAAAGTGTAACCGCCCATAACCTCCTTGTCTCACTGGAACGCACCAATGCAGAACTCCACACAAATTTGCCCTGAACCTGTACCGCTCCATAACCTCCCTGTCTCAATGGAACGTACCAATGCAGAACTCCACACAAATATGCCCTGAACCTGTACCCTCCATAACCTCCCTGACTCAGCGGAACGTACAAATGCAGAACTACACTCAAATATGCCCTGAACCTGTACCCCTCCATAACCTCCCAGTCTCCCTGGAACGTACCACTGCTGAACACAACGTAAATATGCCCTGAACGTGTACCCGCCCATAACCTCCTTGTCTCAGTGGAGCGTACCAACGCAGAACTCCAAACAAATATGCCCTGAACCTGTACCCCTCCACAACCTCCCTGTCTCACTGGAACGTACCAATGCAGAACTCCACACAAATATGCCCGGAACCAGTACCCCTCCATAACTTCCCTGTCTCACTGGAACGCACCAATGCCGAACTCCACTCTAATATGCCCTGAACCTGTATCCCTCCATAACCTTCTGTCTCACTGGAAAGTACCATTGCAGAACACCACACAAATATGCCCTGAAAATGTACCCGCCCATAACCTCCTTGTCTCAGTGGAGCGTACCAACGCAGAACTCCAAACAAATATGCCCTGAACCTGTACCCCTCCACAACCTCCCTGTCTCACTGGAACGCACCAATGCAGAACTCCACAAAAATTTGCCCTGAACCTGTACCCCTGCATAACCTCCCTGTCTCACTGGAACGTACCAATGCCGAACTCCACTCAAATATGCCCTGATCAAGTACCGTGCATAACCTCCCTGTCTCACTGGAACGTACCATTGCAGAACACCACACAAATATGCCCTGAACCTGTACCACTCCATGACCTCCCTGTCTCACTGGAACGTACCAATGCAGAACTCCACACAAATATGCCCTGAACCTGTACCCGTTCATAACTTCCCTGTCTCACTGGAACGCACCAATGCCGAACTCCACTCAAATATGCCCTGAACCTGTACCCCTCCATAACCTCCCTGTCTCACTGGATCGTACCAATGCAGAACTCCACACAAATATGCCCTGAAACTGTACCCGTTCATAACTTCCCGGTCTCACTGGAACGCACCAATGCCGAACTCCACTCAAATATGCCCTGAACCTGTACCCCTCCATAACCTCCTTGTCTCACTGGAACGCAAAAATGCAGAACTCCACACAAATTTGCCCTGAACCTGTACCCCTATATAACCTCCCTGTCTCACAGGAACGTACCAATGCAGAACTCCGCACAAATATGCCCTGCACCTGTACCCCTCCATAGCCTCCCTGTCTCACTGGAACGTACCATTGCAAAACACCACACAAATATGCCCTGAACCAGTACCCCTCCATAACTTCCCTGTCTCACTAGAACGCACCAATGCCGAACTCCACTCAAATATGCCCTGAACCTGTACCCCTCCATAAACTTCTGTCTCACTGGAACGTACCAACGCTGAACTCCACTCAAATATGCCCTGATCCAGTACCGTGCATAACCTCCCTGTCTCGCTGGAACGTACCATTGCAGAACACCACACAAATATGCCCTGAACCTGTACCACTCCATGACCTCCCTGTCTCACTGGAACGTACCAATGCAGAACTCCACACAAATATGCCCTGATCCTGTACCCGTTCATAACCTCCCTGTCTCATTGGATCGTCCCGCTGCAGAACTCCACACAAATATGCCATGAACCGGTACCCTCCATAACCTCCCTGTCTCACTGGAAAGTACCAATGCAGAACACCACACAAATATGCCCTGAAAGTGTAACCGCCCATAACCTCCTTGTCTCACTGGAACGCACCAATGCAGAACTCCACACAAATTTGCCCTGAACCTGTACCCCTCCATAACCTCCCTGTCTCACTGGAACGTACCAATGCAGAACTCCACACAAATATGCCCTGCACCTGTACCCCTCCATAACCTCCCTGTCTCACTGGAACGTACCATTGCAGAACACCACACAAATAAGCCCTGAACCTGTACCCCTCCATAATTTCCCTGTCTCACTAGAACGCACCAATGCCGAACTCCACTCAAATATGCCCTGAACCTGTACCCCTCCATAAACTTCTGTCTCACTGGAACGTACCAACGCTGAACTCCACTCAAATATGCCCTGATCCAGTACCGTGCATAACCTCCCTGTCTCGCTGGAACGTACCATTGCAGAACACCACACAAATATGCCCTGAAACTGTACCACTCCATGACCTCCCTGTCTCACTGGAACGTACCAATGCAGAACTCCACACAAATATGCCCTGATCCTGTACCCGTTCATAACCTCCCTGTCTCACTGGAAAGTACCAATGCAGAACACCACACAAATATGCCCTGAAAGTGTAACCGCCCATAACCTCCTTGTCTCACTGGAACGCACCAATGCAGAACTCCACACAAATTTGCCCTGAACCTGTACCCCTCCATAACCTCCCTGTCTCACTGGAATGTACCAAAGCAGAACTCCACACAAATATGCCCTGAACCTATACCCTCCATAACCTCCCTGACTCACCGGAACGTACAAATGCAGAACTACACTCAAATATGCCCTGAACCTGTACCCCTCCATAACCTCCCAGTCTCCCTGGAACGTACCACTGCTGAACACAACGTAAATATGCCCTGAACGTGTACCCGCCCATAACCTCCTTGTCTCAGTGGAGCGTACCAACGCAGAACTCCAAACAAATATGCCCTGAACCTGTACCCCTCCATAATCTCCCTGTCTCACTGGAACGTACCAATGCAGAACTCCACACAAATATGCCCGGAACCTGTACCCCACCATAACCTCCCTGTCTCACTTGAACGTACCACTGCAGAACTCCACACAAATATGCCCTGAACCTGTACCCTCCATAACCTCCCTGTCTCACTGGAACGTACCAATGCAGAACTACAAACAAATATGCCCTGAACCTGTGCCCCTCCATATCCTCCCTGTCTCACTGGAACGTACCAATGCAGACCTCCACACAAATATGCCCTGAACCTGTACCCCTCCATAACTTCCCTGTCTCACTGGAACGCACCAATGCCGAACTCCACTCAAATATGCCCTGAACCTGTACCCCTCCATAACCTTTGGTCTCACTGGAACGTACCATTGCAGAACACCACACAAATATGCCCTGAAAGTGTAACCGCCCATAACCTCCTTGTCTCACTGGAACGCACCAATGCAGAACTCCACACAAATTTGCCCTGAACCTGCACCCCTCAATAACCTCCCTGTCTCACTGCAACGTACCAATGCAGAATTCCACACAAATATGCCCTGAACGTGTACCCGCCCATAACCTCCTTGTCTCACTGGAACGTACCAATGCAGAACTCCACACAAATATGCCCTGCGCCTGTACCCCTCCAGAACCTCCCTGTCTCACTGGAACGTACCATTGCAGAACACCACACAAATATGCCCTGAACCTGTACCCCTCCATAACCTCCCTGTCTCACTGGAACGTACCACTGCAGAACTACAAACAAATATGCCGTGAACCTGTACCCCTCCATAACCTCCCTGTCTCACTGGAACGTACCAATGCAGAACTCCACACAAATATGCCCTGAACCTTTACCCCTCCATAACTTCCCTGTCTCACTGGAACGCACCAATGCCGAACTCCACTCAAATATGCCCTGAACCTGTACCCCTCCATAACCTCCCTGTCTCACTGGAACGTACCAATGCAGAACTCCACACAAATATGCCCTGCACCTGTACCCCTCCATAACCTCCTGTCTCACTTTAACGTACCATTGCAGAACACCACACAAATATGCCCTGAACCTGTACCCCTCCATAACTTCCCTGTCTCACTGGAACGTACCAACGCTGAACTCCACACAAATATGCCCTGAACCTGTACCCTCCATAACCTCCCTGTCTCACTGCAACGTAACAATGCAGAACTCCACACAAATATGCCCTGAACCTGTACCCGTTCATAACCTCCCTGTCTCATTGGATCGTCCCGCTGCAGAAATCCACACAAATATGCCATGAACCGGTACCCTCCATAACCTCCCTGTCTCACTGGAAAGTACCAATGCAGAAAACCACACAAATATGCCCGGAAAGTGTAACCGCCCATAACCTCCTTGTCTCACTGGAACGCAACAATGCAGAACTCCACACAAATTTGCCCTGAACCTGTACCCTCCATAAACTCCCTGTCTCACTGGAACGTAACAATGCAGAACTCCACACAAATATGCCCTGAACCTGTAACCCTCCATAACCTCTCTGTCTCACTGGAATGCACCAATGCCGAACTCCACTCAAATATGCCCTGATCAAGTACCGTGCATAACCTCCCTGTCTCACTGGAACGTACCAATGCAGAACTCCACACAAATATGCCCTGAACCTGTAGCCGTTCATAACCTCCCTGTCTCATTGGATCGTCCCGCTGCAGAAATCCACAGAAATATGCCATGAACCGGTACCCTCCATAAACTCCCTGTCTCACTGGAAAGTACCAATGCAGAACACCACACAAATATGCCCTGAAAGTGTAACCGCCCATAACCTCCTTGTCTCACTGGAACGCACCAATGCAGAACTCCACACAAATTTGCCCTGAACCTGTACCGCTCCATAACCTCCCTGTCTCAATGGAACGTACCAATGCAGTACTCCACACAAATATGCCCTGAACCTGTACCCTCCATAACCTCCCTGACTCAGCGGAACGTACAAATGCAGAACTACACTCAAATATGCCCTGAACCTGTACCCCTCCATAACCTCCCAGTCTCCCTGGAACGTACCACTGCTGAACACAACGTAAATATGCCCTGAACGTGTACCCGCCCATAACCTCCTTGTCTCAGTGGAGCGTACCAACGCAGAACTCCAAACAAATATGCCCTGAACCTGTACCCCTCCACAACCTCCCTGTCTCACTGGAACGTACCAATGCAGAACTCCACACAAATATGCCCGGAACCTGTACCCCTCCATAACTTCCCTGTCTCACTGGAACGCACCAATGCCGAACTCCACTCTAATATGCCCTGAACCTGTATCCCTCCATAACCTTCTGTCTCACTGGAAATTACCATTGCAGAACACCACACAAATATGCCCTGAAAGTGTACCCGCCCATAACCTCCTTGTCTCACTGGAACGCACCAATGCAGAACTCCACAAAAATTTGCCCTGATCAAGTACCGTGCATAACCACCCTGTCTCACTGGAACGTACCATTGCAGAACACCACACAAATATGCCCTGAACCTGTACCCCTCCATAACCTCCCTGTCTCACTGGATCGTACCAATGCAGAACTCCACACAAATATGCCCTGAAACTGTACCCGTTCATAACTTCCCTGTCTCACTGGAACGCACCAATGCCGAACTCCACTCAAATATGCCCTGAACCTGTACCCCTCCATAACCTCCTTGTCTCACTGGAACGCACCAATGCAGAACTCCACACAAATTTGCCCTGAACCTGTACCCCTATATAACCTCCCTGTCTCACAGGAACGTACCAATGCAGAACTCCGCACAAATATGCCCTGCACCTGTACCCCTCCATAGCCTCCCTGTCTCACTGGAACGTACCATTGCAAAACACCACACAAATATGCCCTGAACCAGTACCCCTCCATAACTTCCCTGTCTCACTAGAACGCACCAATGCCGAACTCCACTCAAATATGCCCTGAACCTGTACCCCTCCATAAACTTCTGTCTCACTGGAACGTACCAACGCTGAACTCCACTCAAATATGCCCTGATCCAGTACCGTGCATAACCTCCCTGTCTCGCTGGAACGTACCATTGCAGAACACCACACAAATATGCCCTGAACCTGTACCACTCCATGACCTCCCTGTCTCACTGGAACGTACCAATGCAGAACTCCACACAAATATGCCCTGATCCTGTACCCGTTCATAACCTCCCTGTCTCATTGGATCGTCCCGCTGCAGATCTCCACACAAATATGCCATGAACCGGTACCCTCCATAACCTCCCTGTCTCACTGGAAAGTACCAATGCAGAACACCACACAAATATGCCCTGAAAGTGTAACCGCCCATAACCTCCTTGTCTCACTGGAACGCACCAATGCAGAACTCCACACAAATTTGCCCTGAACCTGTACCCCTCCATAACCTCCCTGTCTCACTGGAACGTACCAATGCAGAACTCCACACAAATATGCCCTGCACCTGCACCCCTCCATAACCTCCCTGTCTCACTGGAACGTACCATTGCAGAACACCACACAAATAAGCCCTGAACCTGTACCCCTCCATAATTTCCCTGTCTCACTAGAACGCACCAATGCCGAACTCCACTCAAATATGCCCTGAACCTGTACCCCTCCATAAACTTCTGTCTCACTGGAACGTACCAACGCTGAACTCCACTCAAATATGCCCTGATCCAGTACCGTGCATAACCTCCCTGTCTCGCTGGAACGTACCATTGCAGAACACCACACAAATATGCCCTGAAACTGTACCACTCCATGACCTCCCTGTCTCACTGGAACGTACCAATGCAGAACTCCACACAAATATGCCCTGATCCTGTACCCGTTCATAACCTCCCTGTCTCACTGGAAAGTACCAATGCAGAACACCACACAAATATGCCCTGAAAGTGTAACCGCCCATAACCTCCTTGTCTCACTGGAACGCACCAATGCAGAACTCCACACAAATTTGCCCTGAACCTGTACCCCTCCATAACCTCCCTGTCTCACTGGAATGTACCAAAGCAGAACTCCACACAAATATGCCCTGAACCTATACCCTCCATAACCTCCCTGACTCACCGGAACGTACAAATGCAGAACTACACTCAAATATGCCCTGAACCTGTACCCCTCCATAACCTCCCAGTCTCCCTGGAACGTACCACTGCTGAACACAACGTAAATATGCCCTGAACGTGTACCCGCCCATAACCTCCTTGTCTCAGTGGAGCGTACCAACGCAGAACTCCAAACAAATATGCCCTGAACCTGTACCCCTCCATAATCTCCCTGTCTCACTGGAACGTACCAATGCAGAACTCCACACAAATATGCCCGGAACCTGTACCCCACCATAACCTCCCTGTCTCACTGGAACGTACCAATGCAGAACTACAAACAAATATGCCCTGAACCTGTGCCCCTCCATATCCTCCCTGTCTCACTGGAACGTACCAATGCAGACCTCCACACAAATATGCCCTGAACCTGTACCCCTCCATAACTTCCCTGTCTCACTGGAACGCACCAATGCCGAACTCCACTCAAATATGCCCTGAACCTGTACCCCTCCATAACCTTTGGTCTCACTGGAACGTACCATTGCAGAACACCACACAAATATGCCCTGAAAGTGTAACCGCCCATAACCTCCTTGTCTCACTGGAACGCACCAATGCAGAACTCCACACAAATTTGCCCTGAACCTGCACCCCTCAATAACCTCCCTGTCTCACTGCAACGTACCAATGCAGAATTCCACACAAATATGCCCTGAACGTGTACCCGCCCATAACCTCCTTGTCTCACTGGAACGTACCAATGCAGAACTCCACACAAATATGCCCTGCGCCTGTACCCCTCCAGAACCTCCCTGTCTCACTGGAACGTACCATTGCAGAACACCACACAAATATGCCCTGAACCTGTACCCCTCCATAACCTCCCTGTCTCACTGGAACGTACCACTGCAGAACTCCACACAAATATGCCATGAACCTATACCCTCCATAACCTCCCTGTCTCACTGGAAAGTATCAATGCAGAACTACAAACAAATATGCCGTGAACCTGTACCCCTCCATAACCTCCCTGTCTCACTGGAACGTACCAATGCAGAATTCCACACAAATATGCCCTGAACGTGTACCCGCCCATAACCTCCCTGTCTCACTGGAAAGTACCAATGCAGAACTACAAACAAATATGCCGTGAACCTGTACCCCTCCATAACCTCCCTGTCTCACTGGAACGTACCAATGCAGAACTCCACACAAATATGCCCTGTACCTGTACCCCTCCATAACTTCCCTGTCTCACTGGAACGCACCAATGCCGAACTCCACTCAAATATGCCCTGAACCTGTACCCCTCCATAACCTCCCTGTCTCACTGGAACGTACCAATGCAGAACTCCACACAAATATGCCCTGCACCTGTACCCCTCCATAACCTCCTGTCTCACTTTAACGTACCATTGCAGAACACCACACAAATATGCCCTGAACCTGTACCCCTCCATAACTTCCCTGTCTCACTAGAACGCACCAATGCCGAACGCCACTCAAATATGCCCTGAACCTGTACCCCTCCATAAACTTCTGTCTCACTGGAACGTACCAACGCTGAACTCCACACAAATATGCCCTGAACCTGTACCCTCCATAACCTCCCTGTCTCACTGCAACGTAACAATGCAGAACTCCACACAAATATGCCCTGAACCTGTACCCGTTCATAACCTCCCTGTCTCATTGGATCGTCCCGCTGCAGAAATCCACTCTAATATGCCCTGAACCTGTATCCCTCCATAACCTTCTGTCTCACTGGAAAGTACCATTGCAGAACACCACACAAATATGCCCTGAAAGTGTACCCGCCCATAACCTCCTTGTCTCACTGGAACGCACCAATGCAGAACTCCACAAAAATTTGCCCTGAACCTGTACCCCTGCATAACCTCCCTGTCTCACTGGAACGTACCAATGCCGAACTCCACTCAAATATGCCCTGATCAAGTACCGTGCATAACCTCCCTGTCTCACTGGAACGTACCATTGCAGAACACCACACAAATATGCCCTGAACCTGTACCACTCCATGACCTCCCTGTCTCACTGGAACGTACCAATGCAGAACTCCACACAAATATGCCCTGAACCTGTACCCCTCCATAACCTCCCTGTCTCACTGGATCGTACCAATGCAGAACTCCACACAAATATGCCCTGAAACTGTACCCGTTCATAACTTCCCTGTCTCACTGGAACGCACCAATGCCGAACTCCACTCAAATATGCCCTGAACCTGTACCCCTCCATAACCTCCTTGTCTCACTGGAACGCACCAATGCAGAACTCCACACAAATTTGCCCTGAACCTGTACCCCTATATAACCTCCCTGTCTCACAGGAACGTACCAATGCAGAACTCCGCACAAATATGCCCTGCACCTGTACCCCTCCATAGCCTCCCTGTCTCACTGGAACGTACCATTGCAAAACACCACACAAATATGCCCTGAACCAGTACCCCTCCATAACTTCCCTGTCTCACTAGAACGCACCAATGCCGAACTCCACTCAAATATGCCCTGAACCTGTACCCCTCCATAAACTTCTGTCTCACTGGAACGTACCAACGCTGAACTCCACTCAAATATGCCCTGATCCAGTACCGTGCATAACCTCCCTGTCTCGCTGGAACGTACCATTGCAGAACACCACACAAATATGCCCTGAACCTGTACCACTCCATGACCTCCCTGTCTCACTGGAACGTACCAATGCAGAACTCCACACAAATATGCCCTGATCCTGTACCCGTTCATAACCTCCCTGTCTCATTGGATCGTCCCGCTGCAGATCTCCACACAAATATGCCATGAACCGGTACCCTCCATAACCTCCCTGTCTCACTGGAAAGTACCAATGCAGAACACCACACAAATATGCCCTGAAAGTGTAACCGCCCATAACCTCCTTGTCTCACTGGAACGCACCAATGCAGAACTCCACACAAATTTGCCCTGAACCTGTACCCCTCCATAACTTCCCTGTCTCACTGGAACGTACCAATGCAGAACTCCACACAAATATGCCCTGCACCTGTACCCCTCCATAACCTCCCTGTCTCACTGGAACGTACCATTGCAGAACACCACACAAATAAGCCCTGAACCTGTACCCCTCCATAATTTCCCTGTCTCACTAGAACGCACCAATGCCGAACTCCACTCAAATATGCCCTGAACCTGTACCCCTCCATAAACTTCTGTCTCACTGGAACGTACCAACGCTGAACTCCACTCAAATATGCCCTGATCCAGTACCGTGCATAACCTCCCTGTCTCGCTGGAACGTACCATTGCAGAACACCACACAAATATGCCCTGAAACTGTACCACTCCATGACCTCCCTGTCTCACTGGAACGTACCAATGCAGAACTCCACACAAATATGCCCTGATCCTGTACCCGTTCATAACCTCCCTGTCTCACTGGAAAGTACCAATGCAGAACACCACACAAATATGCCCTGAAAGTGTAACCGCCCATAACCTCCTTGTCTCACTGGAACGCACCAATGCAGAACTCCACACAAATTTGCCCTGAACCTGTACCCCTCCATAACCTCCCTGTCTCACTGGAATGTACCAAAGCAGAACTCCACACAAATATGCCCTGAACCTATACTCTCCATAACCTCCCTGACTCACCGGAACGTACAAATGCAGAACTACACTCAAATATGCCCTGAACCTGTACCCCTCCATAACCTCCCAGTCTCCCTGGAACGTACCACTGCTGAACACAACGTAAATATTCCCTGAACGTGTACCCGCCCATAACCTCCTTGTCTCAGTGGAGCGTACCAACGCAGAACTCCAAACAAATATGCCCTGAACCTGTACCCCTCCATAATCTCCCTGTCTCACTGGAACGTACCAATGCAGAACTCCACACAAATATGCCCGGAACCTGTACCCCACCATAACCTCCCTGTCTCACTTGAACGTACCACTGCAGAACTCCACACAAATATGCCCTGAACCTGTACCCTCCATAACCTCCCTGTCTCACTGGAACGTACCAATGCAGAACTACAAACAAATATGCCCTGAACCTGTGCCCCTCCATATCCTCCCTGTCTCACTGGAACGTACCAATGCAGACCTCCACACAAATATGCCCTGAACCTGTACCCCTCCATAACTTCCCTGTCTCACTGGAACGCACCAATGCCGAACTCCACTCAAATATGCCCTGAACCTGTACCCCTCCATAACCTTTGGTCTCACTGGAACGTACCATTGCAGAACACCACACAAATATGCCCTGAAAGTGTAACCGCCCATAACCTCCTTGTCTCACTGGAACGCACCAATGCAGAACTCCACACAAATTTGCCCTGAACCTGCACCCCTCAATAACCTCCCTGTCTCACTGCAACGTACCAATGCAGAATTCCACACAAATATGCCCTGAACGTGTACCCGCCCATAACCTCCTTGTCTCACTGGAACGTACCAATGCAGAACTCCACACAAATATGCCCTGCGCCTGTACCCCTCCAGAACCTCCTTGTCTCACTGGAACGTACCATTGCAGAACACCACACAAATATGCCCTGAACCTGTACCCCTCCATAACCTCCCTGTCTCACTGGAACGTACCACTGCAGAACTCCACACAAATATGCCATGAACCTATACCCTCCATAACCTCCCTGTCTCACTGGAAAGTATCAATGCAGAACTACAAACAAATATGCCGTGAACCTGTACCCCTCCATAACCTCCCTGTCTCACTGGAACGTACCAATGCAGAATTCCACACAAATATGCCCTGAACGTGTACCCGCCCATAACCTCCCTGTCTCACTGGAAAGTACCAATGCAGAACTACAAACAAATATGCCGTGAACCTGTACCCCTCCATAACCTCCCTGTCTCACTGGAACGTACCAATGCAGAACTCCACACAAATATGCCCTGAACCTGTACCCCTCCATAACTTCCCTGTCTCACTGGAACGCACCAATGCCGAACTCCACTCAAATATGCCCTGAACCTGTACCCCTCCATAACCTCCCTGTCTCACTGGAACGTACCAATGCAGAACTCCACACAAATATGCCCTGCACCTGTACCCCTCCATAACCTCCTGTCTCACTTTAACGTACCATTGCAGAACACCACACAAATATGCCCTGAACCTGTACCCCTCCATAACTTCCCTGTCTCACTAGAACGCACCAATGCCGAACGCCACTCAAATATGCCCTGAACCTGTACCCCTCCATAAACTTCTGTCTCACTGGAACGTACCAACGCTGAACTCCACACAAATATGCCCTGAACCTGTACCCTCCATAACCTCCCTGTCTCACTGCAACGTAACAATGCAGAACTCCACACAAATATGCCCTGAACCTGTACCCGTTCATAACCTCCCTGTCTCATTGGATCGTCCCGCTGCAGAAATCCACACAAATATGCCATGAACCGGTACCCTCCATAACCTCCCTGTCTCACTGGAAAGTACCAATGCAGAACACCACACAAATATGCCCTGAAAGTGTAACCGCCCATAACCTCCTTGTCTCACTGGAACGCAACAATGCAGAACTCCACACAAATTTGCCCTGAACCTGTACCCTCCATAAACTCCCTGTCTCACTGGAACGTAACAATGCAGAACTCCACACAAATATGCCCTGAACCTGTAACCCTCCATAACCTCTCTGTCTCACTGGAATGCACCAATGCCGAACTCCACTCAAATATGCCCTGATCAAGTACCGTGCATAACCTCCCTGTCTCACTGGAACGTACCAATGCAGAACTCCACACAAATATGCCCTGAACCTGTACCCGTTCATAACCTCCCTGTCTCATTGGATCGTCCCGCTGCAGAAATCCACAGAAATATGCCATGAACCGGTACCCTCCATAACCTCCCTGTCTCACTGGAAAGTACCAATGCAGAACACCACACAAATATGCCCTGAAAGTGTAACCGCCCATAACCTCCTTGTCTCACTGGAACGCACCAATGCAGAACTCCACACAAATTTGCCCTGAACCTGTACCGCTCCATAACCTCCCTGTCTCAATGGAACGTACCAATGCAGAACTCCACACAAATATGCCCTGAACCTGTACCCTCCATAACCTCCCTGATTCAGCGGAACGTACAAATGCAGAACTACACTCAAATATGCCCTGAACCTGTACCCCTCCATAACCTCCCAGTCTCCCTGGAACGTACCACTGCTGAACACAACGTAAATATGCCCTGAACGTGTACCCGCCCATAACCTCCTTGTCTCAGTGGAGCGTACCAACGCAGAACACTAAACAAATATGCCCTGAACCTGTACCCCTCCACAACCTCCCTGTCTCACTGGAACGTACCAATGCAGAACTCCACACAAATATGCCCGGAACCTGTACCCCTCCATAACTTCCCTGTCTCACTGGAACGCACCAATGCCGAACTCCACTCTAATATGCCCTGAACCTGTATCCCTCCATAACCTTCTGTCTCACTGGAAAGTACCATTGCAGAACACCACACAAATATGCCCTGAAAGTGTACCCGCCCATAACCTCCTTGTCTCACTGGAACGCACCAATGCAGAACTCTACAAAAATTTGCCCTGATCCTGTACCCCTGCATAACCTCCCTGTCTCACTGGAACGTACCAATGCCGAACTCCACTCAAATATGCCCTGATCAAGTACCGTGCATAACCTCCCTGTCACACTGGAACGTACCATTGCAGAACACCACACAAATATGCCCTGAACCTGTACCACTCCATGACCTCCCTGTCTCACTGGAACGTACCAATGCAGAACTCCACACAAATATGCCCTGAACCTGTACCCGTTCATAACTTCCCTGTCTCACTGGAACGCACCAATGCCGAACTCCACTCAAATATGCCCTGAACCTGTACCCCTCCATAACCTCCCTGTCTCACTGGATCGTACCAATGCAGAACTCCACACAAATATGCCCTGCACCTGTACCCCTCCATAACCTCCCTGTCTCACTGGAACGTACCATTGCAGAACACCACACAAATATGCCCTGAACCTGTACCCCTCCATAACTTCCCTGTCTCACTAGAACGCACCAATGCCGAACTCCACTCAAATATGCCCTGAACCTGTACCCCTCCATAAACTTCTGTCTCACTGGAACGTACCAACGCTGAACTCCACACAAATATGCCCTGAACCTGTACCCTCCATAACCTCCCTGTCTCACTGGAACGTAACAATGCAGAACTCCACACAAATATGCCCTGAACCTGTAACCCTCCATAACCTCCCTGTCTCACTGGAATGCACCAATGCCGAACTCCACTCAAATATGCCCTGATCAAGTACCGTGCATAACCTCCCTGTCTCACTGGAACGTACCATTGCAGAACACCACACAAATATGCCCTGAACCTGTACCACTCCATGACCTCCCTGTCTCACTGGAACGTACCAATGCAGAACTCCACACAAATATGCCCTGAACCTGTACCCCTCCATAACTTCCCTGTCTCACTGGAACGCACCAATGCCGAACTCCACTCAAATATGCCCTGAACCTGTACCCCTCCATAACCTCCCTGTCTCACTGGAACGTACCAATGCAGAACTCCACACAAATATGCCCTGCACCTGTACCCCTCCATAACCTCCCTGTCTCACTGGAACGTACCATTGCAGAACACCACACAAATATGCCCTGAACCTGTACCCCTCCATAACTTCCCTGTCTCACTAGAACGCACCAATGCCGAACTCCACTCAAATATGCCCTGAACCTGTACCCCTCCATAAACTTCTGACTCACTGGAACGTACCAACGCTGAACTCCACACAAATATGCCCTGAACCTGTACCCTCCATAACCTCCCTGTTCCACTGGAACGTAACAATGCAGAACTCCACACAAATATGCCCTGAACCTGTAACCCTCCATAACCTCCCTGTCTCACTGGAATGCACCAATGCCGAACTCCACTCAAATATGCCCTGATCAAGTACCGTGCATAACCTCCCTGTCTCACTGGAACGTACCAATGCAGAACTCCACACAAATATGCCCTGAACCTGTACCCGTTCATAACCTCCCTGTCTCATTGGATCGTCCCGCTGCAGAAATCCACACAAATATGCCATGAACCGGTACCCTCCATAACCTCCCTGTCTCACTGGAAAGTACCAATGCAGAACACCACACAAATATGCCCTGAAAGTGTAACGGCCTATAACCTCCTTGTCTCACTGGAACGCACCAATGCAGAACTCCACACAAATTTGCCCTGAACCTGTACCCTCCATAACCTCCCTGTCTCACTGGAACGTAACAATGCAGAACTCCACACAAATATGCCCTGAACCTGTAACCCTCCATAACCTCCCTGTCTCACTGGAATGCACCAATGCCGAACTCCACACAAATATGCACTGCGCCTGTACCCCTCCAGAACCTCCCTGTCTCACTGGAACGTACCATTGCAGAACACCACTCAAATATGCCCTGAACCTGTACCCCTCCATAACCTCCCTGTCTCACTGGAACGTACCACTGCAGAACTCCACACAAATATGCCATGAAACGGTACCCTCCATAACCTCCCTGTCTCACTGGAAAGAATCAATGCAGAACTACAACAAATATGCCCTGAACCTGTACCCCTCCATAACCTCCCTGTCTCACTGGAACGTACCACTGCAGAACTCCACACAAATATGCTATGAACCGGTACCCTCCATAACCTCCCTGTCTCACTGGAAAGTACCAATGCAGAACTACAAACAAATATGCCGTGAACCTGTACCCCTCCATAACCTCCCTGTCTCACTGGAACGTACCAATGCAGAACTCCACACAAATATGCCCTGAACCTGTACCCCTCCATAACTTCCCTGTCTCACTGGAACGCACCAATGCCGAACTCCACTCAAATATGCCCTGAACCTGTACCCCTCCATAACCTCCCTGTCTCACTGGAACGTACCAATGCAGAACTCCACACAAATATGCCCTGCACCTGTACCCCTCCATAACCTCCTGTCTCACTGGAACGTACCATTGCAGAACACCACACAAATATGCCCTGAACCTGTACCCCTCCATAACTTCCCTGTCTCACTAGTACGCACCAATGCCGAACGCCACTCAAATATGCCCTGAACCTGTACCCCTCCATAAACTTCTGTCTCACTGGAACGTACCAACGCTGAACTCCACACAAATATGCCCTGAACCTGTACCCCTCCATAACTTCCCTGTCTCACTGGAACGCACCAATGCCGAACTCCACTCAAATATGCCCTGAACCTGTACCCCTCCATAACCTCCCTGTCTCACTGCAACGTAACAATGCAGAACTCCACACAAATATGCCCTGAACCTGTACCCGTTCATAACCTCCCTGTCTCATTGGATCGTCCCGCTGCAGAAATCCACACAAATATGCCATGAACCGGTACCCTCCATAACCTCCCTGTCTCACTGGAAAGTACCAATGCAGAACACCACACAAATATGCCCTGAAAGTGTAACCGCCCATAACCTCCTTGTCTCACTGGAACGCAACAATGCAGAACTCCACACAAATTTGCCCTGAACCTGTACCCTCCATAACCTCCCTGTCTCACTGGAACGTAACAATGCAGAACTCCACACAAATATGTCCTGAACCTGTAACCCTCCATAACCTCTCTGTCTCACTGGAATGCACCAATGCCGAACTCCACTCAAATATGCCCTGATCAATTACCGTGCATAACCTCCCTGTCTCACTGGAACGTACCAATGCAGAACTCCACACAAATATGCCCTGAACCTGTACCCGTTCATAACCTCCCTGTCTCATTGGATCGTCCCGCTGCAGAAATCCACAGAAATATGCCATGAACCGGTACCCTCCATAACCTCCCTGTCTCACTGGAAAGTACCAATGCAGAACACCACACAAATATGCCCTGAAAGTGTAACCGCCCATAACCTCCTTGTCTCACTGGAACGCACCAATGCAGAACTCCACACAAATTTGCCCTGAACCTGTACCGCTCCATAACCTCCCTGTCTCAATGGAACGTACCAATGCAGAACTCCACACAAATATGCCCTGAACCTGTACCCTCCATAACCTCCCTGACTCAGCGGAACGTACAAATGCAGAACTACACTCAAATATGCCCTGAACCTGTACCCCTCCATAACCTCCCAGTCTCCCTGGAACGTACCACTGCTGAACACAACGTAAATATGCCCTGAACGTGTACCCGCCCATAACCTCCTTGTCTCAGTGGAGCGTACCAACGCAGAACTCCAAACAAATATGCCCTGAACCTGTACCCCTCCACAACCTCCCTGTCTCACTGGAACGTACCAATGCAGAACTCCACACAAATATGCCCGGAACCTGTACCCCTCCATAACTTCCCTGTCTCACTGGAACGCACCAATGCCGAACTCCACTCTAATATGCCCTGAACCTGTATCCCTCCATAACCTTCTGTCTCACTGGAAAGTACCATTGCAGAACACCACACAAATATGCCCTGAACCTGTACCACTCCATGACCTCCCTGTCTCACTGGAACGTACCAATGCAGAACTCCACACAAATATGCCCTGAACCTGTACCCGTTCATAACTTCCCTGTCTCACTGGAACGCACCAATGCCGAACTCCACTCAAATATGCCCTGAACCTGTACCCCTCCATAACCTCCCTGTCTCACTGGATCGTACCAATGCAGAACTCCACACAAATATGCCCTGCACCTGTACCCCTCCATAACCTCCCTGTCTCACTGGAACGTACCATTGCAGAACACCACACAAATATGCCCTGAACCTGTACCCCTCCATAACTTCCCTGTCTCACTAGAACGCACCAATGCCGAACTCCACTCAAATATGCCCTGAACCTGTACCCCTCCATAAACTTCTGTCTCACTGGAACGTACCAACGCTGAACTCCACACAAATATGCCCTGAACCTGTACCCTCCATAACCTCCCTGTCTCACTGGAACGTAACAATGCAGAACTCCACACAAATATGCCCTGAACCTGTAACCCTCCATATCCTCCCTGTCTCACTGGAATGCACCAATGCCGAACTCCACTCAAATATGCCCTGATCAAGTACCGTGCATAACCTCCCTGTCTCACTGGAACGTACCATTGCAGAACACCACACAAATATGCCCTGAACCTGTACCACTCCATGACCTCCCTGTCTCACTGGAACGTACCAATGCAGAACTCCACACAAATATGCCCTGAACCTGTACCCCTCCATAACTTCCCTGTCTCACTGGAACGCACCAATGCCGAACTCCACTCAAATATGCCCTGAACCTGTACCCCTCCATAACCTCCCTGTCTCACTGGAACGTACCAATGCAGAACTCCACACAAATATGCCCTGCACCTGTACCCCTCCATAACCTCCCTGTCTCACTGGAACGTACCATTGCAGAACACCACACAAATATGCCCTGAACCTGTACCCCTCCATAAATTCCCTGTCTCACTAGAACGCACCAATGCCGAACTCCACTCAAATATGCCCTGAACCTGTACCCCTCCATAAACTTCTGACTCTCTGGAACGTACCAACGCTGAACTCCACACAAATATGCCCTGAACCTGTACCCTCCATAACCTCCCTGTCTCACTGGAACGTACCAAAGCAGAACTCCACACAAATATGCCCTGAACCTGTACCCGTTCATAACCTCCCTGTCTCATTGGATCGTCCCGCTGCAGAAATCCACACAAATATGCCATGAACCGGTACCCTCCATAACCTCCCTGTCTCACTGGAAAGTACCAATGCAGAACACCACACAAATAAGCCCTGAAAGTGTAACCGCCCATAACCTCCTTGTCTCACTGGAACGCACCAATGCAGAACTCCACACAAATTTGCCCTGAACCTGTACCCTCCATAACCTCCCTGTCTCACTGGAACGTAACAATGCAGAACTCCACACAAATATGCCCTGAACCTGTAACCCTCCATAACCTCCCTGTCTCACTGGAATGCACCAATGCCGAACTCCACTCAAATATGCCCTGATCAAGTACCGTGCATAACCTCCCTGTCTCACTGGAACGTACCAATGCAGAACTCCACACAAATATGCCCTGAACCTGTACCCGTTCATAACCTCCCTGTCTCATTGGATCGTCCCGCTGCCGAAATCCACACAAATATGCCATGAACCGGTACCCTCCATAACCTCCCTGTCTCACTGGAAAGTACCAATGCAGAACACCACACAAATATGCGCTGAAAGTGTAACCGCCCATAACCTCCTTGTCTCACTGGAACGCACCAATGCAGAACTCCACACAAATTTGCCCTGAACCTGTACCGCTCCATAACCTCCCTGTCAAAATGGAACGTACCAATGCAGAACTCCACACAAATATGCCCTGAACCTGTACCCTCCATAACCTCCCTGACTCAGCGGAACGTACAAATGCAGAACTACACTCAAATATGCCATGAACCGGTACCCTCCATAACCTCCCTGTCTCACTGGAAAGTATCAATGCAGAACTACAAACAAATATGCCCTGAACCTGTACCCCTCCATAACCTCCCTGTCTCACTGGAACGTACCACTGCAGAACTCCACACAAATATGCTATGAACCGGTACCCTCCATAACCTCCCTGTCTCACTGGAAAGTACCAATGCAGAACTACAAACAAATATGCCGTGAACCTGTACCCCTCCATAACCTCCCTGTCTCACTGGAACGTACCAATGCAGAACTCCACACAAATATGCCCTGAACCTGTACCCCTCCATAACTTCCCTGTCTCACTGGAACGCACCAATGCCGAACTCCACTCAAATATGCCCTGAACCTGTACCCCTCCATAACCTCCCTGTCTCACTGGAACTTACCAATGCAGAACTCCACACAAATATGCCCTGCACCTGTACCCCTCCATAACCTCCTGTCTCACTGGAACGTACCATTGCAGAACACCACACAAATATGCCCTGAACCTGTACCCCTCCATAACTTCCCTGTCTCACTAGAACGCACCAATGCCGAACGCCACTCAAATATGCCCTGAACCTGTACCCCTCCATAAACTTCTGTCTCACTGGAACGTACCAACGCTGAACTCCACACAAATATGCCCTGAACCTGTACCCTCCATAACCTCCCTGTCTCACTGCAACGTAACAATGCAGAACTCCACACAAATATGCCCTGAACCTGTACCCGTTCATAACCTCCCTGACTCATTGGATAGTCCCGCTGCAGAAATCCACACAAATATGCCATGAACCGGTACCCTCCATAACCTCCCTGTCTCACTGGAAAGTACCAATGCAGAACACCACACAAATATGCCCTGAAAGTGTAACCGCCCATAACCTCCTTGTCTCACTGGAACGCAACAATGCAGAACTCCACACAAATTTGCCCTGAACCTGTACCCTCCATAACCTCCCTGTCTCACTGGAACGTAACAATGCAGAACTCCACACAAATATGCCCTGAACCTGTAACCCTCCATAACCTCTCTGTCTCACTGGAATGCACCAATGCCGAACTCCACTCAAATATGCCCTGATCAAGTACCGTGCATAACCTCCCTGTCTCACTGGAACGTACCAATGCAGAACTCCACACAAATATGCCCTGAACCTGTACCCGTTCATAACCTCCCTGTCTCATTGGATCGTCCCGCTGCAGAAATCCACAGAAATATGCCATGAACCGGTACCCTCCATAACCTCCCTGTCTCACTGGAAAGTACCAATGCAGAACACCACACAAATATGCCCTGAAAGTGTAACCGCCCATAACCTCCTTGTCTCACTGGAACGCACCAATGCAGAACTCCACACAAATTTGCCCTGAACCTGTACCGCTCCATAACCTCCCTGTCTCAATGGAACGTACCAATGCAGAACTCCACACAAATATGCCCTGAACCTGTACCCTCCATAACCTCCCTGACTCAGCGGAACGTACAAATGCAGAACTACACTCAAATATGCCCTGAACCTGTACCCCTCCATAACCTCCCAGTCTCCCTGGAACGTACCACTGCTGAACACAACGTAAATATGCCCTGAACGTGTACCCGCCCATAACCTCCTTGTCTCAGTGGAGCGTACCAACGCAGAACTCCAAACAAATATGCCCTGAACCTGTACCCCTCCACAACCTCCCTGTCTCACTGGAACGTACCAATGCAGAACTCCACACAAATATGCCCGGAACCTGTACCCCTCCATAACTTCCCTGTCTCACTGGAACGCACCAATGCCGAACTCCACTCTAATATGCACTGAACCTGTATCCCTCCATAACCTTCTGTCTCACTGGAAAGTACCATTGCAGAACACCACACAAATATGCCCTGAAAGTGTACCCGCCCATAACCTCCTTGTCTCACTGGAACGCACCAATGCAGAACTCCACAAAAATTTGCCCTGAACCTGTACCCCTGCATAACCTCCCTGTCTCACTGGAACGTACCAATGCCGAACTCCACTCAAATATGCCCTGATCAAGTACCGTGCATAACCTCCCTGTCTCACTGGAACGTACCATTGCAGAACACCACACAAATATGCCCTGAACCTGTACCACTCCATGACCTCCCTGTCTCACTGGAACGTACCAATGCAGAACTCCACACAAATATGCCCTGAACCTGTACCCGTTCATAACTTCCCTGTCTCACTGGAACGCACCAATGCCGAACTCCACTCAAATATGCCCTGAACCTGTACCCCTCCATAACCTCCCTGTCTCACTGGATCGTACCAATGCAGAACTCCACACAAATATGCCCTGCACCTGTACCCCTCCATAACCTCCCTGTCTCACTGGAACGTACCATTGCAGAACACCACACAAATATGCCCTGAACCTGTACCCCTCCATAACTTCCCTGTCTCACTAGAACGCACCAATGCCGAACTCCACTCAAATATGCCCTGAACCTGTACCCCTCCATAAACTTCTGTCTCACTGGAACGTACCAACGCTGAACTCCACACAAATATGCCCTGAACCTGTACCCTCCATAACCTCCCTGTCTCACTGGAACGTAACAATGCAGAACGCCACACAAATATGCCCTGATCCTGTAACCCTCCATAACCTCCCTGTCTCACTGGAATGCACCAATGCCGAACTCCACTCAAATATGCCCTGATCAAGTACCGTGCATAACCTCCCTGTCTCACTGGAACGTACCATTGCAGAACACCACACAAATATGCCCTGAATCTGTACCACTCCATGACCTCCCTGTCTCACTGGAACGTACCAATGCAGAACTCCACACAAATATGCCCTGAACCTGTACCCCTCCATAACTTCCCTGTCTCACTGGAACGCACCAATGCCGAACTCCACTCAAATATGCCCTGAACCTGTACCCCTCCATAACCTCCCTGTCTCACTGGAACGTACCAATGCAGAACTCCACACAAATATGCCCTGCACCTGTACCCCTCCATAACCTCCCTGTCTCACTGGAACGTACCATTGCAGAACACCACACAAATATGCCCTGAACCTGTACCCCTCCATAACTTCCCTGTCTCACTGGAACGTAACAATGCAGAACTCCACACAAATATGCCCTGAACCTGTAACCCTCCATAACCTCCCTGTCTCACTGGAATGCACCAATGCCGAACTCCACTCAAATATGCCCTGATCAAGTACCGTGCATAACCTCCCTGTCTCACTGGAACGTACCAATGCAGAACTCCACACAAATATGCCCTGAACCTGTACCCGTTCATAACCTCCCTGTCTCATTGGATAGTCCCGCTGCAGAAATCCACACAAATATGCCATGAACCGGTACCCTCCATAACCTCCCTGTCTCACTGGAAAGTACCAATGCAGAACACCACACAAATAAGCCCTGAAAGTGTAACCGCCCATAACCTCCTTGTCTCACTGGAACGCACCAATGCAGAACTCCACACAAATTTGCCCTGAACCTGTACCCTCCATAACCTCCCTGTCTCACTGGAACGTAACAATGCAGAACTCCACACAAATATGCCCTGAACCTGTAACCCTCCATAACCTCCCTGTCTCACTGGAATGCACCAATGCCGAACTCCACTCAAATATGCCCTGATCAAGTACCGTGCATAACCTCCCTGTCTCACTGGAACGTACCAATGCAGAACTCCACACAAATATGCCCTGAACCTGTACCCGTTCATAACCTCCCTGTCTCATTGGATCGTCCCGCTGCCGAAATCCACACAAATATGCCATGAACCGGTACCCTCCATAACCTCCCTGTCTCACTGGAAAGTACCAATGCAGAACACCACACAAATATGCGCTGAAAGTGTAACCGCCCATAACCTCCTTGTCTCACTGGAACGCACCAATGCAGAACTCCACACAAATTTGCCCTGATCCTGTACCGCTCCATAACCTCCCTGTCTCAATGGAACGTACCAATGCAGAACTCCACACAAATATGCCCTGAACCTGTACCCTCCATAACCTCCCTGACTCAGCGGAACGTACAAATGCAGAACTACACTCAAATATGCCATGAACCGGTACCCTCCATAACCTCCCTGTCTCACTGGAAAGTATCAATGCAGAACTACAAACAAATATGCCCTGAACCTGTACCCCTCCATAACCTCCCTGTCTCACTGGAACGTACCACTGCAGAACTCCACACAAATATGCTATGAACCGGTACCCTCCATAACCTCCCTGTCTCACTGGAAAGTACCAATGCAGAACTACAAACAAATATGCCGTGAACCTGTACCCCTCCATAACCTCCCTGTCTCACTGGAACGTACCAATGCAGAACTCCACACAAATATGCCCTGAACCTGTACCCCTCCATAACTTCCCTGTCTCACTGGAACGCACCAATGCCGAACTCCACTCAAATATGCCCTGAACCTGTACCCCTCCATAACCTCCCTGTCTCACTGGAACTTACCAATGCAGAACTCCACACAAATATGCCCTGCACCTGTACCCCTCCATAACCTCCTGTCTCACTGGAACGTACCATTGCAGAACACCACACAAATATGCCCTGAACCTGTACCCCTCCATAACTTCCCTGTCTCACTAGAACGCACCAATGCCGAACGCCACTCAAATATGCCCTGAACCTGTACCCCTCCATAAACTTCTGTCTCACTGGAACGTACCAACGCTGAACTCCACACAAATATGCCCTGAACCTGTACCCTCCATAACCTCCCTGTCTCACTGCAACGTAACAATGCAGAACTCCACACAAATATGCCCTGAACCTGTACCCGTTCATAACCTCCCTGACTCATTGGATAGTCCCGCTGCAGAAATCCACACAAATATGCCATGAACCGGTACCCTCCATAACCTCCCTGTCTCACTGGAAAGTACCAATGCAGAACACCACACAAATATGCCCTGAAAGTGTAACCGCCCATAACCTCCTTGTCTCACTGGAACGCAACAATGCAGAGCTCCACACAAATTTGCCCTGAACCTGTACCCTCCATAACCTCCCTGTCTCACTGGAACGTAACAATGCAGAACTCCACACAAATATGCCCTGAACCTGTAACCCTCCATAACCTCTTGTCTCACTGGAATGCACCAATGCCGAACTCCACTCAAATATGCCCTGATCAAGTACCGTGCATAACCTCCCTGTCTCACTGGAACGTACCAATGCAGAACTCCACACAAATATGCCCTGAACCTGTACCCGTTCATAACCTCCCTGTCTCATTGGATCGTCCCGCTGCAGAAATCCACAGAAATATGCCATGAACCGGTACCCTCCATAACCTCCCTGTCTCACTGGAAAGTACCAATGCAGAACACCACACAAATATGCCCTGAAAGTGTAACCGCCCATAACCTCCTTGTCTCACTGGAACGCACCAATGCAGAACTCCACACAAATTTGCCCTGAACCTGTACCGCTCCATAACCTCCCTGTCTCAATGGAACGTACCAATGCAGAACTCCACACAAATATGCCCTGAACCTGTACCCTCCATAACCTCCCTGACTCAGCGGAACGTACAAATGCAGAACTACACTCAAATATGCCCTGAACCTGTACCCCTCCATAACCTCCCAGTCTCCCTGGAACGTACCACTGCTGAACACAACGTAAATATGCCCTGAACGTGTACCCGCCCATAACCTCCTTGTCTCAGTGGAGCGTACCAACGCAGAACTCCAAACAAATATGCCCTGAACCTGTACCCCTCCATAACCTCCCTGTCTCACTGGAACGTACCAATGCAGAACTCCACACAAATATGCCCGGAACCTGTACCCCTCCATAACTTCCCTGTCTCACTGGAACGCACCAATGCAGAACTCCACTCTAATATGCCCTGAACCTGTATCCCTCCATAACCTTCTGTCTCACTGGAAAGTACCATTGCAGAACACCACACAAATATGCCCTGAAAGTGTACCCGCCCATAACCTCCTTGTCTGACTGGAACGCACCAATGCAGAACTCCACAAAAATTTGCCCTGAACCTGTACCCCTGCATAACCTCCCTGTCTCACTGGAACGTACCAATGCCGAACTCCACTCAAATATGCCCTGATCAAGTACCGTGCATAACCTCCTAGTCTCACTGGAACGTACCATTGCAGAACACCACACAAATATGCCCTGAACCTGTACCACTCCATGACCTCCCTGTCTCACTGGAACGTACCAATGCAGAACTCCACACAAATATGCCCTGAACCTGTACCCGTTCATAACTTCCCTGTCTCACTGGAACGCACCAATGCCGAACTCCACTCAAATATGCCCTGAACCTGTACCCCTCCATAACCTCCCTGTCTCACTGGATCGTACCAATGCAGAACTCCACACAAATATGCCCTGCACCTGTACCCCTCCATAACCTCCCTGTCTCACTGGAACGTACCATTGCAGAACACCACACAAATATGCCCTGAACCTGTACCCCTCCATAACTTCCCTGTCTCACTAGAACGCACCAATGCCGAACTCCACTCAAATATGCCCTGAACCTGTACCCCTCCATAAACTTCTGTCTCACTGGAACGTACCAACGCTGAACTCCACACAAATATGCCCTGAACCTGTACCCTCCATAACCTCCCTGTCTCACTGGAACGTAACAATGCAGAACGCCACACAAATATGCCCTGATCCTGTAACCCTCCATAACCTCCCTGTCTCACTGGAATGCACCAATGCCGAACTCCACTCAAATATGCCCTGATCAAGTACCGTGCATAACCTCCCTGTCTCACTGGAACGTACCATTGCAGAACACCACACAAATATGCCCTGAATCTGTAACACTCCATGACCTCCCTGTCTCACTGGAACGTACCAATGCAGAACTCCACACAAATATGCCCTGAACCTGTACCCCTCCATAACTTCCCTGTCTCACTGGAACGCACCAATGCCGAACTCCACTCAAATATGCCCTGAACCTGTACCCCTCCATAACCTCCCTGTCTCACTGGAACGTACCAATGCAGAACTCCACACAAATATGCCCTGCACCTGTACCCCTCCATAACCTCCCTGTCTCACTGGAACGTACCATTGCAGAACACCACACAAATATGCCCTGAACCTGTACCCCTCCATAACTTCCCTGTCTCACTAGAACGCACCAATGCCGAACTCCACTCAAATATGCCCTGAACCTGTACCCCTCCATAAACTTCTGACTCACTGGAACGTACCAACGCTGAAGTCCACACAAATATGCCCTGAACCTGTACCCTCCATAACCTCCCTGTCTCACTGGAACGTAACAATGCAGAACTCCACACAAATATGCCCTGAACCTGTAACCCTCCATAACTTCCCTGTCTCACTGGAACGTACCAATGCAGAACTCCACACAAATATGCCCTGAACCTGTACCCGTTCATAACCTCCCTGTCTCATTGGATAGTCCCGCTGCAGAAATCCACACAAATATGCCATGAACCGGTACCCTCCATAACCTCCCTGTCTCACTGGAAAGTACCAATGCAGAACACCACACAAATATGCCCTGAAAGTGTAACCGCCCATAACCTCCTTGTCTCACTGGAACGCAACAATGCAGAACTCCACACAAATTTGCCCTGAACCTGTACCCTCCATAACCTCCCTGTCTCACTGGAACGTAACAATGCAGAACTCCACACAAATATGCCCTGAACCTGTAACCCTCCATAACCTCTCTGTCTCACTGGAATGCACCAATGCCGAACTCCACTTTAATATGCCCTGATCAAGTACCGTGCATAACCTCCCTGTCTCACTGGAACGTACCAATGCAGAACTCCACACAAATATGCCCTGAACCTGTACCCGTTCATAACCACCCTGTCTCATTGGATCGTCCCGCTGCAGAAATCCACACAAATATGCCATGAACCGGTACCCTCCATAACCTCCCTGTCTCACTGGAAAGTACCAATGCAGAACACCACACAAATATGCCCTGAAAGTGTAACCGCCCATAACCTCCTAGTCTCACTGGAACGCACCAATGCAGAACTCCACACAAATTTGCCCTGAACCTGTACCGCTCCATAACCTCCCTGTCTCAATGGAACGTACCAATGCAGAACTCCACACAAATATGCCCTGAACCTGTACCCTCCATAACCTCCCTGACTCAGCGGAACGTACAAATGCAGAACTACACTCAAATATGCCCTGAACCTGTACCCCTCCATAACCTCCCAGTCTCCCTGGAACGTACCACTGCTGAACACAACGTAAATATGCCCTGAACGTGTACCCGCCCATAACCTCCTTGTCTCAGTGGAGCGTACCAACGCAGAACTCCAAACAAATATGCCCTGAACCTGTACCCCTCCATAACCTCCCTGTCTCACTGGAACGTACCAATGCAGAACTCCACACAAATATGCCCGGAACCTGTACCCCTCCATAACTTCCCTGTCTCACTGGAACGCACCAATGCCGAACTCCACTCTAATATGCCCTGAACCTGTATCCCTCCATAACCTTCTGTCTCACTGGAAAGTACCATTGCAGAACACCACACAAATAGGCCCTGAAAGTGTACCCGCCCATAACCTCCTTGTCTCACTGGAACGCACCAATGCAGAACTCCACAAAAATTTGCCCTGAACCTGTACCCCTGCATAACCTTCCTGTCTCACTGGAACGTACCAATGCCGAACTCCACTCAAATATGCCCTGATCAAGTACCGTGCATAACCTCCCTGTCTCACTGGAACGTACCATTGCAGAACACCACACAAATATGCCCTGAACCTGTACCACTCCATGACCTCCCTGTCTCACTGGAACGTACCAATGCAGAACTCCACACAAATATGCCCTGAACCTGTACCCGTTCATAACTTCCCTGTCTCACTGGAACGCACCAATGCCGAACTCCACTCAAATATGCCCTGAACCTGTACCCCTCCATAACCTCCCTGTCTCACTGGATCGTACCAATGCAGAACTCCACACAAATATGCCCTGCACCTGTACCCCTCCATAACCTCCCTGTCTCACTGGAACGTACCATTGCAGAACACCACACAAATATGCCCTGATCCTGTAACCCTCCATAACCTCCCTGTCCCACTGGAATGCACCAATGCCGAACTCCACTCAAATATGCCCTGATCAAGTACCGTGCATAACCTCCCTGTCTCACTGGAACGTACCATTGCAGAACACCACACAAATATGCCCTGAACCTGTACCACTCCATGACCTCCCTGTCTCACTGGAACGTACCAATGCAGAACTCCACACAAATATGCCCTGAACCTGTACCCCTCCATCACTTCCCTGTCTCACTGGAACGCACCAATGCCGAACTCCACTCAAATATGCCCTGAACCTGTACCCCTCCATAACCTCCCTGTCTCACTGGAACGTACCAATGCAGAACTCCACACAAATATGCCCTGCACCTGTACCCCTCCATAACCTCCCTGTCTCACTGGAACGTACCATTGCAGAACAACACACAAATATGCCCTGAACCTGTACCCCTCCATAACTTCCCTGTCTCACTAGAACGCACCAATGCCGAACTCCACTCAAATATGCCCTGAACCTGTACCCCTCCATAAACTTCTGACTCACTGGAACGTACCAACGCTGAACTCCACACAAATATGCCCTGAACCTGTACCCTCCATAACCTCCCTGTCTCACTGGAATGCACCAATGCCGAACTCCACTCAAATATGCCCTGATCAAGTACCGTGCATAACCTCCCTGTCTCACTGGAACGTACCAATGCAGAACTCCACACAAATATGCCCTGAACCTGTACCCGTTCATAACCTCCCTGTCTCATTGGATCGTCCCGCTGCAGAAATCCACACAAATATGCCATGAACCGGTACCCTCCATAACCTCCCTGTCTCACTGGAAAGTACCAATGCAGAACACCACACAAATATGCCCTGAAAGTGTAACCGCCCATAACCTCCTTGTCTCACTGGAACGCACCAATGCAGAACTCCACACAAATTTGCCCTGAACCTGTACCCTCCATAACCTCCCTGTCTCACTGGAACGTAACAATGCAGAACTCCACACAAATATGCCGTGAACCTGTAACCCTCCATAACCTCCCTGTCTCACTGGAATGCACCAATGCCGAACTCCACTCAAATATGCCCTGATCAAGTACCGTGCATAACCTCCCTGTCTCACTGGAACGTACCAATGCAGAACTCCACACAAATATGCCCTGAACCTGTACCCGTTCATAACCTCCCTGTCTCATTGGATCGTCCCGCTGCCGAAATCCACACAAATATGCCATGAACCGGTACCCTCCATAACCTCCCTGTCTCACTGGAAAGTACCAATGCAGAACACCACACAAATATGCGCTGAAAGTGTAACCGCCCATAACCTCCTTGTCTCACTGGAACGCACCAATGCAGAACTCCACACAAATTTGCCCTGAACCTGTACCGCTCCATAACCTCCCTGTCTCAATGGAACGTACCAATGCAGAACTCCACACAAATATGCCCTGAACCTGTACCCTCCATAACCTCCCTGACTCAGCGGAACGTTCAAATGCAGAACTACACTCAAATATGCCCTGATCAAGTACCGTGCATAACCTCCCTGTCTCACTGGAACGTACCATTGCAGAACACCACACAAATATGCCCTGAACCTGTACCACTCCATGACCGCCCTGTCTCACTGGAACGTACCAATGCAGAACTCCACACAAATATGCCCTGAAACTGTACCCGTTCATAACTTCCCTGTCTCACTGGAACGCACCAATGCCGAACTCCACTCAAATATGCCCTGAACCTGTACCCCTCCATAACCTCCCTGTCTCACTGGATCGTACCAATGCAGAACTCCACACAAATATGCCCTGCACCTGTACCCCTCAATAACCTCCCTGTCTCACTGGAAAGTACCATTGCAGAACACCACACAAATATGCCCTGAACCTGTACCCCTCCATAACTTCCCTGTCTCACTAGAACGCACCAATGCCGAACTCCACTCAAATATGCCCTGAACCTGTACCCCTCCATAAACTTCTGTCTCACTGGAACGTACCAACGCTGAACTCCACACAAATATGCCCTGAACCTGTACCCTCCATAACCTCCCTGTCTCACTGGAACGTAACAATGCAGAACTCCACACAAATATGCCCTGATCCTGTAACCCTCCATAACCTCCCTGTCTCACTGGAATGCACCAATGCCGAACTCCACTCAAATATGCCCTGATCAAGTACCGTGCATAACCTCCCTGTCTCACTGGAACGTACCATTGCAGAACACCACACAAATATGCCCTGAACCTGTACCACTCCATGACCTCCCTGTCTCACTGGAACGTACCAATGCAGAACTCCACACAAATATGCCCTGAACCTGTACCCCTCCATCACTTCCCTGTCTCACTGGAACGCACCAATGCCGAACTCCACTCAAAAATGCCCTGAAACTGTACCCCTCCATAACCTCCCTGTCTCACTGGAACGTACCAATGCAGAACTCCACACAAATATGCCCTGCACCTGTACCCCTCCATAACCTCCCTGTCTCACTGGAACGTACCATTGCAGAACACCACACAAATATGCCCTGAACCTGTACCCCTCTATAACTTCCCTGTCTCACTAGAACGCACCAATGCCGAACTCCACTCAAATATGCCCTGAACCTGTACCCCTCCATAAACTTCTGACTCACTGGAACGTACCAACGCTGAACTCCACACAAATATGCCCTGAACCTGTACCCTCCATAACCTCCCTGTCTCACTGGAACGTAACAATGCAGAACTCCACACAAATATGCCCTGAACCTGTAACCCTCCATAACCTCCCTGTCTCACTGGAATGCACCAATGCCGAACTCCACTCAAATATGCCCTGATCAAGTACCGTGCATAACCTCCCTGTCTCACTGGAACGTACCAATGCAGAACTCCACACAAATATGCCCTGAACCTGTACCCGTTCATAACCTCCCTGTCTCATTGGATCGTCCCGCTGCCGAAATCCACACAAATATGCCATGAACCGGTACCCTCCATAACCTCCCTGTCTCACTGGAAAGTACCAATGCAGAACACCACACAAATATGCGCTGAAAGTGTAACCGCCCATAACCTCCTTGTCTCACTGGAACGCACCAATGCAGAACTCCACACAAATTTGCCCTGAACCTGTACCGCTCCATAACCTCCCTGTCTCAATGGAACGTACCAATGCAGAACTCCACACAAATATGCCCTGAACCTGTACCCTCCATAACCTCCCTGACTCAGCGGAACGTTCAAATGCAGAACTACACTCAAATATGCCCTGAACCTGTACCCCTCCATAATCTCCCAGTCTCCCTGGAACGTACCACTGCTGAACACAACGTAAATATGCCCTGAACGTGTACCCGCCCATAACCTCCTTGTCTCAGTGGAGCGTACCAACGCAGAACTCCAAACAAATATGCCCTGAACCTGTACCCCTCCATAACCTCCCTGTCTCACTGGAACGTACCAATGCAGAACTCCACACAAATATGCCCGGAACCTGTACCCCTCCATAACTTCCCTGTCTCACTGGAACGCACCAATGCCGAACTCCACTCTAATATGCCCTGAACCTGTATCCCTCCATAACCTTCTGTCTCACTGGAATGTACCATTGCAGAACACCACACAAATATGCCCTGAAAGTGTACCCGCCCATAACCTCCTTGTCTCACTGGAACGCACCAATGCAGAACTCCACAAAAATTTGCCCTGAACCTGTACCCCTGCATAACCTCCCTGTCTCACTGGAACGTACCAATGCAGAACTCCACACAAATATGCCCTGAACCTGCACCCTCCATAACCTCTCTGACTCACTGGAACGTACAAATGCAGAACTACATTCAAATATGCCCTGAACCTGTACCACTCCATAAACTCCCAGTCTCACTGGAACGTACCATTGCAGAACACCACACAAATATGCCCTGAACGTCTACCCGCTCATAAGCTACTTGTCTCACTGGAACGTACCAATGCAGAACTCCACACAAATATGCAATGAACCGGTACCCTCCATAACCTCCCTGTCTCACTGGAAAGTACCAATGCAGAACTCCATACAAATATGCCCTGAACCTGTACCCGACCATAACTTCCCTGTCTCACTTGAACGTACCACTGCAGAACTCCACATAAATATGCCCTGAACCTGTACCCTCCATAACCTCCCTGTCTCACTGGAACGTACCAATGCAGAACTAGAAACAAATATGCCCTGATCCTGTGCCCCTCCATAACCTCCCTGTCTCACTGGAACTTACTAATGCAGACCTCCACACTAATATGCCCTGAACCTGTACCCCTCCATAACTTCCCTGTCTCACTGGAACGCACCAATGCCGAACTCCACTCAAATATGCCCTGAACCTGTACCCCTCCATAACCTTCGGTCTCACTGGAACGTACCATTGCAGAATACCACACAAATATGCCCTGAAAGTGTAACCGCCCATAACCTCCTTGTCTCACTGGAACAAACCAATGCAGAACTCCACACAAATTTGCCCTGAACCTGCACCCCTCCATGACCTCCCAGTCTCACTGGAAAGTACCAATGCAGAACTCCACACAAATATGCCCTGAACCTGTACCCTCCGTAACCTCCCTGTCTCACTGGAACGTAACAATGCAGAACTACACACAAATATGCCCTGAACCTGTACCCTCCATAACCTCCCTGTCTCACTGGAATGCACCAATGCCGAACTCCACTCAAATATGCCCTGATCCAGTAGCGTGCATAACCTCCCTGTCTCACTGGAACGTACCATTGCAGAACACCACACAAATATGCCCTGAACCTGTACCACTCCATGACCTCCCTGTCTCACTGGAACGTACCAATGCAGAACACCACACAAATATGCCCTGAAAGTCTACCCGCTCATAAGCTACTTGTCTCACTGGAACGTACAAATGCAGAACTCCACACAAATATGCCATGAACCGGTACCCTCCATAACCTCCCTGTCTCACTGGAACGTACCAATGCAGAATTCCACACCAATATGCCCTGAAAGTGTAACCGCCCATAACCTCCTTGTCTCACTGGAACGCACCAATGCAGAACTCCACACAAATTTGCCCTGAACCAGTACCCCTCCATAACCTCCCTGTCTCACTGGAACGTACCAATGCAGAACTCCACACAAATATGCCCTGAACCTGTACCCTCCATAACCTCCCTGACACACCGGACGTACAAATGCAGAACTACACTCCAATATCCCCTGAACCTGTACCCCTCCGTAACCTCCCAGTCTCCCTGGAACGTACCACTGCTGAACACAACGTAAATATGCCCTGAACGTGTACCCGCCCATAACCTCCTTGTCTCAGTGGAACGTACCAACGCAGAACTCCAAACAAATATGCCCTGAACCTGTACCCCTCCATAACCTCCCTGTCTCACTGGAAAGTACCAATGCAGAACTACAAACAAATATGCCGTGAACCTGTACCCCTCCATAACCTCCCTGTCTCACTGGAACGTACCAATGCAGAACTCCACACAAATATGCCCTGAACCTGTACCCCTCCATAACTTCCCTGTCTCACTGGAACGCACCAATGCCGAACTCCACTCAAATATGCCCTGAACCTGTACCCCTCCATAACCTCCCTGTCTCACTGGAACGTACCACTGAAGAACACCACACAAATATGCCCTGAACGTGTACCCGCTCATAAGCTCCTTGTCTCACTGGAACGCACCAATGCCGAACTCCACTCAAATATGCCCTGAACCTGTACCCCTCCATAACCTCCCTGTCTCACTGGAACGTACCACTGAAGAACACCACACAAATATGCCCTGAACCTGTACCCTCCATAACCTCCCTGTCTCACTGGAACGTAACAATGCAGAACTACACACAAATATGCCCTGAACCTGTAACCCTCCATAACCTCCCTGTCTCACTGGAATGCACCAATGCCGAACTCCACTCAAATATGCCCTGATCCAGTACCGTGCATAACCTCCCTGTCTCACTGGAACGTACCATTGCAGAATACCACACAAATATGCCCTGAACGTGTACCCGCCTATAACCTCCTTGTCTCAGTGGAACGTACCAACGCAGAACTCCACACAAATATGCTATGAACCGGTACCCTCCATAACCTCCCTGTCTCACTGGAACGTACCACTGCAGAACTCCACACAAATATGCTATGAACCGGTACCCTCCATAACCTCCCTGTCTCACTGGAAAGTACCAATGCAGAACTACAAACAAATATGCCGTGAACCTGTACCCCTCCATAACCTCCCTGTCTCACTGGAACGTACCAATGCAGAACTCCACACAAATATGCCCTGAACCTGTACCACTCCATAACTTCCCTGTCTCACTGGAACGCACCAATGCCGAACTCCACTCAAATATGCCCTGAACCTGTACCCCTCCATAACCTCCCTGTCTCACTGGAACGTACCACTGAAGAACACCACACAAATATGCCCTGAACGTGTACCCGCTCATAAGCTCCTTGTCTCACTGGAACGCACCAATGCCGAACTCCACTCAAATATGCCCTGAACCTGTACCCCTCCATAACCTCCCTGTCTCACTGGAACGTACCACTGAAGAACACCACACAAATATGCCCTGAACCTGTACCCTCCATAAACTCCCTGTCTCACTGGAACGTAACAATGCAGAACTACACACAAATATGCCCTGAACCTGTAACCCTCCATAACCTCCCTGTCTCACTGGAATGCACCAATGCCGAACTCCACTCAAATATGCCCTGATCAATTACCGTGCATAACCTCCCTGACTCACTGGAACGTACCATTGCAGAACACCACACAAATATGCCCTGAACCTGTACCACTCCATGACCTCCCTGTCTCATTGGATCGTCCCGCTGCAGAAATCCACACAAATATGCCCTGAACCTGTACCCTCCATAACCTCCCTGTCTCACTGGAAAGTACCAATGCAGAACACCACACAAATATGCCCTGAAAGTGTTACCGCCCATAACCTCCTTGTCTAACTGGAACGCACCAATGCAGAACTCCACACAAATTTGCCCTGAACCTGTACCCCTCCATAACCTCCCTGTCTCAATGGAACGTACCAATGCAGAACTCCACACAAATATGCCCTGAACCTGTACCCTCCATAACCTCCCTGACGCAGCGGAACGTACAAATGCAGAACTACACTCAAATATGCCCTGAACCTGTACCCCTCCATAACCTCCCAGTCTCCCTGGAACGTACCACTGCTGAACACAACGTAAATATGCCCTGAACGTGTACCCGCCCATAACCTCCTTGTCTCAGTGGAGCGTACCAACGCAGAACTCCAAACAAATATGCCCTGAACCTGTACCCCTCCATAACCTCCCTGTCTCACTGGAACGTACCAATGCAGAACTCCGCACAAATATGCCCGGAACCTGTACCCCTCCATAACTTCCCTGTCTCACTGGAACGCACCAATGCCGAACTCCACTCTAATATGCCCTGAACCTGTATCCCTCCATAACCTTCTGTCTCACTGGAAAGTACCATTGCAGAACACCACACAAATATGCCCTGAAAGTGTACCCGCCCATAACCTCCTTGTCTCACTGGAACGCACCAATGCAGAACTCCACACAAATTTGCCCTGAACCTGTACCCCTGCATAACCTCCCTGTCTCACTGGAACGTACCATTGCAGAACACCACACAAATATGCCCTGAACGTCTACCCGCTCATAAGCTACTTGTCTCACTGGAACGTACCAATGCAGAACTCCACACAAATATGCAATGAACCGGTACCCTCCATAATCTCCCTGTCTCACTGGAAAGTACCAATGCAGAAATCCATACAAATATGCCCTGAACCTGTAACCGACCATAAACTCCCTGTCTCACTTGAACGTACCACTGCAGAACTCCACACAAATATGCCCTGAACCTGTACCCTCCATAACCTCCCTGTCTCACTGGAACGTACCAATGCAGAACTACAAACAAATATGCCCTGAACCTGTGCCCCTCCATAACCTCCCTGTCTCACTGGAACGTACCAATGCAGACCTCCACACAAATATGCCCTGAACCTGTATCCCTCCATAACTTCCCTGTCTCACTGGAACGCACCAATGCCGAACTCCACTCAAATATGCCCTGAACCTGGACCCCTCCATAACCTTCGGTCTCACTGGAACGTACCATTGCAGAATACCACACAAATATGCCCTGAAAGTGTAACCGCCCATAACCTCCTTGTCTCACTGGAACGCACCAATGCAGAACTCCACACAAATTTGCCCTGAACCTGCACCCCTCAATAACCTCCCTGTCTCACTGGAACGTACCAATGCAGACCTCCACTCAAATATGCCCTGATCCTGTACCGTGCATAATCTCCCTGTCTCACTGGAACGTACCAATGCAGAATTCCACACAAATATGCCCTGAACGTGTACCCGCCCATAACCTCCTTGTCTCACTGGAACGCACCAATGCAGAACTCCACACAAATTTGCCCTGAACCTGTACCCCTCCATAACCTCCCTGTCTCACTGGAACGTACCATTGCAGAACAGCACACAAATATGCCCTGAACCTGTACCCCTCCATAACCTCCCTGTCTCACTGGAACGTACCACTGCAGAACTCCACACAAATATGCCATGAACCGGTACCCTCCATAACCTCCCTGTCTCACTGGAAAGTACCAATGCAGAACTACAAACAAATATGCCCTGAACCTGTACCCCTCCATAACCTCCCTGTCTCACTGGAACGTACCACTGCAGAACTCCACACAAATATGCTATGAACCGGTACCCTCCATAACCTCCCTGTCTCACTGGAAAGTACCAATGCAGAACTACAAACAAATATGCCGTGAACCTGTACCCCTCCATAACCTCCCTGTCTCACTGGAACGTACCAATGCAGAACTCCACACAAATATGCCCTGAACCTGTACCCCTCCATAACTTCCCTGTCTCACTGGAACGCACCAATGCCGAACTCAACTCAAATATGCCCTGAACCTGTACCCCTCCATAACCTCCCTGTCTCACTGGAACGTACCAGTGAAGAACACCACACAAATATGCCCTGAACGTGTACCCGCTCATAAGCTCCTTGTCTCACTGGAACGTACCAACGCTGAACTCCACACAAATATGCCCTGAACCTGTACCCTCCGTAATCTCCCTGTCTCACTGGAAAGTACCAATGCAGAACTCCATACAAATATGCCCTGAACCTGTACCCGACCATAACCTCCCTGTCTCACTTGAACGTACCACTGCAGAACTCCACACAAATATGCCCTGAACCTGTACCCTCCATAACCTCCCTGTCTCACTGGAACGTACCAATGCAGAACTACAAACAAATATGCCCTGAACCTGTGCCCCTCCATAACCTCCCTGTCTCACTGGAACGTACCAATGCAGTCCTCCACACAAATATGCCCTGAACCTGTACCCCTCCATAACTTCCCTGTCTCACTGGAACGCACCAATGCCGAACTCCACTCAAATATGCCCTGATCCTGTACCGTGCATAATCTCCCTGTCTCACTGGAACGTACCAATGCAGAATTCCACACAAATATGCCCTGAACGTGTACCCGCCCATAACCTCCTTGTCTCACTGGAAAGCACCAATGCAGAACTCCACACAAATTTGCCCTGAACCTGTACCCCTCCATAACCTCCCTGTCTCACTGGAACGTACCAATGCAGAACTCCACAAAAATATGCCATGAACCGGTACCCTCCATAACCTCCCTGTCTCACTGGAAAGTACCAATGCAGAACTACAAACAAATATGCCCTGCACCTGTACCCCTCCAGAACATCCCTGTCTCACTGGAACGTACCATTGCAGAACTACACACAAATATGCCCTGAACCTGTACCCCTCCATAACCTCCCTGTCTCACTGGAACGTACCACTGCAGAACTCCACAAAAATATGCCATGAACCGGTACCCTCCATAACCTCCCTGTCTCACTGGAAAGTACCAATGCAGAACTACAAACAAATATGCCCTGAACCTGTACCCCTCCATAATATCCCTGTCTCACTGGAACGTACCACTGCAGAACTCCACACAAATATGCTATGAACCGGTACCCTCCATAACCTCCCTGTCTCACTGGAAAGTACCAATGCAGAACTACAAACAAATATGCCGTGAACCTGTACCCCTCCATAACCTCCCTTTCTCACTGGAACGTACCAATGCAGAATTCCACACAAATATGCCCTGAACCTGTACCACTCCATAACTTCCCTGTCTCACTGGAACGCACCAATGCCGAACTCCACTCAAATATGCCCTGAACCTGTACCCCTCCATAACCTCCCTGTCTCACTGGAACGTACCACTGAAGAACACCACAGAAATATGCCCTGAACGTGTACCCGCTCATAAGCTCCTTGTCTCACTGGAACGCACCAATGCCGAACACCACTCAAATATGCCCTGAACCTGTACCCCTCCATAACCTCCCTGTCTCACTGGAACGTACCACTGAAGAACACCACACAAATATGCCCTGAACCTGTACCCTCCATAAACTCCCTGTCTCACTGGAACGTAACAATGCAGAACTACACACAAATATGCCCTGAACCTGTAACCCTCCATAACCTCCCTGTCTCACTGGAATGCACCAATGCCGAACTCCACTCAAATATGCCCTGATCAAGTACCGTGCATAACCTCCCTGACTCACTGGAACGTACCATTGCAGAACACCATACAAATATGCCCTGAACCTGTACCACTCCATGACCTCCCTGTCTCATTGGATCGTCCCGCTGCAGAAATCCACACAAATATGCCATGAACCGGTACCCTCCATAACCTCCCTGTCTCACTGGAAAGTACCAATGCAGAACACCACACAAATATGCCCTGAAAGTGTTACCGCCCATAACCTCCCTGACTCAGCGGAACGTACAAATGCAGAACTACACTCAAATATGCCCTGAACCTGTACCCCTCCATAACCTCCCAGTCTCCCTGGAACGTACCACTGCTGAACACAACGTAAATATGCCCTGAACGTGTACCCGCCCATAACCTCCTTGTCTCAGTGGAGCGTACCAACGCAGAACTCCAAACAAATATGCCCTGAACCTGTACCCCTCCATAACCTCCCTGTCTCACTGGAACGTACCAATGCAGAACTCCACACAAATATGCCCGGAACCTGTACCCCTCCATAACTTCCCTGTCTCACTGGAACGCACCAATGCCGAACTCCACTCTAATATGCCCTGAACCTGTATCCCTCCATAACCTTCTGTCTCACTGGAAAGTACCATTGCAGAACACCACACAAATATGCCCTGAAAGTGTACCCGCCCATAACCTCCTTGTCTCACTGGAACGCACCAATGCAGAACTCCACACAAATTTGCCCTGAACCTGTACCCCTGCATAACCTCCCTGTCTCACTGGAACGTACCATTGCAGAACACCACACAAATATGCCCTGAACGTCTACCCGCTCATAAGCTACTTGTCTCACTGGAACGTACCAATGCAGAACTCCACACAAATATGCAATGAACCGGTACCCTCCATAATCTCCCTGTCTCACTGGAAAGTACCAATGCAGAAATCCATACAAATATGCCCTGAACCTGTAACCGACCATAAACTCCCTGTCTCACTTGAACGTACCACTGCAGAACACCACACAAATATGCCCTGAACCTGTACCCTCCATAACCTCCCTGTCTCACTGGAACGTACCAATGCAGAACTACAAACAAATATGCCCTGAACCTGTGCCCCTCCATAACCTCCCTGTCTCACTGGAACGTACCAATGCAGTCCTCCACACAAATATGCCCTGAACCTGTACCCCTCCATAACTTCCCTGTCTCACTGGAACGCACCAATGCCGAACTCCACTCAAATATGCCCTGAACCTGGACCCCTCCATAACCTTCGGTCTCACTGGAACGTACCATTGCAGAATTCCACACAAATATGCCCTGAAAGTGTAACCGCCCATAACCTCCTTGTCTCACTGGAACGCACCAATGCAGAACTCCACACAAATTTGCCCTGAACCTGCACCCCTCAATAACCTCCCTGTCTCACTGGAACGTACCAATGCAGACCTCCACTCAAATATGCCCTGATCCTGTACCCGCCCATAACCTCCTTGTCTCACTGGAACGCACCAATGCAGAACTCCACACAAATTTGCCCTGAACCTGTACCCCTCCATAACCTCCCTGTCTCACTGGAACGTACCATTGCAGAACAGCACACAAATATGCCCTGAACCTGTACCCCTCCATAACCTCCCTGTCTCACTGGAACGTACCACTGCAGAACTCCACACAAATATGCCATGAACCGGTACCCTCCATAACCTCCCTGTCTCACTGGAAAGTACCAATGCAGAACTACAAACAAATATGCCCTGAACCTGTACCCCTCCATAACCTCCCTGTCTCACTGGAACGTACCACTGCAGAACTCCACACAAATATGCTATGAACCGGTACCCTCCATAACCTCCCTGTCTCACTGGAAAGTACCAATGCAGAACTACAAACAAATATGCCGTGAACCTGTACCCCTCCATAACCTCCCTGTCTCACTGGAACGTACCAATGCAGAACTCCACACAAATATGCCCTGAACCTGTACCCCTCCATAACTTCCCTGTCTCACTGGAACGCACCAATGCCGAACTCCACTCAAATATGCCCTGAACCTGTACCCCTCCATAACCTCCCTGTCTCACTGGAACGTACCAGTGAAGAACACCACACAAATATGCCCTGAACGTGTAGCCGCTCATAAGCTCCTTGTCTCACTGGAACGTACCAACGCTGAACTCCACACAAATATGCCCTGAACCTGTACCCTCCGTAACCTCCCTGTCTCACTGGAACGTAACAATGCAGAACTACACACAAATATGCCCTGAACCTGTAACCCTCCATAACTTCCCTGTCTCACTGGAACGCACAAATGCCGAACTCCACTCAAATATGCCCTGAACCTGTACCCCTCCATAACCTCCCTGTCTCACTGGAACGTACCAGTGAAGAACACCACACAAATATGCCCTGAACGTGTACCCGCTCATAAGCTCCTTGTCTCACTGGAACGTACCAACGCTGAACTCCACACAAATATGCCCTGAACCTGTACCCTCCGTAACCTCCCTGTCTCACTGGAACGTAACAATGCAGAACTACACACAAATATGCCCTGAACCTGTACCCTCCATAACCTCCCTGTCTCACTGGAATGCACCAATGCCGAACTCCACTCAAATATGCCCTGATCCAGTAGCGTGCATAACCTCCCTGTCTCACTGGAACGTACCATTGCAGAACACCACACAAATATGCCCTGAACCTGTACCACTCCATGACCTCCCTGTCTCACTGGAACGTACCAATGCAGAACACCACACAAATATGCCCTGAAAGTCTACCCGCTCATAAGCTACTTGTCTCACTGGAACGTACCAATGCAGAACTCCACACAAATATGCCATGAACCGGTACCCTCCATAACCTCCCTGTCTCACTGGAACGTACCAATGCAGAATTCCACACAAATATGCCCTGAAAGTGTAACCGCCCATAACCTCCTTGTCTCACTGGAACGCACCAATGCAGAACTCCACACAAATTTGCCCTGAACCAGTACCCCTCCATAACCTCCCTGTCTCACTGGAACGTACCAATGCAGAACTCCACACAAATATGCCCTGAACCTGTACCCTCCATAACCTCCCTGACTCACCGGAACGTACAAATGCAGAACTACACTCAAATATGCCCTGAACCTGTACCCCTCCGTAACCTCCCAGTCTCCCTGGAACGTACCACTGCTGAACACAACGTAAATATGCCCTGAACGTGTACCCGCCCATAACCTCCTTGTCTCAGTGGAACGTACCAACGCAGAACTCCAAACAAATATGCCCTGAACCTGTACCCCTCCATAACCTCCCTGTCTCACTGGAAAGTACCAATGCAGAACTACAAACAAATATGCCGTGAACCTGTACCCCTCCATAACCTCCCTGTCTCACTGGAACGTACCAATGCAGAACTCCACACAAATATGCCCTGAACCTGTACCCCTCCATAACTTCCCTGTCTCACTGGAACGCACCAATGCCGAACTCCACTCAAATATGCCCTGAACCTGTACCCCTCCATAACCTCCCTGTCTCACTGGAACGTACCACTGAAGAACACCACACAAATATGCCCTGAACCTGTACCCTCCATAACCTCCCTGTCTCACTGGAACGTACCACTGCAGAACTCCACACAAATATGCTATGAACCGGTACCCTCCATAACCTCCCTGTCTCACTGGAAAGTACCAATGCAGAACTACAAACAAATATGCCGTGAACCTGTACCCCTCCATAACCTCCCTGTCTCACTGGAACGTACCAATGCAGAACTCCACACAAATATGCCCTGAACCTGTACCCCTCCATAACTTCCCTGTCTCACTGGAACGCACCAATGCCGAACTCCACTCAAATATGCCCTGAACCTGTACCCCTCCATAACCTCCCTGTCTCACTGGAACGTACCAGTGAAGAACACCACACAAATATGCCCTGAACGTGTAGCCGCTCATAAGCTCCTTGTCTCACTGGAACGTACCAACGCTGAACTCCACACAAATATGCCCTGAACCTGTACCCTCCGTAACCTCCCTGTCTCACTGGAACGTAACAATGCAGAACTACACACAAATATGCCCTGAACCTGTAACCCTCCATAACTTCCCTGTCTCACTGGAACGCACAAATGCCGAACTCCACTCAAATATGCCCTGAACCTGTACCCCTCCATAACCTCCCTGTCTCACTGGAACGTACCAGTGAAGAACACCACACAAATATGCCCTGAACGTGTACCCGCTCATAAGCTCCTTGTCTCACTGGAACGTACCAACGCTGAACTCCACACAAATATGCCCTGAACCTGTACCCTCCGTAACCTCCCTGTCTCACTGGAACGTAACAATGCAGAACTACACACAAATATGCCCTGAACCTGTACCCTCCATAACCTCCCTGTCTCACTGGAATGCACCAATGCCGAACTCCACTCAAATATGCCCTGATCCAGTAGCGTGCATAACCTCCCTGTCTCACTGGAACGTACCATTGCAGAACACCACACAAATATGCCCTGAACCTGTACCACTCCATGACCTCCCTGTCTCACTGGAACGTACCAATGCAGAACACCACACAAATATGCCCTGAAAGTCTACCCGCTCATAAGCTACTTGTCTCACTGGAACGTACCAATGCAGAACTCCACACAAATATGCCATGAACCGGTACCCTCCATAACCTCCCTGTCTCACTGGAACGTACCAATGCAGAATTCCACACAAATATGCCCTGAAAGTGTAACCGCCCATAACCTCCTTGTCTCACTGGAACGCACCAATGCAGAACTCCACACAAATTTGCCCTGAACCAGTACCCCTCCATAACCTCCCTGTCTCACTGGAACGTACCAATGCAGAACTCCACACAAATATGCCCTGAACCTGTACCCTCCATAACCTCCCTGACTCACCGGAACGTACAAATGCAGAACTACACTCAAATATGCCCTGAACCTGTACCCCTCCGTAACCTCCCAGTCTCCCTGGAACGTACCACTGCTGAACACAACGTAAATATGCCCTGAACGTGTACCCGCCCATAACCTCCTTGTCTCAGTGGAACGTACCAACGCAGAACTCCAAACAAATATGCCCTGAACCTGTACCCCTCCATAACCTCCCTGTCTCACTGGAAAGTACCAATGCAGAACTACAAACAAATATGCCGTGAACCTGTACCCCTCCATAACCTCCCTGTCTCACTGGAACGTACCAATGCAGAACTCCACACAAATATGCCCTGAACCTGTACCCCTCCATAACTTCCCTGTCTCACTGGAACGCACCAATGCCGAACTCCACTCAAATATGCCCTGAACCTGTACCCCTCCATAACCTCCCTGTCTCACTGGAACGTACCACTGAAGAACACCACACAAATATGCCCTGAACCTGTACCCTCCATAACCTCCCTGTCTCACTGGAACGTAACAAAGCAGAACTACACACAAATATGCCCTGAACCTGTAACCCTCCATAACCTCCCTGTCTCACTGGAATGCACCAATGCCGAACTCCACTCAAATATGCCCTGATCCAGTACCGTGCATAACCTCCCTGTCTCACTGGAACGTACCATTGCAGAATACCACACAAATATGCCCTGAACCTGTACCACTCCATGACCTCCCTGTCTCACTGGAACGTACCAATGCAGAACTCCACACAAATATGCCCTGAACCTGTACCGTTCATAACCTCCCTGTCTCATTGGATCGTCCCGCTGCAGAACTCCACACAAATATGCCCTGAACCTGTACCCTCCATAACCTCCATGACTCACCGGAACGTACAAATGCAGAACTACACTCAAATATGCCCTGAACCTGTACCCCTCCATAACCTCCCAGTCTCCCTGGAACGTACCACTGCTGAACACAACGTAAATATGCCCTGAACGTGTACCCGCCCATAACCTCCTTGTCTCAGTGGAACGTACCAACGCAGAACTCCAAACAAATATGCCCTGAACCTGTACCCCTCCATAACCTCCCAGTCTCACTGGAACGTACCAATGCAGAACTCCACACAAATATGCCCGGAACCTGTACCCCTCCATAACTTCCCTGTCTCACCGGAACGCACCAATGCCGAACTCCACTCTAATATGCCCTGAACCTGTATCCCTCCATAACCTTCTGTCTCACTGGAAAGTACCATTGCAGAACACCACACAAATATGCCCTGAAAATGTACCCGCCCATAAACTCCTTGTCTCACTGGAACGCACCAATGCAGAACTCCACACAAATATGCCCTGAACCAGTACCCCTGCATAACCTCCCTGTCTCACTGGAACGTACCAATGCAGAACTCCACACAAATATGCCCTGAACCTGAACCCTCCATAACCTCTCTGACTCACTGGAACGTATAAATGCAGAACTACATTCAAATATGCCCTGAACCTGTACCACTCCATAACCTCCCAGTCTCACTGGAACGTACCATTGCAGAACACCACACAAATATGCCCTGAACGTCTACCCGCTCATAAGCTACTTGTCTCACTGGAACGTACCAATGCAGAACTCCACACAAATATGCAATGAACCGGTACCCTCCATAACATCCCTGTCTCACTGGAAAGTACCAATGCAGAACTCCATACAAATATGCCCTGAACCTGTACCCGACCATAACCTCCCTGTCTCACTTGAACGTACCACTGCAGAACTCCACACAAATATGCCCTGAACCTGTACCCTCCATAACCTCCCTGTCTCACTGGAACGTACCAATGCAGAACTACAAACAAATATGCCCTGAACCTGTGCCCCTCCATAACCTCCCTGTCTCACTGGAACGTACCAATGCAGACCTCCACACAAATATGCCCTGAACCTGTACCCCTCCATAACTTCCCTGTCTCACTGGAACGCACCAATGCCGAACTCCACACAAATATGCTATGAACCGGTACCCTCCATAACCTCCCTGTCTCACTGGAAAGTACCAATGCAGAACTACAAACAAATATGCCGTGAACCTGTACCCCTCCATAACCTCCCCGTCTCACTGGAACGTACCAATGCAGAACTCCACACAAATATGCCCTGAACCTGTACCCCTCCATAACTTCCCTGTCTCACTGGAACGCACCAATGCCGAACTCCACTCAAATATGCCCTGAACCTGTACCCCTCCATAACCTCCTTGTCTCACTGGAACGTACCACTGAACTACATCACACAAATATGCCCTGAACGTGTACCCGCTCATAAGCTCCTTGTCTCACTGGAACGCACCAATGCCGAACTCCACTCAAATATGCCCTGAACCTGTACCCCTCCATAACCTCCCTGTCTCACTGGAACGTACCACTGAAGAACACCACACAAATATGCCCTGAACCTGTACCCTCCATAACATCCCTGTCTCACTGGAACGTAACAATGCAGAACTACACACAAATATGCCCTGAACCTGTAACCCTCCATAACCTCCCTGTCTCACTGGAATGCACCAATGCCGAACTCCACTCAAATATGCCCTGATCCAGTACCGTGCATAACCTCCCTGTCTCACTGGAACGTACCATTGCAGAACACCACACAAATATGCCCTGAACCTGTACCACTCCATGACCTCCCTGTCTCACTGGAACGTACCAATGCAGAACTCCACACAAATATGCCCTGAACCTGTACCGTTCATAACCTCCCTGCCTCATTGGATCGTCCCGCTGCAGAACTCCACACAAATATGCCCTGAACATGTACCCTCCATAACCTCCCTGACTCACCGGAACGTACAAATGCAGAACTACACTCAAATATGCCCTGAACCTGTACCCCTCCATAACCTCCCAGTCTCCCTGGAACGTACCACTGCTGAACACAACGTAAATATGCCCTGAACGTGTACCCGCCCATAACCTCCTTGTCTCAGTGGAACGTACCAACGCAGAACTCCAAACAAATATGCCCTGAACCTGTACCCCTCCATAACCTCCCAGTCTCACTGGAACGTACCAATGCAGAACTCCACACAAATATGCCCGGAACCTGTACCCCTCCATAACTTCCCTGTCTCACCGGAACGCACCAATGCCGAACTCCACTCTAATATGCCCTGAACCTGTATCCCTCCATAACCTTCTGTCTCACTGGACAGTACCATTGCAGAACACCACACAAATATGCCCTGAAAATGTACCCGCCCATAAACTCCTTGTCTCACTGGAACGCACCAATGCAGAACTCCACACAAATATGCCCTGAACCTGCACCCTCCATAACCTCTCTGACTCACTGGAACGTACAAATGCAGAACTACATTCAAATATGCCCTGAACCTGTACCACTCCATAACCTCCCAGTCTCACTGGAACGTACCATTGCAGAACACCACACAAATATGCCCTGAACGTCTACCCGCTCATAAGCTACTTGTCTCACTGGAACGTACCAATGCAGAACTCCACACAAATATGCAATGAACCGGTACCCTCCATAACATCCCTGTCTCACTGGAAAGTACCAATGCAGAACTCCATACAAATATGCCCTGAACCTGTACCCGACCATAACCTCCCTGTCTCACTTGAACGTACCACTGCAGAACTCCACACAAATATGCCCTGAACCTGTACCCTCCATAACCTCCCTGTCTCACTGGAACGTACCAATGCAGAACTACAAACAAATATGCCCTGAACCTGTGCCCCTCCATAACCTCCCTGTCTCACTGGAACGTACCAATGCAGACCTCCACACAAATATGCCCTGAACCTGTACCCCTCCATAACTTCCCTGTCTCACTGGAACGCACCAATGCCGAACTCCACACAAATATGCTATGAACCGGTACCCTCCATAACCTCCCTGTCTCACTGGAAAGTACCAATGCAGAACTACAAACAAATATGCCGTGAACCTGTACCGCTCCATAACCTCCCCGTCTCACTGGAACGTACCAATGCAGAACTCCACACAAATATGCCCTGAACCTGTACCCCTCCATAACTTCCCTGTCTCACTGGAACGCACCAATGCCGAACTCCACTCAAATATGCCCTGAACCTGTACCCCTCCATAACCTCCTTGTCTCACTGGAACGTACCACTGAACAACATCACACAAATATGCCCTGAACGTGTACCCGCTCATAAGCTCCTTGTCTCACTGGAACGCACCAATGCCGAACTCCACTCAAATATGCCCTGAACCTGTACCCCTCCATAACCTCCCTGTCTCACTGGAACGTACCACTGAAGAACACCACACAAATATGCCCTGAACCTGTACCCTCCATAACATCCCTGTCTCACTGGAACGTAACAATGCAGAACTACACACAAATATGCCCTGAACCTGTAACCCTCCATAACCTCCCTGTCTCACTGGAATGCACCAATGCCGAACTCCACTCAAATATGCCCTGATCCAGTACCGTGCATAACCTCCCTGTCTCACTGGAACGTACCATTGCAGAACACCACACAAATATGCCCTGAACCTGTACCACTCCATGACCTCCCTGTCTCACTGGAACGTACCAATGCAGAACTCCACACAAATATGCCCTGAACCTGTACCGTTCATAACCTCCCTGCCTCATTGGATCGTCCCGCTGCAGAACTCCACACAAATATGCCCTGAACATGTACCCTCCATAACCTCCCTGACTCACCGGAACGTACAAATGCAGAACTACACTCAAATATGCCCTGAACCTGTACCCCTCCATAACCTCCCAGTCTCCCTGGAACGTACCACTGCTGAACACAACGTAAATATGCCCTGAACGTGTACCCGCCCATAACCTCCTTGTCTCAGTGGAACGTACCAACGCAGAACTCCAAACAAATATGCCCTGAACCTGTACCCCTCCATAACCTCCCAGTCTCACTGGAACGTACCAATGCAGAACTCCACACAAATATGCCCGGAACCTGTACCCCTCCATAACTTCCCTGTCTCACCGGAACGCACCAATGCCGAACTCCACTCTAATATGCCCTGAACCTGTATCCCTCCATAACCTTCTGTCTCACTGGACAGTACCATTGCAGAACACCACACAAATATGCCCTGAAAATGTACCCGCCCATAAACTCCTTGTCTCACTGGAACGCACCAATGCAGAACTCCACACAAATATGCCCTGAACCTGCACCCTCCATAACCTCTCTGACTCACTGGAACGTACAAATGCAGAACTACATTCAAATATGCCCTGAACCTGTACCACTCCATAACCTCCCAGTCTCACTGGAACGTACCATTGCAGAACACCACACAAATATGCCCTGAACGTCTACCCGCTCATAAGCTACTTGTCTCACTGGAACGTACCAATGCAGAACTCCACACAAATATGCAATGAACCGGTACCCTCCATAACCTCCCTGTCTCACTGGAAAGTACCAATGCGGAACTCCATACAAATATGCCCTGAACCTGTACCCTCCATAACCTCCCTGTCTCACTGGAACGTACCAATGCAGAACTACAAACAAATATGCCCTGAACCTGTGCCCCTCCATAACCTCCCTGTCTCACTGGAACGTACCAATGCAGACCTCCACACAAATATGCCCTGAACCTGTACCCCTCCATAACCTCCCTGTCTCACTGGAACGTACCACTGCAGAACTCCACACAAATATGCTATGAACCGGTACCCTCCATAACCTCCCTGTCTCACTGGAAAGTACCAATGCAGAACTACAAACAAATATGCCGTGAACCTGTACCCCTCCATAACCTCCCTGTCTCACTGGAACGTACCAATGCAGAACTCCACACAAATATGCCCTGAACCTGTACCCCTCCATAACTTCCCTGTCTCACTGGAACGCACCAATGCCGAACTCCACTCAAATATGCCCTCAACCTGTACCCCTCCATAACCTCCCTGTCTCACTGGAACGTACCAGTGAAGAACACCACACAAATATGCCCTGAACGTGTACCCGCTCATAAGCTCCTTGTCTCACTGGAACGTACCAACGCTGAACTCCACACAAATATGCCCTGAACCTGTACCCTCCGTAACCTCCCTGTCTCACTGGAACGTAACAATGCAGAACTACACACAAATATGCCCTGAACCTGTAACCCTCCATAACTTCCCTGTCTCACTGGAACGCACCAATGCCGAACTCCACTCAAATATGCCCTGAACCTGTACCCCTCCATAACCTCCCTGTCTCACTGGAACGTACCAGTGAAGAACACCACACAAATATGCCCTGAACGTGTACCCGCTCATAAGCTCCTTGTCTCACTGGAACGTACCAACGCTGAACACCACACAAATATGCCCTGAACCTGTACCCTCCGTAACCTCCCTGTCTCACTGGAACGTAACAATGCAGAACTACACACAAATATGCCCTGAACCTGTAACCCTCCATAACCTCCCTGTCTCACTGGAATGCACCAATGCCGAACTCCACTCAAATATGCCCTGATCCTGTAGCGTGCATAACCTCCCTGTCTCACTGGAACGTACCATTGCAGAACACCACACAAATATGCCCTGAACCTGTACCACTCCATTACCTCCCTGTCTCACTGGAACGTACCAATGCAGAACACCACACAAATATGCCCTGAAAGTCTACCCGCTCATAACCTCCCTGTCTCACTGGAACGTACCAATGCAGAATTCCACACAAATATGCCCTGAAAGTGTAACCGCCCATAACCTCCTTGTCTCACTGGAACGCACCAATGCAGAACTCCACACAAATTTGCCCTGAACCTGTACCCCTCCATAACCTCCCTGTCTCACTGGAACGTACCAATGCAGAACTCCACACAAATATGCCCTGAACCTGTACCCTCCATAACCTCCCTGACTCACCGGAACGTACAAATGCAGAACTACACTCAAATATGCCCTGAACCTGTACCCCTCCGTAACCTCCCAGTCTCCCTGGAACGTACCACTGCTGAACACAACGTAAATATGCCCTGAAAGTGTACCCGCCCATAACCTCCTTGTCTCACTGGAACGCACCAATGCAGAACTCCACACAAATTTGCCCTGAACCTGTACCCCTGCATAACCTCCCTGTCTCACTGGAACGTACCATTGCAGAACACCACACAAATATGCCCTGAAAGTCTACCCGCTCATAAGCTACTTGTCTCACTGGAACGTACCAATGCAGAACTCCACACAAATATGCCATGAACCGGTACCCTCCATAACCTCCCTGTCTCACTGGAACGTACCAATGCAGAATTCCACACAAATATGCCCTGAACGTGTACCCGCCCATAACCTCCTTGTCTCACTGGAACGCACCAATGCAGAACTCCACACAAATTTGCCCTGAACCTGTACGCCTCCATAACCTCCCTGTCTCACTGGAACGTACCAATGCAGAACTCCACACAAATATGCCCTGAACCAGTACCCCTCCAGAACATCCCTGTCTCACTGGAACGTACCATTGCAGAACTACACACAAATATGCCCTGAACCTGTACCCCTCCATAACCTCCCTGTCTCACTGGAACGTACCACTGCAGAACTCCACAAAAATATGCCATGAACCGGTACCCTCCATAACCTCCCTGTCTCACTGGAACGTACCACTGCAGAACTCCACACAAATATGCTATGAACCGGTACCCTCCATAACCTCCCTGTCTCACTGGAAAGTACCAATGCAGAACTACAAACAAATATGCCGTGAACCTGTACCCCTCCATAACCTCCCTGTCTCACTGGAACGTACCAATGCAGAACTCCACACAAATATGCCCTGAACCTGTACCCCTCCATAACTTCCCTGTCTCACTGGAACGCACCAATGCCGAACTCCACTCAAATATGCCCTGAACCTGTACCCCTCCATAACCTCCCTGTCTCACTGGAACGTACCACTGAAGAACACCACACAAATATGCCCTGAACGTGTACCCGCTCATAGGCTCCTTGTCTCACTGGAACGCACCAATGCCGAACTCCACTCAAATATGCCCTGAACCTGTACCCCTCCATAACCTCCCTGTCTCACTGGAACGTACCACTGAAGAACACCACACAAATATGCCCTGAACCTGTACCCTCCATAACCTCCCTGTCTCACTGGAACGTAACAATGCAGAACTACACACAAATATGCCCTGAACCTGTAACCCTCCATAACCTCCCTGTCTCACTGGAATGCACCAATGCCGAACTCCACTCAAATATGCCCTGATCCAGTACCGTGCATAAACTCCCTGTCTCACTGGAACGTACCATTGCAGAATACCACACAAATATGCCCTGAACCTGTACCACTCCATGACCTCCCTGTCTCACTGGAACGTACCAATGCAGAACTCCACACAAATATGCCCTGAACCTGTACCGTTCATAACCTCCCTGTCTCATTGGATCGTCCCGCTGCAGAACTCCACACAAATATGCCCTGAACCTGTACCCTCCATAACCTCCCTGACTCACCGGAACGTACAAATGCAGAACTACACTCAAATATGCCCTGAACCTGTACCCCTCCATAACCTCCCAGTCTCCCTGGAACGTACCACTGCTGAACACAACGTAAATATGCCCTGAACGTGTACCCGCCCATAACCTCCTTGTCTCAGTGGAACGTACCAACGCAGAACTCCAAACAAATATGCCCTGAACCTGTACCCATCCATAACCTCCCAGTCTCACTGGAACGTACCAATGCAGAACTCCACACAAATATGCCCGGAACCTGTACCCCTCCATATCTTCCCTGTCTCACCGGAACGCACCAATGCCGAACTCCACTCTAATATGCCCTGAACCTGTATCCCTCCATAACCTTCTGTCTCACTGGAAAGTACCATTGCAGAACACCACACAAATATGCCCTGAAAATGTACCCGCCCATAAACTCCTTGTCTCACTGGAACGCACCAATGCAGAACTCCACACAAATATGCCCTGAACCAGTACCCCTCCATTACCTCCCCGTCTCACTGGAACGTACCACTGCTGAACACAACGTAAATATGCCCTGAACGTGTACCCGCCCATAACCTCCTTGTCTCAGTGGAACGTACCAACGCAGAACTCCAAACAAATATGCCCTGAACCTGTACCCATCCATAACCTCCCAGTCTCACTGGAACGTACCAATGCAGAACTCCACACAAATATGCCCGGAACCTGTACCCCTCCATAACTTCCCTGTCTCACCGGAACGCACCAATGCCGAACTCCACTCTAATATGCCCTGAACCTGTATCCCTCCATAACCTTCTGTCTCACTGGAAAGTACCATTGCAGAACACCACACAAATATGCCCTGAAAATGTACCCGCCCATAAACTCCTTGTCTCACTGGAACGCACCAATGCAGAACTCCACACAAATATGCCCTGAACCAGTACCCCTCCATTACCTCCCCGTCTCACTGGAACGTACCAATGCAGAACTCCACACAAATATGCCCTGAACCTGAACCCTCCATAACCTCTCTGACTCACTGGAACGTATAAATGCAGAACTACATTCAAATATGCCCTGAACCTGTACCACTCCATAACCTCCCAGTCTCACTGGAACGTACCATTGCAGAACACCACACAAATATGCCCTGAACGTCTACCCGCTCATAAGCTACTTGTCTCACTGGAACGTACCAATGCAGAACTCCACACAAATATGCAATGAACCGGTACCCTCCATAACCTCCCTGTCTCACTGGAAAGTACCAATGCAGAACTCCATACAAATATGCCCTGAACCTGTACCCGACCATAACCTCCCTGTCTCACTTGAACGTACCACTGCAGAACTCCACACAAATATGCCCTGAACCTGTACCCTCCATAACCTCCCTGTCTCACTGGAACGTACCAATGCAGAACTACAAACAAATATGCCCTGAACCTGTGCCCCTCCATAACCTCCCTGTCTCACTGGAACGTACCAATGCAGACCTCCACACAAATATGCCCTGAACCTGTACCCCTCCATAACTTCCCTGTCTCACTGGAACGTACCAATGCAGAACTCCACACAAATATGCCCTGAACCTGTACCCCTCCATAACTTCCCTGTCTCACTGGAACGCACCAATGCCGAACTCCACTCAAATATGCCCTGAACCTGTACCCCTCCATAACCTCCCTGTCTCACTGGAACGTACCACTGAAGAACACCACACAAATATGCCCTGAACCTGTACCCTCCATAACCTCCCTGTCTCACTGGAACGTAACAATGCAGAACTACACACAAATATGCCCTGAACCTGTACCCCTCCATAACCTCCCTGTCTCACTGGAACGTACCAATGCAGAACTCCACACAAATATGCCCTGAACCTGTACCCCTCCATAACTTCCCTGTCTCACTGGAACGCACCAATGCCGAACTCCACTCAAATATGCCCTGAACCTGTACCCCTCCATAACCTCCCTGTCTCACTGGAACGTACCACTGAAGAACACCACACAAATATGCCCTGAACCTGTACCCTCCATAACCTCCCTGTCTCACTGGAACGTAACAATGCAGAACTACACACAAATATGCCCTGAACCTGTAACCCTCCATAACCTCCCTGTCTCACTGGAATGCACCAATGCCGAACTCCACTCAAATATGCCCTGATCCAGTACCGTGCATAACCTCCCTGTCTCACTGGAACGTACCATTGCAGAACACCACACAAATATGCCCTGAACCTGTACCACTCCATGACCTCCCTGTCTCACTGGAACGTACCAATGCAGAACTCCACACAAATATGCCCTGAACCTGTACCGTTCATAACCTCCCTGTCTCATTGGATCGTCCCGCTGCAGAACTCCACACAAATATGCCCTGAACCTGTACCCTCCATAACCTCCCTGACTCACCGGAACGTACAAATGCAGAACTACACTCAAATATGCCCTGAACCTGTACCCCTCCATAACCTCCCAGTCTCCCTGGAACGTACCACTGCTGAACACAACGTAAATATGCCCTGAACGTGTACCCGCCCATAACCTCCTTGTCTCAGTGGAACGTACCAACGCAGAACTCCAAACAAATATGCCCTGAACCTGTACCCCTCCATAACCTCCCAGTCTCACTGGAACGTACCAATGCAGAACTCCACACAAATATGCCCGGAACCTGTACCCCTCCATAACTTCCCTGTCTCACCGGAACGCACCAATGCCGAACTCCACTCTAATATGCCCTGAACCTGTATCCCTCCATAACCTTCTGTCTCACTGGAAAGTACCATTGCAGAACACCACACAAATATGCCCTGAAAATGTACCCGCCCATAAACTCCTTGTCTCACTGGAACGCACCAATGCAGAACTCCACACAAATATGCCCTGAACCTGCACCCTCCATAACCTCTCTGACTCACTGGAACGTACAAATGCAGAACTACATTCAAATATGCCCTGAACCTGTACCACTCCATAACCTCCCAGTCTCACTGGAACGTACCATTGCAGAACACCACACAAATATGCCCTGAACGTCTACCCGCTCATAAGCTACTTGTCTCACTGGAACGTACCAATGCAGAACTCCACACAAATATGCAATGAACCGGTACCCTCCATAACCTCCCTGTCTCACTGGAAAGTACCAATGCAGAACTCCATACAAATATGCCCTGAACCTGTACCCCTCCATAACCTCCCTGTCTCACTGGAACGTACCAATGCAGAACTACAAACAAATATGCCCTGAACCTGTGCCCCTCCATAACCTCCCTGTCTCACTGGAACGTACCAATGCAGAACTCCACACAAATATGCCCTGAACCTGTACCCCTCCATAACTTCCCTGTCTCACTGGAACGCACCAATGCCGAACTCCACTCAAATATGCCCTCAACCTGTACCCCTCCATAACCTCCCTGTCTCACTGGAACGTACCAGTGAAGAACACCACACAAATATGCCCTGAACGTGTACCCGCTCATAAGCTCCTTGTCTCACTGGAACGTACCAACGCTGAACTCCACACAAATATGCCCTGAACCTGTACCCTCCGTAACCTCCCTGTCTCACTGGAACGTAACAATGCAGAACTACACACAAATATGCCCTGAACCTGTAACCCTCCATAACTTCCCTGTCTCACTGGAACGCACCAATGCCGAACTCCACTCAAATATGCCCTGAACCTGTACCCCTCCATAACCTCCCTGTCTCACTGGAACGTACCAGTGAAGAACACCACACAAATATGCCCTGAACGTGTACCCGCTCATAAGCTCCTTGTCTCACTGGAACGTACCAACGCTGAACTCCACACAAATATGCCCTGAACCTGTACCCTCCGTAACCTCCCTGTCTCACTGGAACGTAACAATGCAGAACTACACACAAATATGCCCTGAACCTGTAACCCTCCATAACCTCCCTGTCTCACTGGAATGCACCAATGCCGAACTCCACTCAAATATGCCCTGATCCAGTAGCGTGCATAAACTCCCTGTCTCACTGGAACGTACCATTGCAGAACACCACACAAATATGCCCTGAACCTGTACCACTCCATGACCTCCCTGTCTCACTGGAACGTACCAATGCAGAACACCACACAAATATGCCCTGAAAGTCTACCCGCTCATAAGCTACTTGTCTCACTGGAACGTACCAATGCAGAACTCCACACAAATATGCCATGAACCGGTACCCTCCATAACCTCCCTGTCTCACTGGAACGTACCAATGCAGAATTCCACACAAATATGCCCTGAAAGTGTAACCGCCCATAACCTCCTTGTCTCACTGGAACGCACCAATGCAAAACTCCACACAAATTTGCCCTGAACCTGTACCCCTCCATAACCTCCCTGTCTCACTGGAACGTACCAATGCAGAACTCCACACAAATATGCCCTGAACCTGTACCCTCCATAACCTCCCTGACTCACCGGAACGTACAAATGCAGAACTACACTCAAATATGCCCTGAACCTGTACCCCTCCGTAACCTCCCAGTCTCCCTGGAACGTACCACTGCTGAACACAACGTAAATATGCCCTGAACGTGTACCCGCCCATAACCTCCTTGTCTCAGTGGAACGTACCAACGCAGAACTCCAAACAAATATGCCCTGAACCTGTACCCCTCCATAACCTCCCTGTCTCATTGGAACGTACCAATGCAGAACTCCACACAAATATGCCCGGAACCTGTACCACTCCATAACTTCCCTGTCTCACTGGAACGCACCAATGCCGAACTCCACTCTAATATGCCCTGAACCTGTATCCCTCCATAACCTTCTGTCTCACTGGAAAGTACCATTGCAGAACACCACACAAATATGCCCTGAAAGTGTACCCGCCCATAACCTCCTTGTCTCACTGGAACGCACCAATGCAGAACTCCACACAAATTTGCCCTGAACCTGTACCCCTGCATAACCTCCCTGTCTCACTGGAACGTACCATTGCAGAACACCACACAAATATGCCCTGAAAGTCTACCCGCTCATAAGCTACTTGTCTCACTGGAACGTACCAATGCAGAACTCCACACAAATATGCCATGAACCGGTACCCTCCATAACCTCCCTGTCTCACTGGAACGTACCAATGCAGAATTCCACACAAATATGCCCTGAACGTGTACCCGCCCATAACCTCCTTGTCTCACTGGAACGCACCAATGCAGAACTCCACACAAATTTGCCCTGAACCTGTACCCCTCCATAACCTCCCTGTCTCACTGGAACGTACCAATGCAGAACTCCACACAAATATGCCCTGCACCTGTACCCCTCCAGAACATCCCTGTCTCACTGGAACGTACCATTGCAGAACTACACACAAATATGCCCTGAACCTGTACCCCTCCATAACCTCCCTGTCTCACTGGAACGTACCACTGCAGAACTCCACAAAAATATGCCATGAACCGGTACCCTCCATAACCTCCCTGTCTCACTGGAAAGTACCAATGCAGAACTACAAACAAATATGCCCTGAACCTGTACCCCTCCATAACCTCCCTGTCTCACTGGAACGTACCACGGCAGAACTCCACACAAATATGCTATGAACCGGTACCCTCCATAACCTACCTGTCTCACTGGAAAGTACCAATGCAGAACTACAAACAAATATGCCGTGAACCTGTACCCCTCCATAACCTCCCTGTCTCACTGGAACGTACCAATGCAGAACTCCACACAAATATGCCCTGAACCTGTACCCCTCCATAACTTCCCTGTCTCACTGGAACGCACCAATGCCGAACTCCACTCAAATATGCCCTGAACCTGTACCCCTCCATAACCTCCCTGTCTCACTGGAACGTACCACTGAAGAACACCACACAAATATGCCCTGAACGTGTACCCGCTCATAAGCTCCTTGTCTCACTGGAACGCACCAATGCCGAACTCCACTCAAATATGCCCTGAACCTGTACCCCTCCATAACCTCCCTGTCTCACTGGAACGTACCACTGAAGAACACCACACAAATATGCCCTGAACCTGTACCCTCCATAACCTCCCTGTCTCACTGGAACGTAACAATGCAGAACTACACACAAATATGCCCTGAACCTGTAACCCTCCATAACCTCCCTGTCTCACTGGAATGCACCAATGCCGAACTCCACTCAAATATGCCCTGATCCAGTACCGTGCATAACCTCCCTGTCTCACTGGAACGTACCATTGCAGAATACCACACAAATATGCCCTGAACCTGTACCACTCCATGACCTCCCTGTCTCACTGGAACGTACCAATGCAGAACTCCACACAAATATGCCCTGAACCTGTACCGTTCATAACCTCCCTGTCTCATTGGATCGTCCCGCTGCAGAACTCCACACAAATATGCCCTGAACCTGTACCCTCCATAACCTCCCTGACTCACCGGAACGTACAAATGCAGAACTACACTCAAATATGCCCTGAACCTGTACCCCTCCATAACCTCCCAGTCTCCCTGGAACGTACCACTGCTGAACACAACGTAAATATGCCCTGAACGTGTACCCGCCCATAACCTCCTTGTCTCAGTGGAACGCACCAATGCAGAACTCCACACAAATATGCCCTGAACCAGTACCCCTGCATAACCTCCCTGTCTCACTGGAAAGTACCAATGCAGAACTCCACACAAATATGCCCTGAACCTGAACCCTCCATAACCTCTCTGACTCACTGGAACGTATAAATGCAGAACTACATTCAAATATGCCCTGAACCTGTACCACTCCATAACCTCCCAGTCTCACTGGAACGTACCATTGCAGAACACCACACAAATATGCCCTGAACGTCTACCCGCTCATAAGCTACTTGTCTCACTGGAACGTACCAATGCAGAACTCCACACAAATATGCAATGAACCGGTACCCTCCATAACCTCACTGTCTCACTGGAAAGTACCAATGCAGAACTCCATACAAATATGCCCTGAACCTGTACCCGACCATAACCTCCCTGTCTCACTTGAACGTACCACTGCAGAACTCCACACAAATATGCCCTGAACCTGTACCCTCCATAACCTCCCTGTCTCACTGGAACGTACCAATGCAGAACTACAAACAAATATGCCCTGAACCTGTGCCCCTCCATAACCTCCCTGTCTCACTGGAACGTACCAATGCAGACCTCCACACAAATATGCCCTGAACCTGTACCCCTCCATAACTTCCCTGTCTCACTGGAATGCACCAATGCCGAACTCCACACAAATATGCTATGAACCGGTACCCTCCATAACCTCCCTGTCTCACTGGAAAGTACCAATGCAGAACGACAAACAAATATGCCCTGAACCTGTACCCCTCCATAACTTCCCTGTCTCACTGGAACGAACCAATGCCGAACTCCACTCAAATATGCCCTGAACCTGTACCCCTCCATAACCTCCCTGTCTCACTGGAACGTACCACTGAAGAACACCACACAAATATGCCCTGAACGTGTACCCGCTCATAAGCTCCTTGTCTCACTGGAACGCACCAATGCCGAACTCCACTCAAATATGCCCTGAACCTGTACCCCTCCATAACCTCCCTGTCTCACTGGAACGTACCACTGAAGAACACCACACAAATATGCCCTGAACCTGTACCCTCCATAACCTCCCTGTCTCACTGGAACGTAACAATGCAGAACTACACACAAATATGCCCTGAACCTGTAACCCTCCATAACCTCCCTGTCTCACTGGAATGCACCAATGCCGAACTCCACTCAAATATGCCCTGATCCAGTACCGTGCATAACCTCCCTGTCTCACTGGAACGTACCATTGCAGAACACCACACAAATATGCCCTGAACCTGTACCACTCCATGACCTCCCTGTCTCACTGGAACGTACCAATGCAGAACTCCACACAAATATGCCCTGAACCTGTACCGTTCATAACCTCCCTGTCTCATTGGATCGTCCCGCTGCAGAACTCCACACAAATATGTCCTGAACCTGTACCCTCCATAACCTCCCTGACTCACCGGAACGTACAAATGCAGAACTACACTCAAATATGCCCTGAACCTGTACCCCTCCATAACCTCCCAGTCTCCCTGGAACGTACCACTGCTGAACACAACGTAAATATGCCCTGAACGTGTACCCGCCCATAACCTCCTTGTCTCAGTGGAACGTACCAACGCAGAACTCCAAACAAATATGCCCTGAAACTGTACCCCTCCATAACCTCCCAGTCTCACTGGAACGTACCAATGCAGGACTCCACACAAATATGCCCGGAACCTGTACCCCTCCATAACTTCCCTGTCTCACCGGAACGCACCAATGCCGAACTCCACTCTAATATGCCCTGAACCTGTATCCCTCCATAACCTTCTGTCTCACTGGAAAGAACCATTGCAGAACACCACACAAATATGCCCTGAAAATGTACCCGCCCATAAACTCCTTGTCTCACTGGAACGCACCAATGCAGAACTCCACACAAATATGCCCTGAACCTGCACCCTCCATAACCTCTCTGACTCACTGGAACGTACAAATGCAGAACTACATTCAAATATGCCCTGAACCTGTACCACTCCATAACCTCCCTGTCTCACTGGAACGTACCATTGCAGAACACCACACAAATATGCCCTGAACGTCTACCCGCTCATAAGCTACTTGTCTCACTGGAACGTACCAATGCAGAACTCCACACAAATATGCAATGAACCGGTACCCTCCATAACCTCCCTGTCTCACTGGAAAGTACCAATGCAGAACTCCATACAAATATGCCCTGAACCTGTACCCTCCATAACCTCCCTGTCTCACTGGAACGTACCAATGCAGAACTACAAACAAATATGCCCTGAACCTGTGCCCCTCCATAACCTCCCTGTCTCACTGGAACGTACCAATGCAGACCTCCACACAAATATGCCCTGAACCTGTACCCCTCCATAACTTCCCTGTCTCACTGGAACGCACCAATGCCGAACTCCACTCAAATATGCCCTGAACCTGTACCCCTCCATAACCTTCGGTCTCACTGGAACGTACCATTGCAGAACACCACACAAATATGCCCTGAAAGTGTAACCGCCCATAACCTCCTTGTCTCACTGGAACGCACCAATGCAGAACTCCACACAAATTTGCCCTGAACCTGCACCCCTCAATAACCTCCCTGTCTCACTGGAACGTACCAATGCAGATCTCCACTCAAATATGCCCTGATCCTGTACCGTGCATAATCTCCCTTTCTCACTGGAACGTACCAATGCAGAATTCCACACAAATATGCCCTGAACGTGTACCCGCCCATAACCTCCTTGTCTCACTGGAACGCACCAATGCAGAACTCCACACAAATTTGCCCTGAACCTGTACCCCTCCATAACCTCCCTGTCTCACTGGAACGTACCAATGCAGAACTCCACACAAATATGCCCTGCACCTGTACCCCTCCAGAACCTCCATGTCTCACTGGAACGTACCATTGCAGAACAGCACACAAATATGCCCTGAACCTGTACCCCTCCATAACCTCCCTGTCTCACTGGAACGTACCACTGCAGAACTCCACACAAATATGCCATGAACCGGTACCCTCCATAACCTCCCTGTCTCACTGGAAAGTACCAATGCAGAACTACAAACAAATATGCCCTGAACCTGTACCCCTCCATAACCACCCTGTCTCACTGGAACGTACCACTGCAGAACTCCACACAAATATGCTATGAACCGGTACCCTCCATAACCTCCCTGTCTCACTGGAAAGTACCAATGCAGAACTACAAACAAATATGCCGTGAACCTGTACCCCTCCATAACCTCCCTGTCTCACTGGAACGTACCAATGCAGAACTCCACATAAATATGCCCTGAACCTGTACCACTCCATAACTTCCCTGTCTCACTGGAACGCACCAATGCCGAACTCCACTCAAATATGCCCTGAACCTGTACCCCTCCATAACCTCCCTGTCTCACTGGAACGTACCACTGAAGAACACCACACAAAAATGCCCTGAACGTGTACCCGCTCATAAGCTCCTTGTCTCACTGGAACGTACCAACGCTGAACTCCACACAAATATGCCCTGAACCTGTACCCTCCGTAACCTCCCTGTCTCACTGGAACGTAACAATGCAGAACTACACACAAATATGCCCTGAACCTGTAACCCTCCATAACCTCCCTGTCTCACTGGAATGTACCAATGCCGAACTCCACTCAAATATGCCCTGATCCAGTACCGTGCATAACCTCCCTGTCTCACTGGAACGTACCATTGCAGAACACCACACAAATATGCCCTGAACCTGTACCACTCCATGACCTCCCTGTCTCACTGGAACGTACCAATGCAGAACTCCACACAAATATGCCCTGAACCTGTACCGTTCATAACCTCCCTGTCTCATTGGATAGTCCCGCTGCAGAACTCCACACAAATATGCCATGAACCGGTACCCTCCATAACCTCCCTGTCTCACTGGAAAGTACCAATGCAGAACACCACACAAATATGCCCTGAAAGTGTAACCGCCCATAACCTCCTTGTCTCACTGGAACGCACCAATGCAGAACTCCACACAAATTTGCCCTGAACCTGTACCCCTCCATAACCTCCCTGTCTCACTGGAACGTACCAATGCAGAACTCCACACAAATATGCCCTGAACCTGTACCCTCCATAACCTCCCTGACTCACCGGAACGTACAAATGCAGAACTACACTCAAATATGCCCTGAACCTGTACCCCTCCATAACCTCCCAGTCTCCCTGGAACGTACCACTGCTGAACACAACGTAAATATGCCCTGAACGTGTACCCGCCCATAACCTCCTTGTCTCAGTGGAACGTACCAACGCAGAACTCCAAACAAATATGCCCTGAACCTGTACTCCTCCATAACCTCCCTGTCTCACTGGAACGTACCAATGCAGAACTCCACACAAATATGCCCGGAACCTGTACCCCTCCAAAACTTCCCTGTCTCACTGGAACGCACCAATGCCGAACTCCACTCTAATATGCCCTGAACCTGTATCCCTCCATAACCTTCTGTCTCACTGGAAAGTACCATTGCAGAACACCACACAAATATGCCCTGAAAGTGTACCCGCCCATAAACTCCCGGTCTCACTGGAACGTACCAATGCAGAATTCCACACAAATATGCCCTGAACGTGTACCCCTCCATAACTTCCCTGTCTCACTGGAACGCACCAATGCCGAACTCCACTCAAATATGCCCTGAACCTGTACCCCTCCATAACCTCCCTGTCTCAGTGGAACGTACCAGTGAAGAACACCACACAAATATGCCCTGAACGTGTACCCGCTCATAAGCTCCTTGTCTCACTGGAACGTACCAACGTTGAACTCCACACAAATATGCCCTGAACCTGTACCCTCCGTAACCTCCCTGTCTCACTGGAACGTAACAATGCAGAACTACACACAAATATGCCCTGAACCTGTAACCCTCCATAACCTCCCTGTCTCACTGGAATGTACCAATGCCGAACTCCACTCAAATATGCCCTGATCCAGTACCGTGCATAACCTCCCTGTCTCACTGGAACGTACCATTGCAGAACACCACACAAATATGCCCTGAACCTGTACCACTCCATGACCTCCCTGTCTCACTGGAACGTACCAATGCAGAACTCCACACAAATATGCCCTGAACCTGTACCGTTCATAACCTCCCTGTCTCATTGGATAGTCCCGCTGCAGAACTCCACACAAATATGCCATGAACCGGTACCCTCCATAACCTCCCTGTCTCACTGGAAAGTACCAATGCAGAACACCACACAAATATGCCCTGAAAGTGTAACCGCCCATAGCCTCCTTGTCTCACTGGAACGCACCAATGCAGAACTCCACACAAATTTGCCCTGAACCTGTACCCCTCCATAACCTCCCTGTCTCACTGGAACGTACCAATGCAGAACTCCACACAAATATGCCCTGAACCTGTACCCTCCATAACCTCCCTGACTCACCGGAACGTACAAATGCAGAACTACACTCAAATATGCCCTGAACCTGTACCCCTCCATAACCTCCCAGTCTCCCTGGAGCGTACCACTGCTGAACACAACGTAAATATGCCCTGAACGTGTACCCGCCCATAACCTCCTTGTCTCAGTGGAACGTACCAACGCAGAACTCCAAACAAATATGCCCTGAACCTGTACCCCTCCATAACCTCCCTGTCTCACTGGAACGTACCAATGCAGAACTCCACACAAATATGCCCGGAACCTGTACCCCTCCAAAACTTCCCTGTCTCACTGGAACTCACCAATGCCGAACTCCACTCTAATATGCCCTGAACCTGCACCCCTCAATAACCTCCCTGTCTCACTGGAACGTACCAATGCAGAACTCCACTCAAATATGCCCTGATCCTGTACCCCTCCATAACCTCCCAGTCTCCCTGGAACGTACCACTGCTGAACACAACGTAAATATGCCCTGAACGTGTACCCGCCCATAACCTCCTTGTCTCAGTGGAACGTACCAACGCAGAACTCCAAACAAATATGCCCTGAACCTGTACCCCTCCATAACCTCCCAGTCTCACTGGAACGTACCAATGCAGAACTCCACACAAATATGCCCGGAACCTGTACCCCTCCATAACTTCCCTGTCTCACCGGAACGCACCAATGCCGAACTCCACTCTAATATGCCCTGAACCTGTATCCCTCCATAACCTTCTGTCTCACTGGAAAGTACCATTGCAGAACACCACACAAATATGCCCTGAAAATGTACCCGCCCATAAACTCCTTGTCTCACTGGAACGCACCAATGCAGAACTCCACACAAATATGCCCTGAACCTGCACCCTCCATAACCTCTCTGACTCACTAGAACGTACAAATGCAGAACTACATTAAAATATGCCCTGAACCTGTACCACTCCATAACCTCCCAGTCTCACTGGAACGTACCATTGCAGAACACCACACAAATATGCCCTGAACGTCTACCCGCTCATAAGCTACTTGTCTCACTGGAACGTACCAATGCAGAACTCCACACAAATATGCAATGAACCGGTACCCTCCATAACCTCCCTGTCTCACTGGAAAGTACCAATGCAGAACTCCATACAAATATGCCCTGAACCTGTACCCTCCATAACCTCCCTGTCTCACTGGAACGTACCAATGCAGAACTACAAACAAATATGCCCTGAACCTGTGCCCCTCCATAACCTCCCTGTCTCACTGGAACGTACCAATGCAGACCTCCACACAAATATGCCCTGAACCTGTACCCCTCCATAACTTCCCTGTCTCACTGGAACGCACCAATGCCGAACTCCACTCAAATATGCCCTGAACCTGTACCCCTCCATAACCTTCGGTCTCACTGGAACGTACCATTGCAGAACACCACACAAATATGCCCTGAAAGTGTAACCGCCCATAACCTCCTTGTCTCACTGGAACGCACCAATGCAGAACTCCACACAAATTTGCCCTGAACCTGCACCCCTCAATAACCTCCCTGTCTCACTGGAACGTACCAATGCAGAACTCCACTCAAATATGCCCTGATCCTGTACCGTGCATAATCTCCCTGTCTCACCGGAACGTACCAATGCAGAATTCCACACAAATATGCCCTGAACGTGTACCCGCCCATAACCTCCTTGTCTCACTGGAACGCACCAATGCAGAACTCCACACAAATTTGCCCTGAACCTGTACCCCTCCATAACCTCCCTGTCTCACTGGAACGTACCAATGCAGAACTCCACACAAATATGCCCTGCACCTGTACCCCTCCAGAACCTCCATGTCTCACTGGAACGTACCATTGCAGAACAGCACACAAATATGCCCTGAAACTGTACCCCTCCATAACCTCCCTGTCTCACTGGAACGTACCACTGCAGAACTCCACACAAATATGCCATGAACCGGTACCCTCCATAACCTCCCTGTCTCACTGGAAAGTACCAATGCAGAACTACAAACAAATATGCCCTGAACCTGTACCCCTCCATAACCACCCTGTCTCACTGGAACGTACCACTGCAGAACTCCACACAAATATGCTATGAACCGGTACCCTCCATAACCTCCCTGTCTCACTGGAAAGTACCAATGCAGAACTACAAACAAATATGCCGTGAACCTGTACCCCTCCATAACCTCCCTGTCTCACTGGAACGTACCAATGCAGAACTCCACACAAATATGCCCTGAACCTGTACCCCTCCATAACTTCCCTGTCTCACTGGAACGCACCAATGCCGAACTCCACTCAAATATGCCCTGAACCTGTACCCCTCCATAACCTCCCTGTCTCAGTGGAACGTACCAGTGAAGAACACCACACAAATATGCCCTGAACGTGTACCCGCTCATAAGCTCCTTGTCTCACTGGAACGTACCAACGCTGAACTCCACACAAATATGCCCTGAACCTGTACCCTCCGTAACCTCCCTGTCTCACTGGAACGTAACAATGCAGAACTACACACAAATATGCCCTGAACCTGTAACCCTCCATAACCTCCCTGTCTCACTGGAATGTACCAATGCCGAACTCCACTCAAATATGCCCTGATCCAGTACCGTGCATAACCTCCCTGTCTCACTGGAACGTACCATTGCAGAACACCACACAAATATGCCCTGAACCTGTACCACTCCATGACCTCCCTGTCTCACTGGAACGTACCAATGCAGAACTCCACACAAATATGCCCTGAACCTGTACCGTTCATAACCTCCCTGTCTCATTGGATAGTCCCGCTGCAGAACTCCACACAAATATGCCATGAACCGGTACCCTCCATAACCTCCCTGTCTCACTGGAAAGTACCAATGCAGAACACCACACAAATATGCCCTGAAAGTGTAACCGCCCATAACCTCCTTGTCTCACTGGAACGCACCAATGCAGAACTCCACACAAATTTGCCATGAACCTGTACCCCTCCATAACCTCCCTGTCTCACTGGAACGTACCAATGCAGAACTCCACACAAATATGCCCTGAACCTGTACCCTCCATAACCTCCCTGACTCACCGGAACGTACAAATGCAGAACTACACTCAAATATGCCCTGAACCTGTACCCCTCCATAACCTCCCAGTCTCCCTGGAACGTACCACTGCTGAACACAACGTAAATATGCCCTGAACGTGTACCCGCCCATAACCTCCTTGTCTCAGTGGAACGTACCAACGCAGAACTCCAAACAAATATGCCCTGAACCTGTACTCCTCCATAACCTCCCTGTCTCACTGGAACGTACAAATGCAGAACTCCACACAAATATGCCCGGAACCTGTACCCCTCCAAAACTTCCCTGTCTCACTGGAACGCACCAATGCCGAACTCCACTCTAATATGCCCTGAACCTGTATTCCTCCATAACCTTCTGTCTCACTGGAAAGTACCATTGCAGAACACCACACAAATATGCCCTGAAAGTGTACCCGCCCATAAACTCCCGGTCTCACTGGAACGTACCAATGCAGAATTCCACACAAATATGCCCTGAACGTGTACCCCTCCATAACTTCCCTGTCTCACTGGAACGCACCAATGCCGAACTCCACTCAAATATGCCCTGAACCTGTACCCCTCCATAACCTCCCTGTCTCAGTGGAACGTACCAGTGAAGAACACCACACAAATATGCCCTGAACGTGTACCCGCTCATAAGCTCCTTGTCTCACTGGAACGTACCAACGCTGAACTCCACACAAATATGCCCTGAACCTGTACCCTCCGTAACCTCCCTGTCTCACTGGAACGTAACAATGCAGAACTACACACAAATATGCCCTGAACCTGTAACCCTCCATAACCTCCCTGTCTCACTGGAATGTACCAATGCCGAACTCCACTCAAATATGCCCTGATCCAGTACCGTGCATAACCTCCCTGTCTCACTGGAACGTACCATTGCAGAACACCACACAAATATGCCCTGAACCTGTACCACTCCATGACCTCCCTGTCTCACTGGAACGTACCAATGCAGAACTCCACACAAATATGCCCTGAACCTGTACCGTTCATAACCTCCCTGTCTCATTGGATAGTCCCGCTGCAGAACTCCACACAAATATGCCATGAACCGGTACCCTCCATAACCTCCCTGTCTCACTGGAAAGTACCAATGCAGAACACCACACAAATATGCCCTGAAAGTGTAACCGCCCATAACCTCCTTGTCTCACTGGAACGCACCAATGCAGAACTCCACACAAATTTGCCCTGAACCTGTACCCCTCCATAAACTCCCTGTCTCACTGGAACGTACCAATGCAGAACTCCACACAAATATGCCCTGAACCTGTACCCTCCATAACCTCCCTGACTCACCGGAACGTACAAATGCAGAACTACACTCAAATATGCCCTGAACCTGTACCCCTCCATAACCTCCCAGTCTCCCTGGAACGTACCACTGCTGAACACAACGTAAATATGCCCTGAACGTGTACCCGCCCATAACCTCCTTGTCTCAGTGGAACGTACCAACGCAGAACTCCAAACAAATATGCCCTGAACCTGTACCCCTCCATAACCTCCCTGTCTCACTGGAACGTACCAATGCAGAACTCCACACAAATATGCCCGGAACCTGTACCCCTCCAAAACTTCCCTGTCTCACTGGAACTCACCAATGCCGAACTCCACTCTAATATGCCCTGAACCTGCACCCCTCAATAACCTCCCTGTCTCACTGGAACGTACCAATGCAGAACTCCACTCAAATATGCCCTGATCCTGTACCCCTCCATAACCTCCCAGACTCCCTGGAACGTACCACTGCAGAACTCCACACAAATATGCCCGGAACCTGTACCCCTCCAAAACTTCCCTGTCTCACTGGAACTCACCAATGCCGAACTCCACTCTAATATGCCCTGAACCTGCACCCCTCAATAACCTCCCTGTCTCACTGGAACGTACCAATGCAGAACTCCACTCAAATATGCCCTGATCCTGTACCCCTCCATAACCTCCCAGTCTCCCTGGAACGTACCACTGCTGAACACAACGTAAATATGCCCTGAACGTGTACCCGCACATAACCTCCTTGTCTCAGTGGAACGTACCAACGCAGAACTCCAAACAAATATGCCCTGAACCTGTACCCCTCCATAACCTCCCTGTCTCACTGGAACGTACCAATGCAGAACTCCACACAAATATGCCCGGAACCTGTACCCCTCCAAAACTTCCCTGTCTCACTGGAACGCACCAATGCCGAACTCCACTCTAATATGCCCTGAACCTGTAACCCTCCATAACCTTCTGTCTCACTGGAAAGTACCATTGCAGAACACCACACAAATATGCCCTGAAAGTGTACCCGCCCATAACCTCCTTGTCTCACTGGAACGCACCAATGCAGAACTCCACACAAATTTGCCCTGAAAGTCTACCCGCTCATAAGCTACTTGTCTCACTGGAACGTACCAATGCAGAACTCCACACAAATATGCCATGAACCGGTACCCTCCATAACTTCCCTGTCTCACTGGAAAGTACCAATGCAGAACTCCATACAAATATGCCCTGAACCTGTACCCGACCATAACCTTCCTGTCTCACTTGAACGTACCACTGCAGAACTCCACACAAATATGCCCTGAACCTGTACCCTCCATAACCTCCCTGTCTCACTGGAACGTACCAATGCAGAACTACAAACAAATATGCCCTGAACCTGAGCCCCTCCATAACCTCCCTGTCTCACTGGAACGTACCAATGCAGAATTCCACACAAATATGCCCTGAACGTGTACCCGCCCATAACCTCCTTGTCTCACTGGAACGCACCAATGCAGAACTCCACACAAATTTGCCCTGAACCTGTACCCCTCCATAAACTCCCTGTCTCACTGTAAAGTACCAATGCAGAACTACAAACAAATATGCCCTGAACCTGTACCCCTCCATAACCTCCCTGTCTCACTGGAACGTACCACTGCAGAACTCCACACAAATATGCTATGAACCGGTACCCTCCATAACCTCCCTGTCTTTCTGGAAAGTACCAATGCAGAACTACAAACAAATATGCCGTGAACCTGAACCCCTCCATAACCTCCCTGTCTCACTGGTACGTACCAATGCAGAACTCCACACAAATATGCCCTGAACCTGTACCCCTCCATAACTTCCCTGTCTCACTGGAACGCACCAATGCCGAACTCCACTCAAATATGCCCTGAAACTGTACCCCTCCATAACCTCCCTGTCTCACTGGAACGTACCACTGAAGAACACCACACAAATATGCCCTGAACGTGTACCCGCTCATAAGCTCCTTGTCTCACTGGAACGCACCAATGCCGAACTCCACTCAAATATGCCCTGAACCTGTACCCCTCCATAACCTCCCTGTCTCACTGGAACGTACCATTGCAGAACACCACACAAATATGCCCTGAACCTGTACCACTCCATGACCTCCCTGTCTCACTGGAACGTACCAATGCAGAACTCCACACAAATATGCCCTGAACCTGTACCGTTCATAACCTCCCTGTCTCATTGGATCGTCCCGCTGCAGAACTCCACACAAATATGCCCTGAACCTGTACCCTCCATAACCTCCCTGACTCACCGGAACGTACAAATGCAGAACTACACTCAAATATGCCCTGAACCTGTACCCCTCCATAACCTCCCAGTCTCCCTGGAACGTACCACTGCTGAACACAACGTAAATATGCCCTGAACGTGTACCCGCCCATAACCTCCTTGTCTCAGTGGAACGTACCAACGCAGAACTCCAAACAAATATGCCCTGAACCTGTACCCCTCCATAACCTCCCAGTCTCACTGGAACGTACCAATGCAGAACTCCACACAAATATGCCCTGAACCTGCACCCTCCATAACCTCCCAGTCTCATTGGATCGTCCCATTGCAGAACTCCACACAAATGTGCCCTGAACCTGTACCCCTCCATAACCTTCGGTCTCACTGGAACGTACCATTGCAGAACACCACACAAATATGCCCTGAATGTTTAACCGCCCATAACCTCTCTGACTCACTGGAACGTACAAATGCAGAACTACATTCAAATATGCCATGAACCAGTACCACTCCATAACCTCCCAGTCTCACTGGAACGTACCATTGCAGAACACCACACAAATATGCCCTGAACGTCTACCCGCTCATAAGCTACTTGTCTCACTGGAACGTACCAATGCAGAACTCCACACAAATATGCAATGAACCGGTACCCTCCATAACCTCCCTGTCTCACTGGAAAGTACCAATGCAGAACTCCATACAAATATGCCCTGAACCTGTACCCTCCATAACCTCCCTGTCTCACTGGAACGTACCAATGCAGAACTACAAACAAATATGCCCTGAACCTGTACCCCTCCATAACTTCCCTGTCTCACTGGAACGCACCAATGCCGAACTCCACTCAAATATGCCCTGAACCTGTACCCCTCCATAACCTCCCTGTCTCACTGGAAAGTACCAATGCAGAACACCACACAAATATGCCCTGAAAGTGTAACCGCCCATAACCTCCTTGTCTCACTGGAACGCACCAATGCAGAACTCCACACAAATTTGCCCTGAACCTGTACCCCTCCATAAACTCCCTGTCTCACTGGAACGTACCAATGCAGAACTCCACACAAATATGCCCTGAACCTGTACCCTCCATAACCTCCCTGACTCACCGGAACGTACAAATGCAGAACTACACTCAAATATGCCCTGAACCTGTACCCCTCCATAACCTCCCAGTCTCCCTGGAACGTACCACTGCTGAACACAACGTAAATATGCCCTGAACGTGTACCCGCCCATAACCTCCTTGTCTCAGTGGAACGTACCAACGCAGAACTCCAAACAAATATGCCCTGAACCTGTACCCCTCCATAACCTCCCTGTCTCACTGGAACGTACCAATGCAGAACTCCACACAAATATGCCCGGAACCTGTACCCCTCCAAAACTTCCCTGTCTCACTGGAACTCACCAATGCCGAACTCCACTCTAATATGCCCTGAACCTGCACCCCTCAATAACCTCCCTGTCTCACTGGAACGTACCAATGCAGAACTCCACTCAAATATGCCCTGATCCTGTACCCCTCCATAACCTCCCAGTCTCCCTGGAACGTACCACTGCAGAACTCCACACAAATATGCCCGGAACCTGTACCCCTCCAAAACTTCCCTGTCTCACTGGAACTCACCAATGCCGAACTCCACTCTAATATGCCCTGAACCTGCACCCCTCAATAACCTCCCTGTCTCACTGGAACGTACCAATGCAGAACTCCACTCAAATATGCCCTGATCCTGTACCCCTCCATAACCTCCCAGTCTCCCTGGAACGTACCACTGCTGAACACAACGTAAATATGCCCTGAACGTGTACCCGCACATAACCTCCTTGTCTCAGTGGAACGTACCAACGCAGAACTCCAAACAAATATGCCCTGAACCTGTACCCATCCGTAACCTTCTGTCTCACTGGAATGTACCATTGCAGAACACCACACAAATATGCCCTGAAAGTGTACCCGCCCATAACCTCCTTGTCTCACTGGAACGCACCAATGCAGAACTCCACACAAATTTGCCCTGAACCTGTACCCCTCCATAACCTCCCTGTCTCACTGGAACGTACCAATGCAGAACTCCACACAAATATGCGCTGAACCTGTACCCGCCGTAACCTCCCTGTCTCATTGGATCGTCCCACTGCAGAACTCCACACAAATATGCCATGAACCGGTACCCTCCATAACTTCCCTGTCTCACTGGAACGTACCAATGCAGAACTACACACAAATATGCCATGAACCTGTACCCCTCCATAACCTCCCTGTCTCACTGGAACGTACCAATGCAGAACTCCACACAAATATGCCCTGAACCTGTACCCTCCATAACCTCCCTGTCTCACTGGAACGCACCAATGCCGAACTCCACTCAAATATGCCCTGAACCTGTACCCCTCCATAACCTTCTGTCTCACTGGAACGTACCATTGCAGAACACCATACAAATATGCCCTGAAAGTGTAACCGCCCATAACCTCCTTGTCTCACTGGAACGCACCAATGCAGAATTCCACACAAATTTGCCCTGATCCTGTACCCCTCCATAAACTCCCTGTCTCACTGGAACGTACCAATGCAGAACTCCACACAAATATGCCCTGATCCTGTACCCCTCCATAAACTCCCTGTCTCACTGGAACGTACCAATGCAGAACTCCACACAAATATGCCCGGAACCTGTACCCCTCCAAAACTTCCCTGTCTCACTGGAACGCACCAATGCCGAACTCCACTCTAATATGCCCTGAACCTGTATCCCTACATAACCTTCTGTCTCACTGGAAAGTACCATTGCAGAACACCACACAAATATGCCCTGAAAGTGTACCCGCCCATAACCTCCTTGTCTCACTGGAACGCACCAATGCAGAACTCCACACAAATTTGCCCTGAAAGTCTACCCGCTCATAAGCTACTTGTCTCACTGGAACGTACCAATGCAGAACTCCACACAAATATGCCATGAACCGGTACCCTCCATAACTTCCCTGTCTCACTGGAAAGTACCAATGCAGAACTCCATACAAATATGCCCTGAACCTGTACCCGACCATAACCTTCCTGTCTCACTTGAACGTACCACTGCAGAACTCCACACAAATATGCCCTGAACCTGTACCCTCCATAACCTCCCTGTCTCACTGGAACGTACCAATGCAGAACTACAAACAAATATGCCCTGAACCTGAGCCCCTCCATAACCTCCCTGTCTCACTGGAACGTACCAATGCAGAATTCCACACAAATATGCCCTGAACGTGTACCCGCCCATAACCTCCTTGTCTCACTGGAACGCACCAATGCAGAACTCCACACAAATTTGCCCTGAACCTGTACCCCTCCATAAACTCCCTGTCTCACTGTAAAGTACCAATGCAGAACTACAAACAAATATGCCCTGAACCTGTACCCCTCCATAACCTCCCTGTCTCACTGGAACGTACCACTGCAGAACTCCACACAAATATGCTATGAACCGGTACCCTCCATAACCTCCCTGTCTTTCTGGAAAGTACCAATGCAGAACTACAAACAAATATGCCGTGAACCTGAACCCCTCCATAACCTCCCTGTCTCACTGGTACGTACCAATGCAGAACTCCACACAAATATGCCCTGAACCTGTACCCCTCCATAACTTCCCTGTCTCACTGGAACGCACCAATGCCGAACTCCACTCAAATATGCCCTGAAACTGTACCCCTCCATAACCTCCCTGTCTCACTGGAACGTACCACTGAAGAACACCACACAAATATGCCCTGAACGTGTACCCGCTCATAAGCTCCTTGTCTCACTGGAACGCACCAATGCCGAACTCCACTCAAATATGCCCTGAACCTGTACCCCTCCATAACCTCCCTGTCTCACTGGAACGTACCATTGCAGAACACCACACAAATATGCCCTGAACCTGTACCACTCCATGACCTCCCTGTCTCACTGGAACGTACCAATGCAGAACTCCACACAAATATGCCCTGAACCTGTACCGTTCATAACCTCCCTGTCTCATTGGATCGTCCCGCTGCAGAACTCCACACAAATATGCCCTGAACCTGTACCCTCCATAACCTCCCTGACTCACCGGAACGTACAAATGCAGAACTACACTCAAATATGCCCTGAACCTGTACCCCTCCATAACCTCCCAGTCTCCCTGGAACGTACCACTGCTGAACACAACGTAAATATGCCCTGAACGTGTACCCGCCCATAACCTCCTTGTCTCAGTGGAACGTACCAACGCAGAACTCCAAACAAATATGCCCTGAACCTGTACCCCTCCATAACCTCCCAGTCTCACTGGAACGTACCAATGCAGAACTCCACACAAATATGCCCTGAACCTGCACCCTCCATAACCTCCCAGTCTCATTGGATCGTCCCATTGCAGAACTCCACACAAATGTGCCCTGAACCTGTACCCCTCCATAACTTCCCTGTCTCACTGGAACGCACCAATGCCGAACTCCACTCAAATATGCCCTGAACATGTACCCCTCCATAACCTTCGGTCTCACTGGAACGTACCATTGCAGAACACCACACAAATATGCCCTGAATGTTTAACCGCCCATAACCTCTCTGACTCACTGGAACGTACAAATGCAGAACTACATTCAAATATGCCATGAACCAGTACCACTCCATAACCTCCCAGTCTCACTGGAACGTACCATTGCAGAACACCACACAAATATGCCCTGAACGTCTACCCGCTCATAAGCTACTTGTCTCACTGGAACGTACCAATGCAGAACTCCACACAAATATGCAATGAACCGGTACCCTCCATAACCTCCCTGTCTCACTGGAAAGTACCAATGCAGAACTCCATACAAATATGCCCTGAACCTGTACCCTCCATAACCTCCCTGTCTCACTGGAACGTACCAATGCAGAACTACAAACAAATATGCCCTGAACCTGTACCCCTCCATAACTTCCCTGTCTCACTGGAACGCACCAATGCCGAACTCCACTCAAATATGCCCTGAACCTGTACCCCTCCATAACCTCCCTGTCTCACTGGAAAGTACCAATGCAGAACACCACACAAATATGCCCTGAAAGTGTAACCGCCCATAACCTCCTTGTCTCACTGGAACGCACCAATGCAGAACTCCACACAAATTTGCCCTGAACCTGTACCCCTCCATAAACTCCCTGTCTCACTGGAACGTACCAATGCAGAACTCCACACAAATATGCCCTGAACCTGTACCCTCCATAACCTCCCTGACTCACCGGAACGTACAAATGCAGAACTACACTCAAATATGCCCTGAACCTGTACCCCTCCATAACCTCCCAGTCTCCCTGGAACGTACCACTGCTGAACACAACGTAAATATGCCCTGAACGTGTACCCGCCCATAACCTCCTTGTCTCAGTGGAACGTACCAACGCAGAACTCCAAACAAATATGCCCTGAACCTGTACCCCTCCATAACCTCCCTGTCTCACTGGAACGTACCAATGCAGAACTCCACACAAATATGCCCGGAACCTGTACCCCTCCAAAACTTCCCTGTCTCACTGGAACTCACCAATGCCGAACTCCACTCTAATATGCCCTGAACCTGCACCCCTCAATAACCTCCCTGTCTCACTGGAACGTACCAATGCAGAACTCCACTCAAATATGCCCTGATCCTGTACCCCTCCATAACCTCCCAGTCTCCCTGGAACGTACCACTGCAGAACTCCACACAAATATGCCCGGAACCTGTACCCCTCCAAAACTTCCCTGTCTCACTGGAACTCACCAATGCCGAACTCCACTCTAATATGCCCTGAACCTGCACCCCTCAATAACCTCCCTGTCTCACTGGAACGTACCAATGCAGAACTCCACTCAAATATGCCCTGATCCTGTACCCCTCCATAACCTCCCAGTCTCCCTGGAACGTACCACTGCTGAACACAACGTAAATATGCCCTGAACGTGTACCCGCACATAACCTCCTTGTCTCAGTGGAACGTACCAACGCAGAACTCCAAACAAATATGCCCTGAACCTGTACCCCTCCATAACCTCCCTGTCTCACTGGAACGTACCAATGCAGAACTCCACACAAATATGCCCGGAACCTGTACCCCTCCAAAACTTCCCTGTCTCACTGGAACGCACCAATGCCGAACTCCACTCTAATATGCCCTGAACCTGTATCCCTACATAACCTTCTGTCTCACTGGAAAGTACCATTGCAGAACACCACACAAATATGCCCTGAAAGTGTACCCGCCCATAACCTCCTTGTCTCACTGGAACGCACCAATGCAGAACTCCACACAAATTTGCCCTGAAAGTCTACCCGCTCATAAGCTACTTGTCTCACTGGAACGTACCAATGCAGAACTCCACACAAATATGCCATGAACCGGTACCCTCCATAACTTCCCTGTCTCACTGGAAAGTACCAATGCAGAACTCCATACAAATATGCCCTGAACCTGTACCCGACCATAACCTTCCTGTCTCACTTGAACGTACCACTGCAGAACTCCACACAAATATGCCCTGAACCTGTACCCTCCATAACCTCCCTGTCTCACTGGAACGTACCAATGCAGAACTACAAACAAATATGCCCTGAACCTGAGCCCCTCCATAACCTCCCTGTCTCACTGGAACGTACCAATGCAGAATTCCACACAAATATGCCCTGAACGTGTACCCGCCCATAACCTCCTTGTCTCACTGGAACGCACCAATGCAGAACTCCACACAAATTTGCCCTGAACCTGTACCCCTCCATAAACTCCCTGTCTCACTGTAAAGTACCAATGCAGAACTACAAACAAATATGCCCTGAACCTGTACCCCTCCATAACCTCCCTGTCTCACTGGAACGTACCACTGCAGAACTCCACACAAATATGCTATGAACCGGTACCCTCCATAACCTCCCTGTCTTTCTGGAAAGTACCAATGCAGAACTACAAACAAATATGCCGTGAACCTGAACCCCTCCATAACCTCCCTGTCTCACTGGTACGTACCAATGCAGAACTCCACACAAATATGCCCTGAACCTGTACCCCTCCATAACTTCCCTGTCTCACTGGAACGCACCAATGCCGAACTCCACTCAAATATGCCCTGAAACTGTACCCCTCCATAACCTCCCTGTCTCACTGGAACGTACCACTGAAGAACACCACACAAATATGCCCTGAACGTGTACCCGCTCATAAGCTCCTTGTCTCACTGGAACGCACCAATGCCGAACTCCACTCAAATATGCCCTGAACCTGTACCCCTCCATAACCTCCCTGTCTCACTGGAACGTACCATTGCAGAACACCACACAAATATGCCCTGAACCTGTACCACTCCATGACCTCCCTGTCTCACTGGAACGTACCAATGCAGAACTCCACACAAATATGCCCTGAACCTGTACCGTTCATAACCTCCCTGTCTCATTGGATCGTCCCGCTGCAGAACTCCACACAAATATGCCCTGAACCTGTACCCTCCATAACCTCCCTGACTCACCGGAACGTACAAATGCAGAACTACACTCAAATATGCCCTGAACCTGTACCCCTCCATAACCTCCCAGTCTCCCTGGAACGTACCACTGCTGAACACAACGTAAATATGCCCTGAACGTGTACCCGCCCATAACCTCCTTGTCTCAGTGGAACGTACCAACGCAGAACTCCAAACAAATATGCCCTGAACCTGTACCCCTCCATAACCTCCCAGTCTCACTGGAACGTACCAATGCAGAACTCCACACAAATATGCCCTGAACCTGCACCCTCGATAACCTCTCTGACTCACTGGAACGTACAAATGCAGAACTACATTCAAATATGCCATGAACCAGTACCACTCCATAACCTCCCAGTCTCACTGGAACGTACCATTGCAGAACACCACACAAATATGCCCTGAACGTCTACCCGCTCATAAGCTACTTGTCTCACTGGAACGTACCAATGCAGAACTCCACACAAATATGCAATGAACCGGTACCCTCCATAACCTCCCTGTCTCACTGGAAAGTACCAATGCAGAACTCCATACAAATATGCCCTGAACCTGTACCCTCCATAACCTCCCTGTCTCACTGGAACGTACCAATGCAGAACTACAAACAAATATGCCCTGAACCTGTACCCCTCCATAACTTCCCTGTCTCACTGGAACGCACCAATGCCGAACTCCACTCAAATATGCCCTGAACCTGTACCCCTCCATAACCTTCGGTCTCACTGGAACGTACCATTGCAGAACACCACACAAATATGCCCTGAAAGTGTAACCGCCCATAACCTCCTTGTCTCACTGGAACGCACCAATGCAGAACTCCACACAAATTTGCCCTGAACCTGCACCCCTCAATAACCTCCCTGTCTCACTGGAACGTACCAATGCAGAACTCCACTCAAATATGCCCTGATCCTGTACCGTGCATAATCTCCCTGTCTCACTGGAACGTACCAATGCAGAATTCCACACAAATATGCCCTGAACGTGTACCCACCCATAACCTCCTTGCCTCACTGGAACGCACCAATGCAGAACTCCACACAAATTTGCCCTGAACCTGTACCCCTCCATAACCTCCCTGTCTCACTGGAACGAACCAATGCAGAACTCCACACAAATATGCCCTGCACCTGTACCCCTCCAGAACCTCCATGTCTCACTGGAAGGTACCATTGCAGAACAGCACACAAATATGCCCTGAACCTGTACCCCTCCATAACCACCCTGTCTCACTGGAACGTACCACTGCAGAACTCCACACAAATATGCTATGAACCGGTACCCTCCATAACCTCCCTGTCTCACTGGAAAGTACCAATGCAGAACTACAAACAAATATGCCGTTAACCTGTACCCCTCCATAACCTCCCTGTCTCACTGGAACGTACCAATGCAGAACTCCACACAGATATGCCCTGAACCTGTACCCCTCCATAACTTCCCTGTCTCACTGGAACGCACCAATGCCGAACTCCACTCAAATATGCCCTGAACCTGTACCCCTCCATAACCTCCCTGTCTCAGTGGATCGTACCAGTGAAGAACACCACACAAATATGCCCTGAACGTGTACCCGCTCATAAGCTCCTTGTCTCACTGGAACGTACCAACGCTGAACTCCACACAAATATGCCCTGAACCTGTACCCTCCGTAACCTCCCTGTCTCACTGGAACGTAACAATGCAGAACTACACACAAATATGCCCTGAACCTGTAACCCTCCATAACCTCCCTGTCTCACTGGAATGTACCAATGCCGAACTCCACTCAAATATGCCCTGATCCAGTACCGTGCATAACCTCCCTGTCTCACTGGAACGTACCATTGCAGAACACCACACAAATATGCCCTGAACCTGTACCACTCCATGACCTCCCTGTCTCACTGGAACGTACCAATGCCGAACTCCACACAAATATGCCCTGAACCTGTACCGTTCATAACCTCCCTGTCTCATTGGATCGTCCCGCTGCAGAACTCCACACAAATATGCCCTGAACGTGTACCCGCTCATAAGCTCCTTGTCTCACTGGAACGCACCAATGCCGAACTCCACTCAAATATGCCCTGAACCTGTACCCCTCCATAACCTCCCTGTCTCACTGGAACGTACCACTGAAGAACACCACACAAATATGCCCTGAACCTGTACCCTCCATAAACTCCCTGTCTCACTGGAAAGTACCAATGCAGAACTCCATACAAATATGCCCTGAACCTGTACCCGACCATAACCTCCCTGTCTCACTTGAACGTACCACTGCAGAACTCCACACAAATATGCCCTGAACCTGTACCCTCCATAACCTCCCTGTCTCACTGGAACGTACCAATGCAGAACTACAAACAAATATGCCCTGAACCTGTGCCCCTCCATAACCTCCCTGTCTCACTGGAACGTAGCAATGCAGACCTCCACACAAATATGCCCTGAACCTGTACCCCTCCATAACTTCCCTGTCTCACTGGAACGCACCAATGCCGAACTCCACACAAATATGCTATGAACCGGTACCCTCCATAACCTCCCTGTCTCACTGGAAAGTACCAATGCAGAACTACAAACAAATATGCCGTGAACCTGTACCCCTCCATAACCTCGCTGTCTCACTGGAACGTACCAATGCAGAACTCCACACAAATATGCCCTGAACCTGTACCCCTCCATAACTTCCCTGTCTCACTGGAACGCACCAATGCCGAACTCCACACAAATATGCCCTGAACCTGTACCCCTCCATAACTTCCCTGTCTCACTGGAACGCACCAATGCCGAACTCCACTCAAATATGCCCTGAACCTGTACCCCTCCATAACCTTCGGTCTCACTGGAACGTACCATTACAGAACACCACACAAATATGCCCTGAAAGTGTAACCGCCCATAACCTCCTTGTCTCACTGGAACGCACCAATGCAGAACTCCACACAAATTTGCCCTGAACCTGTACCCCTCAATAACCTCCCTGTCTCACTGGAACGTACCAATGCAGAACTCCACTCAAATATGCCCTGATCCTGTACCGTGCATAATCTCCCTGTCTCACTGGAACGTACCAATGCAGAATTCCACACAAATATGCCCTGAACGTGTACCCGCCCATAACCTCTTGTCTCACTGGAACGTACCACTGCAGAACTCCACAAAAATATGCCATGAACCGGTACCCTCCATAAACTCCCTGTCTCACTGGAAAGTACCAATGCAGAACTACAAACAAATATGCCCTGAACCTGTACCCCTCCATAACCTCCCTGTCTCACTGGAACGTACCACTGCAGAACTCCACACAAATATGCTATGAACCGGTACCCTCCATAACCTCCCTGTCTCACTGGAAAGTACCAATGCAGAACTACAAACAAATATGCCGTGAACCTGTACCCCTCCATAACCTCCCTGTCTCACTGGAACGTACCAATGCAGAACTCCACACAAATATGCCCTGAACCTGTACCCCTCCATAACTTCCCTGTCTCACTGGAACGCACCAATGCCGAACTCCACTCAAATATGCCCTGAACCTGTACCCCTCCATAACCTCCCTGTCTCACTGGAACGTACCACAGAAGAACACCACACAAATATGCCCTGAACCTGTACCCTCCATAACCTCCCTGTCTCACTGGAACGTAACAATGCAGAACTACACACAAATATGCCCTGAACCTGTAACCCTCCATAACCTCCTTGTCTCACTGGAACGCACCAATGCAGAACTCCACACAAATTTGCCCTGAACCTGTACCCCACCATAACCTCCCTGTCTCACTGGAACGTACTAATGCAGAACTCCACACAAATATTCCCTGAACCTGCACCCTCCATAACCTCCCTGACTCACTGACATGTACAAATGCAGAACTACACTCAAATATGCCCTGAACCTGTACCCCTCCATAACCTCCCAGTCTCACTGGAACGTACCATTGCAGAACACCACACAAATATGCCCTGAACATCTACCCGCTGATAAGCTCCTTGTCTCACTGGAACGTATCAACGCAGAACTCCAAACAAATCTGCCCTGAACCTGTACGCTCCAAAACCTCCCTGTCTCACTGGAACGTACCAATGCAGAACTACACACAAATATGCCGTGAACCTGTACCCCTCCATAACCTCCCTGTCTCACTGGAACGCACCAATGCCGAACTCCACTCAAATATGCCCTGATTCTGTACCGTGCATAACCTCCCTGTCTCACTGGAACGTACCATTGCAGAACACCACACAAATATGCCCTGAACCTGTACCCCTCCATAACCTCCCTGTCTCACTGGAACGTACCAATGCAGAACTCCACACAAATATGCCCAGAACCTGTACCCGTCCATAACCTCACTGTCTCATTGGATCGTCTCACTGCAGAACTCCACACAAATATGCCATGAACAGGTACCCTCCATAACCTCCCTGTCTCACTGGAAAGTACCAATGCAGAACTTCACACAAATATGCCCTGAACCTGTACCCGACCATAACCTCCTGGTCTCAATGGAACGTACCACTGCTGAACTCCACACAAATATGCCCTGAACCTGTACCCTCCATAATCTCCCTGTCTCACTGGAACGTACCAATGCAGAACTCCACTCAAATATGCCCTGATCCTGTACCGTGCATAACCTCCCTGTCTCACTGGAAATTACCAATGCAGAATTCCACAGAAGTATGCCCTGAACGTGTACCCGCCCATAACCTCCTTGTCTCACTGGAACGAACCAATGCAGAACGCCACACAAATATGCCCTGAAACTGTATCCTCCATAACCTCCCTGTCTCACTGAAACGTACCAATGCAGAACTACACACACATATGCCCTGAACCTGTACCCCTCCATAACCTCCCTGTCTCACTGGAACGTACCAATGCAGAACTCCACACAAATATGCCCTGAACCTGTTCCCTCCATAACCTCCCTGTCTCACTGGAACGTACCAATGCAGAACTACACACAAATATGCCCTGAACCTGTAGCCCTCCATAACCTCATTGTCTCACTGGAAAGTACCAACGCAGAACTACAAACAAATATGCCCTGAACCTGTACCACTCCATAACCTCCCTGACTCACTGGAACGTACCAATGCAGAACTCCACACAAATTATCCCTGAACCTGTACCCCTCCATAACTTCCCTGTCTCACTGGAACGCACCAATGCCGAACTCCACTCAAATATGCCCTGAACCTGTACCCATCCGTAACCTTCTGTCTCACTGGAATGTACCATTGCAGAACACCACACAAATATGCCCTGAAAGTGTACCCGCCCATAACCTCCTTGTCTCACTGGAACGCACCAATGCAGAACTCCACACAAATTTGCCCTGAACCTGTACCCCTCCATAACCTCCCTGTCTCACTGGAACGTACCAATGCAGAACTCCACACAAATATGCGCTGAACCTGTACCCGCCGTAACCTCCCTGTCTCATTGGATCGTCCCACTGCAGAACTCCACACAAATATGCCATGAACCGGTACCCTCCATAACTTCCCTGTCTCACTGGAACGTACCAATGCAGAACTACACACAAATATGCCATGAACCTGTACCCCTCCATAACCTCCCTGTCTCACTGGAACGTACCAATGCAGAACTCCACACAAATATGCCCTGAACCTGTACCCTCCATAACCTCCCTGTCTCACTGGAACGCACCAATGCCGAACTCCACTCAAATATGCCCTGAACCTGTACCCCTCCATAACCTTCTGTCTCACTGGAACGTACCATTGCAGAACACCATACAAATATGCCCTGAAAGTGTAACCGCCCATAACCTCCTTGTCTCACTGGAACGCACCAATGCAGAATTCCACACAAATTTGCCCTGATCCTGTACCCCTCCATAAACTCCCTGTCTCACTGGAACGTACCAATGCAGAACTCCACACAAATATGCCCTGATCCTGTACCCCTCCATAAACTCCCTGTCTCACTGGAACGTACCAATGCAGAACTCCACACAAATATGCCCGGAACCTGTACCCCTCCAAAACTTCCCTGTCTCACTGGAACGCACCAATGCCGAACTCCACTCTAATATGCCCTGAACCTGTATCCCTACATAACCTTCTGTCTCACTGGAAAGTACCATTGCAGAACACCACACAAATATGCCCTGAAAGTGTACCCGCCCATAACCTCCTTGTCTCACTGGAACGCACCAATGCAGAACTCCACACAAATTTGCCCTGAAAGTCTACCCGCTCATAAGCTACTTGTCTCACTGGAACGTACCAATGCAGAACTCCACACAAATATGCCATGAACCGGTACCCTCCATAACTTCCCTGTCTCACTGGAAAGTACCAATGCAGAACTCCATACAAATATGCCCTGAACCTGTACCCGACCATAACCTTCCTGTCTCACTTGAACGTACCACTGCAGAACTCCACACAAATATGCCCTGAACCTGTACCCTCCATAACCTCCCTGTCTCACTGGAACGTACCAATGCAGAACTACAAACAAATATGCCCTGAACCTGAGCCCCTCCATAACCTCCCTGTCTCACTGGAACGTACCAATGCAGAATTCCACACAAATATGCCCTGAACGTGTACCCGCCCATAACCTCCTTGTCTCACTGGAACGCACCAATGCAGAACTCCACACAAATTTGCCCTGAACCTGTACCCCTCCATAAACTCCCTGTCTCACTGTAAAGTACCAATGCAGAACTACAAACAAATATGCCCTGAACCTGTACCCCTCCATAACCTCCCTGTCTCACTGGAACGTACCACTGCAGAACTCCACACAAATATGCTATGAACCGGTACCCTCCATAACCTCCCTGTCTTTCTGGAAAGTACCAATGCAGAACTACAAACAAATATGCCGTGAACCTGAACCCCTCCATAACCTCCCTGTCTCACTGGTACGTACCAATGCAGAACTCCACACAAATATGCCCTGAACCTGTACCCCTCCATAACTTCCCTGTCTCACTGGAACGCACCAATGCCGAACTCCACTCAAATATGCCCTGAAACTGTACCCCTCCATAACCTCCCTGTCTCACTGGAACGTACCACTGAAGAACACCACACAAATATGCCCTGAACGTGTACCCGCTCATAAGCTCCTTGTCTCACTGGAACGCACCAATGCCGAACTCCACTCAAATATGCCCTGAACCTGTACCCCTCCATAACCTCCCTGTCTCACTGGAACGTACCATTGCAGAACACCACACAAATATGCCCTGAACCTGTACCACTCCATGACCTCCCTGTCTCACTGGAACGTACCAATGCAGAACTCCACACAAATATGCCCTGAACCTGTACCGTTCATAACCTCCCTGTCTCATTGGATCGTCCCGCTGCAGAACTCCACACAAATATGCCCTGAACCTGTACCCTCCATAACCTCCCTGACTCACCGGAACGTACAAATGCAGAACTACACTCAAATATGCCCTGAACCTGTACCCCTCCATAACCTCCCAGTCTCCCTGGAACGTACCACTGCTGAACACAACGTAAATATGCCCTGAACGTGTACCCGCCCATAACCTCCTTGTCTCAGTGGAACGTACCAACGCAGAACTCCAAACAAATATGCCCTGAACCTGTACCCCTCCATAACCTCCCAGTCTCACTGGAACGTACCAATGCAGAACTCCACACAAATATGCCCTGAACCTGCACCCTCGATAACCTCTCTGACTCACTGGAACGTACAAATGCAGAACTACATTCAAATATGCCATGAACCAGTACCACTCCATAACCTCCCAGTCTCACTGGAACGTACCATTGCAGAACACCACACAAATATGCCCTGAACGTCTACCCGCTCATAAGCTACTTGTCTCACTGGAACGTACCAATGCAGAACTCCACACAAATATGCAATGAACCGGTACCCTCCATAACCTCCCTGTCTCACTGGAAAGTACCAATGCAGAACTCCATACAAATATGCCCTGAACCTGTACCCTCCATAACCTCCCTGTCTCACTGGAACGTACCAATGCAGAACTACAAACAAATATGCCCTGAACCTGTACCCCTCCATAACTTCCCTGTCTCACTGGAACGCACCAATGCCGAACTCCACTCAAATATGCCCTGAACCTGTACCCCTCCATAACCTTCGGTCTCACTGGAACGTACCATTGCAGAACACCACACAAATATGCCCTGAAAGTGTAACCGCCCATAACCTCCTTGTCTCACTGGAACGCACCAATGCAGAACTCCACACAAATTTGCCCTGAACCTGCACCCCTCAATAACCTCCCTGTCTCACTGGAACGTACCAATGCAGAACTCCACTCAAATATGCCCTGATCCTGTACCGTGCATAATCTCCCTGTCTCACTGGAACGTACCAATGCAGAATTCCACACAAATATGCCCTGAACGTGTACCCACCCATAACCTCCTTGCCTCACTGGAACGCACCAATGCAGAACTCCACACAAATTTGCCCTGAACCTGTACCCCTCCATAACCTCCCTGTCTCACTGGAACGAACCAATGCAGAACTCCACACAAATATGCCCTGCACCTGTACCCCTCCAGAACCTCCATGTCTCACTGGAAGGTACCATTGCAGAACAGCACACAAATATGCCCTGAACCTGTACCCCTCCATAACCACCCTGTCTCACTGGAACGTACCACTGCAGAACTCCACACAAATATGCTATGAACCGGTACCCTCCATAACCTCCCTGTCTCACTGGAAAGTACCAATGCAGAACTACAAACAAATATGCCGTTAACCTGTACCCCTCCATAACCTCCCTGTCTCACTGGAACGTACCAATGCAGAACTCCACACAGATATGCCCTGAACCTGTACCCCTCCATAACTTCCCTGTCTCACTGGAACGCACCAATGCCGAACTCCACTCAAATATGCCCTGAACCTGTACCCCTCCATAACCTCCCTGTCTCAGTGGATCGTACCAGTGAAGAACACCACACAAATATGCCCTGAACGTGTACCCGCTCATAAGCTCCTTGTCTCACTGGAACGTACCAACGCTGAACTCCACACAAATATGCCCTGAACCTGTACCCTCCGTAACCTCCCTGTCTCACTGGAACGTAACAATGCAGAACTACACACAAATATGCCCTGAACCTGTAACCCTCCATAACCTCCCTGTCTCACTGGAATGTACCAATGCCGAACTCCACTCAAATATGCCCTGATCCAGTACCGTGCATAACCTCCCTGTCTCACTGGAACGTACCATTGCAGAACACCACACAAATATGCCCTGAACCTGTACCACTCCATGACCTCCCTGTCTCACTGGAACGTACCAATGCCGAACTCCACACAAATATGCCCTGAACCTGTACCGTTCATAACCTCCCTGTCTCATTGGATCGTCCCGCTGCAGAACTCCACACAAATATGCCCTGAACGTGTACCCGCTCATAAGCTCCTTGTCTCACTGGAACGCACCAATGCCGAACTCCACTCAAATATGCCCTGAACCTGTACCCCTCCATAACCTCCCTGTCTCACTGGAACGTACCACTGAAGAACACCACACAAATATGCCCTGAACCTGTACCCTCCATAAACTCCCTGTCTCACTGGAAAGTACCAATGCAGAACTCCATACAAATATGCCCTGAACCTGTACCCGACCATAACCTCCCTGTCTCACTTGAACGTACCACTGCAGAACTCCACACAAATATGCCCTGAACCTGTACCCTCCATAACCTCCCTGTCTCACTGGAACGTACCAATGCAGAACTACAAACAAATATGCCCTGAACCTGTGCCCCTCCATAACCTCCCTGTCTCACTGGAACGTAGCAATGCAGACCTCCACACAAATATGCCCTGAACCTGTACCCCTCCATAACTTCCCTGTCTCACTGGAACGCACCAATGCCGAACTCCACACAAATATGCTATGAACCGGTACCCTCCATAACCTCCCTGTCTCACTGGAAAGTACCAATGCAGAACTACAAACAAATATGCCGTGAACCTGTACCCCTCCATAACCTCGCTGTCTCACTGGAACGTACCAATGCAGAACTCCACACAAATATGCCCTGAACCTGTACCCCTCCATAACTTCCCTGTCTCACTGGAACGCACCAATGCCGAACTCCACACAAATATGCCCTGAACCTGTACCCCTCCATAACTTCCCTGTCTCACTGGAACGCACCAATGCCGAACTCCACTCAAATATGCCCTGAACCTGTACCCCTCCATAACCTTCGGTCTCACTGGAACGTACCATTACAGAACACCACACAAATATGCCCTGAAAGTGTAACCGCCCATAACCTCCTTGTCTCACTGGAACGCACCAATGCAGAACTCCACACAAATTTGCCCTGAACCTGTACCCCTCAATAACCTCCCTGTCTCACTGGAACGTACCAATGCAGAACTCCACTCAAATATGCCCTGATCCTGTACCGTGCATAATCTCCCTGTCTCACTGGAACGTACCAATGCAGAATTCCACACAAATATGCCCTGAACGTGTACCCGCCCATAACCTCTTGTCTCACTGGAACGTACCACTGCAGAACTCCACAAAAATATGCCATGAACCGGTACCCTCCATAAACTCCCTGTCTCACTGGAAAGTACCAATGCAGAACTACAAACAAATATGCCCTGAACCTGTACCCCTCCATAACCTCCCTGTCTCACTGGAACGTACCACTGCAGAACTCCACACAAATATGCTATGAACCGGTACCCTCCATAACCTCCCTGTCTCACTGGAAAGTACCAATGCAGAACTACAAACAAATATGCCGTGAACCTGTACCCCTCCATAACCTCCCTGTCTCACTGGAACGTACCAATGCAGAACTCCACACAAATATGCCCTGAACCTGTACCCCTCCATAACTTCCCTGTCTCACTGGAACGCACCAATGCCGAACTCCACTCAAATATGCCCTGAACCTGTACCCCTCCATAACCTCCCTGTCTCACTGGAACGTACCACAGAAGAACACCACACAAATATGCCCTGAACCTGTACCCTCCATAACCTCCCTGTCTCACTGGAACGTAACAATGCAGAACTACACACAAATATGCCCTGAACCTGTAACCCTCCATAACCTCCTTGTCTCACTGGAACGCACCAATGCAGAACTCCACACAAATTTGCCCTGAACCTGTACCCCACCATAACCTCCCTGTCTCACTGGAACGTACTAATGCAGAACTCCACACAAATATTCCCTGAACCTGCACCCTCCATAACCTCCCTGACTCACTGACATGTACAAATGCAGAACTACACTCAAATATGCCCTGAACCTGTACCCCTCCATAACCTCCCAGTCTCACTGGAACGTACCATTGCAGAACACCACACAAATATGCCCTGAACATCTACCCGCTGATAAGCTCCTTGTCTCACTGGAACGTATCAACGCAGAACTCCAAACAAATCTGCCCTGAACCTGTACGCTCCAAAACCTCCCTGTCTCACTGGAACGTACCAATGCAGAACTACACACAAATATGCCGTGAACCTGTACCCCTCCATAACCTCCCTGTCTCACTGGAACGCACCAATGCCGAACTCCACTCAAATATGCCCTGATTCTGTACCGTGCATAACCTCCCTGTCTCACTGGAACGTACCATTGCAGAACACCACACAAATATGCCCTGAACCTGTACCCCTCCATAACCTCCCTGTCTCACTGGAACGTACCAATGCAGAACTCCACACAAATATGCCCAGAACCTGTACCCGTCCATAACCTCACTGTCTCATTGGATCGTCTCACTGCAGAACTCCACACAAATATGCCATGAACAGGTACCCTCCATAACCTCCCTGTCTCACTGGAAAGTACCAATGCAGAACTTCACACAAATATGCCCTGAACCTGTACCCGACCATAACCTCCTGGTCTCAATGGAACGTACCACTGCTGAACTCCACACAAATATGCCCTGAACCTGTACCCTCCATAATCTCCCTGTCTCACTGGAACGTACCAATGCAGAACTCCACTCAAATATGCCCTGATCCTGTACCGTGCATAACCTCCCTGTCTCACTGGAAATTACCAATGCAGAATTCCACAGAAGTATGCCCTGAACGTGTACCCGCCCATAACCTCCTTGTCTCACTGGAACGAACCAATGCAGAACGCCACACAAATATGCCCTGAAACTGTATCCTCCATAACCTCCCTGTCTCACTGAAACGTACCAATGCAGAACTACACACACATATGCCCTGAACCTGTACCCCTCCATAACCTCCCTGTCTCACTGGAACGTACCAATGCAGAACTCCACACAAATATGCCCTGAACCTGTTCCCTCCATAACCTCCCTGTCTCACTGGAACGTACCAATGCAGAACTACACACAAATATGCCCTGAACCTGTAGCCCTCCATAACCTCATTGTCTCACTGGAAAGTACCAACGCAGAACTACAAACAAATATGCCCTGAACCTGTACCACTCCATAACCTCCCTGACTCACTGGAACGTACCAATGCAGAACTCCACACAAATTATCCCTGAACCTGTACCCCTCCATAACTTCCCTGTCTCACTGGAACGCACCAATGCCGAACTCCACTCAAATATGCCCTGAACCTGTACCCATCCGTAACCTTCTGTCTCACTGGAATGTACCATTGCAGAACACCACACAAATATGCCCTGAAAGTGTACCCGCCCATAACCTCCTTGTCTCACTGGAACGCACCAATGCAGAACTCCACACAAATTTGCCCTGAACCTGTACCCCTCCATAACCTCCCTGTCTCACTGGAACGTACCAATGCAGAACTCCACACAAATATGCGCTGAACCTGTACCCGCCGTAACCTCCCTGTCTCATTGGATCGTCCCACTGCAGAACTCCACACAAATATGCCATGAACCGGTACCCTCCATAACTTCCCTGTCTCACTGGAACGTACCAATGCAGAACTACACACAAATATGCCATGAACCTGTACCCCTCCATAACCTCCCTGTCTCACTGGAACGTACCAATGCAGAACTCCACACAAATATGCCCTGAACCTGTACCCTCCATAACCTCCCTGTCTCACTGGAACGCACCAATGCCGAACTCCACTCAAATATGCCCTGAACCTGTACCCCTCCATAACCTTCTGTCTCACTGGAACGTACCATTGCAGAACACCATACAAATATGCCCTGAAAGTGTAACCGCCCATAACCTCCTTGTCTCACTGGAACGCACCAATGCAGAATTCCACACAAATTTGCCCTGATCCTGTACCCCTCCATAAACTCCCTGTCTCACTGGAACGTACCAATGCAGAACTCCACACAAATATGCCCTGAACCTGTACCCGCCCATAACCTCCTTGTCTCACTGGAACGTACCAACGCAGAACTCCACACAAATATGCCCTGTACCTGTACCCGACCATAAACTCCCTGTCTCACTGGAACGTACCACTGCAGAAATCCACACAAATATTCCCTGAACCTGTAACCTCCATAACATCCTTGTCTCACTGGAACGTATCAATGCAGAACTACAAACAAATATGCCCTGAACCTGTACCCCTCCATAACTTCCCTGTCTCACGGGAACGCACCAATGCCGAACTCCACTCAAATATGCCCTGAACCTGTACCCCTCCATAACCTTCTGTCTCACTGGAAAGTACCATTGCAGAACACCACACAAATATGCCCTGAAAGTGTACCCGCCCATAAACTCCTTGTCTCGCTGGAACGTACCAATGCAGAACTCCACACAAATATGCTATGAACCGGTACACTCCATAACCTCCCTGTCTCACTGGAAAGTACCAATGCAGAACTACAAACAAATATGCCCTGAACCTGTACCCCTCCATAACTTCCCTGTCTCACTGGAACGCACCAATGCCGAACTCCACACAAATATGCCCTGAACCTGTACCCCTCCATAACTTCCCTGTCTCACTGGAACGCACCAATGCCGAACTCCACTCAAATATGCCCTGAACCTGTACCCCTCCATAACCTTCGGTCTCACTGGAACGTACCATTACAGAACACCACACAAATATGCCCTGAAAGTGTAACCGCCCATAACCTCCTTGTCTCACTGGAACGCACCAATGCAGAACTCCACACAAATTTGCCCTGAACCTGTACCCCTCAATAACCTCCCTGTCTCACTGGAACGTACCAATGCAGAACTCCACTCAAATATGCCCTGATCCTGTACCGTGCATAATCTCCCTGTCTCACTGGAACGTACCAATGCAGAATTGCACACAAATATGCCCTGAACGTGTACCCGCCCATAACCTCTTGTCTTACTGGAACGTACCACTGCAGACTCCACAAAAATATGCCATGAACCGGTACCCTCCATAAACTCCCTGTCTCACTGGAAAGTACCAATGCAGAACTACAAACAAATATGCCCTGAACCTGTACCCCTCCATAACCTCCCTGTCTCACTGGAACGTACCAATGCAGAACTCCACACAAATATGCTATGAACCGGTACCCTCCATAACCTCCCTGTCTCACTGGAAAGTACCAATGCAGAACTACAAACAAATATGCCGTGAACCTGTACCCCTCCATAACCTCCCTGTCTCACTGGAACGTACCAATGCAGAACTCCACACAAATATGCCCTGAACCTGTACCCCTCCATAACTTCCCTGTCTCACTGGAACGCACCAATGCCGAACTCCACTCAAATATGCCCTGAACCTGTACCCCTCCATAACCTCCCTGTCTCACTGGAACGTACCACTGAAGAACACCACACAAATATGCCCTGATCGTGTACCCGCTCATAAACTCCTTGTCTCACTGGAACGCACCAATGCCGAACTCCACTCAAATATGCCCTGAACCTGTACCCCTCCATAACCTCCCTGTCTCACTGGAACGTACCACTGCAGAACTCCACACAAATATGCTATGAACCGGTACCCTCCATAACCTCCCTGTCTCACTGGAAAGTACCAATGCAGAACTACAAACAAATATGCCGTGAACCTGTACCCCTCCATAACCTCCCTGTCTCACTGGAACGTACCAATGCAGAACTCCACACAAATATGCCCTGAACCTGTACCCCTCCATAACTTCCCTGTCTCACTGGAACGCACCAATGCCGAACTCCACTCAAATATGCCCTGAACCTGTACCCCTCCATAACCTCCCTGTCTCACTGGAACGTACCACTGAAGAACACCACACAAATATGCCCTGAACGTGTACCCGCTCATAAGCTCCTTGTCTCACTGGAACGCACCAATGCCGAACTCCACTCAAATATGCCCTGAACCTGTACCCCTCCATAACCTCCCTGTCTCACTGGAACGTACCACTGAAGAACACCACACAAATATGCCCTGAACCTGTACCCTCCATAACCTCCCTGTCTCACTGGAACGTAACAATGCAGAACTACACACAAATATGCCCTGAACCTGTAACCCTCCATAACCTCCTTGTCTCACTGGAACGCACCAATGCAGAACTCCACACAAATTTGCCCTGAACCTGTACCCCACCATAACCTCCCTGTCTCACTGGAACGTACTAATGCAGAACTCCACACAAATATTCCCTGAACCTGCACCCTCCATAACCTCCCTGACTCACTGGAATGTACAAATGCAGAACTACACTCAAATATGCCCTGAACCTGTACCCCTCCATAACCTCCCAGTCTCACTGGAACGTACCATTGCAGAACACCACACAAATATGCCCTGAACATCTACCCGCTGATAAGCTCCTTGTCTCACTGGAACGTATCAACGCAGAACTCCAAACAAATCTGCCCTGAACCTGTACGCTCCAAAACCTCCCTGTCTCACTGGAACGTACCAATGCAGAACTACACACAAATATGCCGTGAACCTGTACCCCTCCATAACCTCCCTGTCTCACTGGAACGCACCAATGCCGAACTCCACTCAAATATGCCCTGATTCTGTACCGTGCATAACCTCCCTGTCTCACTGGAACGTACCATTGCAGAACACCACACAAATATGCCCTGAACCTGTACCCCTCCATAACCTCCCTGTCTCACTGGAACGTACCAATGCAGAACTCCACACAAATATGCCCAGAACCTGTACCCGTCCATAACCTCACTGTCTCATTGGATCGTCCCACTGCAGAACTCCACACAAATATGCCATGAACAGGTACCCTCCATAACCTCCCTGTCTCACTGGAAAGTACCAATGCAGAACTTCACACAAATATGCCCTGAACCTGTACCCGACCATAACCTCCTGGTCTCAATGGAACGTACCACTGCTGAACTCCACACAAATATGCCCTGAACCTGTACCCTCCATAACCTCCCTGTCTCACTGGAACGTACCAATGCAGAACTCCACTCAAATATGCCCTGATCCTGTACCGTGCATAACCTCCCTGTCTCACTGGAAATTACCAATGCAGAATTCCACAGAAGTATGCCCTGAACGTGTACCCGCCCATAACCTCCTTGTCTCACTGGAACGAACCAATGCAGAACGCCACACAAATATGCCCTGAACCTGTATCCTCCATAACCTCCCTGTCTCACTGAAACGTACCAATGCAGAACTACACACACATATGCCCTGAACCTGTACCCCTCCATAACCTCCCTGTCTCACTGGAACGTACCAATGCAGAACTCCACACAAATATGCCCTGAACCTGTTCCCTCCATAACCTCCCTGTCTCACTGGAACGTACCAATGCAGAACTACACACAAATATGCCCTGAACCTGTAGCCCTCCATAACCTCATTGTCTCACTGGAAAGTACCAACGCAGAACTACAAACAAATATGCCCTGAACCTGTACCACTCCATAACCTCCCTGACTCACTGGAACGTACCAATGCAGAACTCCACACAAATTATCCCTGAACCTGTACCCCTCCATAACTTCCCTGTCTCACTGGAACGCACCAATGCCGAACTCCACTCAAATATGCCCTGAACCTGTACCCATCCGTAACCTTCTGTCTCACTGGAATGTACCATTGCAGAACACCACACAAATATGCCCTGAAAGTGTACCCGCCCATAACCTCCTTGTCTCACTGGAACGCACCAATGCAGAACTCCACACAAATTTGCCCTGAACCTGTACCCCTCCATAACCTCCCTGTCTCACTGGAACGTACCAATGCAGAACTCCACACAAATATGCGCTGAACCTGTACCCGCCATAACCTCCCTGTCTCATTGGATCGTCCCACTGCAGAACTCCACACAAATATGCCATGAACCGGTACCCTCCATAACTTCCCTGTCTCACTGGAAAGCACCAATGCAGAACACCACACAAATATGCCCTGAACATCTACCCGCTGATAAGCTCCTTGTCTCACTGGAACGTATCAACGCAGAACTCCAAACAAATCTGCCCTGAACCTGTACGCTCCAAAACCTCCCTGTCTCACTGGAACGTACCAATGCAGAACTACACACAAATATGCCGTGAACCTGTACCCCTCCATAACCTCCCTGTCTCACTGGAACGCACCAATGCCGAACTCCACTCAAATATGCCCTGAACCTGTACCCCTCCATAACCTTCGGTCTCACTGGAACGTACCATTACAGAACACCACACAAATATGCCCTGAAAGTGTAACCGCCCATAACCTCCTTGTCTCACTGGAACGCACCAATGCAGAACTCCACACAAATTTGCCCTGACCCTGTACCCCTCAATAACCTCCCTGTCTCACTGGAACGTACCAATGCAGAACTCCACTCAAATATGCCCTGATCCTGTACCGTGCATAATCTCCCTGTCTCACTGGAACGTACCAATGCAGAATTCCACACAAATATGCCCTGAACGTGTACCCGCCCATAACCTCTTGTCTTACTGGAACGTACCACTGCAGAACTCCACAAAAATATGCCATGAACCGGTACCCTCCATAAACTCCCTGTCTCACTGGAAAGTACCAATGCAGAACTACAAACAAATATGCCCTGAACCTGTACCCCTCCATAACCTCCCTGTCTCACTGGAACGTACCAATGCAGAACTCCACACAAATATGCTATGAACCGGTACCCTCCATAACCTCCCTGTCTCACTGGAAAGTACCAATGCAGAACTACAAACAAATATGCCGTGAACCTGTACCCCTCCATAACCTCCCTGTCTCACTGGAACGTACCAATGCAGAACTCCACACAAATATGCCCTGAACCTGTACCCCTCCATAACTTCCCTGTCTCACTGGAACGCACCAATGCCGAACTCCACTCAAATATGCCCTGAACCTGTACCCCTCCATAACCTCCCTGTCTCACTGGAACGTACCACTGAAGAACACCACACAAATATGCCCTGATCGTGTACCCGCTCATAAACTCCTTGTCTCACTGGAACGCACCAATGCCGAACTCCACTCAAATATGCCCTGAACCTGTACCCCTCCATAACCTCCCTGTCTCACTGGAACGTACCACTGCAGAACTCCACACAAATATGCTATGAACCGGTACCCTCCATAACCTCCCTGTCTCACTGGAAAGTACCAATGCAGAACTACAAACAAATATGCCGTGAACCTGTACCCCTCCATAACCTCCCTGTCTCACTGGAACGTACCAATGCAGAACTCCACACAAATATGCCCTGAACCTGTACCCCTCCATAACTTCCCTGTCTCACTGGAACGCACCAATGCCGAACTCCACTCAAATATGCCCTGAACCTGTACCCCTCCATAACCTCCCTGTCTCACTGGAACGTACCACTGAAGAACACCACACAAATATGCCCTGAACGTGTACCCGCTCATAAGCACCTTGTCTCACTGGAACGCACCAATGCCGAACTCCACTCAAATATGCCCTGAACCTGTACCCCTCCATAACCTCCCTGTCTCACTGGAACGTACCACTGAAGAACACCACACAAATATGCCCTGAACCTGTACCCTCCATAACCTCCCTGTCTCACTGGAACGTAACAATGCAGAACTACACACAAATATGCCCTGAACCTGTAACCCTCCATAACCTCCTTGTCTCACTGGAACGCACCAATGCAGAACTCCACACAAATTTGCCCTGAACCTGTACCCCTCCATAACCTTCCAGTCTCACTGGAACGTACCATTGCAGAACACCACACAAATATGCCCTGAACATCTACCCGCTGATAAGCTCCTTGTCTCACTGGAACGTATCAACGCAGAACTCCAAACAAATCTGCCCTGAACCTGTACGCTCCAAAACCTCCCTGTCTCACTGGAACGTACCAATGCAGAACTACACACAAATATGCCGTGAACCTGTACCCCTCCATAACCTCCCTGTCTCACTGGAACGCACCAATGCCGAACTCCACTCAAATATGCCCTGATTCTGTACCGTGCATAACCTCCCTGTCTCACTGGAACGTACCATTGCAGAACACCACACAAATATGCCCTGAACCTATACCCCTCCATAACCTCCCTGTCTCACTGGAACGTACCAATGCAGAACTCCACACAAATATGCCCAGAACCTGTACCCGTCCATAACCTCACTGTCTCATTGCATCGTCCCACTGCAGAACTCCACACAAATATGCCATGAACAGGTACCCTCCATAACCTCCCTGTCTCACTGGAAAGTACCAATGCAGAACTTCACACAAATATGCCCTGAACCTGTACCCGACCATAACCTCCTGGTCTCAATGGAACGTACCACTGCTGAACTCCACACAAATATGCCCTGAACCTGTACCCTCCATAATCTCCCTGTCTCACTGGAACGTACCAATGCAGAACTCCACTCAAATATGCCCTGATCCTGTACCGTGCATAACCTCCCTGTCTCACTGGAAATTACCAATGCAGAATTCCACAGAAGTATGCCCTGAACGTGTACCCGCCCATAACCTCCTTGTCTCACTGGAACGAACCAATGCAGAACGCCACACAAATATGCCCTGAACCTGTATCCTCCATAACCTCCCTGTCTCACTGAAACGTACCAATGCAGAACTACACACACATATGCCCTGAACCTGTACCCCTCCATAACCTCCCTGTCTCACTGGAACGTACCAATGCAGAACTCCACACAAATATGCCCTGAACCTGTTCCCTCCATAACCTCCCTGTCTCACTGGAACGTACCAATGCAGAACTACACACAAATATGCCCTGAACCTGTAGCCCTCCATAACCTCATTGTCTCACTGGAAAGTACCAACGCAGAACTACAAACAAATATGCCCTGAACCAGTACCACTCCATAATCTCCCTGACTCACTGGAACGTACCAATGCAGAACTCCACACAAATTATCCCTGAACCTGTACCCCTCCATAACTTCCCTGTCTCACTGGAACGCACCAATGCCGAACTCCACTCAAATATGCCCTGAACCTGTACCCATCCGTAACCTTCTGTCTCACTGGAATGTACCATTGCAGAACACCACACAAATATGCCCTGAAAGTGTACCCGCCCATAACCTCCTGGTCTCACTGGAACGCACCAATGCAGAACTCCACACAAATTTGCCCTGAACCTGTACCCCTCCATAACCTCCCTGTCTCACTGGAACGTACCAATGCAGAACTCCACACAAATATGCGCTGAACCTGTACCCGCCATAACCTCCCTGTCTCATTGGATCGTCCCACTGCAGAACTCCACACAAATATGCCATGAACCGGTACCCTCCATAACTTCCCTGTCTCACTGGAAAGCACCAATGCAGAACACCACACAAATATGCCCTGAACATCTACCCGCTGATAAGCTCCTTGTCTCACTGGAACGTACCAATGCAGAACTCCACACAAATATGCCCTGAACCTGTACCCCTCCATAACTTCCCTGTCTCACTGGAACGCACCAATGCCGAACTCCACTCAAATATGCCCTGAACCTGTACCCCTCCATAACCTCCCTGTCTCACTGGAACGTACCACTGAAGAACACCACACAAATATGCCCTGATCGTGTACCCGCTCATAAACTCCTTGTCTCACTGGAACGCACCAATGCCGAACTCCACTCAAATATGCCCTGAACCTGTACCCCTCCATAACCTCCCTGTCTCACTGGAACGTACCACTGCAGAACTCCACACAAATATGCTATGAACCGGTACCCTCCATAACCTCCCTGTCTCACTGGAAAGTACCAATGCAGAACTACAAACAAATATGCCGTGAACCTGTACCCCTCCATAACCTCCCTGTCTCACTGGAACGTACCAATGCAGAACTCCACACAAATATGCCCTGAACCTGTACCCCTCCATAACTTCCCTGTCTCACTGGAACGCACCAATGCCGAACTCCACTCAAATATGCCCTGAACCTGTACCCCTCAATAACCTCCCTGTCTCACTGGAACGTACCACTGAAGAACACCACACAAATATGCCCTGAACGTGTACCCGCTCATAAGCTCCTTGTCTCACTGGAACGCACCAATGCCGAACTCCACTCAAATATGCCCTGAACCTGTACCCCTCCATAACCTCCCTGTCTCACTGGAACGTACCACTGAAGAACACCACACAAATATGCCCTGAACCTGTACCCTCCATAACCTCCCTGTCTCACTGGAACGTAACAATGCAGAACTACACACAAATATGCCCTGAACCTGTAACCCTCCATAACCTCCTTGTCTCACTGGAACGCACCAATGCAGAACTCCACACAAATTTGCCCTGAACCTGTACCCCACCATAACCTCCCTGTCTCACTGGAACGTACTAATGCAGAACTCCACACAAATATTCCCTGAACCTGCACCCTCCATAACCTCCCTGACTCACTGGAATGTACAAATGCAGAACTACACTCAAATATGCCCTGAACCTGTACCCCTCCATAACCTCCCAGTCTCACTGGAACGTACCATTGCAGAACACCACACAAATATGCCCTGAACATCTACCCGCTGATAAGCTCCTTGTCTCACTGGAACGTATCAACGCAGAACTCCAAACAAATCTGCCCTGAACCTGTACGCTCCAAAACCTCCCTGTCTCACTGGAACGTACCAATGCAGAACTACACACAAATATGCCGTGAACCTGTACCCCACCATAACCTCCCTGTCTCACTGGAACGCACCAATGCCGAACTCCACTCAAATATGCCCTGATTCTGTACCGTGCATAACCTCCCTGTCTCACTGGAACGTACCATTGCAGAACACCACACAAATATGCCCTGAACCTGTACCCCTCCATAACCTCCCTGTCTCACTGGAACGTACCAATGCAGAACTCCACACAAATATGCCCAGAACCTGTACCCGTCCATAACCTCACTGTCTCATTGGATCGTCCCACTGCAGAACTCCACACAAATATGCCATGAACAGGTACCCTCCATAACCTCCCTGTCTCACTGGAAAGTACCAATGCAGAACTTCACACAAATATGCCCTGAACCTGTACCCGACCATAACCTCCTGGTCTCAATGGAACGTACCACTGCTGAACTCCACACAAATATGCCCTGAACCTGTACCCTCCATAATCTCCCTGTCTCACTGGAACGTACCAATGCAGAACTCCACTCAAATATGCCCTGATCCTGTACCGTGCATAACCTCCCTGTCTCACTGGAAATTACCAATGCAGAATTCCACAGAAGTATGCCCTGAACGTGTACCCGCCCATAACCTCCTTGTCTCACTGGAACGAACCAATGCAGAACGCCACACAAATATGCCCTGAACCTGTATCCTCCATAACCTCCCTGTCTCACTGAAACGTACCAATGCAGAACTACACACACATATGCCCTGAACCTGTACCCCTCCATAACCTCCCTGTCTCACTGGAACGTACCAATGCAGAACTCCACACAAATATGCCCTGAACCTGTTCCCTCCATAACCTCCCTGTCTCACTGGAACGTACCAATGCAGAACTACACACAAATATGCCCTGAACCTGTAGCCCTCCATAACCTCATTGTCTCACTGGAAAGTACCAACGCAGAACTACAAACAAATATGCCCTGAACCTGTACCACTCCATAACCTCCCTGACTCACTGGAACGTACCAATGCAGAACTCCACACAAATTATCCCTGAACCTGTACCCCTCCATAACTTCCCTGTCTCACTGGAACGCACCAATGCCGAACTCCACTCAAATATGCCCTGAACCTGTACCCATCCGTAACCTTCTGTCTCACTGGAATGTACCATTGCAGAACACCACACAAATATGCCCTGAAAGTGTACCCGCCCATAACCTCCTTGTCTCACTGGAACGCACCAATGCAGAACTCCACACAAATTTGCCCTGAACCTGTACCCCTCCATAACCTCCCTGTCTCACTGGAACGTACCAATGCAGAACTCCACACAAATATGCGCTGAACCTGTACCCGCCATAACCTCCCTGTCTCATTGGATCGTCCCACTGCAGAACTCCACACAAATATGCCATGAACCGGTACCCTCCATAACTTCCCTGTCTCACTGGAAAGCACCAATGCAGAACACCACACAAATATGCCCTGAACATCTACCCGCTGATAAGCTCCTTGTCTCACTGGAACGTATCAACGCAGAACTCCAAACAAATCTGCCCTGAACCTGTACGCTCCAAAACCTCCCTGTCTCACTGGAACGTACCAATGCAGAACTACACACAAATATGCCGTGAACCTGTACCCCTCCATAACCTCCCTGTCTCACTGGAACGCACCAATGCCGAACTCCACTCAAATATGCCCTGATTCTGTACCGTGCATAACCTCCCTGTCTCACTGGAACGTACCATTGCAGAACACCACACAAATATGCCCTGAACCTGTACCCCTCCATAACCTCCCTGTCTCACTGGAACGTACCAATGCAGAACTCCACACAAATATGCCCAGAACCTGTACCCGTCCATAACCTCACTGTCTCATTGGATCGTCCCACTGCAGAACTCCACACAAATATGCCATGAACAGGTACCCTCCATAACCTCCCTGTCTCACTGGAAAGTACCAATGCAGAACTTCACACAAATATGCCCTGATCCTGTACCCCACCATAACCTCCTTGTCTCAATGGAAGGTACCACTGCAGAACTCCACACAAATATGCCCTGAACCTGTACCCTCCATAACCTCCCTGTCTCAGTGGAACGTACCAATGCAGAACTACAAACAAATATGCCCTGAACCTGTGCCCCTCCATAACCTCCCTGTCTCACTGGAACGTACCAATGCAGACCTCCACACAAATATGCCCTGAACCTGTACCCCTCCATAACTTCCCTGTCTCACTGGAACGTACCAATGCAGAACTCCACACAAAAATGCCCTGAAAGTGTACCCGCCCATAACCTCCTTGTCTCACTGGAACGCACCAATGCAGAACTCCACACAAATTTGCCCTGAACCTGTACCCCTCTATAACCTCCCTGTCTCACTGGAACGTACCAATGCAGAACTCCACACAGATATGCCCTGAACCTGCACCCTCCATAACCTCCCTGACTCACTGGAACGTACAAATGCAGAAATACACTCAAATATGCCCTGAACCTGTACCCCTCCATAACCTCCCAGTCTCACTGGAACGTACCATTGCAGAACACCACACAAATATGCCCTGAACGTCTACCCGCTCATAAGCTCCTTGTCTCACTGGAAAGTACCAACGCAGAACTCCAAACAAATATGCCCTGAACCTGTACCCTCCATAACCTCCCTGTCTCACTTGAACGTGTCAATGCAGAACTACACAAATATGCGCTGAACCTGTACCCCTCCATAAACTCCCTGTCTCACTGGAACGCACCAATGCCGAACTCCACTCAAATATGCCCTGATCCTGTACCGTGCATAACCTCCCTGTCTCACTGGAACGTACCATTGCAGAACACCACACAAATATGCCCTGAACCTGTACCCCTCCATAACCTCCCTGTCTCAATGGAACGTACCAATATAGAACTCCACACAAATATGCCCTGAACCTGTACCCGTCCATAACCTCCCTGTCTCATTGGATCGTCCCACTGCAGAACTCCACACAAATATGCCATGAACCGGTACCCTCCATAACCTCCCTGTCTCACTGGAAAGTACCAAAGCAGAACTCCACACAAATATGCCCTGAACCTGTAACGGTCCATAACCTCCCAGTCTCATTGGATCGTCCCACTGCAGAACTCCACACAAATATGCCATGAACGGGTACCCTCCATAACCTCCCTGTCTCACTGGAAATTACCAATGCAGAATTCCACAGAAATATGCCCTGAACGTGTACCCGCCCATAACATCCTTGTCTCACTGGAACGCACCAATGCAGAACTCCACACAAATATGCCCTGAACCTGTACCCTCCATAACCTCCCTGTCTCACTGGAACGTACCAATGCAGAACTACACACAAATATGCCATGAACCTGTACCCCTCCATAACCTCCCTGTCTCACTGGAACGTACCAATGCAGAACTCCACACAAATATGCCCTGAACCTGTACCCTCCATAACCTCCCTGTCTCACTGGAACGCACCAATGCCGAACTCCACTCAAATATGCCCTGAACCTGTACCCCTCCATAACCTTCTGTCTCACTGGAGCGTACCATTGCAGAACACCATACAAATATGCCCTGAAAGTGTAACCGCCCATAACCTCCTTGTCTCACTGGAACGCACCAATGCAGAATTCCACACAAATTTGCCCTGATCCTGTACCCCTCCATAAACTCCCTGTCTCACTGGAACGTACCAATGCAGAACTCCACACAAATATGCCCTGAACCTGTACCCGCCCATAACCTCCTTGTCTCACTGGAACGTACCAACGCAGAACTCCACACAAATATGCCCTGTACCTGTACCCGACCATAAACTCCCTGTCTCACTGGAACGTACCACTGCAGAAATCCACACAAATATTCCCTGAACCTGTAACCTCCATAACATCCCTGTCTCACTGGAACGTATCAATGCAGTACTACAAACAAATATGCCCTGAACCTGTACCCCTCCATAACTTCCCTGTCTCACGGGAACGCACCAATGCCGAACTCCACTCAAATATGCCCTGAACCTGTACCCCTCCATAACCTTCTGTCTCACTGGAAAGTACCATTGCAGAACACCACACAAATATGCCCTGAAAGTGTACCCGCCCATAAACTCCTTGTCTCGCTGGAACGTACCAATGCAGAACTCCACACAAATATGCCCTGAACCTGTACCCCTCCATAACCTCCCAGTCTCACTGGAACGTACCATTGCAGAACACCACACAAATATGCCCTGAACGTCTACCCGCTCATAAGCTCCTTGTCTCACTGGAACGTACCAACGCAGAACTCCAAACAAATATGCCCTGAACCTGTACCCTCCATAACCTCCCTGTCTCACTGGAACGTACCAATGCAGAACTACACACAAATATGCCCTGAACCTGTACCCTCCATAACCTCCCTGTCTCACTGGAACGTACCAATGCAGAACTACACACAAATATGCCCTGAACCTGTACCCCTCCATAACTTCCCTGTCTCACTGGAACGCACCAATGCCGAACTCCACTCAAATATGCCCTGAACCTGTACCCTCCATAACCTCCCTGTCTCACTGGAACGTACCAATGCAGAACTCCACTCAAATATGCCCTGATCCTGTACCGTGCATAACCTCCCTGTCTCACTGGAAATTACAAATGCAGAATTCCACAGAAGTATGCCCTGAACGTGTACCCGCCCATAACCTCCTTGTCTCACTGGAACGCACCAATGCAGAACTCCAAACAAATTTGCCCTGAACCTGTACCCCTCCATAACCTCCCTGTCTCACTGGAACGTACCAATGCAGAACTCCACACAAATATGCGCTGAACCTGTACCCGTCCATAACCTCCCTGTCTCATTGGATCGTCCCACTGCAGAACTCCACACAAATATGCCATGAACCGGTACCCTCCATAACTTCCCTGTCTCACTGGAAAGCACCAATGCAGAACTCCACACAAATATGCCCTGAACCTATACCCGACCATAACCTCCTTGTCTCAATGGAAGGTACCACTGCAGAACTCCACACAAATATGCCCTGAACCTGTACCCTCCATAACCTCCCTGTCTCACTGGAACGTACCAATGAAGAACTACAAACAAATATGCCCTGAACCTGTGCCCCTCCATAACCTCCCTGTCTCATTGGAACTTACCAATGCAGACCTCCACACAAATATGCCCTGAACCTGTACCCCTCCATAACTTCCCTGTCTCACTGGAACGTACCAATGCAGAACTCCACACAAATATGCCCTGAACCTGTACCCGCCCATAACCTCCTTGTCTCACTGGAACGCACCAATGCAGAAATACACTCAAATATGCCCTGAACCTGTACCCCTCCATAACCTCCCAGTCTCACTGGAACGTACCGTTGCAGAACACCACACAAATATGCCCTGAACGTCTACCCGCTCATAAGCTCCTTGTCTCACTGGAAAGTACCAACGCAGAACTCCAAACAAATATGCCCTGAAACTTTACCCTCCATAACCTCCCTGTCTCACTGGAACGTACCAATGCAGAACTACACAAATATGCCCTGAACCTGTACCCCTCCATAACCTCCCTGTCTCACTGGAACGTACCATTGCAGAACACCACACAAATATGCCCTGAACCTGTACCCCTCCATAACCTCCCTGTCTCAATGGAACGTACCAATATAGAACTCCACACAAATATGCCCTGAACCTGTACCCGTCCATAACCTCCCTGTCTCATTGGATCGTCCCACTGCAGAACTCCACACAAATATGCCATGAACCGGTACCCTCCATAACCTCCCTGTCTCACTGGAAAGTACCAAAGCAGAACTCCACACAAATATGCCCTGAACCTGTACCGGTCCATAACCTCCCTGTCTCATTGGATCGTCCCACTGCAGAACTCCACACAAATATGCCATGAACGGGTACCCTCCATAACCTCCCTGTCTCACTGGAAATTACCAATGCAGAATTCCACAGAAATATGCCCTGAACGTGTACCCGCCCATAACCTCCTTGTCTCACTGGAACGCACCAATGCAGTACTCCACACAAATATGCCCTGAACCTGTAACCTCCATAACCTCCCTGTCTCACTGGAACGTACCAATGCAGAACTACACACAAATATGCCATGAACCTGTACCCCTCCATAACCTCCCTGTCTCACTGGAACGTACCAATGCAGAACTCCACACAAATATGCCCTGAACCTGTAGCCCTCCATAACCTCCCTGTCTCACTGGAACGTACCAATGCAGAACTCCACTCAAATATGCCCTGATCCTGTACCGTGCATAACCTCCCTGTCTCACTGGAAATTACCAATGCAGAATTCCACAGAAGTATGCCCTGAACGTGTACCCGCCCATAACCTCCTTGTCTCACTGGAACGAACCAATGCAGAACGCCACACAAATATGCCCTGAACCTGTATCCTCCATAACCTCCCTGTCTCACTGAAACGTACCACTGCAGAACTACACACACATATGCCCTGAACCTGTACCCCTCCATAACCTCCCTGTCTCACTGGAACGTACCAATGCAGAACTCCACACAAATATGCCCTGAACCTGTTCCCTCCATAACCTCCCTGTCTCACTGGAACGTACCAATGCAGAACTACACACAAATATGCCCTGAACCTGTAGCCCTCCATAACCTCATTGTCTCACTGGAAAGTACCAACGCAGAACTACAAACAAATATGCCCTGAACCTGTACCACTCCATAACCTCCCTGACTCACTGGAACGTACCAATGCAGAACTCCACACAAATTATCCCTGAACCTGTACCCCTCCATAACTTCCCTGTCTCACTGGAACACACCAATGCCGAACTCCACTCAAATATGCCCTGAACCTGTACCCATCCGTAACCTTCTGTCTCACTGGAATGTACCATTGCAGAACACCACACAAATATGCCCTGAAAGTGTACCCGCCCATAACCTCCTTGTCTCACTGGAACGCACCAATGCAGAACTCCACACAAATTTGCCCTGAACCTGTACCCCTCCATAACCTCCCTGTCTCACTGGAACGTACCAATGCAGAACTCCACACAAATATGCGCTGAACCTGTACCCGCCATAACCTCCCTGTCTCATTGGATCGTCCCACTGCAGAACTCCACACAAATATGCCATGAACCGGTACCCTCCATAACTTCCCTGTCTCACTGGAAAGCACCAATGCAGAACACCACACAAATATGCCCTGAACATCTACCCGCTGATAAGCTCCTTGTCTCACTGGAACGTATCAACGCAGAACTCCAAACAAATCTGCCCTGAACCTGTACGCTCCAAAACCTCCCTGTCTCACTGGAACGTACCAATGCAGAACTACACACAAATATGCCGTGAACCTGTACCCCTCCATAACCTCCCTGTCTCACTGGAACGCACCAATGCCGAACTCCACTCAAATATGCCCTGATTCTGTACCGTGCATAACCTCCCTGTCTCACTGGAACGTACCATTGCAGAACACCACACAAATATGCCCTGAACCTGTACCCCTCCATAACCTCCCTGTCTCACTGGAACGTACCAATGCAGAACTCCACACAAATATGCCCAGAACCTGTACCCGTCCATAACCTCACTGTCTCATTGGATCGTCCCACTGCAGAACTCCACACAAATATGCCATGAACAGGTACCCTCCATAACCTCCCTGTCTCACTGGAAAGTACCAATGCAGAACTTCACACAAATATGCCCTGATCCTGTACCCCACCATAACCTCCTTGTCTCAATGGAAGGTACCACTGCAGAACTCCACACAAATATGCCCTGAACCTGTACCCTCCATAACCTCCCTGTCTCAGTGGAACGTACCAATGCAGAACTACAAACAAATATGCCCTGAACCTGTGCCCCTCCATAACCTCGCTGTCTCACAGGAACGTACCAATGCAGACCTCCACACAAATATGCCCTGAACCTGTACCCCTCCATAACTTCCCTGTCTCACTGGAACGTACCAATGCAGAACTCCACACAAAAATGCCCTGAACCTGTACCCGCCCATAACCTCCTTGTCTCACTGGAACGCACCAATGCAGAACTCCACACAAATTTGCCCTGAACCTGTACCCCTCTATAACCTCCCTGTCTCACTGGAACGTACCAATGCAGAACTCCACACAGATATGCCCTGAACCTGCACCCTCCATAACCTCCCTGACTCACTGGAACGTACAAATGCAGAAATACACTCAAATATGCCCTGAACCTGTACCCCTCCATAACCTCCCAGTCTCACTGGAACGTACCATTGCAGAACACCACACAAATATGCCCTGAACGTCTACCCGCTCATAAGCTCCTTGTCTCACTGGAAAGTACCAACGCAGAACTCCAAACAAATATGCCCTGAACCTGTACCCTCCATAACCTCCCTGTCTCACTTGAACGTACCAATGCAGAACTACACAAATATGCGCTGAACCTGTACCCCTCCATAAACTCCCTGTCTCACTGGAACGCACCAATGCCGAACTCCACTCAAATATGCCCTGATCCTGTACCGTGCATAACCTCCCTGTCTCACTGGAACGTACCATTGCAGAACACCACACAAATATGCCCTGAAACTGTACCCCTCCATAACCTCCCTGTCTCAATGGAACGTCCCAATATAGAACTCCACACAAATATGCCCTGAACCTGTACCCGTCCATAACCTCCCTGTCTCATTGGATCGTCCCACTGCAGAACTCCACACAAATATGCCATGAACCGGTACCCTCCATAACCTCCCTGTCTCACTGGAAAGTACCAAAGCAGAACTCCACACAAATATGCCCTGAACCTGTAACGGTCCATAACCTCCCTGTCTCATTGGATCGTCCCACTGCAGAACTCCACACAAATATGCCATGAACGGGTACCCTCCATAACCTCCCTGTCTCACTGGAAATTACCAATGCAGAATTCCACAGAAATATGCCCTGAACGTGTACCCGCCCATAACCTCCTTGTCTCACTGGAACGCACCAATGCAGTACTCCACACAAATATGCCCTGAACCTGTAACCTCCATAACCTCCCTGTCTCACTGGAACGTACCAATGCAGAACTACACACAAATATGCCATGAACCTGTACCCCTCCATAACCTCCCTGTCTCACTGGAACGTACCAATGCAGAACTCCACACAAATATGTCCTGAACCTGTAGCCCTCCATAACCTCCCTGTCTCACTGCAACGTACCAATGCAGAACTCCTCACAAATATGCACTGAACCTGTACCCCTCCATAACTTCCCTGACTCACTGGAACGCACCAATGCCGAACTCCACTCAAATATGCCCTGAACCTGTACCCCTCCATAACCTCCCTGTCTCACTGGAAAGTACCATTGCAGAACACCACACAAATATGCCCTGAACGTGTACCCGCTCATAAGCTCCTTGTCTCACTGGAACGTACCAACGCTGAACTCCACACAAATATGCCCTGAACCTGTACCCTCCGTAACCTCCCTGTCTCACTGGAACGTAACAATGCAGAACTACACACAAATATGCCCTGAACCTGTAACCCTCCATAACCTCCCTGTCTCACTGGAATGTACAAATGCCGAACTCCACTCAAATATGCCCTGATCCAGTACCGTGCATAACCTCCCTGTCTCACTGGAACGTACCATTGCAGAACACCACACAAATATGCCCTGAACCTGTACCACTCCATGACCTCCCTGTCTCACTGGAACGTACCAATGCAGAACTCCACACAAATATGCCCTGAACCTGTACCGTTCATAACCACCCTGTCTCATTGGATCGTCCCGCTGCAGAACTCCACACAAATATGCCCTGAACGTGTACCCGCTCATAAGCTCCTTGTCTCACTGGAACGCACCAATGCCGAACTCCACTCAAATATGCCCTGAACCTGTACCCCTCCATAACCTCCCTGTCTCACTGGAACGTACCACTGAAGAACACCACACAAATATGCCCTGAACCTGTACCCTCCATAACCTCCCTGTCTCACTGGAAAGTACCAATGCAGAACTCCATACAAATATGCCCTGAACCTGTACCCGACCATAACCTCCCTGTCTCATTTGAACGTACCACTGCAGAACTCCACACAAATATGCCCTGAACCTGTACCCTCCATAACCTCCCTGTCTCACTGGAACGTACCAATGCAGAACTACAAACAAATATGCCCTGAACCTGTGCCCCTCCATAACCTCCCTGTCTCACTGGAACGTACCAATGCAGACCTCCACACAAATATGCCCTGAACCTGTACCCCTCCATAACTTCCCTTTCTCACTGGAACGCACCAATGCCGAACTGCACACAAATATGCTATGAACCGGTACCCTTCATAACCTCCCTGTCTCACTGGAAAGTACCAATGCAGAACTACAAACAAATATGCCGTGAACCTGTACCCCTCCATAACCTCCCTGTCTCACTGGAACGTACCAATGCAGAACTCCACACAAATATGCCCTGAACCTGTACTCCTCCATAACTTCCCTGTCTCACTGGAACGCACCAATGCCGAACTCCACACAAATATGCCCTGAACCTGTACCCCTCCATAACTTCCCTGTCTCACTGGAACGCACCAATGCCGAACTCCACTCAAATATGCCCTGAACCTGTACCCCTCCATAACCTTCGGTCTCACTGGAACGTACCATTACAGAACACCACACAAATATGCCCTGAAAGTGTAACCGCCCATAACCTCCTTGTCTCACTGGAACGCACCAATGCAGAACTCCACACAAATTTGCCCTGAACCTGTACCCCTCAATAACCTCCCTGTCTCACTGGAACGTACCAATGCAGAACTCCACTCAAATATGCCCTGATCCTGTACCGTGCATAATCTCCCTGTCTCACTGGAACGTACCAATGCAGAATTCCACACAAATATGCCCTGAACGTGTACCCGCCCATAACCTCTTGTCTCACTGGAACGTACCACTGCAGAACTCCACAAAAATATGCCATGAACCGGTACCCTCCATAAACTCCCTGTCTCACTGGAAAGTACCAATGCAGAACTACAAACAAATATGCCCTGAACATGTAACCCTCCATAACCTCCCTGTCTCACTGGAACGTACCACTGCAGAACTCCACACAAATATGCTATGAACCGGTACCCTCCATAACCTCCCTGTCTCACTGGAAAGTACCAATGCAGAACTACAAACAAATATGCCGTGAACCTGTACCCCTCCATAACCTCCCTGTCTCACTGGAACGTACCAATGCAGAACTCCACACAAATATGCCCTGAACCTGTACCCCTCCATAACTTCCCTGTCTCACTGGAACGCACCAATGCCGAACTCCACTCAAATATGCCCTGAACCTGTACCCCTCCATAACCTCCCTGTCTCACTGGAAAGTACCAATGCAGAACTACAAACAAATATGCCGTGAACCTGTACCCCTCCATAACCTCCCTGTCTCACTGGAACGTACCAATGCAGAACTCCACACAAATATGCCCTGAACCTGTACCCCTCCATAACTTCCCTGTCTCACTGGAACGCACCAATGCCGAACTCCACTCAAATATGCCCTGAACCTGTACCCCTCCATAACCTCCCTGTCTCACTGGAACGTACCACTGCAGAACTCCACACAAATATGCTATGAACCGGTACCCTCCATAACCTCCCTGTCTCACTGGAAAGTACCAATGCAGAACTACAAACAAATATGCCGTGAACCTGTACCCCTCCATAACCTCCCTGTCTCACTGGAACGCACCAATGCCGAACTCCACTCAAATATGCCCTGAACCTGTACCCCTCCATAACCTCCCTGTCTCACTGGAACGTACCACTGAAGAACACCACACAAATATGCCCTGAACGTGTACCCGCTCATAAGCTCTTTGTCTCACTGGAACGCACCAATGCCGAACTCCACTCAAATATGCCCTGAACCTGTACCCCTCCATAACCTCCCTGTCTCACTGGAACGTACCACTGAAGAACACCACACAAATATGCCCTGAACCTGTACCCTCCATAACCTCCCTGTCTCACTGGAACGTAACAATGCAGAACTACACACAAATATGCCCTGAACCTGTAACCCTCCATAACCTCCTTGTCTCACTGGAACGCACCAATGCAGAACTCCACGCAAATTTGCCCTGAACCTGTACCCCACCATAACCTCCCTGTCTCACTGGAACGTACTAATGCAGAACTCCACACAAATATTCCCTGAACCTGCACCCTCCATAACCTCCCTGACTCACTGGAATGTACAAATGCAGAACTACACTCAAATATGCCCTGAACCTGTACCCCTCCATAACCTCCCAGTCTCACTGGAACGTACCATTGCAGAACACCACACAAATATGCCCTGAACATCTACCCGCTGATAAGCTCCTTGTCTCACTGGAACGTATCAACGCAGAACTCCAAACAAATCTGCCCTGAACCTGTACGCTCCAAAACCTCCCTGTCTCACTGGAACGTACCAATGCAGAACTACACACAAATATGCCGTGAACCTGTACCCCTCCATAACCTCCCTGTCTCACTGGAACGCACCAATGCCGAACTCCACTCAAATATGCCCTGATTCTGTACCGTGCATAACCTCCCTGTCTCACTGGAACGTACCATTGCAGAACACCACACAAATATGCCCTGAACCTGTACCCCTCCATAACCTCCCTGTCTCACTGGAACGTACCAATGCAGAACTCCACACAAATATGCCCAGAACCTGTACCCGTCCATAACCTCACTGTCTCATTGGATCGTCCCACTGCAGAACTCCACACAAATATGCCATGAACAGGTACCCTCCATAACCTCCCTGTCTCACTGGAAAGTACCAATGCAGAACTTCACACAAATATGCCCTGAACCTGTACCCGACCATAACCTCCTGGTCTCAATGGAAAGTACCACTGCTGAACTCCACACAAATATGCCCTGAACCTGTACCCTCCATAATCTCCCTGTCTCACTGGAACGTACCAATGCAGAACTACAAACAAATATGCCCTGAACCTGTACCACTCCATAACCTCCCTGACTCACTGGAACGTACCAATGCAGAACTCCACACAAATTATCCCTGAACCTGTACCCCTCCATAACTTCCCTGTCTCACTGGAACGCACCAATGCCGAACTCCACTCAAATATGCCCTGAACCTGTACCCATCCGTAACCTTCTGTCTCACTGGAATGTACCATTGCAGAACACCACACAAATATGCCCTGAAAGTGTACCCGCCCATAACCTCCTTGTCTCACTGGAACGCACCAATGCAGAACTCCACAAAAATTTGCCCTGAACCTGTACCCCTCCATAACCTCCCTGTCTCACTGGAACGTACCAATGCAGAACTCCACACAAATATGCGCTGAACCTGTACCCGCCATAACCTCCCTGTCTCATTGGATCGTCCCACTGCAGAACTCCACACAAATATGCCATGAACCGGTACCCTCCATAACTTCCCTGTCTCACTGGAAAGCACCAATGCAGAACACCACACAAATATGCCCTGAACATCTACCCGCTGATAAGCTCCTTGTCTCACTGGAACGTATCAACGCAGAACTCCAAACAAATCTGCCCTGAACCTGTACGCTCCAAAACCTCCCTGTCTCACTGGAACGTACCAATGCAGAACTACACACAAATATGCCGTGAACCTGTACCCCTCCATAACATCCCTGTCTCACTGGAACGCACCAATGCCGAACTCCACTCAAATATGCCCTGATTCTGTACCGTGCATAACCTCCCTGTCTCACTGGAACGTACCATTGCAGAACACCACACAAATATGCCCTGAACCTGTACCCCTCCATAACCTCCCTGTCTCACTGGAACGTACCAATGCAGAACTCCACACAAATATGCCCAGAACCTGTACCCGTCCATAACCTCACTGTCTCATTGGATCGTCCCACTGCAGAACTCCACACAAATATGCCATGAACAGGTACCCTCCATAACCTCCCTGTCTCACTGGAAAGTACCAATGCAGAACTTCACACAAATATGCCCTGATCCTGTACCCCACCATAACCTCCTTGTCTCAATGGAAGGTACCACTGCAGAACTCCACACAAATATGCCCTGACCCTGTACCCTCCATAACCTCCCTGTCTCAGTGGAACGTACCAATGCAGAACTACAAACAAATATGCCCTGAACCTGTGCCCCTCCATAACCTCCCTGTCTCACTGGAACGTACCAATGCAGACCTCCACACAAATATGCCCAGAACCTGTACCCGTCCATAACCTCACTGTCTCATTGGATCGTCCCACTGCAGAACTCCACACAAATATGCCATGAACAGGTACCCTCCAAAACCTCCCTGTCTCACTGGAAAGTACCAATGCAGAACTTCACACAAATATGCCCTGATCCTGTACCCCACCATAACCTCCTTGTCTCAATGGAAGGTACCACTGCAGAACTCCACACAAATATGCCCTGACCCTGTACCCTCCATAACCTCCTTGTCTCACTGGAACGTACAAATGCAGAAATACACTCAAATATGCCCTGAACCTGTACCCCTCCATAAGCTCCCAGTCTCACTGGAACGTACCATTGCAGAACACCACACAAATATGCCCTGAACGTCTACCCGCTCATAAGCTCCTTGTCTCACTGGAAAGTACCAACGCAGAACTCCAAACAAATATGCCCTGAACCTGTACCCTCCATAACCTCCCTGTCTCACTGGAACGTACCAATGCAGAACTACACAAATATGCGCTGAACCTGTACCCCTCCATAAACTCCCTGTCTCACTGGAACGCACCAGTGCCGAACTCCACTCAAATATGCCCTGATCCTGTACCGTGCATAACCTCCCTGTCTCACTGGAACGTACCATTGCAGAACACCACACAAATATGCCCTGAACCTGTACCCCTCCATAACCTCCCTGTCTCAATGGAACGTACCAATATAGAACTCCACACAAATATGCCCTGAACCTGTACCCGTCCATAACCTCCCTGTCTCATTGGATCGTCCCACTGCAGAACTCCACACAAATATGCCATGAACCGGTACCCTCCATAACCTCCCTGTCTCACTGGAAAGTACCAAAGCAGAACTCCACACAAATATGCCCTGAACCTGTAACGGTCCATAACCTCCCTGTCTCATTGGATCGTCCCACTGCAGAACTCCACACAAATATGCCATGAACGGGTACCCTCCATAACCTCCCTGTCTCACTGGAAATTACCAATGCAGAATTCCACAGAAATATGCCCTGAACGTGTACCCGCCCATAACCTCCTTGTCTCACTGGAACGCACCAATGCCGAACTCCACTCAAATATGCCCTGAACCTGTACCCCTCCATAACCTCCCTGTCTCACTGGAACGTACCACTGCAGAACTCCACACAAATATGCTATGAACCGGTACCCTCCATAACCTCCCTGTCTCACTGGAAAGTACCAATGCAGAACTACAAACAAATATGCCGTGAACCTGTACCCCTCCATAACCTCCCTGTCTCACTGGAACGCACCAATGCCGAACTCCACTCAAATATGCCCTGAACCTGTACCCCTCCATAACCTCCCTGTCTCACTGGAACGTACCACTGAAGAACACCACACAAATATGCCCTGAACCTGTACCCGCTCATAAGCTCTTTGTCTCACTGGAACGCACCAATGCCGAACTCCACTCAAATATGCCCTGAACCTGTACCCCTCCATAACCTCCCTGTCTCACTGGAACGTACCACTGAAGAACACCACACAAATATGCCCTGAACCTGTACCCTCCATAACCTCCCTGTCTCACTGGAACGTAACAATGCAGAACTACACACAAATATGCCCTGAACCTGTAACCCTCCATAACCTCCTTGTCTCACTGGAACGCACCAATGCAGAACTCCACGCAAATTTGCCCTGAACCTGTACCCCACCATAACCTCCCTGTCTCACTGGAACGTACTAATGCAGAACTCCACACAAATATTCCCTGAACCTGCACCCTCCATAACCTCCCTGACTCACTGGAATGTACAAATGCAGAACTACACTCAAATATGCCCTGAACCTGTACCCCTCCATAACCTCCCAGTCTCACTGGAACGTACCATTGCAGAACACCACACAAATATGCCCTGAACATCTACCCGCTGATAAGCTCCTTGTCTCACTGGAACGTATCAACGCAGAACTCCAAACAAATCTGCCCTGAACCTGTACGCTCCAAAACCTCCCTGTCTCACTGGAACGTACCAATGCAGAACTACACACAAATATGCCGTGAACCTGTACCCCTCCATAACCTCCCTGTCTCACTGGAACGCACCAATGCCGAACTCCACTCAAATATGCCCTGATTCTGTACCGTGCATAACCTCCCTGTCTCACTGGAACGTACCATTGCAGAACACCACACAAATATGCCCTGAACCTGTACCCCTCCATAACCTCCCTGTCTCACTGGAACGTACCAATGCAGAACTCCACACAAATATGCCCAGAACCTGTACCCGTCCATAACCTCACTGTCTCATTGGATCGTCCCACTGCAGAACTCCACACAAATATGCCATGAACAGGTACCCTCCATAACCTCCCTGTCTCACTGGAAAGTACCAATGCAGAACTTCACACAAATATGCCCTGAACCTGTACCCGACCATAACCTCCTGGTCTCAATGGAAAGTACCACTGCTGAACTCCACACAAATATGCCCTGAACCTGTACCCTCCATAATCTCCCTGTCTCACTGGAACGTACCAATGCAGAACTACAAACAAATATGCCCTGAACCTGTACCACTCCATAACCTCCCTGACTCACTGGAACGTACCAATGCAGAACTCCACACAAATTATCCCTGAACCTGTACCCCTCCATAACTTCCCTGTCTCACTGGAACGCACCAATGCCGAACTCCACTCAAATATGCCCTGAACCTGTACCCATCCGTAACCTTCTGTCTCACTGGAATGTACCATTGCAGAACACCACACAAATATGCCCTGAAAGTGTACCCGCCCATAACCTCCTTGTCTCACTGGAACGCACCAATGCAGAACTCCACAAAAATTTGCCCTGAACCTGTACCCCTCCATAACCTCCCTGTCTCACTGGAACGTACCAATGCAGAACTCCACACAAATATGCGCTGAACCTGTACCCGCCATAACCTCCCTGTCTCATTGGATCGTCCCACTGCAGAACTCCACACAAATATGCCATGAACCGGTACCCTCCATAACTTCCCTGTCTCACTGGAAAGCACCAATGCAGAACACCACACAAATATGCCCTGAACATCTACCCGCTGATAAGCTCCTTGTCTCACTGGAACGTATCAACGCAGAACTCCAAACAAATCTGCCCTGAACCTGTACGCTCCAAAACCTCCCTGTCTCACTGGAACGTACCAATGCAGAACTACACACAAATATGCCGTGAACCTGTACCCCTCCATAACATCCCTGTCTCACTGGAACGCACCAATGCCGAACTCCACTCAAATATGCCCTGATTCTGTACCGTGCATAACCTCCCTGTCTCACTGGAACGTACCATTGCAGAACACCACACAAATATGCCCTGAACCTGTACCCCTCCATAACCTCCCTGTCTCACTGGAACGTACCAATGCAGAACTCCACACAAATATGCCCAGAACCTGTACCCGTCCATAACCTCACTGTCTCATTGGATCGTCCCACTGCAGAACTCCACACAAATATGCCATGAACAGGTACCCTCCATAACCTCCCTGTCTCACTGGAAAGTACCAATGCAGAACTTCACACAAATATGCCCTGATCCTGTACCCCACCATAACCTCCTTGTCTCAATGGAAGGTACCACTGCAGAACTCCACACAAATATGCCCTGACCCTGTACCCTCCATAACCTCCCTGTCTCAGTGGAACGTACCAATGCAGAACTACAAACAAATATGCCCTGAACCTGTGCCCCTCCATAACCTCCCTGTCTCACTGGAACGTACCAATGCAGACCTCCACACAAATATGCCCAGAACCTGTACCCGTCCATAACCTCACTGTCTCATTGGATCGTCCCACTGCAGAACTCCACACAAATATGCCATGAACAGGTACCCTCCATAACCTCCCTGTCTCACTGGAAAGTACCAATGCAGAACTTCACACAAATATGCCCTGATCCTGTACCCCACCATAACCTCCTTGTCTCAATGGAAGGTACCACTGCAGAACTCCACACAAATATGCCCTGACCCTGTACCCTCCATAACCTCCTTGTCTCACTGGAACGTACAAATGCAGAAATACACTCAAATATGCCCTGAACCTGTACCCCTCCATAAGCTCCCAGTCTCACTGGAACGTACCATTGCAGAACACCACACAAATATGCCCTGAACGTCTACCCGCTCATAAGCTCCTTGTCTCACTGGAAAGTACCAACGCAGAACTCCAAACAAATATGCCCTGAACCTGTACCCTCCATAACCTCCCTGTCTCACTGGAACGTACCAATGCAGAACTACACAAATATGCGCTGAACCTGTACCCCTCCATAAACTCCCTGTCTCACTGGAACGCACCAGTGCCGAACTCCACTCAAATATGCCCTGATCCTGTACCGTGCATAACCTCCCTGTCTCACTGGAACGTACCATTGCAGAACACCACACAAATATGCCCTGAACCTGTACCCCTCCATAACCTCCCTGTCTCAATGGAACGTACCAATATAGAACTCCACACAAATATGCCCTGAACCTGTACCCGTCCATAACCTCCCTGTCTCATTGGATCGTCCCACTGCAGAACTCCACACAAATATGCCATGAACCGGTACCCTCCATAACCTCCCTGTCTCACTGGAAAGTACCAAAGCAGAACTCCACACAAATATGCCCTGAACCTGTAACGGTCCATAACCTCCCTGTCTCATTGGATCGTCCCACTGCAGAACTCCACACAAATATGCCATGAACGGGTACCCTCCATAACCTCCCTGTCTCACTGGAAATTACCAATGCAGAATTCCACAGAAATATGCCCTGAACGTGTACCCGCCCATAACCTCCTTGTCTCACTGGAACGCACCAATGCAGAACTCCACACAAATATGCCCTGAACCTGTACCCTCCATAACCTCCCTGTCTCACTGGAACGTAGCAATGCAGAACTACACACAAATATGCCATGAACCTGTACCCCTCCATAACCTCCCTGTCTCACTGGAACGTACCAATGCAGAACTCCACACAAATATGCCCTGAACCTGTACCCTCCATAACCTCCCTGTCTCACTGGAACGCACCAATGCCGAACTCCACTCAAATATGCCCTGAACCTGTACCCCTCCATAACCTTCTGTCTCACTGGAACGTACCATTGCCGAACACCATACAAATATGCCCTGAAAGTGTAACCGCCCATAACCTCCTTGTCTCACTGGAACGCACCAATGCAGAACTCCACACAAATTTGCCCTGATCCTGTACCCCTCCATAAACTCCCTGTCTCACTGGAACGTACCAATGCAGAACTCCACACAAATATGCCCTGAACCTGTACCCGCCCATAACCTCCTTGTCTCACTGGAACGTACCAACGCAGAACTCCACACAAATATGCCCTGTACCTGTACCCGACCATAAACTCCCTGTCTCACTGGAACGTACCACTGCAGAAATCCACACAAATATTCCCTGAACCTGTAACCTCCATAACGTCCCTGTCTCACTGGAACGTACCAATGCAGAACTACAAACAAATATGCCCTGAACCTGTACCCCTCCAAAACTTCCCTGTCTCACGGGAACGCACCAATGCCGAACTCCACTCAAATATGCCCTGAACCTGTACCCCTCCATAACCTTCTGTCTCACTGGAACGTACCAATGCAGAACTCCACACAAATATGCCCTGAACCTGTACCCCTCCATAACTTCCCTGTCTCACTGGAACGCAACAATGCCGAACTCCACTCAAATATGCCCTGAACCTGTACCCCTCCATAACCTCCCTGTCTCACTGGAACGTACCACTGAAGAACACCACACAAATATGCCCTGAACGTGTACCCGCTCATAAGCTCCTTGTCTCACTGGAACGCACCAATGCCGAACTCCACTCAAATATGCCCTGAACCTGTACCCCTCCATAACCTCCCTGTCTCACTGGAACGTACCACTGAAGAACACCACACAAATATGCCCTGAACCTGTACCCTCCATAACCTCCCTGTCTCACTGGAACGTAACAATGCAGAACTACACACAAATATGCCCTGAACCTGTAACCCTCCATAACCTCCTTGTCTCACTGGAACGTACCAATGCAGAACTCCACACAAATTATCCCTGAACCTGTACCCCTCCATAACCTCCCTGTCTCACTGGAACGCACCAATGCCGAACTCCACTCAAATATGCCCTGAACCTGTACCCCTCCATAACCTTCTGTCTCACTGGAACGTACCATTGCAGAACACCATACAAATATGCCCTGAAAGTGTAACCGCCCATAACCTCCTTGTCTCACTGGAACGCACCAATGCAGAACTCCACACAAATTTGCCCTGATCCTGTACCCCTCCATAAACTCCCTGTCTCACTGGAACGTACCAATGCAGAACTCCACACAAATATGCCCTGAACCTGTACCCGCCCATAACCTCCTTGTCTCACTGGAACGTACCAACGCAGAACTCCACACAAATATGCCCTGTACCTGTACCCGACCATAAACTCCCTGTCTCACTGGAACGTACCACTGCAGAAATCCACACAAATATTCCCTGAACCTGTAACCTCCATAACATCCCTGTCTCACTGGAACGTACCAATGCAGAACTACAAACAAATATGCCCTGAACCTGTACCCCTCCATAACTTCCCTGTCTCACGGGAACGCACCAATGCCGAACTCCACTCAAATATGCCCTGAACCTGTACCCCTCCATAACCTTCTGTCTCACTGGAAAGTACCATTGCAGAACACCACACAAATATGCCCTGAAAGTGTACCCGCCCATAAACTCCTTGTCTCGCTGGAACGTACCAATGCAGAACTCCACACAAATATGCCCTGAACTTGCACCCTCCATAACCTCCCTGACTCACTGGAACGTACAAATGCAGAAATACACTCAAATATGCCCTGAACCTGTACCCCTCCATAACCTCCCAGTCTCACTGGAACGTACCATTGCAGAACACCACACAAATATGCCCTGAACGTCTACCCGCTCATAAGCTCCTTGTCTCACTGGAACGTACCAACGCAGAACTCCAAACAAATATGCCCTGAACCTGTACCCTCCATAACCTCCCTGTCTCACTGGAACGTACCAATGCAGAACTACACACAAATATGCCCTGAACCTGTACCCTCCATAACCTCCCTGTCTCACTGGAACGTACCAATGCAGAACTACACACAAATATGCCCTGAACCTGTACCCCTCCATAACTTCCCTGTCTCACTGGAACGCACCAATGCCGAACTCCACTCAAATATGCCCTGAACCTGTACCGTGCATAACCTCCCTGTCTCACTGGAAATCACCAATGCAGAATTCCACAGAAGTATGCCCTGAACGTGTACCCGCCCATAACCTCCTTGTCTCACTGGAACGCACCAATGCAGAACTCCAAACAAATTTGCCCTGAACCTGTACCCCTCCATAACCTCCCTGTCTCACTGGAACGTACCAATGCAGAACTCCACACAAATATGCGCTGAACCTGTACCCCTCCATAAACTCCCTGTCTCACTGGAACGCACCAGTGCCGAACTCCACTCAAATATGCCCTGATCCTGTACCGTGCATAACCTCCCTGTCTCACTGGAACGTACCATTGCAGAACACCACACAAATATGCCCTGAACCTGTACCCCTCCATAACCTCCCTGTCTCAATGGAACGTACCAATATAGAACTCCACACAAATATGCCCTGAACCTGTACCCGTCCATAACCTCCCTGTCTCATTGGATCGTCCCACTGCAGAACTCCACACAAATATGCCATGAACCGGTACCCTCCATAACCTCCCTGTCTCACTGGAAAGTACCAAAGCAGAACTCCACACAAATATGCCCTGAACCTGTAACGGTCCATAACCTCCCTGTCTCATTGGATCGTCCCACTGCAGAACTCCACACAAATATGCCATGAACGGGTACCCTCCATAACCTCCCTGTCTCACTGGAAATTACCAATGCAGAATTCCACAGAAATATGCCCTGAACGTGTACCCGCCCATAACCTCCTTGTCTCACTGGAACGCACCAATGCAGAACTCCACACAAATATGCCCTGAACCTGTACCCTCCATAACCTCCCTGTCTCACTGGAACGTAGCAATGCAGAACTACACACAAATATGCCATGAACCTGTACCCCTCCATAACCTCCCTGTCTCACTGGAACGTACCAATGCAGAACTCCACACAAATATGCCCTGAACCAGTACCCTCCATAACCTCCCTGTCTCACTGGAACGCACCAATGCCGAACTCCACTCAAATATGCCCTGAACCTGTACCCCTCCATAACCTTCTGTCTCACTGGAACGTACCATTGCAGAACACCATACAAATATGCCCTGAAAGTGTAACCGCCCATAACCTCCTTGTCTCACTGGAACGCACCAATGCAGAACTCCACACAAATTTGCCCTGATCCTGTACCCCTCCATAAACTCCCTGTCTCACTGGAACGTACCAATGCAGAACTCCACACAAATATGCCCTGAACCTGTACCCGCCCATAACCTCCTTGTCTCACTGGAACGTACCAACGCAGAACTCCACACAAATATGCCCTGTACCTGTACCCGACCATAAACTCCCTGTCTCACTGGAACGTACCACTGCAGAAATCCACACAAATATTCCCTGAACCTGTAACCTCCATAACATCCCTGTCTCACTGGAACGTACCAATGCAGAACTACAAACAAATATGCCCTGAACCTGTACCCCTCCATAACTTCCCTGTCTCACGGGAACGCACCAATGCCGAACTCCACTCAAATATGCCCTGAACCTGTACCCCTCCATAACCTTCTGTCTCACTGGAAAGTACCAAAGCAGAACTCCACACAAATATGCCCTGAACCTGTAACGGTCCATAACCTCCCTGTCTCATTGGATCGTCCCACTGCAGAACTCCACACAAATATGCCATGAACGGGTACCCTCCATAACCTCCCTGTCTCACTGGAAATTACCAATGCAGAATTCCACAGAAATATGCCCTGAACGTGTACCCGCCCATAACCTCCTTGTCTCACTGGAACGCACCAATGCAGAACTCCACACAAATATGCCCTGAACCTGTACCCTCCATAACCTCCCTGTCTCACTGGAACGTAGCAATGCAGAACTACACACAAATATGCCATGAACCTGTACCCCTCCATAACCTCCCTGTCTCACTGGAACGTACCAATGCAGAACTCCACACAAATATGCCCTGAACCTGTACCCTCCATAACCTCCCTGTCTCACTGGAACGCACCAATGCCGAACTCCACTCAAATATGCCCTGAACCTGTACCCCTCCATAACCTTCTGTCTCACTGGAACGTACCATTGCAGAACACCATACAAATATGCCCTGAAAGTGTAACCGCCCATAACCTCCTTGTCTCACTGGAACGCACCAATGCAGAACTCCACACAAATTTGCCCTGATCCTGTACCCCTCCATAAACTCCCTGTCTCACTGGAACGTACCAATGCAGAACTCCACACAAATATGCCCTGAACCTGTACCCGCCCATAACCTCCTTGTCTCACTGGAACGTACCAACGCAGAACTCCACACAAATATGCCCTGTACCTGTACCCGACCATAAACTCCCTGTCTCACTGGAACGTACCACTGCAGAAATCCACACAAATATTCCCTGAACCTGTAACCTCCATAACATCCCTGTCTCACTGGAACGTACCAATGCAGAACTACAAACAAATATGCCCTGAACCTGTACCCCTCCATAACTTCCCTGTCTCACGGGAACGCACCAATGCCGAACTCCACTCAAATATGCCCTGAACCTGTACCCCTCCATAACCTTCTGTCTCACTGGAACGTACCAATGCAGAACTCCACACAAATATGCCCTGAACCTGTACCCCTCCATAACTTCCCTGTCTCACTGGAACGCACCAATGCCGAACTCCACTCAAATATGCCCTGAACCTGTACCCCTCCATAACCTCCCTGTCTCACTGGAACGTACCACTGAAGAACACCACACAAATATGCCCTGAACGTGTACCCGCTCATAAGCTCCTTGTCTCACTGGAACGCACCAATGCCGAACTCCACTCAAATATGCCCTGAACCTGTACCCCTCCATAACCTCCCTGTCTCACTGGAACGTACCACTGAAGAACACCACACAAATATGCCCTGAACCTGTACCCTCCATAACCTCCCTGTCTCACTGGAACGTAACAATGCAGAACTACACACAAATATGCCCTGAACCTGTAACCCTCCATAACCTCCTTGTCTCACTGGAACGTACCAATGCAGAACTCCACACAAATTATCCCTGAACCTGTACCCCTCCATAACCTCCCTGTCTCACTGGAACGCACCAATGCCGAACTCCACTCAAATATGCCCTGAACCTGTACCCCTCCATAACCTTCTGTCTCACTGGAACGTACCATTGCAGAACACCATACAAATATGCCCTGAAAGTGTAACCGCCCATAACCTCCTTGTCTCACTGGAACGCACCAATGCAGAACTCTACACAAATTTGCCCTGATCCTGTACCCCTCCATAAACTCCCTGTCTCACTGGAACGTACCAATGCAGAACTCCACACAAATATGCCCTGAACCTGTACCCGCCCATAACCTCCTTGTCTCACTGGAACGTACCAACGCAGAACTCCACACAAATATGCCCTGTACCTGTACCCGACCATAAACTCCCTGTCTCACTGGAACGTACCACTGCAGAAATCCACACAAATATTCCCTGAACCTGTAACCTCCATAACATCCCTGTCTCGCTGGAACGTACCAATGCAGAACTCCACACAAATATGCCCTGAACTTGCACCCTCCATAACCTCCCTGACTCACTGGAACGTACAAATGCAGAAATACACTCAAATATGCCCTGAACCTGTACCCCTCCATAACCTCCCAGTCTCACTGGAACGTACCATTGCAGAACACCACACAAATATGCCCTGAACGTCTACCCGCTCATAAGCTCCTTGTCTCACTGGAACGTACCAACGCAGAACTCCAAACAAATATGCCCTGAACCTGTACCCTCCATAACCTCCCTGTCTCACTGGAACGTACCAATGCAGAACTACACACAAATATGCCCTGAACCTGTACCCTCCATAACCTCCCTGT